>NC_134403.1:83705175-84333747 GCF_038048845.1 Mixophyes fleayi
ACTGAATTATGTCAACTGTGAAGTTTGGTGGAGAAGGAATAATGGTATGGGCTGTTTTTCAAGGTTTGGGCTAGGCCCCTTTTGTGTACTATCATAAATTACCTGTATATTCCTGTTTTTTTAAAATGAGTAAGAATTTAAATACCACGGGCCTGATTCATTAAGAATCTTACATTAAGAAGTTTCCTATTTAGTTCTCCTGGACAAAACCATGTTACAATGCAAGGGTTGCAAATTAGTTTTCTGTTTTGCACATAAGTTAGATGCTGACTGTTTTTTCATGTAGCACACAATAGCTTATTTGTACACTGAAATTTAAAGTTGATATTTGTGTGCTACATGAAAAAACAGTCTGCACTAGCCTATGATCTGGTCCACTTAATTACATCCAGCTTATCAATACATAACCTGATTATAAGCTCTTTACCAGTGATTACTATCAGTTTTAGCAGGGTTAAAGAAACAGGTAAAGCATAATACCTATTGCGAGTTTCTTAACATATTTAAGTACGAAAATCCATATGGTCCTGTAACAGATTCGTGTGTTAGCGATTTGTGTGCATATCCCTGTGTCTATTGAGTGGAATTGCTGTTCTGAATCGTATAACAATTGATAAATTTATCTTGCAGATCTGGTTGTACCCAGTCAGAATAGCTAATTATGACCTTACCGGGGAACCATTGCGCATGATACGGTCATTATTTAAGTGTCGCCAAAGCTGTACCCATTAAATAACTCTCAAAGGCGTGTTTCTACAGAATTTACAGATTGGGGGTACCTTAATGGATTACATAGTATACCTAATCTACAAGAGACAAGCAACTTGAAGTATCCATTTTGTCACTCACCGGACTGTGAGTGCTTCTTCCCGGACAGGCCGTGGCCGTCCTCCATCCTGAGGGACTGCGCATGCGCAGCCCTTTCCATACCTCCAGTGTATGTTCCTTTAACTAAATTGGCAGATCAGGCAACCTCCCTATATTAAGCACCTGTGGTCAACACCACGTTGCCTGATCTTGGAGTCTCATTCCCCATGAGTCTCTGAAGGTGTTCCTGTGTTTCCTCGTTTATTCAGCCCAGCTGATTCCTGTGGTTTCCAAACCACTTCTACCTCTGTGGTTTCCAAACCACTTCTACTACTGTGGTTCCCATACCACTTCTACCATCTACTGTATCATCGTGACTGTGAGCTGATTCCTATCCGCTGCCTCCGTGCACTACAGTCTCTAATCACTTCAACTCTACCATGTATCATTGGGACTGTTAGCTGATGCCTATCCGCTGCCTCCGTGCACTACAGTCTTTCATTCACATCCACTCACCTGTTCATGATTGTGACTGCCAGCTGATTCCTATCCGCTGCCTCCGTGCACTACAGGCTTCAACCTGAAACTCGTCTGTGTTTCATCATCGTGACTGTTTGGCTGATTCCTATCCGCTGCCTCCGTGCACTACAGTCTTCAACCTGCAACTCGTCTGTGTTTCATCATCGTGACTGCTAGCTGATTCCTATCCGCTGCCTCCGTGCACTACAGTCTTCAACCTGCAACCCGTCTGTGTTTCATCGTGACTGTTTAGCTGATTCCTATCCGCTGCCTCTGTGCGCTTCAGTCTTCAGCCCTTGTCAACTCTCCCGTGTTTCCTTGAGTCTGCTGCCACTATTGCTACCCGCTACTCTCCGTGATCAACTGTTCCAGTTCTACTCTGCTCCGGTGTCCCATCGTTACTGCACCTGCTGGTTGCTATTGGCTACCTCCGTGTTCCCGCAGAGACCCGCTGCTGTTACTTCTCAGCGCTACTCATCCATCTACTGCTGATCCGCTCTCCACGCCTTCTTGTGTTCCCTGCTGGTCTACCTACCTGTGCGCTGCACCTGCTAGACCACCGCTTCACCCATCCAGGGACTTTGGATCCTGCCGGCCTCCTGCCCTTCAGGTATCGCTGCACTCCTGTCTGACTGCCTTCTCCTGAACCACGGTATGCATACTTCCCATTGACTGTGCTGTGTATTGCATACTTTGCTGGACTGTGTTGGTTCTCCTCTGGAGTGTACTATCCGCTGAGTCTATTGCCATCATTGACTCTGTTGGTTCTCCTCTGGAGTGTACTATCTGCTGACTCTATTGCCATCATTGACTGTGTTATCTCATGCTGGATTACTTCAAGAGACTTTCTATATTGGCAGTGCTGTTCAGTCATTTATACATTTATATTGTGCATATTACTGTGGATCAAAGTCAAGGTGCCCGTGTATATATTGTGTTGCAGTCTCTCCCCGTGCACCTCCTCACATATATATTCAGTGGTACAACTTGCTAGTGGCAGACCACTGACTCCTGTTTACAGTTTCACCTGTTCCAGTATCCTCTCACATAGCAGTGGTACAACTTGCTAACGCAGACCACTGACTCCCCGGATACCTCCACTTGGATTCCGTTCCTTCACTCAGACAGCGGTACAACTTGCTATCCGCAGACCGCTGACTCTCATCACCTCCTCGTTTCTGTTGGACATTCCTCCTCACTATAGCAGTGGTACAACTTGCTACCGCAGACCACTGACTACCTTCACGTGTCCTTTGTCCATACAGTTCCTCGTGTATTACTACTTCCATATTGCCAGTGCTGCTAGTCATAGACTTTCCTGAGCATCTCATCATCTGCTATTTCCTGTTCCGTGATCACCCTGCTACCAGAGTACCATATTACCACCTATACTGCTCTGGTAAGCCTATCACCTGGTGATCCCTGGGTAAAGACTCCTAGTGCCCGTGACAGTAAGATCAGGCCATGACAGACCCAGATACGGAACCTACCGCTAAAGAGATGCTGCAGCATCTGGTCAGCCGTGTGGAGCAACAGGATGCTCGCCAACAGCTGTTACTTCAATGTTACCAATCTTTAACCTCCCAAGGAACATCTGGACAGACTGTTACAGCTAATGTTGAAGCTCCTGTGCTTTCCTCCGTTTCCCCAGTGCCATCCCAGGTGTCTACAGTTCCTACGCTTCACCTGCCTACTCCGTCAAAATATGACGGGGACCCCAAAACTTGTAGAGGTTTCCTTAACCAATGTTCAGTCCATTTTGAACTTCAACCTCAAAATTTTTCTACCCATCGTTCCAGAGTGGCCTATCTTATCTCATTGTTTTCTGGACAAGCCCTGGCTTGGGCCTCCCCTCTGTGGGAGAGAAACGATCCAATTCTACAAGATAGTGCCAAATTCATTTCCACGTTCCGAAGTGTGTTCGATGAACCAGGTCGTGTGACCTCCGCTGCTTCCAGCATTCTTCGTTTGCGACAAGGCTCTCATACAGTAGGACAGTATGTCATTCAATTTAGGATCTTAGCCTCTGAACTTCAGTGGAACTCTGAAGCATTAGTTGCCGCCTTCTGGCAGGGGCTCTCCGATAAAATTAAGGATGCACTGACTACCCAAGAACTTCCTTCGTCACTAGAAGATTTGATCTCTCTTTGCCATCGTGTAGATATGAGATTTCGTGAAAGAGAGTCTGAGAAAACAACGGCTGTCAAAGCACCTCTTCGGTCTAACCCTCAATTTCGTCCAGCTCCATCCTCTGCGATTCCCATGGAGATAGGACGTTCCAAATTATCTTCAGAGGAGAGGAAACGAAGAGTAAAGAATAGACTCTGTATCTATTGTGCTGATTCCACGCATATGCTCAGCTCTTGCCCTAAGAGATCGGGAAATGCCAGGCCCTAACTAGTTCTGGAGAGGTGAAGTTAGGGTCCCTGGAGTCCTCTCCATTGTCTATGAAATCTAAAGTCTGCGCTTTCGATGTTACGATTTCCTTTGCTACCAAATCCTTTGAGTCACAGGCATTGATTGATTCCGGAGCAGCAGGAAATTTCATTTCTAAATCACTAGTGAATCAATGGTCCCTACCAGTGATCACTTTAAAAACACCCATTACTGTGACGGCTATAGATGGATCACGCCTCATCAATGGTCTCATCACCCAGAGTACGTCTCCAGTAACCCTTCAGATTGGTGTGCTACACCATGAAGAAATTTCGTTTTTAATTCTTCCAGTTACGACAAGTCCGATTGTCTTAGGCCTTCCATGGCTTCAGTGTCACTCTCCCCAGATTGACTGGCGCACCCCTCAAGTTACGTCTTGGGGGTCTGAATGTCACCATCGTTGCCTCTCTCAAGTTATTCCTCTTAAAGTACAGCAATCTTCCATCTCATCTTCCTTCCCGGGACTCCCTCCTCAGTATGCTTCATATGCCGATGTGTTTGATAAAGCTCAGTCTGAACGTCTTCCTCCTCATCGTTCTTGGGATTGTCTGATCGACCTTCTACCTGGCAAGACTCCTCCCAGGGGTCGGGTCTATCCTCTCTCGTTACCTGAAACTCAAGCCACATCTGAGTACATACAGGAGAATCTCCAGCGTGGGTTCAATCGACCTTCCACCTCTCCCGCTGGAGCTGGGTTCTTCTTCGTCAAAAAGAAGGATGGATCATTACGCCCTTGTATAGATTTTCGTGGACTCAACGCCATTACTATCAAGAATCGGTATCCCATTCCGCTGATCACTGAGCTATTTGATCGCATCAAGGGAGCTCGGATATTTACTAAGTTGGATCTTCGTGGTGCCTACAATTTAATTAGAATCCGTTCCGGTGACGAATGGAAGACCGCGTTTAACACCAGAGATGGGCATTACGAATATTTAGTAATGCCCTTCGGGCTGTGTAATGCCCCCGCGGTTTTCCAGGGTTTCATCAATGAGATCTTTCGGGACTTATTATATGTATGTGTCGTTGTCTACCTGGACGACATATTGATCTTCTCACAGGACCTGCCTTCTCATCACCAACATGTGGCAGAGGTCCTCTCCAGACTACGGAAAAACTCGTTGTTCTGTAAATTGGAGAAATGTTCATTCGAGTTACCCCAGATTCCATTCTTGGGGTATATAGTTTCCGGAGTTGGCCTGAAGATGGATCCAGACAAAGTAAATGCTGTACTACATTGGCCTCAGCCAACTACTCTTCGTGCCATCCAGCGTTTTTTAGGTTTTGCCAATTACTATAGACGCTTCATTCAAGACTTTTCATCCATTGCATCTCCCATTGTGGCCCTAACTCGGAAAGGGGCTAATACTAAGCAATGGTCATCTGAGGCTCTCCAAGCCTTTCAAATCCTCAAAGAGTCCTTCTCGTCTGCTCCCATTCTGCGACAGCCTGATGTGACACTCCCCTTCTTCCTAGAAGTAGATGCCTCTAATGTGGGCTTAGGAGCTATTCTCTCCCAACGCTCGGAGCAACAAAAATTACATCCTTGTGCCTTCTACTCTCGGGGTCTTCTGCCCGCAGAGAATAATTATACTATCGGGGACAAGGAGTTGCTGGCCATCAAAGCTGCATTAGAGGAATGGAGATACTTGTTGGAAGGAGCTCGCCATCCGGTGACGATCTTCACGGATCATAAGAACTTGTCATATTTGCAATCTGCTCAATGCTTGAACCCTCGTCAAGCAAGATGGTCTCTTTTCTTTTCCCATTTTGAATTAATTATAACCTTCAAACCAGCCGCTAAGAACAAGAAAGCTGACGCTCTATCTCGAGCTTTTGTGACGTCCTCTGATGTAGAAGAGGTTCCCAACCATGCTATTCTAGACCCCAAATGTATTTCTCTGGCTGCTTCATCCACCAAAATGCTACCATTTGGGAAGACCCTTGTGCCTCCTACTCTGAGGAGGAAAATCCTTTCGTGGTTCCATGCCTCTCGTTTTTCTGGACACGCCGGTGAACACAAGACCTTTGAGATTCTCTCTCGTAGTTACTGGTGGCCTTCAATGAGGAGAGACGTCAAAGAGTTTGTTGCTTCCTGTGATTTATGTTCTCAGTTCAAATCCTCCCGCAGAACTCCAGCAGGGTTGCTGCGACCACTACCCATTCCGTCCAAGCCTTGGACCCATATTAGTATGGATTTCGTTACTGATTTGCCACCAAGTAAGAATCACAATACTATTTGGGTAGTGGTAGACAGATTTTCGAAGATGGCCCATTTCGTCCCTCTGTCCGGTTTACCTTCCTCGTCTACTCTGGCTGAACATTTCATTAAAGAAATCTTCCGCATCCATGGATGTCCGTCTGAGATTGTGTCGGATAGAGGAGTACAATTCGTTTCCAGATTCTGGCGGGCCCTTTGTAAAACCTTGGGCATACGATTAGCACTCTCATCTTCTTACCATCCGCAATCTAACGGACAAACGGAACGAGTCAATCAAGATCTTAAGACCTTTATTAGGATGTTCTCTTCAGCCAACCAAGACAACTGGGTAGAATTGCTCCCTTGGGCTGAATTCGCCCATAACAACATGTACCATGAGTCATCATCCAAAACTCCATTCTTTGTGGTCTACGGTCACCATCCGTCTTTTCCGGAATTTCCTGCCCTCCCGCCCACCCAAGTTCCTGCTGTGGAGACTGCTTGTCAGACCTTCAAAAATATCTGGTCTCAGGTCAAAACCTGTTTAAAGAAGACATCTAACAAATATAAGTCTTTCGCAGATAAGAAGAGGCGGGCTATTCCACCACTAAAAATTGGAGATCGTGTCTGGTTATCTACCAAAAATATTCGTTTGAAGGTTCCATCTATGAAATTCGCCCCTCGTTTTATTGGTCCATATAGGATCATTCAAGTTATCAATCCAGTATGTGTTAAACTTCTTCTTCCTAAGAATCTTCGGATCTCCAATGCCTTCCATGTGTCCTTGCTCAAACCTCTCATCATCAACCGTTTCTCGACTCCTCCCTCAGCACCGCAGCCAGTTCAAGTTCATCAGGAGGAGGATTTCGAGATTACTGAGGTATTGGATGCAAAAATTTCGCGAGGAGTCCTCCGTTTCCTCGTTCATTGGAAGGGCTTTGGTCCTGAAGAGCGTTCATGGATCAAAGCTGAAGATCTTAATGCTCCTGCCCTTCTGAAGAAGTTTTATTCCAAAAATCCGGACAAGCCCGGTTCCAGGCGTTCTGTGCCCACCTTTAAAAGGGGGGGTACTGTCACTCACCGGACTGTGAGTGCTTCTTCCCGGACATTTAGGAACCGTGGCCGTCCTCCATCCTGAGGGACTGCGCATGCGCAGCCCTTTCCATACCTCCAGTGTATGTTCCTTTAACTAAATTGGCAGATCAGGCAACCTCCCTATATTAAGCACCTGTGGTCAACACCACGTTGCCTGATCTTGGAGTCTCATTCCCCATGAGTCTCTGAAGGTGTTCCTGTGTTTCCTCGTTTATTCAGCCCAGCTGATTCCTGTGGTTTCCAAACCACTTCTACCTCTGTGGTTTCCAAACCACTTCTACTACTGTGGTTCCCATACCACTTCTACCATCTACTGTATCATCGTGACTGTGAGCTGATTCCTATCCGCTGCCTCCGTGCACTACAGTCTCTAATCACTTCAACTCTACCATGTATCATTGGGACTGTTAGCTGATGCCTATCCGCTGCCTCCGTGCACTACAGTCTTTCATTCACATCCACTCACCTGTTCATGATTGTGACTGCCAGCTGATTCCTATCCGCTGCCTCCGTGCACTACAGGCTTCAACCTGCAACTCGTCTGTGTTTCATCATCGTGACTGTTTGGCTGATTCCTATCCGCTGCCTCCGTGCACTACAGTCTTCAACCTGCAACTCGTCTGTGTTTCATCATCGTGACTGCTAGCTGATTCCTATCCGCTGCCTCCGTGCACTACAGTCTTCAACCTGCAACCCGTCTGTGTTTCATCGTGACTGTTTAGCTGATTCCTATCCGCTGCCTCTGTGCGCTTCAGTCTTCAGCCCTTGTCAACTCTCCCGTGTTTCCTTGAGTCTGCTGCCACTATTGCTACCCGCTACTCTCCGTGATCAACTGTTCCAGTTCTACTCTGCTCCGGTGTCCCATCGTTACTGCACCTGCTGGTTGCTATTGGCTACCTCCGTGTTCCCGCAGAGACCCGCTGCTGTTACTTCTCAGCGCTACTCATCCATCTACTGCTGATCCGCTCTCCACGCCTTCTTGTGTTCCCTGCTGGTCTACCTACCTGTGCGCTGCACCTGCTAGACCACCGCTTCACCCATCCAGGGACTTTGGATCCTGCCGGCCTCCTGCCCTTCAGGTATCGCTGCACTCCTGTCTGACTGCCTTCTCCTGAACCACGGTATGCATACTTCCCATTGACTGTGCTGTGTATTGCATACTTTGCTGGACTGTGTTGGTTCTCCTCTGGAGTGTACTATCCGCTGAGTCTATTGCCATCATTGACTCTGTTGGTTCTCCTCTGGAGTGTACTATCTGCTGACTCTATTGCCATCATTGACTGTGTTATCTCATGCTGGATTACTTCAAGAGACTTTCTATATTGGCAGTGCTGTTCAGTCATTTATACATTTATATTGTGCATATTACTGTGGATCAAAGTCAAGGTGCCCGTGTATATATTGTGTTGCAGTCTCTCCCCGTGCACCTCCTCACATATATATTCAGTGGTACAACTTGCTAGTGGCAGACCACTGACTCCTGTTTACAGTTTCACCTGTTCCAGTATCCTCTCACATAGCAGTGGTACAACTTGCTAACGCAGACCACTGACTCCCCGGATACCTCCACTTGGATTCCGTTCCTTCACTCAGACAGCGGTACAACTTGCTATCCGCAGACCGCTGACTCTCATCACCTCCTCGTTTCTGTTGGACATTCCTCCTCACTATAGCAGTGGTACAACTTGCTACCGCAGACCACTGACTACCTTCACGTGTCCTTTGTCCATACAGTTCCTCGTGTATTACTACTTCCATATTGCCAGTGCTGCTAGTCATAGACTTTCCTGAGCATCTCATCATCTGCTATTTCCTGTTCCGTGATCACCCTGCTACCAGAGTACCATATTACCACCTATACTGCTCTGGTAAGCCTATCACCTGGTGATCCCTGGGTAAAGACTCCTAGTGCCCGTGACAGTAAGATCAGGCCATGACAGACCCAGATACGGAACCTACCGCTAAAGAGATGCTGCAGCATCTGGTCAGCCGTGTGGAGCAACAGGATGCTCGCCAACAGCTGTTACTTCAATGTTACCAATCTTTAACCTCCCAAGGAACATCTGGACAGACTGTTACAGCTAATGTTGAAGCTCCTGTGCTTTCCTCCGTTTCCCCAGTGCCATCCCAGGTGTCTACAGTTCCTACGCTTCACCTGCCTACTCCGTCAAAATATGACGGGGACCCCAAAACTTGTAGAGGTTTCCTTAACCAATGTTCAGTCCATTTTGAACTTCAACCTCAAAATTTTTCTACCCATCGTTCCAGAGTGGCCTATCTTATCTCATTGTTTTCTGGACAGTTCCTGGCTTGGGCCTCCCCTCTGTGGGAGAGAAACGATCCAATTCTACAAGATAGTGCCAAATTCATTTCCACGTTCCGAAGTGTGTTCGATGAACCAGGTCGTATGACCTCCGCTGCTTCCAGCATTCTTCGTTTGCGACAAGGCTCTCATACAGTAGGACAGTATGTCATTCAATTTAGGATCTTAGCCTCTGAACTTCAGTGGAACTCTGAAGCATTAGTTGCCGCCTTCTGGCAGGGGCTCTCCGATAAAATTAAGGATGCACTGACTACCCAAGAACTTCCTTCGTCACTAGAAGATTTGATCTCTCTTTGCCATCGTGTAGATATGAGATTTCGTGAAAGAGAGTCTGAGAAAACAACGGCTGTCAAAGCACCTCTTCGTTCTAACCCTCAATTTCGTCCAGCTCCATCCTCTGCGATTCCCATGGAGATAGGACGTTCCAAATTATCTTCAGAGGAGAGGAAACGAAGAGTAAAGAATAGACTCTGTATCTATTGTGCTGATTCCACGCATATGCTCAGCTCTTGCCCTAAGAGATCGGGAAATGCCAGGCCCTAACTAGTTCTGGAGAGGTGAAGTTAGGGTCCCTGGAGTCCTCTCCATTGTCTATGAAATCTAAAGTCTGCGCTTTCGATGTTACGATTTCCTTTGCTACCAAATCCTTTGAGTCACAGGCATTGATTGATTCCGGAGCAGCAGGAAATTTCATTTCTAAATCACTAGTGAATCAATGGTCCCTACCAGTGATCACTTTAAAAACACCCATTACTGTGACGGCTATAGATGGATCACGCCTCATCAATGGTCTCATCACCCAGAGTACGTCTCCAGTAACCCTTCAGATTGGTGTGCTACACCATGAAGAAATTTCGTTTTTAATTCTTCCAGTTACGACAAGTCCGATTGTCTTAGGCCTTCCATGGCTTCAGTGTCACTCTCCCCAGATTGACTGGCGCACCCCTCAAGTTACGTCTTGGGGGTCTGAATGTCACCATCGTTGCCTCTCTCAAGTTATTCCTCTTAAAGTACAGCAATCTTCCATCTCATCTTCCTTCCCGGGACTCCCTCCTCAGTATGCTTCATATGCCGATGTGTTTGATAAAGCTCAGTCTGAACGTCTTCCTCCTCATCGTTCTTGGGATTGTCCGATCGACCTTCTACCTGGCAAGACTCCTCCCAGGGGTCGGGTCTATCCTCTCTCGTTACCTGAAACTCAAGCCACATCTGAGTACATACAGGAGAATCTCCAGCGTGGGTTCATTCGACCTTCCACCTCTCCCGCTGGAGCTGGGTTCTTCTTCGTCAAAAAGAAGGATGGATCATTACGCCCTTGTATAGATTTTCGTGGACTCAACGCCATTACTATCAAGAATCGGTATCCCATTCCGCTGATCACTGAGCTATTTGATCGCATCAAGGGAGCTCGGATATTTACTAAGTTGGATCTTCGTGGTGCCTACAATTTAATTAGAATCCGTTCCGGTGACGAATGGAAGACCGCGTTTAACACCAGAGATGGGCATTACGAATATTTAGTAATGCCCTTCGGGCTGTGTAATGCCCCCGCGGTTTTCCAGGGTTTCATCAATGAGATCTTTCGGGACTTATTATATGTATGTGTCGTTGTCTACCTGGACGACATATTGATCTTCTCACAGGACCTGCCTTCTCATCACCAACATGTGGCAGAGGTCCTCTCCAGACTACGGAAAAACTCGTTGTTCTGTAAATTGGAGAAATGTTCATTCGAGTTACCCCAGATTCCATTCTTGGGGTATATAGTTTCCGGAGTTGGCCTGAAGATGGATCCAGACAAAGTAAATGCTGTACTACATTGGCCTCAGCCAACTACTCTTCGTGCCATCCAGCGTTTTTTAGGTTTTGCCAATTACTATAGATGCTTCATTCAAGACTTTTCATCCATTGCATCTCCCATTGTGGCCCTAACTCGGAAAGGGGCTAATACTAAGCAATGGTCATCTGAGGCTCTCCAAGCCTTTCAAATCCTCAAAGAGTCCTTCTCGTCTGCTCCCATTCTGCGACAGCCTGATGTGACACTCCCCTTCTTCCTAGAAGTAGATGCCTCTAATGTGGGCTTAGGAGCTATTCTCTCCCAACGCTCGGAGCAACAAAAATTACATCCTTGTGCCTTCTACTCTCGGGGTCTTCTGCCCGCAGAGAAAAATTATACTATCGGGGACAAGGAGTTGCTGGCCATCAAAGCTGCATTAGAGGAATGGAGATACTTGTTGGAAGGAGCTCGCCATCCGGTGACGATCTTCACGGATCATAAGAACTTGTCATATTTGCAATCTGCTCAATGCTTGAACCCTCGTCAAGCAAGATGGTCTCTTTTCTTTTCCCGTTTTGAATTAATTATAACCTTCAAACCAGCCGCTAAGAACAAGAAAGCTGACGCTCTATCTCGAGCTTTTGTGACGTCCTCTGATGTAGAAGAGGTTCCCAACCATGCTATTCTAGACCCCAAATGTATTTCTCTGGCTGCTTCATCCACCAAAATGCTACCATTTGGGAAGACCCTTGTGCCTCCTACTCTGAGGAGGAAAATCCTTTCGTGGTTCCATGCCTCTCGTTTTTCTGGACACGCCGGTGAACACAAGACCTTTGAGATTCTCTCTCGTAGTTACTGGTGGCCTTCAATGAGGAGAGACGTCAAAGAGTTTGTTGCTTCCTGTGATTTATGTTCTCAGTTCAAATCCTCCCGCAGAACTCCAGCAGGGTTGCTGCGACCACTACCCATTCCGTCCAAGCCTTGGACCCATATTAGTATGGATTTCGTTACTGATTTGCCACCAAGTAAGAATCACAATACTATTTGGGTAGTGGTAGACAGATTTTCGAAGATGGCCCATTTCGTCCCTCTGTCCGGTTTACCTTCCTCGTCTACTCTGGCTGAACATTTCATTAAAGAAATCTTCCGCATCCATGGATGTCCGTCTGAGATTGTGTCGGATAGAGGAGTACAATTCGTTTCCAGATTCTGGCGGGCCCTTTGTAAAACCTTGGGCATACGATTAGCACTCTCATCTTCTTACCATCCGCAATCTAACGGACAAACGGAACGAGTCAATCAAGATCTTGAGACCTTTATTAGGATGTTCTCTTCAGCCAACCAAGACAACTGGGTAGAATTGCTCCCTTGGGCTGAATTCGCCCATAACAACATGTACCATGAGTCATCATCCAAAACTCCATTCTTTGTGGTCTACGGTCACCATCCGTCTTTTCCGGAATTTCCTGCCCTCCCGCCCACCCAAGTTCCTGCTGTGGAGACTGCTTGTCAGACCTTCAAAAATATCTGGTCTCAGGTCAAAACCTGTTTAAAGAAGACATCTAACAAATATAAGTCTTTCGCAGATAAGAAGAGGCGGGCTATTCCACCACTAAAAATTGGAGATCGTGTCTGGTTATCTACCAAAAATATTCGTTTGAAGGTTCCATCTATGAAATTCGCCCCTCGTTTTATTGGTCCATATAGGATCATTCAAGTTATCAATCCAGTATGTGTTAAACTTCTTCTTCCTAAGAATCTTCGGATCTCCAATGCCTTCCATGTGTCCTTGCTCAAACCTCTCATCATCAACCGTTTCTCGACTCCTCCCTCAGCACCGCAGCCAGTTCAAGTTCATCAGGAGGAGGATTTCGAGATTACTGAGGTATTGGATGCAAAAATTTCGCGAGGAGTCCTCCGTTTCCTCGTTCATTGGAAGGGCTTTGGTCCTGAAGAGCGTTCATGGATCAAAGCTGAAGATCTTAATGCTCCTGCCCTTCTGAAGAAGTTTTATTCCAAAAATCCGGACAAGCCCGGTTCCAGGCGTTCTGTGCCCACCTTTAAAAGGGGGGGTACTGTCACTCACCGGACTGTGAGTGCTTCTTCCCGGACATTTAGGAACCGTGGCCGTCCTCCATCCTGAGGGACTGCGCATGCGCAGCCCTTTCCATACCTCCAGTGTATGTTCCTTTAACTAAATTGGCAGATCAGGCAACCTCCCTATATTAAGCACCTGTGGTCAACACCACGTTGCCTGATCTTGGAGTCTCATTCCCCATGAGTCTCTGAAGGTGTTCCTGTGTTTCCTCGTTTATTCAGCCCAGCTGATTCCTGTGGTTTCCAAACCACTTCTACCTCTGTGGTTTCCAAACCACTTCTACTACTGTGGTTCCCATACCACTTCTACCATCTACTGTATCATCGTGACTGTGAGCTGATTCCTATCCGCTGCCTCCGTGCACTACAGTCTCTAATCACTTCAACTCTACCATGTATCATTGGGACTGTTAGCTGATGCCTATCCGCTGCCTCCGTGCACTACAGTCTTTCATTCACATCCACTCACCTGTTCATGATTGTGACTGCCAGCTGATTCCTATCCGCTGCCTCCGTGCACTACAGGCTTCAACCTGCAACTCGTCTGTGTTTCATCATCGTGACTGTTTGGCTGATTCCTATCCGCTGCCTCCGTGCACTACAGTCTTCAACCTGCAACTCGTCTGTGTTTCATCATCGTGACTGCTAGCTGATTCCTATCCGCTGCCTCCGTGCACTACAGTCTTCAACCTGCAACCCGTCTGTGTTTCATCGTGACTGTTTAGCTGATTCCTATCCGCTGCCTCTGTGCGCTTCAGTCTTCAGCCCTTGTCAACTCTCCCGTGTTTCCTTGAGTCTGCTGCCACTATTGCTACCCGCTACTCTCCGTGATCAACTGTTCCAGTTCTACTCTGCTCCGGTGTCCCATCGTTACTGCACCTGCTGGTTGCTATTGGCTACCTCCGTGTTCCCGCAGAGACCCGCTGCTGTTACTTCTCAGCGCTACTCATCCATCTACTGCTGATCCGCTCTCCACGCCTTCTTGTGTTCCCTGCTGGTCTACCTACCTGTGCGCTGCACCTGCTAGACCACCGCTTCACCCATCCAGGGACTTTGGATCCTGCCGGCCTCCTGCCCTTCAGGTATCGCTGCACTCCTGTCTGACTGCCTTCTCCTGAACCACGGTATGCATACTTCCCATTGACTGTGCTGTGTATTGCATACTTTGCTGGACTGTGTTGGTTCTCCTCTGGAGTGTACTATCCGCTGAGTCTATTGCCATCATTGACTCTGTTGGTTCTCCTCTGGAGTGTACTATCTGCTGACTCTATTGCCATCATTGACTGTGTTATCTCATGCTGGATTACTTCAAGAGACTTTCTATATTGGCAGTGCTGTTCAGTCATTTATACATTTATATTGTGCATATTACTGTGGATCAAAGTCAAGGTGCCCGTGTATATATTGTGTTGCAGTCTCTCCCCGTGCACCTCCTCACATATATATTCAGTGGTACAACTTGCTAGTGGCAGACCACTGACTCCTGTTTACAGTTTCACCTGTTCCAGTATCCTCTCACATAGCAGTGGTACAACTTGCTAACGCAGACCACTGACTCCCCGGATACCTCCACTTGGATTCCGTTCCTTCACTCAGACAGCGGTACAACTTGCTATCCGCAGACCGCTGACTCTCATCACCTCCTCGTTTCTGTTGGACATTCCTCCTCACTATAGCAGTGGTACAACTTGCTACCGCAGACCACTGACTACCTTCACGTGTCCTTTGTCCATACAGTTCCTCGTGTATTACTACTTCCATATTGCCAGTGCTGCTAGTCATAGACTTTCCTGAGCATCTCATCATCTGCTATTTCCTGTTCCGTGATCACCCTGCTACCAGAGTACCATATTACCACCTATACTGCTCTGGTAAGCCTATCAACTGGTGATCCCTGGGTAAAGACTCCTAGTGCCCGTGACAATTTAACATAAAATATTGTATCAACCCAAAATAACTTTTCGCCGTACAATACAATTTGCGGCTTTTCAGCTATTTTCATCAGGGTTGAAATTACTTACAAATGCATGAAAGTCTCCATTGTTCTAAGGAGGTATCTTTCTTGCTAGGTGTTAAAAACTAGATGTGAAGAGAAACTAGGAGGAGGGGCACAGTCTATTGTAATCAGAAGTCTGAGATTCTATATAAATAGGCAAAAGTCTTATTGGAGTTTGCTTATTGTAGTAGTTTGCATCCTAAAGTGAAACAGCTTGCAAACTTAAGTGAACTGTGAGTTTGAAACAGAATCAGGTGAGTTAGAATACAGAAGCAGGCGCACAAATATTGACACTACAATTAACATCTGACACAATGTTTGGACTAGTGTGGTCCAGTGGGTGTGATGCATTTGTTTTGCGGGACGTATTCTGGAAACTCAACTACTGTCCGATCTGTAGGCAATTTTCTTTGTTGCGGGAGCAAATAGCCAAACTGCAAGTTTAGGTGTGTAAGATGTCTGTATCCTTGAGTCCACCACTGCCTCAGAGAGTTCCCAGAAGACATTTTGCTTGGACTACTGTAAGCTCTGGAAGGGGGAAATATCCAGAGGACACAAAAACATCCCACAAACTGTGCCATTGAAAAACTCATGCTGCTCTTGTAGGGCTGGAATGTACAAATAATATAGGAAATACACAACATGAGGATATGGAGACTTCTACTAACTATAGGAACAGGAAAATAAAATCTCCAAAAAGAACTACACTTCTCTTTGGGGATTCCATTATAAGAGGCATACATCTGGGAAAAGTTAATGATGTAGAGAAACAAGTAAGGTGCTTACCCAGAGCCACAGCTCCAAGGGATAAAGAGCGCATATTAAGAATTGGGAAAGCAGCAAGAAAATATGGGGTGGTGGATGTCATTGTCCACCTAGGGACAAACGACCTGGCTAATGCTGAAGTCATGGCAGTAAAATATGAAATTAGAAAGTTTGGGGCTGCTCTAAAACAGGTGGCAACCATGTTATGGCCTACGACCACCTAGAGGAGCTTTTAGAACAGGTAGGGTAGAGATCTTCACCTACAGCAGCCGCCTTTCCCGTTAAGCTTTATATGCTCACAGGGACTCAGATTCCCCCAGGTCTTAGGCTCAGAGTAGTAAAAGCCCATCAAAGATGGCCACAGCGCAGGTAGAATTGGAGACGCTGGCCTAGGCTGGAGCGGATGGTCAGAGGCATGCCGAGGTCAGGATCACAGACAAATAGCGGAGTCCAGAAAACACGCCAAGTGGTCAGGGCAACTAGCGAAGGTTCATAGTCTAGGTACAGGCAGAAGGTCAGGGCAACAACGATGCTTCGGTGTCCAGGTAACAGGCAGACGATCATACACAGAAAAGCAATCCAGGTAATACACTAATACAGCACAGCGCAGGAAAGCCAACAGAGAATCTGAACGCTATAACCAGCAGGGAGGCTAAGTCCTCCCTGCCTTAAATACTGATACTGGCCAATCAGGGCTTTGCCCTGTAAAACACTCCCAGGCAGTGGTAATTGCTAAACAGTGTCTAATCAGCCCGCAGGCTTGGAGGAGCGCGGCCGGCTGCCCTGTATTGCCGGGGCACAAGTGCAGACCTATTGCCGTCCGGCCGTTGCTCTGGCATGGAGATGGCCGGGACGCCAGAGGAAGGCAGAAGAGAGTCTCGGTGGTGCCCGCGGCCGCCGCGGCTCCTGACAAACCACTGTAACTTTTTCAGCAGTGTTGTCAGAGCATAGTGGTGAAGACAGAACTCACTGCATCAGAAACTTCAATGTGTGGCTAAACGGTAATGTTATGAGGAGAGATTTGGATTAATAGACCACATTCATGCAATCTGACAAGGTAGGGGACTATACAAAAGTGACGGCCTGCACCCATCTTCAAGGGGAACCAGAATACTAATTGAGCAGTTTGAAAGCTTCATCAGGAACTATTTAAACTAGCAGAGGGGGCAGTGAACTAAACAGGAATAAAGCATGTGCTCCCCCAACCAAGATGTATCATTTATGCAGGCTAATAGTGCAGACAAAGTATCCAGAGCTACAGAAGACAATGCAGATCAAAACAAGATAAACATAGAGAGAGAGAGATAAACATAGGAGATAGGAACAGAAGATGTACACACAAAATTCTTAGAGCTATGTGTGCTAATGCTAGAAGCTTAGCAAATAAAATTCCAGAACTAATTGTTTTAATGATAAGGGATTATCTGGATATTGTGGCTATTACAGAGTCATGGTGCAATGAAAATCATGACTGAGACATAGCTATACCGCAATATACTTTATTTAGCAAGGACAGAGTGGGAAGAATCAGAGGAGGGGTAGAAATGTATGTGAAAAAAAGCATAAAGACTACTTTAATACAAAGTATTGAAGAAAAAACTGAGACCTTTTAGGTGACCATAGAAACGGGGATAAAGCTATACTTCGTACTGGGGTGATCTATAGGACACCAGGTTAGGAAGAACAACTGGACAGGAACTTACTGCAGGACATCAATAAAATGGCTTTAAAAGGAGAGGTAATAATCATGGGAGACTTTAATATACCTGATGTGAACTGGGAGGACTCTTCTGCAAGTTCCACTAGAAGTAGGGACATTCTGAATTCCTTGCAAGGAGCATCCCTCAAGCAAATGGTGAGGGAGGCCACTCGCAAAGACGCAATATTAGACTTAATTCTTACAAATGGTGACAGAATATTTGATGTAAATGTGGGTGAGAACCTAGGATCCAGCGACGATAAAGCAGTATGGTTTAGTATAAAGACAGAGAATGACTCATACCAGACAAAAACAAAGGTGTTAGATTTTAGGAAGGCTGACTTTGTAGAGATGGGAAAATGTGTAAGTGACTCTTTGGCAGAGTGGAAGAACTTGAAAGGAGTGCAGGAGAGGTGGGAAAAAGTAAAAAGTGCAATACTTAAAGCAACAGACCTTTGTATCAAAAGGGTTAAGAAAGTACAAGCAAAAGGAAGCCAGTGTGGTTTGCAAAAGAAGTACCAAGTATTGTGAAAGAAAAAAAGATGGCCTTTAGGAAATATAAGCAAACTCAGAATAATGAAGACAAAGAGGTGTATCTTGCTAGACAGAAGGAGGACAATATTATGAACAAGAGAAGAATTAAAGTGTGTCTAATTAATGGGGCACTCAATGGTCATAAACCTTAAAACTTGTAATTTTATTAGTTATTCTTAAAATACCACATATTAGGTCCTTCAAAAGGCTAGTAGCGAAAATATTAAAAATTGAGTGTAGAAGAACCACTCAGATACCACGTCAGGTTTACTCAGATCTCCCACCTCACCCTTTCATCTCTTGCTCTCATTTTATCTTCCTCTCTCTCATCGCACATGGGTCTTAGGGTCCTTTCCCTTAATGTAAAAGGGTTAAATAGCCCCCAGAAATGAAGTAAACTTCACGTGACCCTTAAATATCATAGGGGAGACCTAATTTTCATACAGGAGACTCACTTTCTACATGACTCTCACCCCGAACTCCGCTCTAAATTATATCCCGACTCATACCATGCCTGTGATCACTCAGCTAAAAAACGAGGGATCTCGATCTTACTGGCACGTCACCTCACGTTTGAGCTTAACAATTCTCTCGCTGACAAAGACGGACGTTATCTTATTCTGATAGGTAAGCTAAACAACAAGCTCTGTACACTAGTAAATGTTTATGCCCCTAACCAACACCAACACCGCTTCTTCACCAAACTAGATTCCCTACTGACTCGTTTTAGACAGGGGGATCTTATTGTAGCGGGCGATTTTAACACTGTTCTGAACACCACCATCGACCGTTCTGCCCCGGTGGCCGCTGTTCCGCTCTCAGCAGACCCACAATCCACTAAATCCCTCCTCAGTCTCATGAAATCCCAGCTTCTATATGACTCCTGGAGAGTGAAGGAGCTGACTACAGGCGATTACACATTTTATTCTTCACCCCATGGCTCATACTCCCGTATAGATATGATCCTGCTCAGCCATGATTTGGCCCTAAACCTCCAGGCGGTCCAGATCCACCCATTGACTTGGTCTGACCATGCCCCTTTTACAATTGACATCTCTGACCTCCTACCCCGACCTCGCCCAATGACCTGCCGTCTTAATGACTCCCTTCTTCACAATACGAATATAGTATTTCAGATTAGGACTAGACTGGGTGACTAATTTGAGCTAAATGATATTCCAGAAGTCTCCAAAGCCACCTTATGGACTGCGCACAAAGCGGTCTTGAGGGGACACTTGATCAGCATGGCCTCCAGACACAAAAAAGAATACCTCACCCAAACCAATGAGCTCTCCATCCAACTTCAAACCCTGGAAGTCCAGCACAAAGCAACCCCTGATCCCGCAAACCTGACAGCCCTCCGGGAAACCAAAGCCAAACTAAACCTCCTTCTCTCTAAACAAGCGGCCACACGCCTTAAATGGCTCCATCAGACTTTTTATGAAAAAGGAGACAAAGCTGACAAAATTCTTGCATCACGGCTGCATACAGCTAGAACCCATACAAATATTGCTATCCGTGATTCACATAACCAGTTAACTCACGATCCAGCAGATATCAGGTCAGCATTTCAACACTTTTACACTGCTCTTTATAACCTCCCGGCTCCCGCTTCCTCCCCAACACTGAAAACCCCCTCCGCCCTGATCACTGACTTTCTTGCCAAAGCCAGGCTACCTAAATTATCCCACCAAGCCCTTTCACTTCTCAATGAAGAGATCTCGACAGACGAGATCCATCAAGCCATCAAGGGACAAAGAAGTGATAAATCCCCAGGCCCTGACGGCTTCACGGCCGCATACTACAAGAAATTTTCTGATTTGTTGGCCCCTCATCTCAAATCCCTTTATAACAACACTCTCTCCCATCAGAGATGCTGGAGGCCAAAATTGTAGTTATCCCTAAAGACGGTAAAGACCCGCTCCACTGTGCTAGCTACAGGCCAATCTCTCTCCTCAATCTCGATTTTAAAATTTATGCCAAAATCCTAGCAAACCGTCTGAATGCCTTCCTCCCTTCTCTGATCCAGTATGACCAAGTAGGATTTATCCCGGGACGCCAGGCGAGGGATAAAACCAGACGTGCCATTGACATCATCCATATTACAAATTCCAGGAGATCCCCAACTATTATGCTCTCTCTGGATGCTGAAAAAGCATTTGACAGGATCTCTTGGGACTTTATGAAAGCGGCTCTTGAGTCGTTCGGCTTCGCTGGCGACTTCCTCACTGGCGTCCTAGCATTATACACCACCCCTACTGCTAATGTCCTGGTTAATGGCACTCCCTTAGAATCATTCTCCATTCGAAATCGAACACGACAGGGTTGCCCCCTTTCCCCTCTGATATTTGCTCTGATAATTGAACCTCTGGCTTCCCAAATTAGGTCTAATCCTAGCATACATGGGGTCAAGGTGGGTAATATGAACTCCAAGATCTCACTCTTTGCAGACGATATCCTCCTATCGCCAGGGCCGGATTAACCCGAGGTCTAACTGGGCTATAGCCCAGGGGCCTCGGGCATCCAGGGGGCCCTTCAAAGTCCTCAGCAGCATTATTGATCGGTCTGGGGCGGGGGCGCCCCCAGCCCAATCAATGCTGCTGAGCACTGTCACTGTAGTCCTCCGTCCCCGGCGCTCAGTAATCTGCTTACTGAGGAGATCTCGCGAGTGAACTCTCGTGAGATCTCCTCAGTAAGGAGCTTACAGCGCGCCGGGGACGGAGGACTACAGTGACAGGTAAGCACTTGGGGGGGGGCGCTCATGAGGTACGGGGGGCAGCTCACATTGGGGGCCTCATGGGGGAATGGAGGCGCCCTTAGCCCAGGGGCCTCCATTCCCTTAATCCGGCCCTGCCTATCGCTTACCCAACCGGGGATCTCCTTGCCCAACCTATATGCCATCCTTCAGAACTACAGCGATGTTTCGGGCTATAAGATAAACTACACCAAGTCAGAGGCCATGCTGCTTCACGTTTCTCCTCGGGATACCGAGCTCCTCCGGGCTAACTTTAATTTCAAATGGCAGAACAGGAAGATCAAATACCTGGGGGTTTTCCTCACTTCTCACTATGAGCTCCTCTTTCGTGAGAATTTCCTACCCCTTTTCTCCAAGACGCAATCAGACCTGACCTCCTGGAACCGCCTTATTATTTCGTGGCTGGGCAGGATCATAGCTGTCAAAATGAACATACTCCCCAAATGGCTGTACCTCTTCCAAACCCTTCCGGTAGCTGTCCCTGCCTCTTTCCTTGCCAACATCCAGAAGGCACTCATCAGCTTTATTTGGAACCATAGACCTCCTAGAGTCTCATCCAATATCTTAAAACAACCAATCCCTGGAGGAGGAAGAGGCCTTCCCGACATCAAATTATACTATTTGGCATCCCACCTTTCGCAAACCGTTGCCTCCTACGCTCCCTCTGGCTCCACTGCATGGCTTGATATAGAATCGGCCCATCTAACCCTGCCCGATCTCTCCTCTCTCTGGGGCGTATCTTCTGCCCGTCGCCCCCCTGCTGTTAGAGCACTGCCTTCTATCAAATTTGATGCTATGCTCTGGGACTCCAACTCCTTCAAACTAAAACTTTCAACTGCAATATCTCCTTTAACCCCCATCTGGCATAACCCGGTGTTCTCTCCCGGATCTGCCTCTACGATCAACCGTAACTGGTCTCGTGCAGGGCTTAAATTTCCAGTAGATTTTTCCAAACAGGGCCGCTGACTTTCACTAGCGGATCTCCAACCCCAATCCCCGTCCCAAATCCTCAGCCCCTTTGAATTCTTCCAAATTAATCATTTCTTGCGATCCCTGCCACCAACCTATGTTCTTAGGGACCTTATTCCATTTGAATCTCTTTGTAGAAAACATCCCTTGGACAAGGGCATGATTTCTCAAATATATAGCATTCTTCTCACTTCTGCCCTTCCCTCTCCAAACCATCATGAAGACGAGTGGGAAAAGGACCTTGGTCCTCCCCCGGATGAAGAGGCTTGGGAGGACATGAGACTGGGGATAGCTAAATGCTCTATATCAACTAAACTCAAGGAAACCTCTTACAAAATTTATTACCGTTGGTATTACACTCCCACAAGACTCCATAGAATGTTTCCCTCTTCCTCGCCCTGCTGTTGGCGGGACTGTGGCCAAAGGGGTACGATGTTTCATATTTGGTGGTCTTGCCCGATTATCACCACCTTCTGGGATTCAGTCCATAGTTTCCTAAATACCCTTTTTGAAGCCCCCATCCCGAAAGATCCCTGGATATTTCTTTTATGTTACCCTCCCCAAGACCTGGACAAATTCTCCAAGAAATTAACTGCCCACATCCTGACAGCAGCCAAATCAATCATAGCCCTTAATTGGAAAAAGACCTCACCTCCATCCCTTTTGGCTCTCAAGAAGCAGATTTGGCACGTGGCCGCTATGGAGGAGATTACGTACTACCTCCACGAAAGAGGCCACGTCTTCAGTCAAGTCTGGGCTCCATGGCTAGCCGTGGAACTCACCTTCCCCCTCAATGCTCCGCGTCCTCCGACCTGACCTATATGCGATCACCCTAACTCTTCCCGACACATATCTCCCCCTCTGCTATAGGCTCAACACACCCTAGTTATCCTCTAAATACTTACAGTGCTTATCTTTGTGGTCCTATCCCCCTCACCCCTCCCCCACAATCCCTTTTGTTCCTACACCCATTTTATATTACTCTTTAAAAATGTAAAAACCGGTCATTTTTGTCTAAAGGTTTCCTAATATGCGATACACCACAATAACTGTTGTGATTTTACTGTGTATGCTACACAGTGTTATCGTTTTGCTGTCTGTATTTTCTTAATTGACCACTGAAAATAAAAAATTATAAAAAAAATAAAATTGAGTGTAGGAGTTGATGACAAAAATTATTATACTGTTAAGATAGGTAGCTGAAAACAACTACCTAACCGCGATGCTGCTCAGAGTAATCTTCTTATATATAGATATTGATATTATTATTATCAACAGACCTTACTTTATAAAGAGACCAGTAACATAGGTCCACTAATAACCAATAAAGAAATTATACCCAATCACATGTTGTTGTGATGTGAATAACGCTGATTCTTGGCATTTGTATAAGTGTTTCTCCGGGCATATTTTATACATGGATTTAATTCATAATATCTGGGACTTTATTGACCCTTACTTATTGTCTTTTGTCCCTTTATGTTAAATATACTAGAAAGAGTATGTTGACTAATCAGATTTAATAGATAACAACATTAGGGTAGGTGTGTTATAGCTTTAATATATCAGAATCCCTACAATTGACGAAGCCCTGAGGGGAAAAGGAATTGGGTTAACTGTCACAGTTTGCAGATGGTATTCACGCCGGGCTGATATATCTTAGTTTGATTGTATTTACAGAGTCCCATTATATTCAGCGGGACCCTGGAGACAAGATATAATTAGCTTATCACGTATAGCTGTTAATATATATTAAGGATTAATGTGCTGTAGCTTTAATACAATTCCTGAGTCCCCTGCTATCAACGGGGCCCTATAAAAGGGCAAGGTTTAATAGACTCATCACACTACGCTACTGACACATACGTGAAGCTAATATAATGCTTTTCTCTTGTGTTTTTTACTTTTGTTATCTGTTCCTACTAGTCCACAAATTTCAAATGCAATCACTAAGTCAACACAAGTCCATCCCAACTACACTGTATTATAAGTGAAGACAAAACAATACCATAATAATTTCTCGCATTTATCATGGAATAACTTTCAGATTACTTTGAGAACATACATAACCCTTACATACTACACCTATAAATACAGAATAGTTCAACAGGCAAGATATATACTCCCGTAATTAAATGGCCATTTGCAAACCATTATGAAAATTAAAATACATAATCATAATCATTGCTAAATTGTGTCCCTTGACGTTCCACTAGTTATATCACAGTGTGCGTATATATTCAAATCTCATGTATATACAATTTGTTTATTTCAATCACAAATTTATAACCATCGTTGCGGACATAACACATATACATACATTAAAATATACCGTATATACTCGTGTATAAGCCGAGTTTTTCAGCACATTTTTTATGCTGAAAAAGCCCCCCCCTCGGCTTATACTCGAGTCAATGAGTTTTCACAGTTTTTTGTGGTAAAATTAGGTGCCTCAGCTTATATTCGGGTCTGCTTATACTCGAGTATATACGGTAAATATGCAATCACAATGATATCAAATGGTAATTGTAAACCAAAGTTTTTATCTCTTTCTTGTACTCTGTGCTATATCGTTTAATAGTTTCTCCCAGTGGTATTGTTCAGTGTAATCGGTTCAATATTCCAAATGTAATCAATGTCCTTTATATGCCAAATGCTGTTAGTTATTTCAGATGTCCAATGATAGAAGTTTTAAGTATTGTTATAGTGAAACTCTGCATGTCCATGTTTGTGAATATAGAAATCAGATCTGAAATCATTAAAGTCAATAATGGTACTCAACTTACATTCTTTATTCTTTCTCAAGCAAGGTTTCAGTGTGATTTCCCTCCTGGATAGTACCTTCTACCTCCTCTAGAACATGGGGGGCGCCAAATGCGGGTGTCCGGGAGTTCTCGGGAAGGCTCGGAGCCCGTCAGACGGTGCTGGGGATGCACAGTGATGTTTTCTTGTTTTTATGACGGCTTTGTGCTTCCAGCATATATTGGACCGCTTTACAGTGTGGTTAGTCACTACTGGTCACAGAATCTTTGAGGATAAAGGCTACTTTACCTTTTAGGTGTTAGTAGAAATGTTACCAACGCGTTTCACCTCGTTATGAGAGGCATCCTCAGGGAAATGTCAATGGGAGTCTCTGGGTCAGCATGTAGGTTTAAATATCCTACCACTCAGCTTTTGATTGGTCTTCCCATGAAGGTGGGCGGTGCTGACAGAGGGCTCATTAGTTGTTATGAGTAAATAAACTTTAATCTTATTAGATTGTAATTCACATCAGTTAAAATTGCTCTGCATAGTATCTATGGTGGCACAAAAATCTTTCTCATATAGTCAGTAGATGATAGATTCCTATTTGCAATTTCAAATATTATCATCTTGCCCAATCTATATGGTGACATGCTTTTTGTTTCTCATAAAATAGTTGAATTTGCTTAAAGTTATTGTGTATAATATGCACCAGAATTATACAGGCATGAGTGTTCAGTAGTTCTCATATGATGAATTGAATTTACAAGTGAAAAGGTTATGATACAGATATATAGTTCAAAATTGAGGACCATAAGTGAAAGTAAATGGGGCGTTTATTTATGGAGAGTCAGTATATGTAATAACGGAAATTGCACTCTCAAGACATGAGATCTAGAAGTAACTCTGTTAATCTCTTATTTGTGTGGTTAAGCCCCGTACTCATATATTAACAGTATCTCTTGTTAGCAGATATGGATTGCAGGTGGAAAAGACGAGTTTAATTTTCCAGGAAGATCCCTAGGTCAAAATCTAGGTTGAGACCATATGGTGATAATGTTCCCATATCATATATCCACATGGCTTCCTCTCCTGAGATTTTAGTAATATAGTTTCCACCTCTCTAGTCTTGTTTGACTTTTTTAATTCCTATAAATATTATTGAGGCTGAGTCACTGTTGTGGTGTGTTAAATACTTTTCTGATAGCCTGTGGTTTTAACCTTGTTTCTGATGTTCCTACAGTGTTCGGCTAGTTTAATTTTCAAGCTCCTTCTTGTTCTCCCCACATATTGCTTTTTACAGGGACATTGCAAGAGATACACTACCCCTGAGGTTTTGCAAGTGACTTTCTCCTTGATTTTGAATCTCCTACCGTTATGATTTGACTTTGTGAAAGCAGTGGTTTGCCACAGGCCTCTAAGAGAGGAATTAGGTGTCCAACTAACAGTCTGCAGGTATAGGCTGTAGACAGGTTTACACACATGTATAGCAATGCACCTAGGTTAAGGTATACAGGTGTAAGAAATGTCTGACAAAGTAAAAGTATAAAGTGTGATTTAACTTACATGCTTTGAAAATGCTTTGAAAGTGTCTTTTTCCCCAGCTAACAGCAAAGCTGACAAAGTTTGTCTGCAGTGAAGAGTTATTACAGAACACCTGCAGAGAACCCCTTTTAAAGGCAAGGTGGGAGTGTCAGCTGTCCATCAAGCTAGGACTGTGGGAGGAGTATCAAATATTTAAACTTGTATTGTGCTACTGTGAAGAGGCAACCGATGCCAGATAGTGGCCTGTGACCAGAGAGGAAAATTATGTCTAGTGTTAGGTTGCCTGGTGTTATCCTGACAGAAGTGTATGCTGTTTTATTTTGATGGAACAATAAAAGTACTGCTTATACTGCAAGAAGTTTTTCGTGCATGCATCACCTAAGGGTGCCTGTGTCACAATACATAACATACTGATATTTAAAATGTATAAAAAGAACCTCATATTTCAAAGGATAAAGCAATCAGAATTAAAGTACAGTAGCAAAATGGTCTGCTACACCATCCAATTTAGAAGAATCCAGGACCAGGACCCTGTCACTAAGATCTTTGTCACTTTCACACTGGTGAAATTTAGAGACCCAGAACATGAAGAGCACTGAGCACAGTAACGAATCCCCAATAAATCTAGTGCATTTAGTAAACACCAGAAAATCACCACCTCTCCACTATAGCTCGAGTCAAAATATCGCTTCTCCTGGCAAAGGCACCCTAGATGTATTAGCCCGCAGAAGAGGTATTTATCCTCAGAACTTGTGGCAGAGTGGTGCTTCTGCTGTGGCCAACCACTTAACTCTTGGTATAGTGGTAAGGATTAGGGAAGACTTACCAAACTTTTCAATAAGACTGGTAGCACAGCACTGAGATTCTATCTAAAATACCAGCAGTGCTGGAACTTACATTTGGAACTGTTTTCCTACTATAGCCTCTTATACTATGCTTTCCTCAAAGATAATAGACATATCCCTTACAGCTAAATAACCGCTTATTACATCGTTCCTACATAATTATATGAACAACTTGTATGTAGTGTATTTAACAATGCATGCAATTTTATAAGATACTTATTTTTAATGATTAGCAGCTGGGAGTTTGTGGATAACATTTATTATTGTATTTATGTATTTTTAATAAATTAGTATATTAACTCCAAGGTAGCAGAGTTCTTTACTATTGAACTGATAAAGCACAGCTAGTTTTTTTTCTGTATGTAAATTGGAGTTCACACGGTCTCCTGGTAGCTGCACTCATACAATATATATATAATATAATATAATCACACTCTGACCATTTAGTGCTTGGGTATGTTCTGACATGATTACAGCATTTTTAGTATTGTTTTTTTTATCACTAACACCTGCAATTTCAATAATAACGCGTAGACATTTTATATCTACTGTATATATTCTGACAAAAAAATCATAGAGTATATTTGGCTGGACTAAAAAATGCAAAAGTTATTTCTGGTGTAACTGACAAATTTCAATAATGTGAAGATTGTTCTGATCATTGAGGTGCAAAACAAAGAAGTGTATGGGTTAAAAATGAAATAAACATTTTTCAAATATGTTGCAACTACTTGGATCTGGATTGCAGAATCATCTTTCAAGGTGCAAATTTTGCATCCAGATAATGGGTTTGCTTCTAACGCTAAACGAGACCCTTATTCTGTGTGTTTTGTATATTTTCTATAGGTAGAATTACTCAAGATTTATTATGCAGTTTGTTAGTATTCTTTATATTGTTACTAAGGAATTTTGTTAAATAAGATTTACAGATTATAGAGGTTTATTGTACATGTATAATGTAAATACTATATCATATAAAAAGAAATATGTGGGGAGCAGCCATTCCATTCATGACATGGAAATACTTAATAACCTGGGTCATAAATGCTTATTGGGAAGGGTTTGCTAGCTTGGATAAGGTTAGTAATATAGACCGTACCTTACCCTGTAATAACTCTGTTTACTTAGACACAAGATACATGCTTGAGACGTACATTAACAATTTGATCTGATTTGTTCATTGGTCATTGTGCACTTTCACCGAGGAGATTTAAAATGAACTGATGGGTGTGTTACCATGGAAAGCTTTCAATGTGTAACTTAAAACAATGCAAAAAGAAATTAAAGATCGATGTCCATGTACAAAAGAAAAAAACCGCAAGCTCTGAATTGAGTTGTTACAACATCAAAGTTCATTTTGTAATGTCATCTATTTTAATCGCTTCATGGCTGGCAGGTTTACTCCTCTTTATAACCAGGACAATTTTCAGGTTTTGCAATGTGGTAGTTAGATTGACATCTGCTTTACTATTTCTTAGTTTACTCAACATAATTTGATATTGTTTTTTTAAAGAGAGATTGGGCATTTAAGTAAAATATATTAATAATAGTACTGAAAATATAAAAAAGGGTTATGAAATAATGTGTGCAACTGCATGAATACATCTCAAAATGTATTGTATTATTTATATTGATTACATGGACCCCAAATATGTCTGCATTAGTCATATCTGGGGGCACTGTCCTGTCTGTGCAGTGAGAAGAGTCACTAACATGGTGTGGACACACACACCCTCAATGGCTATGAAAGGGGCCCAACAAGTTACTGTACCGGGGCTCGAAATACCTCTTGCCAGCCCTGTTAGCAGATTCAATATATTAAAAGATTTTGTGATCAGTATAACTCACAATAGAATGAAGACAGCTGCTAGCCAATGTCTCAATTATTCAAAGCTAATGTTATGACCAATAATTCATAATTTCAAACATCATCATGCAGAAGGCTGTAATATCTTGTTACTACTACTTTGAGAGAGAACAGTTCCAGAACATACCTCAAAAGTATCTACCCAGTCGCGGGCTGGCAAGTCTCAGCCCGAGGGGCGTACAGGCGGCCGCATCACATGACATGCGATGTGGCCGCCGATAATATTAATTAAATTTTACATCCTCGGGAAGGGGGGGGGGGGCGGTCCAAACAGGGGTCAGACTGAAATATTTAAATAGTAAAATCTTGATGCACAGGAGGTGCATTACATAAAAAAAAATTCTCAAAAATTCAGAAAATATATATAGCCACCTGAAAAAACATCCTGTAAAATTCACCTTAGTCTCTGATATACCACCAGCAACAACTTGTGGAACTCAAGATGCCTCCTCTTGGGCTGTGGTAAATCTGTACCTTCTGGGTAAGAACCTGGAGCTGATTTACCGGAACCTGTGCTGGATTTGCTTTCATGTAAATGGCCCATTATAAGGTGATGCCAAACACCAACTCCTAGAATGAACCTCTAGAACCTGACTTATTGTGGTCTTCATCTTTAGCAGCTCCCTTTTCCATAGAGCTAAATGTACTTTCTAGCACTCATTTGCACCCAGGCAGTGGTAGAATTCCTACTTTTGGAATTCTCTGATAATAATGAAAGAGATGATTATGAAAGAGAATTTGTTAATTCTCCAGAGTGATAAATGAAACTAGTGTGATCTGACCACAGCATTGGATGTATTAAGTAAAGGTTTCTTTATGTTCTAAGTTTTGTATTTTGCTAATTTGTTTTCTTGCTCCAATATTTATTTGTATTATGTTCTGTTTGTGTATTGCTGACTCTATGGTTCTATGGAATATATGCCCCCACATAAATATCCTTTATTGCGGTGACACTGGTCATCTTCTTGGAATCTGCCCTAAACGTCAGGGAAACTACTAGGCACAAAGATTTCTGGAGAGGTCACGTTAGGTGAATTCAGCTACTTCCCTCCATGCTTTCCTAACAATATTATTCCATATCAAGAAGGTGGATGAGTGGAAAATGGTCTTTAACACCCGTGACGGCCACTTTGAATATTTGGACATGCCCTTTTGCCTATGTAATGCCCAACATAGTTTTCCAAAGTTTCATCAGTGAAATTTTACGGGACCTTCTATATCAGTTCGTGGTGGTATGACTGGATGATATTCTCATCTTTTCCCAGGACCTCCAGTCCTATTGGAAAAATGTGGCGGAGGTTTTCACTTGTCTCAGAACGAATCATCTGTTCTGTAAACTGGAGAAATGTGTGTTCGAGCAAAGTTGCCTTTCCTGGGTAACATAATTTCCAGTACTGACTTCAAATAGACCCTGTTAAAGTCAAAGCCATCACCAACTGGCCCCAACCATTGGGATTGAAAACAACTCAGTGGGTTGCAAACTATTACCGCCAGTTTGTTAAAGGTTATTCCACCCTGGTCGCATCAATAACATCCTTAACTGAAAAGACTGCCAATGCCAATGATTGGCCCTCAGAGATGGTGCAAGCCTTTGAACTTCTCAAGAGTGCCTTCTCTTTAGCACCCATCCTACAACAACCTCATTGTCAGTGTTCCTGCTTCCTAGAAGTGGATGCATCATCTCATGGAACTGGGGCCGTCCTGTCTCAGAGACTCTTCTGTGAAGCGTCATCCCTGTGGCTTCTTTTCTCATAAACCCTAGGCTGCAGATAAAAATTATGGAATCGGAGATAAAGAGCTCTTGTTCATCAAACTAGTCCTCGCAGAATGGAGGCATCCAAGTTATCAGTGACTATTTATACCGACCACAAAAATGTATTGTATTTACAATCTACACAATGCTTAAACCCGTGCCAGGCAAAATGGTCACTGTATTTTCTCCCATCTTACCTCATACTTATCTGCCGTCCGGACTCTAAGAACAAGAAAGCTGATGCCCTCTCCGAGTCCTTTGACCATCCGAGGAGAACAAATTTGTTTTGGATCCCAAGTGTATCATGGTTGCTACTCCTTTTTGTGGTCACTAATTGTCCCTGGGAAAAAACCTTCATTCTCCCCAAAATTTCATATTAAATTGCTGCATTGGCCCCACTCTTCTCGCTTCTCTGGTCATGCTGGCCTCAGAAAAACATGGGAGCTTCTCACTCGCAGTTATTGGTCGCCATCTCTGCACCAGGGTGCAACAAAGTTTATTACTGCTTGCGCCATCTATGCTCGACATAAAGTGCCTCAGCAAAAACCCTACGGTCCACTTATTCCGTTACCTATTCCGGATCGTCCTTGGTCCCATCTGTCTATGGACTTCATCATTGACCTGCCTCCTTCCAAGACTTGAATGGTCATATGGGTCAACACCGATCACTTTTAAAGAGCTGGTCATTTTGTGCATCTTAAGGGCCTTCCCTTGGCTTCAACCTTAGCTGATCTCTTCATTAAAGAAATCTACTGTTTACATGGATGTCCTCAGGAGATCTGTTTCCAAATTCTGGAGAGCATTTGGTAGAAATATCGGTATTAAACTTAGCTTTTCATCTCACAATATGTCCTTGTATAAACGTAGGAATTCAGACTCAATAAAATATTGAAATAAACAGTTCAAAAAGTATCAGTATAAAGATCACTTCAAATCTCCAGCTCCTGGGTTAGACAGTTTTCCGCCCGGTGTTTATGTTGTCAGTGCACTTCATTATCTGCTGTTACTTACTCAACAGTAAGTCTATTCATAGGCAAATGAGGTATAAACAGTCCACGAAAGAAAGCACTTACCAGACACTGGCATAGAGGTGTATCATCCGATCGCTGCTTCTTACTTCGTTCGTGTATGCTGACAGTTGTTACAGCCAAAATCCTCCTCCAATATTAAGAGCCTGAGGGGCACATTTATCAATATTAACATAAAGTGAAAAATAGTTTTCAATCCTTATCGCAATGATAAGGATTGAACTATTTCTCACATTTATGTACAACCCTGCATAGAAACAGCAGTTCCGAAAAACTGCTGTTTCTGTGATGTAAAAAATCATACTTACCCCCCTCTTCGGAAGCGCTGTCTCCGGGTCTTCTCTTCATTCTTCAATTGCGCATGTCCAGTTCCAAGAACTGGACATGCGCACAAAGATCCCCTCTCTGTCTCTGCAACTATCGTTGCAGAGAGAGAGCTGTGAGTGACAGGGAGGGATCACATGATCCCTCCACACATGCGCTGTCCAGCTCTGCTCTTCGGAGTAGAGCTGACAGCACTGAGATTTCTCAAATATGATATTGTACGCCAGCTCCAGCTGGCGTACATTATCAAGACTAGTTCCCGAAAAAAACTATTTTTCGGAACTCTTTAGATTGCAAAAGGGAGCAGTCACCATACTATTTAATGGTGACTGCTCCCCAAAACGAAGCAGAATGCAAAGCAGCAGATATCCACGATATCTGCTGCGATGCATCTCTAATAAATATGCGGGACACACACCGGGGCATAAATTGTATGTTAAGTGCACGTTAGTGCACCATCACACTTTGTTAAATATACCCCTGAATTCGGGTTCCTATGTAGATATGAGTGCACCACGAGTCTTCCTTACGAATGCCTGTCCGTCAGTGTCAAAGTCTTGAGGTGATATAGTTAGAACCTTCTGCGGCAGGAGTTATACTCGCTGGTCTCCAATACGAGACCTATTAGAGGTTTCCAGGTGGACGATTCCAGCTTTAATAAACGTATAAACTTACCCGTTCATGAGGACAGCATATGAGTATCAATCTAAGTAAGACAGAACCTAACTTACGCATTTCGTTGTAGCAAACAACTTCATCAGAGATAGTGTTCACAATGTCTCTCAGATGGTATTATATAGTTCCGATACAATCAATTACATCACATTCACCTGATGTTAATTCAGTGAAACAGTAAATCCACACTGCAAAAAACAGTTCTCTACATAGGAAAACAACACTATGTCACAGTGAGTTTTAGTATGTATTAACAAGACCCAGATCTTTTTATTTTTCAAAAACGTCTCTTAACAGTTAGATGTTAATTAATAATGTTACTTGGTAGTGTCACATTCAGTACATTTTGCCTGTTAGTACATTCTAATAGGGTTTAAATGACCAGAGGTCCTTCTACGTCAACCAGATTATTTAACATATTAACCCTATAGGGGTAAATCATATAAGATGCACAGAGATGTAAATAAGTGACAGTACACGTATCTTCCCAGTTTATGGGTCACATTTATCATTAATCGGCAAAAGTGAGAAATAGTTATCAATCCTTATCGCAAGGATAAGGATTGAACTATTTCTCACATTTATTAAAAAGGGAACACAGAAACAGCAGTTCCGAAAAACTGCTGTTTCTGTGATAGAAAAAATCACACTTACCCCCTCTTCGGATGCGCTGTCTCGGGATCTCCTCTTCGTTCCTCTTCTTCCTTTAATTGCGCTGTTCTGCTCTTCGTAGCAGAGCTGACAGCAGTGGATTTCTTCAATTCGGATGATGTATGCCAGCTTCAGCTGGCGTACATTATCAAGACAAGTTCCCGAAAAAAAATTTTTTTTTTCGGGACTTGTTAGATTGCGGCCAGAGCAGTCACCATTCTGTTGAATGGTGACTGCTCGCAAAAACGATCAGGAGTGCAAAGCAGCAGATATCCATGATATCTGCTGCGATGCACCTTTAATAAATTTGCGGAGGGCACATCGGGACTTTAATTCCACGGTAAGTGCACAATAGTGCACTACCGTGATTTGTTAAATATGCCCCTTAGTGTCTTGTAGTTAATATTAGGCTCAATTAGCCTAAACCTGGGGGTATATAAATCAAAATCTTTCAGATTGCTATGGAAACAATTAAACGATAACCGCTATCTTAGCTTTACTATCTTTTCAACAGAGGTTATTATCTACTCTGTTATAGCCCTCTGGTTGTAAATGCGGCAAAAACTCAGATACAGTGAATTTCAAACACAAAGACCCTCAAGAAACTCCAAATGGACCCATAAATGAATGATATTATACTATTTAATACATTTCTCGGAATATCCAGTATTAGGTCACTATAGAAACTACCAAGAAGTTTTATGTCTTGAGATACAAGATGCACTAGAATGTATAATAATATAAAATACCATAACACATAATAGATATATATCACATCTAAAGGAATAAAAACGGTTCAAAATAAAACTTATTCCCCAGTACTTCATATGGAAATGACAAATAGTATATGTATGTATATACAAAATATGTCAGCAAGCAAAAAAGCACAGGTTGCACTCTCAATCTTAGACTTAGAATCTTAGTCTTGAGATCTATACTATTTGGTTTAGTTCAATCGATTCATTTAGACCCATTGGAGATAGTGTATTAAGGAGGTAGATCCAGTATGCTTCTTGTTTACACAAGGCTCTGAACCTATCCCCTCCTCTGGGTGTTGGTTTGATGAACTCTAAGCCCATGATGGACAAACATTCAGGATCATGTTTTTCCAGAAAGTATCTTGATACACTATGTGTCCCAAGACCCTTCAAAATATTTCTTCTGTGTTCATTGAACCTTATTTTTAATTTCCTTGTGGTGGGCCCAACGTAATACAAATTACAACTGCATCTTAGCAGATAGATAACAAAGACCGAATTACAGTTAATAAATCCCCGTACATTCAGTTTCTTTCCATCTTCCTTAGACTCTACAAAAAAAGCTCTATTGCAAATATGTTTGCATGTGATACATCTTTGACCCCCACATCTAAATGAGCCATCAGGAGTGGATGGAATCCAGTCCGGATTTCACTCACTCAATAACCTAGTACCCAATCTCTTATTTTTCTTTTGAGATATTATATTCTCTGGTTTCAAGAAACTATGGGCCAAAAGATTTTTTAGAGTATTGGCTTTTTTGAAAACCACTATTGGGTCTTTAGGTAGAAGTGACTTGAGTAATGGATCTTGCTTCAGGATGGAATAATTTGAACATGTTATTTGTAAGGATGAGCGGGCTCGGATTCCGCTAATCTGAGCCCACCCGAACAGTGCGGATCCAACGGGATCCGAGCACTGTTCGGGAACTTCCGGGCACCGAACTAATCCAAACCGAGTCTATGACATCCAAGTCTCACGTCGGATCTCGCGAGACTCGGATGTCATAAATGCCCTGCTCGCGGCCGCCATCTTCATTCTCCCTGTGGGTAGTGTAGAGGGAGGTTGTTGAGAGATAGTGATACTGTGCTCTGTCCTGCTGATTATTTTAGTAAAGTGTGCTCTGTCCTGCTGATTATTTTAGTAAAGTGTGCTCTGTCCTGCTGATTATTTTAGTAAAGTGTGCTCTGTCCTGCTGATTATTTTAGTAAAGTGGTGCTCTGTCCTGCTGAGTCCAGTAGTACTTTGGCCAGTGCTCTGTCCTGCTGATTCCAGTGGTGCTTTGGCCAGTGTCTGTCCTGCTGAGTCCAGTGGTGCTTTTGTCCTGTATTTTTTTCTGCTAAGTCCATAGTAATTTAATAATTATCCCAAAATCTAAAAAAAAATAAAAAAATATAAACATAGTACTGCAATCTATAAAAAATTGTTCACTGTTCTTGCAGTCCAGAAACATTAATACTGCAATCTATAAAAAATTGTTCACTGTTCTTGTAGTCCAGAAACATTAATACTGCAATCTATAAAAAATTGTTCAATGTTCTTGCAGTCCAGAAACATTAATACTGCAATCTATAAAAAATTGTTCACTGTTCTTGCAGTCCAGAAACATTAATACTGCTATCTATAAAAAATTGTTCACTGTACCAGCAGTATTTAAAAAATAGTACTGTAATACAACGTGTGCTGCATATAATGGAGTACCAAAATTTGGAGGATAAAGTAGGGAAAGATCAAGACCCACTTTCTTCTAATGCTGAACCTGCTGCCACTAGTCATAACATAGACAATGAAATGCCATCAACGTCGTCTGCCAAGGTCGATGCCCAATCTCCTAGTAGAGGGCATGTAAAATCCAAAAACCCAAAGGTCACAAAAATGACCAAAAAAAGGAAATTAAAAACATCTGAGGAGAAACTAAAACCTGTCAATATGCCATTTACGACACTGAGTGGCAAGGAACGGCATAGGCCCTGGCCCGTGTTCAGGACTAGTGGTTCAGCTTCACCCAAGGATCTAAGCCCTCCTCCTCCCCCCCCCTCAAAAAAAATTAAAAGAGTTATGCTGTCAGCAACAATACAGCAAACAACTCTGCCTTCTAAAGAGATGTCATCACAAATCCCCAAGGCGAGTCCAAGGCTGTTGGTGGTTGCGAAGCCTGACCTTCCCCTCACTATACGGGAAGAGGTGGCTCCTTCCACCATTTGCAGCACACCCTCTGCATATGCTGGAAGGATCACCCACAGTGTAGATCCAGATTTGGATGATCAAGGTGTCAATGTTGTACACCGGGAGGAGGATATTGATGTAGCTGGCGCTGAGGAGGAACTTGACGAGGAGGATGCTGATGTGGTTATCTTAAATGAGGCACCAGGGGGGGAATCAGTTGTTGTTCATGAGATAAAAAAGCCCATCGTCATGCCTGGACAGAAGACCAAGAAATGCACATCTTCGGTCTGGAGTTATTTTTATCCCAATCCGGACAATAAATGTATGGCCATATGTAGCTTATGTAAAGCTCAAATAAGCAGGGGTAAGGATCTTGGCCACCTAGGGACATCCTCCCTTATACGTCACCTGAATAACCTTCATAGTTCAGTGATTAGTTCAGAAACTGAGGCTAGGACAGTCATCAGTCCAGGGACACCTAAATCCCTTGGTCCTGTTGGATACACACCACCAACACCCTCCTCGTTAACTTCCTCCGCGATCTCCATCAGATTTAGTCCTGCAGGCCATGTCACCAGCCAGACTGAGTCCTCTTCAATCCGGGATTCATCCGAGGAATCCTGCAGCGGTACGCCTACTACTGCCGCTGCTGCTGTTGCTGCTGGTAGTCGGTCATCTTCCCAGAGGGGAAGTCGTAAAAACGCTACGTCTTTCACCAAACAGTTGACCACCATCCAACAGTCAATTGTCATGAGCACAAAGTACGACAGTAGTCACCCTATTGCAAAGCGGATAACTGCGGCTGTAACTGCTATGTTGGTGTTAGACGTGCGTCCGGTGTCCGCCATCAGTGGAGTGGGATTTAGACGGTTGATGGAGGTATTGTGTCCCCGGTACCAAATCCCGTCGAGATTCCACTTCACTAGGCAGGCGATACCAAAGATGTACAGAGAAGTACAAACAAGTGTCCTCAGTGCTCTGAAAAATGCGGTTGTACCCACTGTCCACTTAACCACGGACATGTGGACAAGTGGTTATGGGCAAACGAAGGACTATATGACTGTGACAGCCCACTGGGTAGATGCATCGACTTCCGCAGCAACAGCAGCAGCTGCATCAGTAGCAGCATCTCCACAACGGCTGCTCATTCCAAGGCAGGCAACACTGTGTATCACAGGTTTTAATAAGAGGCACAACGCTGACAACATCTTAGAGAAACTGAGGGAAATCATCTCACAGTGGCTTACCCCACTTAGACTCTTCTGGGGATTTGTGGTGTCAGACAACGCCAGTAACATTGTGCGGGCATTACATATGGGCAATTTCCAGCACGTCCCATGTTTTGCCCACACCGTTAATTTGGTGGTGCAGCCACCTACGACATAGGAAAAGGAGTGGGGATGCGCCTGAGTCAAGCACAGTGGAGACTGATTTCCGTGTTGTGCAAGGTTCTGCAGCCGTTTGAACTTGCCACACGAGAAGTCAGTTCCGACACTGCCAGCTTGAGTCAGGTGATTCCCCTGATCAGGCTGTTGCAGAAGCAGCTGGAGAAAGTGAGGGAGGAGCTGGTAAACCATTGCGATTCAACAAAGCATGTAGTTCTTGTGGATGAAGCCCTTCGTACGCTTTGCCAGGATCCAAGGGTGGTCACTCTTTTAAAGTCAGAGGAATACATTCTGGCCACCGTACTGGATCCTCGGTTTAAAGCGTATGTTGTGTCTCTGTTTCCGGCAGACACAAGTCTACAGCGGTGCAAAGACCTGCTGGTCACCAGATTGTCCTCTGAAGAGGACCGTGACATGCCAACAGCTCCTCCTTCATTTTCTTCAACACCTGTGACTGCGAGGAAAAAGCTCAGTTTTCCTAAAAGACCCGCTGGCGGGGATGCTGAGAACATCTGGTCTGGACTGAAGGACCTGCCAACCATTGCAGACATGTCTACTGTCGCTGCATTGGATGCTGTCACAATTGAAGGACAATTCCATCTTGCACCTTTTTTTTTTCTTTGCCAGCTCGATTTGTGGGGTTCCAAACAAACCAATCATTTCAGTCAAAGTTTGGTAGGCCCTTTCGCTGAAATGATTGGTTTGTTAAAGTGCGCATGTCCTATTTCAACAACATCAGGGTGGGTGGGAGGGCCCAAGGACAATTCCATCTTGCAACTCTTTTTTTGGCATTATGTGACCGTCCAACAGTCGTTTGCCATGAGCACGAAGAACGACAGTAGTCATCCTATGGCAAAGCGGATAACTGCGGCCTTAACAGCTATGTTGGTGTTAGACGCGCATCCGGTGTCCGCCATCTGTGCAGTGGAATTCAGACTAGTTGAAGGAGGTATTGTGGCCCCGGTACCAAATTGGATACCGGAGCCACTCCACTACGCAGTCCAGAAATCTTCGTATCAGATATTGAACTACGTTCACTGTTCCTGCCAAATAAAAAAAGAATGAAAATGCCCTGTCATCAACGAAAACAAGAGGTAGTGACGCGCTAGAACTCCACCCTCTATATGCTGCAGAGGATGGAGGAGCAGCCATCTGTGCAGTGGAATTCAGACTAGTTGAAGAAGGCATTGTGGCCCCGATACCAAATTGGGTACCGGGGCCACTCCACTACGCAGTCCAGAAAGCTTCGTATCAGATATTAAAGTAATTAAACTACGTTCACTGTTCCTGCAGTGCAGAAATATTAGTATCAGATATTAAATTATGTTCACTGTTCCTGCAACATCACAAAAGCATGAACATGCTGTCACAACTCAGGATATTTGCTTACTGGTTTTGGCACTACTCACCAAAGAGGCGCGGAGTCTATTGTGTCCCAGGTCTTCACCAGGAACACCCGCAAGGGAGTATGGTCTTAGCTGCGGGAGACACGCAGGTCGCGGTCCTCAGAGGGAGTAACCAGTGAAGCTGTAAGATGGAACGGTGTCAGGCAGGCTGGATCCGAATGGAGAATCAGGATATGCCACAAGGAGAATCCAATATCGTAGTCAGGGATAGCCGGGTCAGGTGTCAGAAGCGTAGAGAGAGTTGTCAACAAGCCGGGTTTGGTACACAGGGAAGGCAGAGGAAGAATGGTCAGGAACAATCCGGGTAATTCACAAGAGGTAACACAGGAACGCTGGAGCTAAGAGACCTAATACTCTGGCACTCATCAAGTGCCAGAGTGACCCTTATATACAGGAGACAGTCCAATCATTGGCGGTGGTGACGCTAAACACCACCGCCGGAATTACTGGGAAGCCTTCTGTTGCCTAGCAACGGAAAGCGTGACCGCCGACCCGGAAGTACTCGGCAACAGAAGCAGACGTCCGTCTCTGTGCAGCGGACATAGCACAGGGACGGCGTCTGACAGTACCTCCTCCCCTATTTTGTTGGATAGATCTTTGCTCAAGGAACTGTTATAATAGCCGTGGGGCGTGAAGATCTTCTTTTTGCACCCAGGATCTCTCTTCTGGGCCAAAACCATTCCAATGTACTAAGAATTGGTGTCGTCCATGGAGGACACGAGAGTCCAGGATGCGACTCACTTCAAATTCTTCACCATTAGTAGTCTGTACAGGAGCTGGATGATGAGGCAACCGATGAAACTTATTGAGTACGAGTGGTTTCAGAAGAGAGACATGAAAGACATTGTGGATCTTCAGGGAAGGAGGTAACCGGAGTCTATAGGTTACTGAATTGATCACATGAGTTATGGAGAAGGGGCCGATATAACGAGGAGCCAATTTTTGAGAAGATACTCTCAACTTGAGGTTGCGTGTGGCCAACCATACTTTGTCGTGAACCTGTAATAGAGGAACAAGTCTCCGATGGCGGTCTGCTGATTGCTTATAGCGTTGAGAAGTCTCTTGGAGTTTGGTTTTGGTAGTTGACCAAATCTGGGAAAAGTTCCGCATTAAATCCTCAACAGCGGGAACTGACGAGGAAACCTGACCGGAGAAATCTGGGAGGGTGGGTTGGGCTCCATAAACGATAAAAAATGGAGAGGCACCAGAAGACTAATGATGATGGAAATTGTGAGAAAATTCTGCCCAAGGTAGGAGATTAGCCGATTCTGTTTGGTTGTCTGAAGAAAAACATCGTAAGAAGACATCGAGGTCCTGGTTAACCCGTTCCGTTTGGCCATTGGTTTGTGGATGATAACCGGACGAGTATTTGAGATTAGAACCAAGAATTTTACAAAAAGCTCTCCAGAATTGGGAAACAAACTGCACTCCACGATCCAAAATGATTTCACGGGGACAGCCATGAATTCTAAATATCTCCTTAATAAAGATAGGAGCCAACTGGGAAGCAGACGGAAAGGCCGGCAGAGGTACGAAGTGAGCCATTTTAGAGAATCTGTCAACGACGACCCAGATGATAGTAAACCCATTACTGGGGGGGAGGTCGGTGATGAAATCCATGGATATACTTTGCCAAGGAAGGTCTGGAGTAGGAAGTGGTTGTAAAAGCCCTGATGGGGCTAATCTGGGGTTTTTACAAAGGGCACACGTAGCACATGAGGCCACGAATTTTCGTACATCAGCATGCAAGGCAGGCCACCAATATTTCTGACGAAGAAATTCGTAAGTCTTCTTCACCCCGGTGTGTCCCACCAGTTTGGAGGAATGAGCCCACCGTAGTGCTTTAGTTCGTAGATTAGGTTCCAGAAAAGAATAATCCCCAGGAGGTGTTTTGGAGGACGTCTTGGTAAGAGCGATAACCCTGGTAGGTGTTAGGATGGGCAGAGGTTTCAGAGATGTGCAGAGATCAACATTGTCGAAGGATCGAGACAGGGCGTCCGCTCGGATGTTCTTAGATCCCGGATGGTAAGTTAGAATAATCTCAAAGCGTGCAAAGAATGATGCCCATCGTGCTTGACGTGGGTTAAGGCACCGAGCTTCATTGATATAAAGCAGGTTCTTATGGTCAGTTAAGACCGTTACTGGATGGTGAGAACCTTCTAGAAGATGTCGCCACTCCTCCAAGGCTGTCTTGATTGCGAGCAACTCCGTGTCGCCAATACCATAGTTCTTCTCATGAGGCAAAAAATTTTTGGAGAAAAACCCACAGGGGAGATAAGTACCAGAATCAGATTTCTGAAAAAGCACTGCTCCAACGCCTATGGCGGAAGCATCAACTTCTAGGAAAAAGGGCTCCAATTGGTTTGGTTGAGACAGGACTGGTGCAGACGAGAAGGCTTGCTTTAGGGTGTCAAAAGCCTTTAGGGCATCGGAAGGCCATTCTTTGGGATTCGATGATTTGCGGGTCAAGGCGGTTATTGGGGCAATGATTGAAGAGAACCCCTTAACGAACTGCCTGTAATAGTTGGCGAACCCAACAAATCTTTGAATGGCCTTGGTCCCTTGAGGAAGAGGCCAACTGGTAATGGCCGATACCTTCTTTGGATCCATACGTAACCCTGATCCAGAGACAATGTACCCAAGGAAAGGGAGTTGCTCCACTTCGAAGATACACTTCTCTAGTTTGCAGAAGAGTTGATTAGCTCGTAGTTGAGATAAAACTTCCTTAACATGCAGACGATGAGAGGGAATATCCCGGGAGAAGATCAAGATATCGTCCAGGTAGACAACAACAGAGTGATATAAAAGGTCTTGGAAGATCTCATTTACAAAGGATTGAAAGACAGCGGGGGCGTTACTAAGCCCAAAGGGCATAACTAGATACTCGAAATGTCCATCCCGCGTATTAAATGCTGTCTTCCACTCGTCTCCTTGACGGATTAGTACCAAATTATATGCCCCTCGGAGGTCTAGCTTGGTGAAGATTCGGGCTCCACTGATTCTATCAAAAAGATCCATTATAAGGGGCAGAGGATACCGATTCTTTATAGTAATTTTATTTAGTTGTCGGTAATTGATGCAAGGACGTAGAGATCCATCTTGTTTTTTGACGAAAAAGAACCCTGCTCCGGCCGGAGAGGAAGATTTCCTGGCGAACCCTCGGGCTAAGTTCTCGGAGATATATTGGGACATAGCCTGGGTCTCTGGCACGAGGAATCTGTTTTCCCGGAATTAAATCAATTGGAAGAATCTCTGATCTTTGCTTGGAAAAAACGTCCTTGAAGTTTAGGTAGACCGAAGGTAGTGCGGGAGTCTCCGAATTGGTTTGAGTAAGACAAATATTGGAACAAGGAGAAGAAATACATTGTTTATGGCACTGTGGACCCCAGGAGATAACTTCGGCTCGAGCCCAATCAAACTGTGGAGAGTGGGCCCGAAGCCAGGGTAGGCCCAAAATTAAAGGATTGACGGACTGTGGTAATACTAGGAATTGAATCCACTCTTGATGTATGACTCCAGTCCGCAACTGAACGGCACTAGTGATGCTGGAGATGGTACCGTTACTGACTTGATTACCGTCTACAGCTGTTAGTGTTAACGTCTGAGGCAGAGCCAGAATGGAAAACTGAAGCTGGGAGGCAAGAGAAGCCGAGATGAAATTCCTGGCCGCACCGGAATCCACGAAGGCTAGAATCCGCTCGGGTCCTTTAGAACCGACCAGTAGAACAGGCATGAGGAATTCAGGGTTAGAAGTTGAGTAGGGAGTGGAAACAGCTACTCCTAAGGTGGCCTCCCTCTTACCATTTAGGAGGGAGCGTTTCCCGGTCTTTTAGGACAGAGGCTTAGTACATGTGCGGACTCTCCGCAGTACAGACACAGTCTCTGTTTAAACTGTCTCTCTCGTTCCTCAGGTGTCAATTTTGAGCGCCCCAACTGCATCGGTTCTTCCGTAACCGAAATAGGATTTTGAAAGGTAGGGGCCAAGCGAGAAGGGCGTCTTGTGAGATATCTCTCTGATGTTCTTTCCCTGAAACGTAGGTCAATCCGGATACACAGGGAAATGAGAGTGTCCAGGTCAGAGGGCAGTTCCCTGGTGACCAGCTCATCCTTAACTCGGTCCGTAAGGCCCTGCCAAAAGGTAGCGATGAGGGCCTCGTTGTTCCATTGAAGTTCCGAAGCAAGGGTACGGAACTGTACGGCATACTGCCCAACTGACAACGAACCTTGTTGTAGACTTAATAGACTAGAGGTCGCTGAAGAGATCCGACCAGGTTCATCGAAGATCTTGCGAAACATATCAATAAATGCTGCTGAGTTCCCTAGTACCGGATCGTTGCACTCCCATAAGGGTGAAGCCCAGGCCAAGGCTTGTCCGTTGAGCAAAGATATCATAAAGGCTACCTTGGTGCGTTCAGATGAAAAGGCAGCGGAGTTGCACTCGAAATGGATTGCGCACTGATTGAGGAAGCCCCTGCATTTTTTAGGATCTCCGTCATACTTCTCAGGTGGAGACATTCTAAACCCAATGGAATGAGCCGAAGAAGGAGACTGGGCCACCGGAGCAGCTGCGGCAATGGACGGAGCAGCGGGAGGTTCTGTCAGGGGAGGTTGGACTGCCTGCAGGGAGTCTAGACGAGACATAATCCCTTGGACGCACTGAAGCAACCGAGCCTGATTGGCCTCCTGCTGTTCCACTCGGCGACCCAGGTGGATGAGAAGGTCCCGAGCTGAGGGTTCATTTGTTCCATCTGACGTCATGGCCAGAGTATACTGTCACAACTCAGGATTTTTGCTTACTGATTTTGGCACTACTCACCAAAGAGGCGCGGAGTCTAACGTGTCCCAGGTCTTCACCAGGAACACCCACAAGGGAGTATGGTCTTAGCTGCGGGAGACACGCAGGTCGCGGTCCACAGAGGGAGTAACTAGTGAAGCTGTAAGATGGAACGGTGTCAGGCAGGCTGGATCCGAATGGAGAATCAGGATATTCCACAAGGAGAATCCAATATTGTAGTCAGGGATAGCCGGGTCAGGTGTCAGAAGTGTAGAGAGAGTTGTCAACAAGCCGGGTTTGGTACACAGGGAAAGCAGAGGAAGAATGGTCAGGAACAATCCGGGTAATTCACAAGAGGTAACACAGGAACGCTGGAGCTAGGAGACCTAATACTCTGGCACTCATCAAGTGCCAGAGTGACCCTTATATACAGGAGACAGTCCAATCATTGGCGGTGGTGACGCTAAACACCACCGCCGGAATTACTGGGAAGTGTTCCGTTGCCTAGCAGTGGAACGCGTGACCGCCGACCCGTAAGTAGGCCTGGTTGCCTAGCAACCGGGCGCTCGGCAACAGAAGCAGACGTCCGTCTCTGTGCAGCGGACATAGCACAGGGACGGCGTCTGACACATGCCCTGCCATCAACAATAATAAGAGGTAGTGACGCGCTTGAACTCCACCCTCTATATGCTGCAGAGGATGGAGGAGCAGAAAAAGGCCATTCAAGCCTACACAGCCACCTACGATGGGCCACGTGTTTGTGCCGCCCACTTGTGTCGCTTAGCTTAGACATCCAGCTACCTCGGTGCAACCTTTTGGACTAAAAACAATATTGTGAGGTGTGAGGTGTTCAGAATAGACTGGAAATTAGTGGAAATGATTGTTATTGAATGTTATTGAGGTTAATAATAGCGTAGGAGTGAAAAGAAACAAAAAAAAAACTGGATTTTAGCACTTTTTATGCTTTTTTAGAAATAAATCAGAACCCAAAACCCTAAATCAGAACCAAAACCTTTCGTCAGGTGTTTTGGCAAAACAAATCTCAATACCTCAAGCTAATAAGAACCCAAAACACTAAAAGTGGCCAGTGCACACCCCTAATTATTTGTTGAATTTTTGAAGAAGCTTTATTATATTTGGAGATGAATGCCCATTCCAACCTCGTACCATAATTATTTCTTCTCGCTGGTCTATGTTGACCATAGTTGTTCTGAGCTTCAGAAAATTCAGTATCTGTAATATTTGATTCAGCTCTAGCTTTATTGGAAATCAGTAAAGTTGTTCTGTGTGTCTTAATAACCTCTTCTAATGCTTGATTTATCAAAAATATAGGATAACCACGATCAAGAAAGTTTTTTGACATGATCTCAGCTTGTTGGAGAAAAGCTGTTTCGTCTGAACAGTTACGACGTAAACGAATAAACTGTCCCTAGGAATATTTTTCTTCCACTAAGGGTGGTGGGAACTCGAATAATGTAAATAGTTATTGCAGTCCACCTTTTTAAAAAATGTAGAGGTGGATATCATGCCATTGGAAGCCTCCAGGGCTAGAAACTCCATCTTGGTTCGGTGAAACTTATAAGTGAATTTCAAATGATATTCATTCCTATTAAGATATTCAACAAAAGCCTGTGCACGTGATTCTCCCCCTTGCCAAATAAAAAATAGGTCATCTATATAGCGGCCAAAAAGGACGAGGTCCGCCCCAAACTCGCCAGCCCACACGTGGGTCTCCTCAAAGTTGCCCACGTACAGGTTGGCGTAGCTGGGGGCGAAGCGCGTCCCCATGGCCGTCCCCATGATTTGTAAATAATGTTTACCCTCGAATAGAAAGTGATTGTGTGACAGCATAAAAGATATAGAATTAGTAAGGAACCACTGTTGTTCAATTGGCAACTCGCCCGTTAGGGCCAACACCCGTTTAATCACCTCTACTCCTTTATAATGAGGGATGTTAGTATACAAAGACTCTACGTCCATTGTAAGAAATGCAAACTGATCATTCCAAATAACATTTTGAAGTAGACTCAAAAGATGGGTAGAGTCTATAATATGATATCTTAATCAAACTACCAAAGGCTGCAAATAAAAATCTACATAACTTGATAAATTAGCTGTAAGAGAACCAATTCCTGAAATAATTGGACGTCCAGGAGGAAAATGTAAGTCTTTATGTATTTTTGGTAGATGGTAATAAACCGGTGTGACTGGGTGAGTGGTATACAAGAAATTCAACTCGTCTTTTGAAATAACCCCCTCAATGAGTGCCCTATCAAGAAGACCTTTAAGCTCTAATTTATATATCTCACTCGGATTAGTATCTAACCTCCGGTAGAACTCGCTATTCTCTAGTTGCCTATAGGCCTCTTTCTATAGTCTGTCAGATCTTGGACAACAACACCTCCTCCTTTGTCCGCATTCTTAATGATTATTGAAGAATCGAGTTGTAATGTTTTAATGGCTTCCTGTTCATGACGTGTCAAATTTACATACTTTGAGTTATTTTTATTTTCTCTTAAACATAAAGTTCTAAACTGTTCCATCGTGATCTTATAGAAACAGTCCATCTGAATGCTCTTCATTTGAACAGGGAAAAATTCTGATTTCAGCTTAAAATTTGGCTTCTTGAACCTATCTTGATGGTTAATGTCAAATAGTTTAATAGAGCAGTCTTCCTTACAGTTGTTTTGAATTAGTAATTCCTCTAGATCTGATAATGCCTGGAAATCCATTTCTGTATCTAAAATAATAGACTGGGCTGATGGGTCTGGTTCGGTTCTTTTTTATAGCTTTATTTGCAAAGTATTTTTTTCGGCACAGCAGTCTAATATATCTGTTCAACTCTGTAAACAGTTCAAAGAGATTTGGACCTGAAGAAGGGGCAAATTCCAGTCCTTTACTTAGTAGTGCAACTTGTGCTTCGGTTAGTCTTTTTTTAGACAGATTAAAGGTACCTCTATTTGTCTAAGGGATCTGTTCCATTTCTTTTGTAGTTTTATTACTATTTCTATTTTTATTTTTGTTTTTATTTTTATTTTTGTTCTTATTTCCATTAACAATTTTATTTTTATTTATATTTCTGCATTTGTTTTTCTATGTATTTAGATTCTTATTAGTATCTTTATTTTTATTTTTATTTACATTTTTTTTTAATTTAATTTTACTGGCCTTGTCGTTCTACATTTGGTTATACTCTTAATTTGTTTGCTGAAACTAGTCTTTTCCATTTTAGCAGACTCCTTTAATATTATCTCAGTCCTCAAACCACTTAGATTCATCGGAGGGTCTGGCAACTCTGTCAAACTATAATCTGGTTTTATTAATCCCATCTTGTGTCGTTGGGATTCGATTCTACATCTTTCTCGTCTGAGGTCTGTCTGGACCTTTTGGTAAGGGGGCCTGTTAATAGTAACTGATACCGATTGTTCTGTACCCAATCTTTGTCTCTTGCTTTCTGGGGTTGGTATGTCCCTAAAAAAGTCACTGACTCATGATCTTTATTAGTTGGTCCCGCCCCATTCCGACTCTCCTTCTCTAGACGCGAGTGGTATCCTCTCTGTAAATCTTTCTTTATTTTAGGTCTGATACTATCATCCTCATGTATATGGGATCTAGAGGACCTATCTTCAGTGCCTCCTAGCTCTTCTTTATTATATGATGAACGTCTATACCTTTCGTTTGATGAACCAAATCTACCTCTACCCGAGTTTGACCTATCCATATTATATGGTGATCTCCTCTGTGTCCAGTTAGATACACCAGATTTCGAGCGATTAGGTTTAAAAAATGTCATTCTACCTGAGAAATCTCTCCTACTATCACTTCTTGTATTCCTTGTCCCACTTTTATTACGATTAACCTTACATGATCGTATTGATAGTCCTGTACATCTCTTTCGTATTTAGATTCCTTATTATTAATCAGCTGGCATTCAAATTCAGCAACCCTCTCATTAATAACCCTATCTTTCTCTCTCAGGAGTCTCACTGTCACTGGCACTAGGAGTCTTTACCCAGGGATCACCAGGTGATGGACTTACCAGAGTAGTATAGATGGTAATATGGTACTCTGGTAGCGGGGTGATCACGGAACAGGAGACAGCAGATGGTAGAGAATGCTCGAGGAAAGTCTATGACTAGCAGCACTGGTAATATACAGGTAGTAGTACACGAGGAACTGAATGGACAAAGAAAACGTGAGGGTAGTCAGTGATCTGCGGTAGCAAGTTGTACCACTGCTATAGTGAGGAGGAATGTCCAGCAGCAACGAGGAGGTGATGAGAGTCAGCGGTCTGCGTTTAGCAAGTTGTACCGCTGTCTATGTGAAGGAATGGAATCCAGGTGGAGGTATCCGGGAAGTCAGTGGTCTGCGTTAGCAAGTTGTACCACTGCTATGTGAAAGGATACAGAAACAGGTGACTCGGGAAACAGGGATCAGTGGTCTGCCTCTAGCAAGTTGTACCACTGAATATATAAGTGAGGAGGAGCACGGGGAGAGAAATGCAATACAGAGTCTACACGGGCATACTGAACTTGATCCCACGATGATATGCACAATATAGTAATGACTGAACAGCACTGCACAATAATACAAAGTCACAGGAACTATCCGGGCAAAAGGTAACACAGTCAACTGATGGCAATAGTCTCAGCGGATAGTAAACTCCAGGGGAGAACAACTCAGTCCAGCAAGATATGCAATACACCAACACAGTCAATGAGAAGTATGCATACCGTGGTTCAGGAGCAGGCTGTCAGACAGGAGTGCAGAGGTACCTGAACGGCTGGAGGCCGGCAGGATGCGAAGTCCCAGGAGGGTAGAAGCGGTAATTAAGTAGGTGCAGCGCACAGGTAGGTAGACCAGCGGAGATGGGAACAAATACTCAGGAAGCAGTAGTATATAGGACTGGACACCTGGAGAACACTGAAGTGTAGAGATGGTCTAGACGAGATGAAAGCAGCGAGGCGTTGATCCGATGCAGACAGGCGAGTTGACACAGGCAGGAACACTGTAGAAGCACAGAGAGCGGATCAGCTGGCTGCAGACACGAATAGAACTGAAGGGTAGCGGCAAGCAGGACACTGCAGGTACACGGAGGCAGCGGATAGGAATCAGCAGGTGCAGTATCGATGAAACACGGGAGAGTAGAGATGAGCTGGAACTGTTGAGCACGGAGACAGCGGATAGGAATCAGCTGGTGCAGTCTCGATGAAACACAGGAGAGTTGAAGTGAGCTGATAGCTGTAGTGCACGGAGGCAGCGGTTAGGAATCAGCTAATACAGTCACGATGAAACACAGGAGAGTTGAAGTGAGTAGATAACTGTAGTGCACGGAGGCAGTGGATAGGAATCAGCTAATACAGTCACGATGAAACGCAGGAGAGTTGAAGTGAGTAGATAACTGTAGTGCACGGAGGCAGCGGATAGGAATCAGCTAATACAGTCACGATGAAACACAGGAGAGTTGAAGTGAGTAGATAACTGTAGTGCACGGAGGCAGCGGATAGGAATCAGCTAATACAGTCACGATGAAACACAGGAGAGTTGAAGTGGTCTGATAACTGTAGTGCACGGAGGCAGCGGATAGGAATCAGCTAATACAGTCACGATGAAACACAGGAGAGTTGAAGTGAGTAGATAACTGTAGTGCACGGAGGCAGCGGATAGGAATCAGCTAATACAGTCACGATGAAACACAGGAGAGTTGAAGTGAGTTGATAGCTGTCGTGCACGGAGGCAGCGGATAGGAATCAGCTATTACAGTCACGATGAAACACAGGAGAGTTGAAGTGAGTAGATAACTGTAGTGCACGGAGGCAGCGGATAGGAATCAGCTAATACAGTCACGATGAAACACAGGAGAGTTGAAGTGAGTTGATAGCTGTCGTGCACGGAGGCAGCGGATAGGAATCAGCTATTACAGTCACGATGAAACACAGGAGAGTTGAAGTGAGTTGATAACTGTAGTGCACGGAGGCAGCGGATAGGAATCAGCTAATACAGTTACGATGAAACACAGGAGAGTTAAATTGGTCTGGAAACCACAGGGAGTTGAAGTGGTCTGGAAACCACAGGAATCAGCAGAGCTGAATACACGAGGAAACACAGGAACACCTTCAGAGGCTCATGGGGAATGAGACTCCAAGATCAGACCACGTGGTATTGACCACAGGTGCTTAATATAGGGAGTGTTGCCTGATCAGCCAATTAAGTTAAAGGAACATGAACTGAAGGTTTGAAAGGGCTGCACATGCGCAAACCCTCAGGATGGTGGACGGGCACGGTTCCTAAATACACGGGAAGAAGCACTCACAGTCTGGTGAGTGACAGTACCCCCCCTTTTAAAGGTGGGCACAGAACACCTGGAACTGGGCTTGTCCTGATTTTTGGAATAGAACTTCTTAAGAAGAGTTGGATCGTTGAGATCTTCAGCTTTGATCCATGAACGCTCCTCAGGACCAAAGCCCTTCCAATGAACGAGGAAAGAAAGAACTCCTCGCGAAATTTTTGCATCCAATATATGAGTAATCTCGAAATCTTCCTCCTGATGAACTTGGACTGGCTGAGGTGCTGAAGGAGGGACCGAGAAACGGTTGATGATGAGAGGTTTGAGCAAGGACACATGGAAGGCGTTGGAAATGCGAAGATTCTTAGGAAGTAGAAGTTTGAAACAAACTGGATTTATCACTTGAATGATCCGATATGGACCAATAAAACGAGGAGCGAATTTCGTAGATGGGACCTTCAAACGGATATTTTTGGTAGATAACCAGACACGGTCTCCAATTTTCAGTGGTGGAATAGCCCGCCTCTTCTTATCTGCAAAAGACTTATATTTGGCATATGTCTTCTTTAAACAGGTTTTGACCTGAACCCAATTTTTTTGAAGGTCTGACAAACAGTCTCTACAGCAGGAACTTGGGTGGGAGGAAGGGCGGGAAATTCCGGAAAAGACGGATGGTGACCGTAAACCACAAGCAGTTGACTTTTTGAAGATGACTCCTGAGATCCATCTTCAACGTCCGAGGACGTCACGAACGCCCGATGAGGAGGAAGGCGTTCAGACTGAACCTTATCGCACAGATCCGTAGATAAAGGATCCTGTGGAGGGAGACCTGGTGGACCCGGTGAAATAGACGACTGCTGTATTTTGAATGGAACAACTTGAGAGAGACAACGATGATGACATTCAGGTCCCCAAGACGTAACTTGAGGAGTGCGCCAGTCCATCTGGGGAGAATGACATTGAAGCCATGGAAGGCCTAAAACAATCGGACTTGTAGTAACAGGAAGAATTAAAAACGAAATCTCTTCATGGTGTAGCACACCAATCTGAAGCGTTACTGGAGACGTACTCTGGGTGATGAGACCATTGATGAGACGTGATCCATCTATAGCAGTCACAGTAATCGGAGTCTTCAAAGTAATCACTGGTAGGGACCATTGATTCACGAGGGATTCAGAAATAAAATTTCCCGCAGCTCCAGAATCAATAAGTGCTTGGGACTTAAAGGATTTGGTAGCAAAGGAAATTGAAACATCAAAAGCACAGACTTTTAATTTCGTAGAACAAGGAGAGGACTCCAGGAACCCTAACCTTATCTCCCCAGTATCGGTTAGAGCCCGGCATTTCCTGGGACAAGAATTGAGCATATGCGTGGAATCAGCACAATAGATACAAAGTCTATTCTTTACTCTTCGGTTCCTCTCCTCAGAAGTTAATTTGGAACGTCCTATCTCCATGGGGATCACAGGAGATGAAGCTGGACGAAGTTGAGGGGTTGAGCGAAGAGGTGCTTTAACTGAAGTTGTTTTTTCAGACTCCCTTTCACGAAACCTCATGTCTACACGATGGCAGAGGGAAATCAAATCTTCTAATGACGTAGGTAGCTCTTGGGTAGTCAGTGCATCTTTAATTTTATCGGAGAGCCCCTGCCAGAAGGCGGCAATTAATGCTTCAGTGTTCCACTGAAGTTCAGAGGCTAATATCCTAAATTGAATGACGTACTGGCCTACTGTACGAGAACCCTGACGTAAACGGAGAATGCTGGAAGCAGCGGAGGTCACACGACCTGGTTCATCGAACACACTTCGGAACATAGAAATAAATTTGGCACTATCTTGTAATACTGGATCGTTCCTCTCCCACAGAGGGGAAGCCCAAGCCAGCGCTTGTCCAGAAAACAATGAAATAAGATAGGCCACTCTGGAACGATGGGTAGAAAAATTTTGAGGTTGGAGCTCAAAATGAACTGAGCATTGGTTGAGAAAACCCCTACAAGTTTTGGGGTCTCCATCATATTTTGACGGAGTAGGCAGGTGAAGCGTGGAAGCCGTAGACACCTGGGATGGCACTGGGGAAACGGAGGAAAGCACAGGAGCTTCAACATTAGCTGTAACGTTCTGTCCAGATGTTCCTTGGGAGGCTAACGCCTGGTAACATTGTAGTAACAGCTGTTGGCGAGCATCCTGTTGCTCCACACGGGTAACCAGATGCTGCAACATCTCTTTAGCTGTAGGTTCCGAATCTGGGTCTGTCATGGCCTGATCTTACTGTCACGGGCACTAGGAGTCTTTACCCAGGGATCACCAGGTGATGGACTTACCAGAGTAGTATAGATGGTAATATGGTACTCTGGTAGCGGGGTGATCACGGAACAGGAGACAGCAGATGGTAGAGAATGCTCGAGGAAAGTCTATGACTAGCAGCACTGGTAATATACAGGTAGTAGTACACGAGGAACTGAATGGACAAAGAAAACGTGAGGGTAGTCAGTGGTCTGCGGTAGCAAGTTGTACCACTGCTATAGTGAGGAGGAATGTCTAGCAGCAACGAGGAGGTGATGAGAGTCAGCGGTCTGCGTTTAGCAAGTTGTACCGCTGTCTATGTGAAGGAATGGAATCCAGGTGGAGGTATCCGGGAAGTCAGTGGTCTGCGTTAGCAAGTTGTACCACTGCTATGTGAAAGGATACAGAAACAGGTGACTCGGGAAACAGGGATCAGTGGTCTGCCTCTAGCAAGTTGTACCACTGAATATATAAGTGAGGAGGAGCACGGGGAGAGAAATGCAATACAGAGTCTACACGGGCATACTGAACTTGATCCCACGATGATATGCACAATATAGTAATGACTGAACAGCACTGCACAATAATACAAAGTCACAGGAACCATCCGGGCAAAAGGTAACAGTCAAATGATGGCAATAGTCTCAGCGGATAGTAAACTCCAGGGGAGAACAACTCAGTCCAGCAAGATATGCAATACACCAACACAGTCAATGAGAAGTATGCATACCGTGGTTCAGGAGCAGGCTGTCAGACAGGAGTGCAGAGGTACCTGAACGGCTGGAGGCCGGCAGGATGCGAAGTCCCAGGAGGGTAGAAGCGGTAATCAAGTAGGTGCAGCGCACAGGTAGGTAGACCAGCGGAGATGGGAACAAATACTCAGGAAGCAGTAGTATATAGGACTGGACACCTGGAGAACACTGAAGTGTAGAGATGGTCTAGACGAGATGAAAGCAGCGAGGCGTTGATCCGATGCAGACAGGCGAGTTGACACAGGCAGGAACACTGTAGAAGCACGGAGAGCGGATCAGCTGGCTGCAGACACGAATAGAACTGAAGGGTAGCGGCAAGCAGGACACTGCAGGTACACGGAGGCAGCGGATAGGAATCAGCAGGTGCAGTATCGATGAAACACGGGAGAGTAGAGATGAGCTGGAACTGTTGAGCACGGAGACAGCGGATAGGAATCAGCTGGTGCAGTCTCGATGAAACACAGGAGAGTTGAAGTGAGCTGATAGCTGTAGTGCACGGAGGCAGCAGTTAGGAATCAGCTAATACAGTCACGATGAAACACAGGAGAGTTGAAGTGAGTAGATAACTGTAGTGCACGGAGGCAGCGGATAGGAATCAGCTAATACAGTCACGATGAAACACAGGAGAGTTGAAGTGAGTAGATAACTGTAGTGCACGGAGGCAGCGGATAGGAATCAGCTAATACAGTCACGATGAAACACAGGAGAGTTGAAGTGAGTAGATAACTGTAGTGCACGGAGGCAGCGGATAGGAATCAGCTAATACAGTCACGATGAAACACAGGAGAGTTGAAGTGGTCTGATAACTGTAGTGCACGGAGGCAGCGGATAGGAATCAGCTAATACAGTCACGATGAAACACAGGAGAGTTGAAGTGAGTAGATAACTGTAGTGCACGGAGGCAGCGGATAGGAATCAGCTAATACAGTCACGATGAAACACAGGAGAGTTGAAGTGAGTAGATAACTGTAGTGCACGGAGGCAGCGGATAGGAATCAGCTAATACAGTCACGATGAAACACAGGAGAGTTGAAGTGAGTAGATAACTGTAGTGCACGGAGGCAGCGGATAGGAATCAGCTAATACAGTCACGATGAAACACAGGAGAGTTGAAGTGAGTTGATAGCTGTCGTGCACGGAGGCAGCGGATAGGAATCAGCTATTACAGTCACGATGAAACACAGGAGAGTTGAAGTGAGTAGATAACTGTAGTGCACGGAGGCAGCGGATAGGAATCAGCTGATACAGTCACGATGAAACACAGGAGAGTTGAAGTGAGTTGATAGCTGTCGTGCACGGAGGCAGCGGATAGGAATCAGCTATTACAGTCACGATGAAACACAGGAGAGTTGAAGTGAGTTGATAACTGTAGTGCACGGAGGCAGCAGATAGGAATCAGCTAATACAGTCACGATGAAACACAGGAGAGTTGAAGTGAGTAGATAACTGTAGTGCACGGAGGCAGCGGATAGGAATCAGCTAATACAGTCACGATGAAACACAGGAGAGTTGAAGTGGTCTGATAACTGTAGTGCACGGAGGCAGCGGATAGGAATCAGCTAATACAGTCATGATGAAACACAGGAGAGTTGAAGTGAGTAGATAACTGTAGTGCACGGAGGCAGCGGATAGGAATCAGCTAATACAGTCACGATGAAACACAGGAGAGTTGAAGTGGGTAGATAACTATAGTGCACGGAGGCAGCGGATAGGAATCAGCTAATACAGTCACGATGAAACACAGGAGAGTTGAAGTGAGTTGATAGCTGTCGTGCACGGAGGCAGCGGATAGGAATCAGCTAATACAGTCACGATGAAACACAGGAGAGTTGAAGTGAGTAGATAACTGTAGTGCACGGAGGCAGCGGATAGGAATTAGCTAATACAGTCACGATGAAACACAGGAGAGTTGAAGTGAGTTCATAGCTGTCGTGCACGGAGGCAGCGGATAGGAATCAGCTATTACAGTCACGATGAAACACAGGAGAGTTGAAGTGAGTAGATAACTGTAGTGCACGGAGGCAGCAGATAGGAATCAGCTATTACAGTCACGATGAAACACAGGAGAGTTGAAGTGAGTTGATAACTGTAGTGCACGGAGGCAGCGGATAGGAATCAGCTAATACAGTCACGATGAAACACAGGAGAGTTGAAGTGGTCTGGAAACCACAGGGAGTTGAAGTGGTCTGGAAACCACAGGAATCAGCAGAGCTGAATACACAAGGAAACACAGGAACACCTTCAGAGGCTCATGGGGAATGAGACTCCAAGATCAGGCCACGTGGTATTGACCACAGGTGCTTAATATAGGGAGTGTTGCCTGATCAGCCAATTAAGTTAAAGGAACATGAACTGAAGGTTTGAAAGGGCTGCACATGCGCAAACCCTTAGGATGGTGGACGGGCACGGTTCCTAAATACACGGGAAGAAGCACTCACAGTCTGGTGAGTGACACTCACATCTTCATGTGATTCTATTTTGTTCTTAACGGTCTCAATTTCTTTTGTGAGGTTTCTAACTTTCTCCTCTCTATATTTAATAAGTAATCTCATAAGAGAAATGGAGCACTCATCCAAAATCTGATTCCATTGTATAAGCATTTCTGGATTATCTTGAAAAATAATATCTCAAAAGAAAAAAAAATAATATCTCAAAAGAAAAATAAGAGAATGGGTACTAGGTTATTGAGTGAGTCAAATCCGGACTGGATTCCATCCACTCCTGATGGCTCATTTAGATGTGGGGGTCAAAGATGTATCACATGCAAACATATTTGCAATAGAGCTTTTTTTGTAGAGTCTAAGGAAGATGGAAAGAAACTGAATGTATGGGGGGATTTATTAACTGTAATTCGGTCTTTGTTATCTATCTGCTAAGATGCAGTTGTAATTTGTATTACGTTGGGCGCACCACAATGAAATGAAAAATAAGGTTCAATGAACACAGAATAAATATTTTGAGGGGTCTTGGGACACATAGTGTATCAAGACACTTTCTGGAAAAACATGATTGTGATCCTGAATGTTTGTCCATCATGGGTTTAGAGTTCATTAAACCAAAACCCAGAGGAGGTGATAGGTTCAGAGCCTTGTGTAAACAAGAAGCATACTGGATCTACCTCCTTAATACACTATCTCCAATGGGTCTAAATGAATCGATTGAACTAAACCAAATAGTATTGTTATGAACTTACCTGATCCCCGTTCCGCTATGCTGTCAGCGTGGTTCTAGCAGCTGTGTCCGCTCTGTGCAGCGCTTCTCCTGATGGCGTCCCCGCACTTCCGGGTTCTTCCTGCAGCTGGTCATGTGACTCCTGGGCGGGGAATTCAAATACTATATCTTCTCTGCTCTGACACGCTGCCTGTGTCATAGCAATGTGTTTCCTGTTCCTGGCTAACAGTTCCTGTGTTCCTGACTCCTGTGAACCTGCTCCCTGTGTATTCCTTTATTCCTCCTACCCCTGTGTACCAACCTGGCTGTGACCTGACTATTCTTTGGCTTATTACTGGCACCTCATATTGGACTGTCTTCCCTGTGTATCGACCCGGCTGTGTTATCAACTACTCTCTGGATTTCCCTCGGGCACTGTATACCTGATATTTCCTGCGTACCGACCCGGCTGTGTTATCAACTACTCTCTGGATTCCCCTCTGGCACCGTATACCTGATATATCCTGTGTACCGAACCAGCTGAGTTCCTGGACTCATCTCCGTGCATCTACCGCTTACTGCTCCAGACCTTCAATCCCTGGAATTCATGGTTAGGGCCTGTACTTACATCACTTGTCATATTGCCTGTCTGACTAGCCATCACTTAGAACCTTCTCCCTTACGTCAGTAGGCTAACCTGGGGGCCGCGACCTGCGGTTCTTCGTCAGCAAAGACCACACTACCTTGCGGTGGTTCTTGGTGAAGACCGGAAGGCCGTTAGACTCCGCACCCTAGGTAAGCCTGTGCAAATACTGACTAAGGCATCAAAATCGTAACAGTTTGCTCTGACCCCGCTATCTAACTGATGGATGCGTCAGGGAATCCCACCGCTAGGGTATTACTGGATCACCTAGAGACCCAGGTTGAAGACCAGGGGAAGAATCAAGAACAATTATTACAGATTCTGCAGACTCTCTCTAACAGGTTGGATACGCTTCAAGCAGCTCAGGTGGCAGCTCCAACTCCTCCGCCTGTTCCTGCTCCACAACCTGCCCCCGCCCAGAGCAGCCCTGCTGTATCTGCTCCAGCACCCTCTCAACTCCGCATACCTAACCCACCTAAGTTCAATGGGGACCCCAAGGAATGCCGAGGGTTCTTGAACCAATGTGCTATTCAATTTATACTACAGCCCGGGAACTTTCCTACAGAGAAAACTAAAGTTGCTTATATAATCTCCTTATTGTCTGGTCAAGCACTTGCCTGGGCTACTCCCCTTTGATAACATGATGACCCTAGTCTTCATAATAGTGCCATCTTTTTGGAAACCTTCAGACGCATCTTTGATGAACCTGGATGTGTCTCCAGTGCTGCTTCTGGACTTCTCCGTCTACGTCAAGGTACTCTTACTCTGGGCCAGTACGCTCTCCAATTTCGCACTATGGCAGCTGGGCTACGATGGAACGATGAAGCTTTGGTGGCCACGTTTTGGCAAGGCTTGTCAGATCATATTAAGGACGATTTAGCAGCCCGGGAGTTACCCACTACTCTGGACGAATTGATTTCCCTCTGTAACCAGATTGATATCCGGTTCTGAGAACGCACTCAAGAGAGAGAAAGTTCCCGCCGATCTACATTCCGCTTGGCACCCCGATTTCAAAGCCCAATTAGTCCTGAGGAAGAGCCTATGCAGTTGGGAAGGGCACGTTTATCCCAGGAGGAAAGAGAGTGGCGATTCAAGAACCGTTTGTGCCTCTATTGCGGAGAACCCGATCATGTTTTAAGCCAGTGTGGGAGGCGTCCGGGAAACGACCGGACCTAACTGATGTTGGAGAGGCTAAGTTAGGTAGGTCTATTCCCTCTCCTGTGGATTCTTGTTTTTCTATTCAAGTCCTTCTGCGATATATTGATAAACAACTGTCTTTTCCAGCTCTCATTGACTCCGGAGCAGCGGGGAATTTTCTACGAGCTGACATCGTAGAGAGGTTGTCGTTACCCACGCAACCATTGGATCCACCTGTCGCAATTACAGACCTTGGGATTGCGCCATTGAATTGATGCCAGACAAGATACCACCCAGAGGACGTGTATTTCCTTTATCTTTACCCGAATCTGATGCTATGTCCCTATATATCAAAGAGAATTTGAACAGGGGTTTTATCCGGAATTCCTCGTCACCAGCAGGAGCCGGTTTCTTTTTGTAAAAAAAAAAGACGGTGGACTGCGTCCTTGTATAGACTATCATGGTCTCTAACTACTACCCCCACTTTATCAAGGGGTTTTCTTCCGTGATTGCACCTATCACCTCCTTGACCAAGAAGTCCGCCAACGCTAAAACTTGGCCTCAGGAGGCCGTGGAAGCCTTCAAGTACCTTAAAGAAGCTTTCATCTCGGCTCCCATTCTTCAGCAACCAGATCCTTCCTTCCCTTTTTTCCTTGAGGTGGACGCATCCTCTACTGGAGTGGGAGCTATCTTGTCTCAGAAAAATTCTACTGGAAAATTTTCTCCCTGTGGTTTCTTTTCTCGCAAATTTTCACCTACCGAAAAAAACGATGGCATTGGAGATAGAGAGCTTCTCGCTATCAAACTGGCCCTGGAAGCTTGGAGACACCATTTGGAAGGAGCCAGGTTTCCTGTTACTATTTTTACAGATCACAAGAACTTACTGCATTTACAAACTGCATCTTGCCTCAATCCTCGTCAGGCCAGATGGTCCCTGTTTTTCTCCCGCTTCGATATGATCATTACCTTCAGACCAGGGTCCAAGAACAAGAAGGCTGACGCTCTCTCTCGTTCCTTTGACTCCATGGATACAGATGAAGAGGGTTCTAGACCCATCCTAGATCCAGAATGTATTTTGGCTACTACTCCCACTCACTTTATTATTCCTCACGGGAAAACTTTGGTTCCTCCACATCTCCAATCAAAACTCCTTAAATGGGCTCATGCCTCCCGTTTTTCTGGTCATGCCGGTATAAAAAAAACCTTGGAATTTATCTCACGTGGTTATTGGTGGCCATCTATCCACTCAGACGTTCGACAGTTTGTGATGGCGTGTTCCACTTGTGCTCAGAACAAAGTCCCTCGTCACGCTCCATACGGTCTGCTGCAACCTCTACCAATTCCGGATCGACCTTGGAGTCATCTTTCCATGGATTTTATCACAGATTTACCCTCCTCCAGAGGGTTCTCAGTAGTTTGGGTGGTCACTGATCGCCTTTCCCGGGCTACTCATTTTGTGGCATTAAAAAGGTCTCCCTTCTGCTCCTGTTCTGGCTCAACTCTTCATTAAGGAGATTTTCCGCCTACATGGCTGTCCAGATGTTATTGTTTCTGATCGGGGAACTCAGTTCGTGGCAAGATTTTGGAGGGCTTTTTCTCGTCTTTGTGGAATCAAGTTAAATTTCTCTTCTGCATATCATCCTCAAAGTAATGGTCTTACTGAAAGGACGAATCAAGAATTGGAGAAATTCCTCAGATGTTTCATTTCAGCTAAACATGATGATTGGGTCGATTTATTACCTTGGGCAGAATTCGCTCACAATAATAATTCACATGATTCTACCTCCACTTCTCCCTTTTTTTCTCTTCAGGGGTTTCATCCTAAAGTTCCACCCATCAAAGTTTTAACCGCTTCTGGAGTTCCTGCAGTTGATTCCCTTCTATCGGACTTCTCGGCTAGGTGGGATCTTATTAAACGCAAATTGCTTCACACCTCTGCCATCAGTAAAAGAGCATTTGACAAAAGAAGAAGACCATCTCCACTACTTACTCCTGGTGACAAAGTATGGTTGTCTACGAAGAATCTTCGCTTGTTGGTCCCCTCTAGGAAATTCGCTCCCGATTTATTGGTCCTTTCAAGATCATAGAGGTCATTAATCCGGTGGCCTTTAGATTAAAGTTACCTCCTACCTTGAGGATTCCCAATGTGTTCCACATTTCCCTTCTCAAACCACTGGTTATTAACAAATTTTTCTCTTAAAAAAAAACCTCCTGCTGCTATTTCTGCGCTAGATCAGGAATTTGAGGTGAAGGAGATTCTAGATTCTCGGATTTCCAGAGGTTCCTTTCAGTTCCTGGTTGACTGGAAAGGCTACGGTCCTGAAGAGCGTTCTTGGATTCCTGCACGAGATCTTCATGCTCCGAGTTTGTTGAGGAAATTCCATACCAAGTTCCCTCAAAAGCCATATAGGTTGTCCGGAGGCCACCCCTGAAGGGGGGGGTGCTGTTATGAACTTACCTGATCCCCGTTCCGCTGCACTGTCAGCGTGGTTCTAGCAGCTGTGTCCGCTCTGTGCAGCGCTTCTCCTGATGGCGTCCCTGCACTTCCGGGTTCTTCCTGCAGCTGGTCATGTGACTCCTGGGCGGGGAATTCAAATACTATATCTTCTCTGCTCTGACACGCTGCCTGTGTCAGAGCAATGTGTTTCCTGTTCCTGGCTAACAGTTCCTGTGTTCCTGACTCCTGTGAACCTGCTCCCTGTGTATTCCTTTATTCCTCCTACCCCTGTGTACCAACCTGACTGTGACCTGACTATTCTTTGGCTTATTCCTGGCACCTCGTATTGGACTGTCTTCCCTGTGTACTGACCCGGCTGTGTTATCAACTACTCTCTGGATTTCCCTCTGGCACCGTATACCTGATATCTCCTGTGTACCGACCCGGCTGTGTTATCAACTACTCTCTGGATTTCCCTCGGGCACCGTATACCTGATATCTCCTGCGTACCGACCCGGCTGTGTTATCAACTACTCTCTGGATTCCCCTCTGGCACCATATACCTGATATCTCCTGTGTACCGAACCGGCTGAGTTCCTGGACTCATCTCTGTGCATCTACCGCTTACTGCTCCAGACCTTCAATCCCTGGAATTCACGGTTAGTGCCTGTACTTACATCACTTGTCATATTGCCTGTCTGACTATCCATCACTTAGAACCTTCTCCCTTACGTCAGTAGGCTAACCTGGGGGCTGCGACCTGCGGTTCTTCGTCAGCAAAGACCACACTACCTTGTGGTGGTTCTTGGTGAAGACCGGAAGGCCGTTAGACTCCGCGCCCTAGGTAAGCCTGTGCAAATACTGACTAAGGCATCAAAATCGTAAAAAGTATAGATCTCAAGACTAAGGGCTAGATTTACTAAGCTGCGGGTTTGAAAAAGTGGGGATGTTGCTTATAGCAACCAATCAGATTCTAGCTGTCATTTTATAGAATGTACTAAATAAATGAAAGCTAGAATCTGATTGGTTGCTATAGGCAACATCCCCAATTTTTCAAACCCGCTGCTTAGTAAATCTAGCCCTAAGATTCTAAGTCTAAAATTGAGAGTGCAACCTGTGCTTTTTTGCTTGCTGACATATTTTTGTATATACATACATATACTATTTGTCATTTCCATATTGGCTGCTAACAAATTGACCCTAGTCTGTGTGTCTGTCTATGTCTGTCTGCCTCTGTCTGTGTGTGTGTGTGTGTGTGTGTGTTAGAGAATTTAGACTTTAAGGGACTGATGTGAGTGAGTTCTCTGTACAGCGCTGCGGAATTAGTGGCGCTATATAAATAAATGATGATGATGATGATGATGATGAACATTATTAATTAACATCTAACTGTTAAGAGACGTTTTTGAAAAATAAAAAGATCTGGGTCTTGTTTATACATACTAAAACTCACTGTGACATAGTGTTGTTTTCCTATGTAGAGAATTGTTTTTTGCAGTGTGGATTTACTGTTTCACTGAATTAACATCAGGTGAATGTGATGTAATTGATTGTATCGGAACTATATAATACCATCTGAGAGACATTGTGAACACTATCTCTGATGAAGTTATTTGCTACAACGAAACGCGTAAGTTAGGTTATGTCTTACTTTGATTGATACTCATATGCTGTCCTCATGAACGGGTAGTTTATATGTTTATTGAAGCTGGAATCGTCCACCTGGAAACCTCTAATAGGTCTCGCATTGGAGACCAGCGAGTATAACTCCTGCCGCAGAAGGTTCTAACTATATCACCTCAAGACTTTGACACTGACGGACAGGCATTCTGTCACGGGCACTAGGAGTTGCTACCCAAGTTTCACCAGATGGTACTCTGCTGGAGAGGCGGGGATATGGCACGTACCTCAAAGCAGGCAGGTGAATGATTGGAGCGACACAACAGCAGGAGAGTAGAGATAGTCTGAGGCAATCAACGACTTGGAGTTGTAAACTGGAAACTGGAGATAATGTAGACACGAAGAGTGAACGTGGATCGGTGATGATAGGTAGAGGAGGAGTCAGTGGTCTGCGTACAGCAAGTTGTACCACTGCTCTGATGGGAAGAATAGGATTGGTGCAGGTAGGTAGCCAGGTAGTCGGTGGTCTGCGTGCAGCAAGTTGTACCACCACTATGGTGAGGAAACGGGTCCAGGTGTAGGTAGGTAATAGGAGAGTCAGTGGTCTGCGAGTAGCAAGTTGTACCACCGCTGTGATAGGAGGACTTGTCCAGGTGCAGGTATGTAGCAGGGAAGTCAGTGGTCTGCGTGCAGCAAGTTGTACCACTGCTGTGGAGGAAGTGAGGACTTGTCCAGGTGCAGGAGAGTGAAGTTGAAAGGCAAACTGTGGCTGTATGGGAACAGCGCGAGTAGAGCAATGTCTTGGAAGGCACAATGAATAGTCTGTATATATAGTTGGTGCCTTGCAGTGGGGAGAAGCTGATCACAGCAGTTTATGCACAATGACGCCAAGTAGTAGCGTGAGTAGGTAACGAGCTTGAGTGACAGCAAGTCCTAACTGGAGCAATGCGGAAACACAGTCTATATGGGTACCTGTACCCTGCGCAATAAACAACAATGGATGCAACTGGTATGCAAGTAGAATAGATAATAGTCAATAGTTAGTAACGCATACCCAGTTGTGTAGATCCGGAATCAGCTGGGAGATGAAGCGTTGTAGCGGTATGGGAACCGCCGCTGAGTTGAGCAGGGAAGCAGCGTGGAAGCTGTAACACGATCAGCAGGATGTCAGCGTTGGAACGGTCAGAGGACCGCTGCTGAGTGGACCCAGGAGCAGCGTGGAAGCTGTGACACGATCAGCGGGATGATAGTGTTGTAGCGGTGTGGGAACAGCCGCTGAGTTGAACAAGGGAGCAGCGTGGAAGCTGTAGTAAGAACAATCCGCACACAGTTTGGAAACTGTATAATGAGTAAAGCTGGAAGCAGTTTGGGATCTGCACACACCTATAGAAGTTCACTGGGAATGAGACTTCAAGATCAGGCCCCTACCTAGGGTTGCAGGTGCCTCAAATAGGGTGAGGTGATTGATCTGTCAATCACCTCCATGGACAGGTGAAGCTACTAGCGAGACCTGCGCATGCGCAGATGGCAGGATAGCGAGCGGCCACGATTCCACACAGGTGTAGGGAGAAACGATGGAGGACCTCGCACCAGAGTAGAGGCACTCACGGTCCGGTGAGTGACAGTACCCCCCCTTTTAAAGGTGGGCACAGAACACTTGGAACCAGGTTTGCCCGGAAATTTTAGATAGAATTTTTTAAGCAGGGCTGGAGCGTTGAGGTCATCAGCACGAATCCATGAGCGTTCTTCAGTACCAAAGCCCTTCCAATGAACGAGGAATCGGAGAGTTCCTCTCGAAATTTTAGCATCCAGGATCTGAGAGATCTCGAACTCCTCTTCTTGGTGAATCTGTACTGGTTTAGGTACAGAAGGAGGAGCAGAAAAGCGATTGATCACAAGAGGTTTGAGCAGGGAGACATGGAAGGCATTGGAGATCCGGAGGTTCTTGGGTAAAAGTAGCTTGAAGCATACTGGATTTATGACTTGAGTGATCTTGTATGGCCCGATGAAGCGTGGCGCAAACTTCATGGACGGAACCTTCAAGCGGATATTTTTAGTAGAAAGCCATACACGGTCTCCAAGCTTGAGTGGTGGAATGGCTCGCCTCTTTTTATCTGCAAAAAACTTGTATCTGGCTGATGCTTCCTTCAGGGATGATCTAACCTGAGTCCAGATGGTTTTAAAGTTTTGACAGAGTCTCTCCACCGCAGGGACTTGGGTGGGAGGAAGGGCAGGAAACTCTTGGAGAGACGGATGGTGACCGTAAACCACGAAAAAAGGAGTTTTTGTTGAAGACTCATGGTACATGTTATTGTGGGCAAACTCAGCCCACGGGAGTAATTCTACCCAATTATCTTGATTGGCTGAGGAAAAGATCCTTATGAAGGTCTCGAGATCTTGATTGACCCTTTCGGTCTGGCCGTTTGATTGGGGATGGTAAGACGATGATAGAGACAGTCGGATACCCAAGTTCTTGCAAAGGGCTCGCCAGAATCTGGAGACGAACTGTACCCCTCTATCGGACACAATCTCGGACGGACAGCCGTGAATCTGAAAGATCTCCTTAATAAAATGGTCAGCCAAGGTAGAAGAAGATGGTAATCCGGTTAGCGGGACGAAGTGAACCATCTTGGAGAATCTATCACCCACTACCCAGATGGTATTACATCTCTTGCTAAGAGGTAGTTAGGTGACAAAGTCCATGCTTATATGGGTCCAAGGTTTAGTAGGAATAGGTAGTGGTTGGAGCAATCCCGCTGGTGTTCTGCGGGAAGACTTAAATTTAGAGCAGATCTCGCAAGCGGACACGAACTCTCTGACATCCTTTCTGATAGAAGGCCACCAATAACTCCGGGAAAGGATCTCAAACGTCTTTCGTTCACCAGAATGTCCAGAGAACCGTGAAGAATGGTACCATGATAATAGTTTCTTGCGTAGAGATGGAGGAACAAGAGTTTTCCCAAACGGTAGCATATTGGTGGATGAAGTGGCCAAAGTCACACATTTGGGATCCAGTATAGGGTGATCAGAAGAATCCAAGGTGTCAGAAGGAGGGGCAAATGCTCGGGATAAAGCATCTGCTTTCCTGTTTTTTGCAGCAGGTTTGAATGTTATAATGAGTTCGAAGTGAGAAAAGAAAAGTGACCACCTTGCCTGTCAAGGGTTTAGACATTGGGCTGTCTGTAAATAGAGGAGATTTTTGTGGTCGGTGAAGATGGTTACAGGAAAATGAGCCCCCTCCAGTAAATATCTCCACTCCTCCAATGCGACTTTTATTGCCAACAGTTCTTTGTCACCGATGGTGTAGTTCTTCTCCGCGGGTAGCAGGCCCCGGGAGTAGAAGGCACAGGGATGGAACTTCTGTTGCTCAGATCTTTGGGAGAGAATAGCACCTAGTCCGACATTGGAGGCGTCTACCTCGAGAAAGAAAGGAAGGTTTACATCAGGCTGCCGAAGAACAGGAGCGGTAGAAAATGCTTCTTTAAGGCTTTGGAAAGCTTGAAGGGCCTCAGAGGACCAGTGTTTAGTATTGGCGCCCTTCTTGGTCAGGGCCACAATAGGAGAAGAAATAGCTGAGAAATTTAAAATAAAACGTCTATAATAATTGGCAAAGCCTAGAAAGCGTTGTATAGCCCTGAGAGTAGTTGGCTGGGGCCAAAGTAGAACGGCATTAACTTTATCCGGATCCATCTCCAGTCCTACTCCGAATACGATGTATCCCAAGAATGGAATTTGGGATAAGTGAAAGGAGCATTTCTCTAATTTGCAGAATAGTAGGTTCTTCCGTAGCCTGGAGAGAACCTCTGCCACATGTTGATGGTGGGAGGACAGATCTTGAGAGAAGATTAAAATGTCATCCAGATAGACTACAACGCATACGTATAACAGGTCCCGGAAGATCTCGTTCACGAATCCTTGAAAGACAGCAGGGGCATTACACAGTCCAAAAGGCATCACCAGATATTCGTAATGTCCATCCCTGGTATTAAACGCTGTCTTCCATTCGTCACCTGACTTGATCCGGATTAGATTGTAAGCGCCACGGAGATCAAGTTTGGTGAATATCCGGGCACCCTTGATACGGTCAAAGAGTTCGGTGATAAGTGGAATCGGGTATCGGTTTTTAACAGTAATGGCATTGAGCCCCCGATAGTCAATGCAAGGTCTTAATGTACCATCTTTCTTTTTAACGAAAAAGAACCCCGCTCCAGCGGGAGAGCTGGAAGGATGGATGAATCCGCAATGTAGATTGTCCTTGATGTATTCAGACATAGCCTGAGTCTCTGGCAAAGAGAGAGGATATACACGTCCCCTAGGAGGGGTTTTGCCAGGTAGCAGGTCTATGGGACAATCCCATGCCTGATGAGGTGGCAGACGTTCAGACCGAGCCATATCGAACACGTCAGTGAACGGGGCGTACTGTGGAGGAAGGCCTGGAGGGCCAGGTGTTAGGGAAGATTTGTTGATCTTAAGTGGAACCACTCGGGTTAGACATCTGTGATGACAATCCGGACCCCAGGATGTGACTTGGGGAGTATTCCAATCAATTTGTGGTGAGTGAAGCTGAAACCATGGAAGGCCAAGGACGATGGGACTGGTAGTAACCGGAAGAATCAGAAAAGAGATTTTCTCTTGGTGTAGCACTCCGACTTGGAGGATCAACGGAGACGTACAGTGAGTGATAAGTCCATTGACAATGTGAGAACCATCTATAGCGGTGACAGCTATGGCGGTTTTTAAGGGGACCACTGGTAAGGACCACTGGTTGACTAGAGCAGTGGAGATGAAGTTGCCGGCAGCGCCGGAGTCCAGGAGTGCTTGGGAACTAAAGGATTTGGAGGAAAACAGAATGGTCACATAAAATGCACACACCTTGACATCCATAGAAGATAGAGAGGAATCCAGGGCCCCTAACCTTACCTCTCCAGAACAGGTTAGGGCCTGGCTTTTCCCGACTTCTTGGGGCATGAGTTCAAGCTGTGAGACGGGTCAGCACAATAGATGCAGAGTCTATTTTTAATTCGTCGATCCCTCTCTTGAGATGTTAATTTTGAGCGGCCTACCTCCATGGGTTCCACTGGAGGCGGAGGCTGACGAATTGGAGGTGATGGAGTAGAGGACCCTTTAGAGGTGCTGGTTCTTTCAGACTCTCTCTCACGGAATCTCATATCTACTCTATGACATAGGGAAATTAGGTCGTCCAAGGATGATGGTAACTCTTGTGTGGTCAGAGCGTCCTTGATCTTGTCTGCTAGACCCTGCCAGAAGGCAGCTATAAGGGCCTCGGTGTTCCACTGCAGTTCAGAGGCAAGTATTCGAAACTGAATAACGTACTGGGCCACAGAGCGTGATCCTTGGCGAAGTCGGAGGATGCTAGAAGCCGCTGAAACAACGCGGCCAGGTTCGTCGAAGATTTTTGGAAAAGTGGAGATGAACAGTGCACTATCCTCCAATAAGGGGTCATTTCTCTCCTACAGGGGGGAAGCCCACGCCAAAGCCTGTCCGGAAAACAGGGAAATGAGGTAGGCCACTTTGGCACGATGAGTGGAAAAATTATGAGGTTGAAGTTCGAAATGGTGAGAGCATTGATTAAGGAAACCTGTCACGGGCACTAGGAGTCTTTGCCCAGGATATCACCAGATAATGGCCTTACCAGAGTAATATAGCTGGTACTATGGTTCTCTGGTAGCAGGGTGACAACGGAACAGGAGAATCAGCAGATGGTGAGAGAATGCTCAAGGAAAGTCTATGACTAGCAGCAACTGGTAATGAGTAGATGTATGTACACGAAGAACCAGATGGACAAGTAAACGTGAGGAGAGTCAGTGGTCTGCGTATAGCAAGTTGTACCACTGCTATAGTGAGAAGGAATGTCCAGGAGTAGCGAGGGGGTAGTGAGAGTCAGCGGTCTGCGTATAGCAAGTTGTACCGCTGTCTATAGTGAAGGAATGGAATCCAGGTGCAAGTAGGTAACGGGGAAGTCAGTGATCTGCGTATAGCAAGTTGTACCACTGCTTATGTGAGAGGATACTTGAAACTGGTGTCACAGGGAAACAGGAGTCAGTGGTCTGCGTCAGCAAGTTGTACCACTGCTATATATATGTGAGGAGGGACACGAGGAGATGAATGTAATGCAGAGAATACACGGGGTACACAGGACTTGATCCCACGATGATATCCACAGTACAATAATAACTGACAAGCGCTGCTTGAAGTATACAAAGTCACTATAGCAATCCAGGTAATAGGAAACAAAGTCAATGGTAACAATAGCTTTAGTGGATAGTAGACTCCGGAGATGAACACAACACAGTCCAGGCGGATATGCAATATAAAAGCAAAGTCAATGGAAAGTATGCATACCGCGGTTCAGGAGAGCAGGCTTTGAGACTTGCAGGGATACCTGAACAGCTGAAGGCCGGCAAGAGGAAAGACCACTGGAGGATGGAAGCGGTAATCAGGCTGGTGCAGCGCACGGCAGGTAATCCAGTATCAACAAAGCAATACTCAGGAAGCAGTAGTAAGTAAAACTGGAAACATGATGAACACGGGAGAGTTGAGGCTGTCTGGTATGCGGCAGCAGTAGCGGAGGCAGCGGAGAGAAGACACGCTGAACACAGGAGAGTAGAGGTGGCCTGGAATCCGGTAGTAGTAGCGAAGGCAGCGGAGAGGAGACATACTGAACACAGAAGAGTAGAGACGGTCTGGAATCCGGCAGCAGTAGCAGATAGGAATCAGTGGATAGCTGACACGATGAACACAGGAGAGTTGAGGCGGACTGGAGTTCGGTGGTAGTAGCAGATAGGAATCAGATGAGTGCAGGCACGATGAACACAGGAGAGTTGAGGCGGACTGGAGTCCAGTGGTAGTAGCAGATAGGAATCAGCTGATGCAGGCACGATGAACACAGGAGAGTTGAAGTGGTCTGGAAACCACAACAGCGGTAAACAGGAATCAGCTGGAGCTGAATACACGAGGAAACACAGGAACACCTTCAGAGGCTCATGGGGAATGAGACTCCAAGATTAGGCAACCAGGTAATGATCACAGGTGGTTTAAATAGGAAGGGTTGCCTGATTATCCAATCAATTAAAAGCAACAGGTACTGAAGGTTTAATAAGGGATGCACATGCGCAGACCCTCAGGATGGCGGACGGCCACGGTTCCTGAACACAGGAGAAATGGCACTCACAGTCCGGTGAGTGACAGTACCACCCCTTTTAAAGGTGGGCACAGAACACCTGGAACCGGGTTTGTCCGGAAACTTGGAATAAAACTTCTTAAGAAGAGCTGGAGCGTTGAGATCTTCTGCTTTAATCCATGACCGCTCTTCAGGACCAAAGCCCTTCCAATGAACGAGGAAACGAAGAACTCCTCGCAAAATTTTTTGCATCCAATATGTGAGTAATCTCAAAGTCCTCCTCTTGATGAACTTGAACTGGCCGAGGTGCTGAAGGAGGGACCGAGAAACGGTTGATGATAAGAGGTTTGAGCAAAGACACATGGAAGGCATTGGAAATACGAAGGTTCTTAGGTAGTAGAAGTTTGAAACAAACTGGATTTATAAAACGAGGAGCGAACTTCATAGATGGGACCTTCAAACGAATATTTTTGGTTGATAACCATACACGATCTCCGATTTTAAGTGGTGGAATAGCCCGTCTCTTTTTATCTGCAAAAGACTTATATCTGGCAGATGTCTCCTTTAAACAGGTTCTGACCTGAGACCAAATATTTTTGAAGGTCTGACAAACAGTCTCTACAGCAGGAACTTGGGTGGGAGGGAGGGCAGGAAATTCCGGAAAAGACGGATGGTGACCGTAAACCACAAAGAATGGAGTTTTAGAAGATGATTCATGATACTTTTTGTTATGAGCGAATTCAGCCCATGGAAGCAAGTCTACCCAGTTGTCTTGGTTGGCTGAAGAGAACATCCTTATAAAAGTCTCAAGATCTTGATTGACCCTTTCGGTTTGTCCGTTTGATTGAGGGTGGTAGGAGGATGAGAGTGATAATCGGATACCCAAGGTCTTACAGAGGGCCCGCCAGAATCTGGAAACGAATTGTACTCCTCTATCTGAAACCATCTCGGAAGGACATCCATGAATACGGAAGATTTCTTTGATGAAATAATCAGCCAGAGTAGATGAAGAAGGTAAACCGGTCAAAGGAACGAAATGTGCCATCTTCGAAAATCTGTCCACCACTACCCAAATAGTATTGCACTTTTTACTAGGAGGAAGATCAGTAACAAAGTCCATACTAATATGGGTCCATGGCTTGGAAGGAATGGGTAGTGGTTGAAGCAAACCCGCTGGAGTTCTGCGGGGAGTCTTAAACTGGGAACACAATTCACAAGCAGCCACAAAACCTTTGACATCTCTCCTCATAGAAGGCCACCAGTAACTTCGAGAAAGAATTTCAAAAGTCTTGCGTTCACCAGAATGTCCAGAAAAACGAGAAGAGTGAAACCACGAAAGGATTTTCTTCCTAAGAGCAGGAGGCACGAGGGTTCTCCCAAATGGTAGCACCTTAGTAGAAGAAGCAGCCAGAGAAACACATTTGGGGTCTAATATAGAGTGGTTGGGACCATCTTCAACGTCTGAGGACGTCACAAAGGCTCGAGATAGGGCGTCTGCTTTTTTATTTTTTGCAGCTGGTTTGAAGGTTATGATTAGTTCAAAACGAGAAAAGAAAAGAGACCATCTTGCTTGACGAGGATTTAAACATTGAGCAGACTGTAAATATGACAAATTTTTATGATCAGTAAAAATTGTCACAGGATGACGAGCTCCTTCCAACAAATATCTCCATTCCTCTAATGCTACTTTTATAGCCAGCAACTCCTTGTCCCCGATGGTATAATTCTTCTCCGCAGGCAGAAGACCCCGAGAGTAAAAGGCACAAGGATGGAACTTTTGTTGCTCCGATCTTTGGGAGAGAATGGCTCCTAAACCAACATTAGAGGCATCTACCTCTAGGAAGAAGGGAAGCGTCACATCAGGCTGTCGAAGAACAGGAGCGGAGGAGAAGGACTCTTTGAGAAACTGGAAGGCTTGAAGGGCCTCAGAGGACCATTGTTTAGTATTGGCCCCTTTACGAGTTAGGGCCACAATAGGAGATGCAATCGGGGAAAAATCTTGAATGAAGCGTCTATAGTAATTGGCAAAACCTAAAAAACGCTGAATTGCACGAAGAGTAGTTGGCTGAGGCCAATGTAATACAGCATTCACCTTTTCTGGATCCATCTGAAGACCAACTCCGGAGACAATATATCCCAGAAATGGAATCTGGGGCAACTCGAATGAACATTTTTCTAACTTGCAGAATAATGAATTTTTCCGGAGTTTGGAAAGGACCTCTGCCACATGTTGATGATGAGAAGGCAGGTCCTGCGAAAAGATCAATATGTCGTCCAGATAGACGACGACACAAACATATAACAAGTCCCAGAAGATCTCTTTAATGAAACCCTGGAAAACAGCGGGGGCGTTACATAACCCGAAGGGCATTACTAAATATTCATAATGCCCGTCTCTGGTGTTGAAAGCTGTCTTCCATTCGTCACCGGACCTGATTCGAAATAAATTGTAGGCACCACGAAGATCCAACTTGGTAAAGATCCGAGCTCCCTTGATACGATCAAATAACTCAGTAATTAATGGAATGGGATACCGATTTTTGATAGTTATGACGTTAAGTCCACGGAAATCTATGCAAGGACGTAATGACCCATCCTTCTTTTTTATGAAGAAAAACCCTGCTCCAGCGGGAGAGGTAGAAGGTCGAATAAATCCTCGCTGGAGATTCTCTTTGATGTACTCAGATGTAGCTTGAGTTTCAGGTAGCGAAAGTGGATACACACGACCCCTGGGAGGAGTCTTGCCAGGTTGAAGATCAATCGGACAGTCCCACGAACGATGAGGAGGAAGACGTTCAGACTGAATTTTATCAAATACATCGGCAAAAGAAGCATACTGAGGAGGAAGTCCCGGTGAATTAGGTGAAATGGAGGATTGCTGTATTTTGAGAGGAACGACTTGAGAGAGGCAACGATGATGACATTCAGGTCCCCAAGACGTAACTTGAGGAGTGTGCCAGTCAATCTGGGGAGAATGACGTTGAAGCCATGGAAGGCCTAATACAATCGGACTGGTAGTAACAGGAAGAATTAAAAAGGAAATTTCTTCCTGGTGTAATACACCAATTTGAAGGGTTACTGGAGACGTACTCTGGGTGATGAGACCATTAATAATGCGTGATCCATCGATAGCAGTCACAGTAATAGGTATTTTCAAAGTAATCACTGGTAGGGACCATTGATTCACGAGGGATTTAGAAATAAAATTTCCTGCAGCTCCAGAGTCAATAAGTGCTTGGGACTTGAACGATTTGGTAGCAAAGGAAACCGTAACATCAAAAGCACAAACTTTTAATTTCGTAGAACATGGAGAGGACTCCAGGGACCCTAACTTCACCTCTCCAGAACTGGTTAGGGCCTGGCATTTCCCGATTTTTTTAGGGCATGAATTGAGCATATGAGTAGAATCCGCACAATAGATACAAAGTCTATTTTTTACTCTTCGGTCCCTCTCCTCTGAAGTTAATTTGGAGCGACCTATCTCCATGGGTATCACCGGAGATGAAACTGGGCGAACTTGAGGACTTGAGCGAAGAGGTGCTTTAAATGAAGTTGTTTTTTCAGACTCTCTTTCACGAAATCTCATGTCTACACGGTGGCAAAGAGAAATCAAATCTTCTAGAGAAGTAGGTAATTCTTGAGTAGTCAGTGCATCTTTAATTTTATCAGAAAGCCCCTGCCAGAAGGCGGCAATTAACGCTTCAGTGTTCCACTGAAGTTCAGAGGCTAATATCCGAAATTGAATGACGTACTGGCCTACAGTACGAGAACCCTGACGTAGACGGAGGATGCTGGATGCAGCGGAAATAACACGACCAGGTTCATCAAATACACTTCGAAACGTGGAAATAAATTTGGCACTATCTTGTAATAATGGATCATTTCTTTCCCACAGAGGGGAAGCCCATGCGAGAGCTTGTCCAAAAAACAAGGAAATGAGATAGGCCACTCTGGAACGATGAGTAGAGAAATTGTGAGGTTGAAGCTCAAAATGAACTGAGCATTGATTTGGAAAACCCCTGCATGTTTTGGGGTCTCCATCATATTTTGAAGGAGTAGGCAGGTGTAGCGTGGAAGCAGTAGACACCTGGGATGGCACTGGGGAAACGGAGGAAGGCACAGGAGCATCAACAGTAGCTGTGATATTTTGCGCAGACGTTCTTTGGGAGGCTTACGCCTGGCAACATTACAGCAATTTTTGTTGGCGAACATCCTGTTGTTCAATATGGGTAACCAGATACTGCAGCATCTCTTTAGCTGTAGGTTCCGCTCCTGGGTCTGTCATGGCCTGATCTTACTGTCACGGGCACTAGGAGTCTTTGCCCAGGATATCACCAGATGATGGACTTACCAGAGTAATATAACTGGTACTATGGTTCTCTGGTAGCAGGGTGACAACGGAACAGGAGAATCAGCAGATGGTGAGAGAATGCTCAAGGAAAGTCTATGACTAGCAGCAACTGGTAATGAGTAGATGTGTGTACACGAGGAACCAGATGGACAAGTAAACGTGAGGAGAGTCAGTGGTCTGCGTATAGCAAGTTGTACCACTGCTATAGTGAGAAGGAATGTCCAGGAGTAGCAAGGGGGTAGTGAGAGTCAGCGGTCTGCGTATAGCAAGTTGTACCGCTGTCTATAGTGAAGGAATGGAATCCAGGTGCAAGTAGGTAACGGGGAAGTCAGTGGTCTGCGTATAGCAAGTTGTACCACTGCTTATGTGAGAGGATACTTGAAACTGGTATCACAGGGAAACAGGAGTCAGTGGTCTGCGTCAGCAAGTTGTACCACTGCTATATATATGTGAGGAGGGACATGAGGAGATGAATGTAATGCAGAGAATACACGGGGTACACAGGACTTGATCCCACGATGATATCCACAGTACAATAATAACTGACAAGCGCTGCTTGAAGTATACAAAGTCACTATAGCAATCCAGGTAATAGGAAACAAAGTCAATGGTAACAATAGCTTTAGTGGATAGTAGACTCCAGAGATGAACACAACACAGTGCAGACGGATATGCAATATAAAAGCAAAGTCAATGGAAAGTATGCATACCGCGGTTCAGGAGAGCAGGCTGTCAGAGAGACGTGCAGGGATACCTGAACGGCTGAAGGCCGGCAGGAGGAAAGACCACTGGAGGATGGAAGCGGTAATCAGGCTGGTGCAGCGCACGGCAGGTAATCCAGTATCAACGAAGCAATACTCAGGAAGCATTAGTAAATAAAACTGGAAACATGATAAACACGGGAGAGTTGAGGCTGTCTGGTATGCGGCAGTAGTAGCGGAGGCAGCGGAGAGAAGACACGCTGAACACGGGAGAGTAGAGGCGGTCTGGAATCCGGTAGTAGTAGCGAAGGCAGCGGAGAGGAGACACGCTGAACACAGAAGAGTAGAGACTGTCTGGAATCCGGCAGCAGTAGCAGATAGGAATCAGTGGAGAGCTGACACGATGAACACAGGAGAGTTGAGGCGGACTGTAGTCCGGTGGTAGTAGCAGATAGGAATCAGCTGAGTGCAGGCACGATGAACACAGGAGAGTTGAAGTGGTCTGGAAACCACAATAGCGGTAAACAGGAATCAGCTGGAGCTGAATACACGAGGAAACACAGGAACACCTTCAGAGGCTCATGGGGAATGAGACTCCAAGATTAGGCAACCAGGTAATGATCACAGGTGGTTTAAATAGGAAGGGTTGCCTGATCATCCAATCAATTGAAAGCAACAGGTACTGAAGGTTTAATAAGGGCTGCACATGCGCGGACCCTCAGGATGGCGGACGGCCACGGTTCCTGAACACAGGAGAAATGGCACTCACAGTCCGGTGAGTGACAAAACCTCTACAAGTTTTTGGGTCTCCGTCATATATTGAGGGAGTAGGCAGGTGTAGCGTGGAAGCTGTAGACACCTGGGGTGGCACTGGGGGCGAAGATGATGCTGGAGGTTCAACAGTCGCTGAAACATTTTGTGGAGAGACTGCTCGGGTGGCCAGCGTTTTGAAACACTGAAACAGATGTTGCTGCCGGGCATCCTGTTGTTCTACCCGAGTAATCAAATGCTGCAGCATCTCCTTAGTTGTTGGTTCCAATCCTGGGTCTGTCATGGCCTGATCTTACTGTTACGGGCACTAGAAGTTGCTACCCGAATTTCACCAGATGGTACTCTGCTGGAGAGGTGGGGATATGGCACGCACCTCAAAGCAGGCAGGTGAATGATTGGAGCGACACAACAGCAGGAGAGTAGAGATAGTCTGAGGCAATCAACGACTTGGAGTTGTAAACTGGAAACTGGAGATAATGTAGACACGAGGAGTGAACGTGGATCGGTGATGATAGGTAGAGGAGGAGTCAGTGGTCTGCGTACAGCAAGTTGTACCACTGCTCTGATGGGAAGAATAGGATTGGTGCAGGTAGGTAGCAGGGTAGTCGGTGGTCTGCGTGCAGCAAGTTGTACCACCGCTATGGTGAGGAAACGGGTCCAGGTGTAGGTAGGTAATAGGAAAGTCAGTGGTCTGCGAGTAGCAAGTTGTACCACCGCTGTGATAGGAGGACTTGTCCAGGTGCAGGTATGTAGCAGGGAAGTCAGTGGTCTGCGTGCAGCAAGTTGTACCACTGCTGTGGAGGAAGTGAGGACTTGTCCAGGTGCAGGAGAGTGAAGTTGAAAGGCAAACTGTGGCTGTATGGGAACAGCGCGAGTAGAGCAATGTCTTGGAAGGCACAATGAATAGTCTGTATATATAGTTGGTGCCTTGCAGTGGGGAGAAGCTGATCACAGCAGTTTATGCACAATGACGCCAAGTAGTAGCGTGAGTAGGTAACGAGCTTGAGTGACAGCAAGTCCTAACTGGAGCAATGCGGAAACACAGTCTATATGGGTACCTGTACCCTGCGCAATAAACAACAATGGATGCAACTGGTATGCGAGTAGAATAGATAATAGTCAATAGTTAGTAACGCATACCCAGTTGTGTAGATCCGGAATCAGCTGGGAGATGAAGCGTTGTAGCGGTATGGGAACCGCCGCTGAGTTGAGCAGGGAAGCAGCATGGAAGCTGTAACACGATCAGCAGGATGTCAGCGTTGGAACGGTCAGAGGACCGCTGCTGAGTGGAGCCAGGAGCAGCGTGGAAGCTGTGACACGATCAGCGGGATGATAGTGTTGTAGCGGTGTGGGAACCGCCGCTGAGTTGAACAAGGGAGCAGCATGGAAGCTGTAGTAAGAACAATCCGCACTCAGTTTGGAAACTGTATAACGAGCAAAGCTGGAAGCAGTTTGGGATCTGCACACACCTATAGAAGTTCGCTGGGAATGAGACTTCAAGATCAGGCCCCTACCTAGGGTTGCAGGTGCCTCAAATAGGGAGAGGTGATTGATCTGTCAATCACCTCCATGGACAGATGAAGCTACTAGCGAGACCTGCGCATGCGCAGATGGCAGGATAGCGAGCAGCCACGATTCCACACAGGTGTAGGGAAAAACGATGGAGGACCTCGCACCAGAGTAGAGGCACTCACGGTCCGGTGAGTGACACATTCGTAAGGAAGACTCGTGGTGCACTCATATCTACATAGGAACTTGAATTCAGGCTTTTAATATCGGAGGAGGATTTTGGCTGTAACAACTGTCAGCATACACGAACGAAGTAAGAAGCAGCGATCGGATAATACACCTCTATGCCAGTGTCTGGTAAACGCTTTCTTTCGTGAACTGTTTATACCTCATTTGCCTATGAATAGACTTACTGTTGAGTAAGTAAATATTTCGGGACACAGACAGCATCTCCTGCATGTCATTGTCATTTTTTAAAAAGTTCTGTACCACCAAGTTGATTGTTTGAGCAAAACAGGAAATTTGATGGAATTACCACCGCTGTAATGCTCTAACAATATTGGTGGCGTTATCAGAAAGCACATATTCTCAGGAGAATCCCTTAGTTTTTCCAACAGCAGTGGCGCACGCAGGGGGGGTTTCTGGGTCTCCAGAAACCCCCCCTCCGCTAAAAAAGTGCCCTACATATCGGCACTGTAGTATACAGCAGCCGCGGCGCTAAGAAGCGTCCGCGGCGGTGCTGTATTGTATACATGCACGGCAGGTCTCTAAGGTTTTTTTTTTCCCGGGGGTGGAGGAAACCCCCCTGAAAAATCCTCAGTGCGCCCCTGAAACAGGTTGTCAGCGGTATTACCTCTGACCTGCGCCTTGTCTCGTCTCTGATAATCACCTCTCACTCCGGTCTTCAAGACTTCTCCCGTGCTTCTCCCCACTTATGGAATTTCCTACCATGCTCAATCAGACTTTCCACAGCCTTCAAATCTTTAGATGCTCTTTGAAAACCCATTTCTTTTTTAGAGATGGGTTGCACCCTCACAACTGACCCAATCTCCACTCTGAGCCACACTTGCTCCTTTTGTTTCAGCTGTGCCCTCTTCTCTTTAGAATGTAAGATCTCTAATGAGCAGGGTCCTCCATACTCTTTGTTTTCATGTCTCCATTCATTTTGTCTGCCTTGTTTATTCTGGTTTTACGTATGTCTTGTTTTCTGTATGTCCTTGTCTTCCATACTGTACGGCGCTGTGGAACACTGTGGTGCCTTACAAATCTACGATAATAATAATAATAATAAAATGCCTCTTAGTGAAGCAGATGATACACAGAGTAGCCTGCCTCAGAAAAATGTGACGTACTTGGGTGCATGCTGCTGCTATTCCTGCTGTTGAAGGTGAATCACCAACCCAGTGGGCTGTTCCAGTCATATAATCTTTAGTTTTCCCAGTTCCGCTTGTCCACATATCAGTGGTTAAGTGTAGAGTGGGTAGAATGGCATTTTTTAGCCCAACAATTACATTTTTACAAACCTTCTGGTAGAGGTGAGGAATAGTTTTTTTTAGTAAAATGGTGTTGTGATGGAATTTGGCAATGGGGACACAAGACCTCAAGTAATTGTCTAACACCAGCTTCATTAATAGTGGATATTGGACGCAGATCTAATACTAGCATAGTCACCATGGCGTCTGTGATCCGCTTTGTGACTGGGTGACAGCTTTCAATCTTGCTAAGGATTGTTTAACAGTCAGTTGTTGTAAACTACTAGTAGTCTTCTTCTTGGTCTGCTTCTGGGTTGAAGATCCACCCCCAGCAGCAGGAGCAGCAGCAGTGGGCCTAACATTCAAGGATTCTTCTGAGGAGTCTTGAATAGGGGAGCCTTAGCAACTTGGAAGCAGGACTAACTCCGATCACTTATGAGGATAATGATGATGAAGCTGTTGGGTGTGTAGATTTCAGGTGCTGGGATCTAGTGGAAAGAAGGGAGGTAGCTGATGCTGGACTGCTTGTTGTTATTTTTTTAGCATAAGTTTCTGATTTTCCTAAGAGCTTTCCATGAACTCGCTTCAAATGGCGTAACATGGATGAGGATCCTAGATGGTTAAGGTCCCTACCTCTACTGACTGTGCCTTTACAAACGCTACAAATGGCTAGACAACTGTTGTCAGGATTTGGGTAAAAATAATTCCACACATAAGAGGTGTATTTTTTTGGTCTTATGCCCAGGCATGTCAATGGCCTTCTTCTTATCACTGGCAAGAACTGCTGTCTTTGTTTGAAAGTGTTTGAAAATAATATTGTGACCTTTACTATACGGGCAGGGTTACAATGTCCCAATAGCCTTGTGGGAAGGAGGGTACCCCTGCTTTCACTACAACTGTCACTTGCAGTGAAGTGTGGCTGTCCTCTAGTGCATAAAGTGCCTCAAGGTGAAGTGCTAGCAGATGGTGTTAAGATTCTTTATGGCACGGGTCAACTAGGGACATCACTGTGACTAGGTGACAGCTGTGCCCAATATACCCACATTGTAACATTTAAGTGCAAAAATGAAACAAGTAATACATAGATAAATTAGAGAGATGGGATGCCAAATGGGTGTAACCTTTATTTTCAATAGCCCAGTGTCCTGCTCTTATCACAATCTGCTTGCCCATTACTGTGGGACTAGCTACTGCCAGATTGGTGCTTCTGCCAGTGTGTTCATACTGCCACATACTGGTCTGCTAATCAGGCAGCCTTTTTCCATGTTGAAGGCTCCTGATCGAGCACCCATCTCCTGGTGCTATTCTGTTGCTAAGCTGTTCCTAGTGTACTGCAGTTTGTTGCATCTCCTGGTTGATCCCTAAGGTGCAGTAGCACTGGACATTATGATACAATATGTCCCACAGCACTTGCAGCCTGTTGGGGAATGAGGAACCCGGCCACAGCCACCTTCCTTCATTTATTTTGCTTATTGTGATAAATGTGATAAACATATTGCCCATTTATTCTTTTTCCAGGCATCCCTGTTGAAGTCCCATCTGTGAGGGACGAAACACGTTTGAAAAGTACTCTTATACTCGCCCTGAATCAGCCTACAAAATCTGACAGCCTCCTAACAGCAAGGAACGTGAGAGATAACCTATTCCTGAAATGGAATCCATCAGCGGCCGTGCATATCCCATTACCTTAAGAAGTTACAGTCACCTAGATGTCCTGGCTGATCTCACCTCTACCAGCGTGGTAGTGGTCAAGCCCTAGGTCTCCCTGCTCCAGCAATCCCACCAAGTAAAAAGACCCACGGAATTCCTCTGAGCTACAAATGTCACAACAGGATGCTCAGTCCTGCAGAAGCATAGACTTCAATGCTGGAGCGTTCCCCAGGGTGAAAGCAAAAACAGCAACAACCCTCCCCTGGGTTTAACACTTTCCTCTATACCCTGTCCCTACTCAAGATACCACTAGCAACACATCCATTTAACACATCCACACAGCAACAGAAACATACAAGCATCACAACAACCCAAACTGCGCCACGGGAAACTACCTAAAAACTAAACCCGAAACCACAGGACCGGAACCCCTATACACTCTGTTAGGCAGCAACGAACTAGATCTACTGACCGATAACAAGTGCAGACGTCCTAACCCCGATCTCACCAACTACGCCTACATTTTAAATATGTAACCTGGACAAAAGTTGGTGCTGTGCATGCAATAGAAAGCTATTGGTCCATACAATCACCTGCATATACTGGTCCGAGCCAGGAATGGGAGAACTTCTCCATCCTGGGCCCTGTCAGGTACTGATGTTTATAGGAGCGCAGGGTCATAGTGCTCAGAGATTCCACTGTGCTAGTATGCAGAACCTGCATAGTGCAGCTCCTCCTACATCTGATCCCACACCTTCCTGCTGCAGCTGCCAGGAAGAAGGATTAGAGCACTATAACGCACCAGGCTCAGGTAGGCAGCCTTACAGTAACTGCCACACATCTCCGTCACTGTCACCGACCATCAGCTATAGGCCTGTAAGTATATTAGTATATTATATTAGTAACAAATGAATAGTCTCTCAAAACATGAGTATTGGGGTATTGCAATACAAGGCTTCCTATTTAGAGAGTTCTGATGCTACTAGTTATAACACTGTGAAAGCATTAGCCATTGTTATCTAGATTCCAGGAGTGGTTTCTGCTACCCAGACCGCTGGTCAATTCAGTCACTTGACACAGCATTTCAAGTTGAGTGGAAGACTTGAAACAGCCGTACAACATATTTTACAGTGATGCCTGTATAATTAATCTAAGTACCTATGGTAAACCTAACATATATACCTCCAGCCATCAAACGTTTGCTCCTCGCGGACCTAAGGACCTAAAGACTCGGGCTCAAACAGCTGTCCAGAAGAGCATAAGGCAAGCAGCGATAGGTAGTTCTAATATATGTATGTGTGTGTATATATATATATATATATATATCTCAACTGTCCTGATTCCATCAGGCTCATCAGGATATTCTGAAATTTGGGTGACTGTCCTGTTTAGCCAGGAATTTGAGGGACAGTTGGGAAGTATTTGCCCCTTTCCTTAAATGTTGTGCATACAAGCTAGTGGTGCGTGCATCATGTAAGGTAAGGGTGAAGAGAGATCTAAATGGTTGGAAGGAGGCGCTACCCATGCCCTCCATGATGCTGCACACCTTCTCCATTGGCACGGTGCTGATCACAATGGGTCCTTTATCATTTTCAGCTGTTTTCTTTGTATGTGAACCAATCTTTTAGCAAAATTGTTGTATTTATACTGTAATACTTCTACCACGGGTCAGAGTGCCCTGCCCAGTTGCCCCCCCTTTTTTTTGTTTTACATTGGTTATGGTATTGTTTTAGTCCTTACACCACCTATTTCACTTATATGTTTATGTATACTGTGAATTTTGTAAATTTTGTGTTAAATAAAAATTACATAAAACAATGCATTTATAATACAAAGCAAATCCATTAAAGTGATAAGTAATGTACATATTTTAATGTAATGTATTGACAAATATTTCTTGGTTTTTTTTACTTTAGAAGAAGAGAAGTCAGTTTTCTAGCTGCTTTAATTTATATAACCACACTCCACTTCTGAGAGCAGCTCTCATGACATGAGGATGAGCCGACTTCTGCAGGATTGTGAGTGCAGATGAAAATGCACCAGGTAGAAAGTATAAATTTGTCACATCAGCCTTCTGCCACTTTAAGGCCACCCCTTCATTAGATGTAACTTTTACACTTTTCTGCTAAAGTACTGCCTCATTTATGTCTTAATTATTCATGAGAATAAGAGGACATCAAAACTCTCTTAATTACATATCACATTTGTGTCTGAATGTTTTTATCACGTGGATATTGCTGTTCATAGAAATGCTTTTACCTGTATAAAATGCACCTTTGATGGAACAGAAGCCGTAGGATGACTCCGCAACCTCACACTAAATAGGTGTCCCCTTCAAACCCTAATACTCTTACCAACAAAATGAAGTCTTGATTTCTCATGTGAGCGCTCATCAATTCGCTTGACTGTGACCAGTTGTCATTTAGCAGGAACACCCTGATCTGTCCAGCTATTGCCATCATAAGATGCACAATTTTTGTGTTCCTCAAAGATGTCAACATCTTTGTATACACATCACAAAATTGCATGTCTACTGCAAAGGTGTGTTTTTGCATAATCTTAAATGATCTCTAGTGTATGCGTTTTATTGAATTTATTTTTGCTATGCAGTGATTGCTAATTAGATTTACTGTCACAATAAATGTGTTTTTTTTCTATGAAGATGTGACACTGTACTAAGACAACTTGAATCTCTTTTAAGAACAATCATTCTGCACATGAATTTTCTGCTATGCAGTGTTGCCAGCTATCAGATAGGGGATGTTCCAGTGTTAGCTACACAAGGCCTAAGGAAATAGGTGTGGTAACTGAGGGGTTGTGCTAAGCACTAAGTGCACTAAGTGCTGCCAGTCATTAACCAGAGCTGCCAGTCACCATGGACAGCTCCCAGTGAGCGCACATACAGGGATCCAGCTTCAGAAAATTTGTGTTCAAAGCCCCTGGGAGTCCTGTAAATAATCAGAAGGCTACAATTAAAACACACCAACAGCACAGAGAGCCATCGAATACACATTTCTGTCTGGTAGAAAGGTAAGTGCAGATTTACTGTAGTTCTCAATTTTCTAAATGACAGAAGCTAAGTGCAACGGGTCCATAGTTCATCTAGAAAAGTGATATTACTTCCTCCTTTTAGATGAACATTCTGTTATAGTTAGCTTTTCTCACATTCCACTCTGGTTGGATCATGAGAAAACTTTGGTACAATACAAGTATGCTTAGATTTAAACTCGTGTTTCTTTATCATTGGGAATTGGGGCTCCCATATCACCTTACCTAGACAGTACATTTTTTGTTTGATGTTTATCCTGTGATTATTTTCCCTATATCCAGTCTGTAAGTCCTGAATAAAAGGTGTATTAAGGGAGGAGCATTCTGATAATAGCTTTCCTCTGTTACATCATGTAAAGTGTAAGCTTTGACACAGATCCCAAGCTGCGTTGGGTAGTTTATATATTATTATACTGCAGCTCTTGTTTTTTCTACAAACATAATAAAATATATATATGTATATATATATATATATATATATACATATACACACACACATATATATATATATATATATATATATATATATATATATATATATTTATATATATATATATAGTATAGGTTCAGCACTTAGCAAGGTTTCCCAGATTGTATTTCAATAGTTCCCAGCCTAAAGTATTATAAAGCTGTGAACACCCTGATTACCCTGTATCAAGAAGACATGTTGGGAGGTATCACCCAGTACAAAACATTATCTACATGACATACATGCTATAAAATGTAAACATAGAGACATAACCCAGCGTGTAATCAGATTATTCTGTAACACATAAAGACGTAGTTATGATTCACCAGGATCTACATTCCAATCAGCTGATATAGAAGCATAACTGAAGGTCTGTGATGCTGCCCATCAAATCTTAGCTGGACTTCAATACACAAGCTTTCATTTTTTTGGGGCGAGTTTTACCTAGGACTTGCCTATTCTGTCTGTCTTACATATGGACTCTCTAAATATGTCCTGCAAGCTTCTTCCACATGATTCATCTACTATGTTTTCTGTGATAGAATGCATAACAACTTTACATTTCAGGGTCAGCTCTCAATAGCAGCTTTATTAAATATGTAAGTGCTGCAATGTTCAAAGGTGATATGTAAGGTCATACAATATCGCCATTCGTTACAGTGGCCATGTTGTGCTCGACTTTCCCCATTTGCTGTATCGGTGCAATACCTGTCAGGGAGACTTTCCTATACTTGATAACATGCACACTGCATCACAATAGCTGGCCTGGGAGAAGACACTAGATACAACGTGATCTTTGCTCACCCATGTAATTTTTATGTATTTATTGCTTGGAAATTGCTGATTATTTCTAGTTTTTATTTGAAGGGAAAGATAAGATTAGTTTTATTACACTGGCTTTGGAGTCAAAGGTGGATATAAAGTATACCAGGAATCTGCAGAGTATTAACATTCTCCTGTATGTTTAATATGAATTAGGGCTGCATGTAGACTTTGTGCTCTTCTCTTTCAGAGCCATGAATTACATATTACATATAATTACATATAAAAAAACAGGTTCTTTTTAAAATATCCCATCATATTTAATTTGTACCTGTTATTTTCAGCAGTGTGAGATCTAACTGCATTAATAGATAGCACTCCAGCGTTCAGATTACTAAACTGAAATAAATATTTTCATACACTGTAGTTGAGGTTTCCTGCTTTACCTTTCCTTCACTAAAAAACATTAAAAAGTTGCTCATTGAATGTTGCCATATATTTGGACACGTCCATCCAACATCCCAAGTCACTAACTTGAAAGATAAATAAGCTAACCTGTTATGATCACACTGCGCCCTCCATGCTGCTTTTTCTCTCCCCTTTCTCCTGGCCCCCCTTTCTCACACTGTGCCATGCTGCATTTGCTCCCCACTTCATCACCCTGTGCCATGCTGCCTTTGCTTTACCATTCCTCACTCTGTACCATGCTGCTCCCCCCCTTCCTCACTCTGTGCCATCCTGCTCTCCCCCCTTCCTCACTCTGTTCCATTCTGCTCCCCCCTTCATCACGCTGTGCCATTCTGCTCCCCCCTTTCATCACTCTGTGCCATCCTGCTCCCCCTTCATCACTCTGTGCCATTCTGCCCTCCTTTCATCACTGTATGCCATCCTGCTCCTCCTTCATCACTTTGTGCCATTCCACTCCTCCCCTTCATCACTCTGTGCCATCCTGCCCCCACTTCATCACTCTGTGCCATCCTGCTCTCCCTTCATCACCCTGTGCCATCCTGCTCTCCCTTTATCACTGTGCCATCCTGCTCCCCCTTCATCACTCTGTGCCATCCTGCTCCCCCTTCATCACTCTGAGCCAACGCACTCCTCCCCTTCATCACTCTGTGCCATTCCGCTCCTCCCCTTCATCCCTCTGTGCCATTCCGCTCCTCCCCTTCATCACTCTGTGCCATCCTGCCCTCTTCATCACTCTGTGCTATCCTGCTCCCCCCTTCATCACTCTGTGCCATCCTGCTCCCCCCCCTTCATCACTCTGTGCCATTCTGCTTTCCCCCCTTGCCTCCTTTCCTTTACTTACCTTTATTGATTTCTTTCTTCTCCCGTTCTCTTCTGTCTTCTAGCATGCTAGTTGACTTCTCTCTGCGCCGCTCCTCACTGAATATCGAGCACGATGATGTTACGCCCGACATTCAGTGTGAACAGAGCAGGGAGGAAGGGCGCTGGCGATTTTTTGTTGTTGTTTTTTTTTAGTACCCCGCCCCACCAACGAAGAGAGTGGAGCCATCAGCATCGGTGCCCCCTGGGGACCACCCCGGCTCCCCAGGGTGCCAGTCGGACCCTGGCTGCCCTACATTAACAGATCATCAGCACAGCTCCCAGTCTCTAAAAACGGAGATTGTAGGATTTATGTAAATTTGCATATATATAACCTGTTTGTCCCTTTAAAATATTTGAATATGTGCCAAAGTTATGTGTTGTTAGCTCTACTTTTAGCTGTTAAACTACAATACAAAGACAATGGAGGCAAGAAAAAAAGGTGAGAAAACCTGATTACAGGAAGCAACCTTAACTCTAACTATCCTCCTCTCACCCATGTAGAACTAGGCCCTAGGCAGTTATCTAGGTTGCTTTCTGGTTTTCAGGTCCTGATTTGACAGTCTATGGTTACACTAAAAAAATCAGTGATAAAATTCTGTAAGACCATAATGGATTGTGTTATGAAATATAACACACAATGTGGTTACTGTACATGTTTTTTGGCCTGATAGACAATGTGAGGTTTAATAGGGTTAGATTAACAAACCTAGATATTATTCAAAATGTAGCCCTTTGTTTTGCATTTCAAATAGTCCTCCCTAGCTTCCCTGAAACAATCTGACTGATCACTTTCCTGAGATCAAGTAATGAAACATACACATAAATGGAGGTTAAAAGCCTAGAAGGGGAGGGAAATGGAGATAAATGAAATAGCGGAATGCTTTCCTACAAGAAGCAGACATTTAAAGGACAAGTGCAAATAAATGATGCAATAAATAAAATGCTTCTTTTCTGCCTTCCTATATGCTTTCTTTAACTCAAAGACAGATAAAAAATAAATAATGTCATGCTGTCTTTTTCACCTTTGTCTTGGATGCATCATCCTTTTTATGCTTATAGAAAAGCTCATTATAATATCATATAATGCTTAAATGGAAATAGTTTTTTGGGGGGATTTGACATATACACAGTAGATGTACCCATTTGGGCAGATGATCCACTTTTATTGGAACCAGTGAAATCACGAGGTATTGCCAAGTATTCATGAGCCCTGACATACATGATGTATTGGTTCCTAGTGAATTTATTGACTACATTCTCATAAATTGCCAGCGCACAATATGACTGCATCCACTGTGTGTCGGCGACATGTCTATTTTTATTAGCAATTTATATAGTTCATTTTTATCTATATAAGCAATAGAACAGAAGAAAGTTGTTTATTTTAAATATATACTGTTATATGTTAGTTATCCACCTCTATTTGGATCTAAAGTCAAGAATAATAAATGCTCCCTACATTTGAAACAGCACAAACATCTACGAGCACAGCTCACAGAATTAGGGCCTGATTGTCCAATAGGCTGACTAGGCTGCAGCCTAGGGCGTGATACTTTTTGGAGAGGTGTAAAACTGTGACAGAGAATGGCAACCCCCTCCCCTTTCACCTTAATCAGACCCTGCACAGAATGACTCATATAAGAAATATACATGACTTAAAAAGAATTAAGTCTAACAGATCTTTGGTCCAAGGACATAAGATGCTATATAACATAATATCATATACTTAAGAGGCAGTATAACTTTCTCCCAAGAGTGTGTGTAATAGTCTAAATAATTCCATCTATTCTAGAAGTTAGTTGGCCATCGTTTGCCATGTGGAGCAGCATTGTAGTGTTCTAAGACCATAGGACCCCTGTTACCATTTAGCAGGGGCTTAATAAGGAGTAAGTCACTCATTTATTTATTTATTGACAGTTACACAGTGCCTACATATTACACAGCACTTTACCTTACCCATATGGTTTTGTAGTGTGGAAGGAAACCCATGCAAACATGGGGAGAATATAAAACCTTGACACATAGGGCCCTGGTCACCATCGAACCCAAGACCCCAGTGTTGTGAGGCAGCAATGGTGTCTAACGGGCCACGGTGTGCTTTTAATATTTGACTGTGACATTGTGCAGGTGTCCCATTACCAGGTGTCATTTCTAAAGTGCAGGTGAGACCCAGTGCTAGCTACCCACATTATTGTCTCTGATTTAAATATATGAATCCACCTTTATCAATAGTAAACTATTGTCAAGGGATTTTGTGGTATGGTGATTAGCTAAGACATTATCAGTTTAACTCTCATAGTACAGTGATTTAAATTTACCATTTGCAGTATCTATAGGTAACTACACATGACATAAAGCATACTTACGTGGATATATTGAGCCGGATGCGTCTCAGGTTGCGTCCAGCTACAAAACAGTAATATTTGTGGACAACATATGTCGGGAGTACAAGTGTGTATACTTACAATTATACCCCATTCATACTGCACCAAAAACCCGGGTTTTTGCAGAGGCACGCTGAAAAACCCGGGTCTTGGTGCAGTATGAATAGTCCAACCACAAAATCCCGGGTCTAAAATCCCGGGACTTAGACCCGGGATTTTGCAAGGGGTAATTCCCGTGTTGGACCCCGCTCGCCTGCAGTATGAATGGTGCAACCTGTGTAATTCCCGGGTCTCACCATTCATACTGAAAAAAAATAAATTGGGAAGTAAAAAAAAAAGTAAAAAAAAAAGATTTTAATTACTAAAAAATACAAAACAAATGTTTACTTAACTTATTTTCAGCCAGCGGTGTCTCCGGTGCGTTGCCGGCTGTCAGGGGGACCTCTGGGTACTAAAATGACATAATTTCTAATGGACTAGAAATGACGTCATTTTAGTACCCTGACAGCCGGCAACGCACCGGAGACACCGCTGGCTGAAAATAAGTTAAGTAAACATTTGTTTTGTATTTTTTAGTAATTAAAATCTTTTTTTTCACTTTTTTTTTCTAAAACCCGGGTCGGGCAGGTGCAGTATGAACCCGCCCGACCCGGGAATCTTCTGATCTATACTGCCCTGTGCCCCGGCAATATCCCGGGTTAACAACCCGGGATATTGCCGGGGCGGCAGTACGAAAGTGGTATTAATGAAAGTATAGAGACAGTGTTAGTAGTAAATGTTAAAGTCACATTATCCTTGGGGTACACAATATAATAAGGTGTGTATGAAGCACCATAAACACATGAGAGAATAATTTCTTGACCGACAATGAGAAAGTCACATTTTCAATATAAATTGTACTGAAAAACAAACACCCCAGCATCTGTTGTTTTCCCCTTTAAAAATCAAATGTAAATTTCCTTTCCTGCTGCAGTCGAAATGGAAATATCCTTTTTTTTATAGAAAAAGTATTTTTGTTTGTATACAGGTACAAAAAACATACAGCACATTGCATTCAATTGTACACAGTACACCATGAAACATAATCATTCATACTTTTTAGTACAATACAAGATATAAGGTACATGACATCCTACACTATACATCAAGTACTGCACTAGCCATGCAAACTTAAACGACATAACAGATTCAAACAAGCAATGAATGTCAGGGGATGGTATGTGAGAGGGGTAGATGGGGGAGGAAATCACAAGCCTGAAGCTTTATTGAGAGACAGACACAAACATAGGGAAGAGTGCATGAATTAAGGAAAGACATTCAACAAAACTTTAAACAGTGATGGGGGAGTGGGTTGGAGGGGGTAAGGGAGGGGGAAAGAGGGGTCAGGACCAATCACGAATGGTTACATAGTGTTACCGATAGTCACTATCATCATGGCATATGCTTTTTGTGACATCACATGCCTATTTCTGCACAAGTGTACCTAGCTTTTCGGTCCTGCCCATAGATCTGTGGCCCATAATGGTGTTGTCTGCAGGGGTGAAGAAGTTGCCACTGGTCCATGGGAGGAGTTGGGTGGATTGCGGGAGTTTCTGGGTGCAGAAACAAGATCTCATTTTGTGGGACAGGATTATTTAATTGAGATAAAGAGGTGGAGAAGCCACCTTTTCCCTGGTTTGAGGGAGGGCACAAAACCTCCCTGCAACAGACCTTAAATCCTCTACCACTTCTGAGGTCCTGGAGATCGGGTCTCGTCCCTATATTTATACCAGGATGTGCCTTGCACCTTCCAGCTACATTTCTAGTCACACTTTGCCAGTTTTGTGTGTTATCAAACACACTAAAGTGACATATATAATAAACCAAATGTTTCCTCAATCTAATAATTAATTTAAAACATACATGAAGCTAAGTCCAGCAGTACTTTAGGAGAGACATGGATGAATGTAAATGAATAAACGTGGAAGCTCTGAAGTGAAAGTAGGTTGAACCTTGATGTGACGTTTATACTGTTTTCCAACCTGCAGAACAAGGCACATATTACTTTTATAGTGGTGTTTCCAAAGACCATAATGTGAGCAATGTACCTTAAAAATGCGCTAGTCATAGAGTTTGTCACACTTGTGCACATACAGATACATTGTGAGCTTGGGAAGAACTAGAGTTGTCACACCCCAGCTATGGGGCCCTGAGGTGAGTGTGGCCTAGTATTGCTGACATGCGCAGGGGCCCGTCAATTTTGTGTTACGCCCCTATTTGTGAGTCTGTACATTTTACAGTTTCTTAATGACTCTTTCAAAATTATGAGCCATAAAGAAGAACTATACATTTGACCAAGTTAATATTCTTTTGTAATGAGGGGATGGAGTTTGTTTTAGAGCACGCTATAATAAGCAAAGTACATTACTATAGCAGTTAAATATATCTATATAGAGTTCAAACCAGCTTTCACTTAAATCCTAATGAAAAATTATTTTTAATAAAAAAGGCTCTTTCTATGGGGGGGGTATTCAATTGTTAGCGAGATCCCCGGAAAAACGAGCGCTCGAAAAATACTAGCGTTAATACGGTAATATGCGCGTAAATACCGTTAATACGGTAGTTTATTCGCTGAATTTCATCTCGCAGCTGAGGGAGCTGCGAGATGAGATTCAGCGAGTAATTACCGTATTAACACTAATATTTTTCGAGCGCTCGTTTTCCAGGGATCTCGCTAACAATTGAATACCCCCCTATATATCTATATATCTTTCTATTTGTGAGACCAAAGAACCAGATTGCTGTGAATATCTTCTTGTGTGATTGTGATCCATACAAATATATGTACTTTATGTTTACACTTGAAAAAAATAGTTTTGTTTGTAAACTTATAACAGCACTGCAGCATAATCCCTCATGTCCCATACCTCATGCCAGGATGTTTACCAAGATAGTTCATGACGCTTCCGCACTGTGGTTTTATTTGTTCCACGTTAGTAGTGCACTTGTGACAATTCATTCACTGCTTTGTATCCTGGATTTCACATCCTTCCTCTCTAGTGTATTGAAGTTGCCATTCCGGATGTCAGCAGTAGGAACTATACAGTAAATTAACCTGGCTTGATGCTTTTGAAGGTTTTCCAGGTGTATGACGGGGATTGTTCAGTCAGACAGTAGATGAAAACATGCCATCCAACCTTTCAAATGACCAAACATGGACACAGCAGTTATTATAGATGATTTCTTTGTATATGTTCATGAACATGAGATATCAGACATGCATCTGACCAGACTGGATAACAATATTTATAAAACACAGTTTTAAATGATAAACAGTTGTAAAGCATGATAAAATAATCTAATATATAAGAAATATGCTAATATGCATTAAACAGACACTTTGGAAGCATTTGGAATTTAAATTTATATAGATAAATAAATGAATAAGACATAAAATAGGGACAGTTGGAAGATATGTATAAAGTGTTCCTTTCTACACACTGGAATGTGGCATAAAGCTGTTTATTTACTGCAGACATCTATGTAACATTTCTGAGAACATATACAGAGGGCCGCCATCAGAAACTGTGGGGCCCAGTACCAATTAATCTGGCAGGGCCCCCTCCCCATACATGCGCCCCCCTATCCCTCATCACAGTACATTCCCCCACTCCCTCATCACAGTAAAGAGGTTCCCCTCCCCCTAAAGAAAATGTCCCCCTCCCCCCCAATCACAGCTAATGTTCCCCCCTCCCCCCATCACAGTTAATGCCCCCCCCAATCACAGTTAATGTCCCCCTCCCCCAGGCACAGTTAAGGTACCCCTCTCTCCCCCCCATCACAGTTAATGTCCCCCCCAATCAAGTCCCCCCTAGGTACAGTTAAAGTCCCCTCTTTTATCCGCCACTCTCCTATAAAATGAACACCTAATAAACTTACCTTCTCCTCCGTGATGCTGCAGCTCCCAGTCACTGATACACTGGGAGCACGGCGTGCAGTGATGACGTTACCGCGCCGCGCTCCCAGCCTATCAGTGCCTGGGAGGTGGAGCTACAGCATTGCGGAAAGAAGGGGCAGCACAGTCAGTCAGACTGAGGGGCCTGGACAGTCCAGGGAGCCCGGACAGACGGAGAGGTCTGTCCGAACCCCCTAGTCTGTCAGGGTATACATGATGAAGGGGGGATGATATCAAGGTTGAAGAAGGGAATATGATATCATACATGATGAAGAAAGGATGATATACATGAAGAAGGGAGGATGATATTATACATAATGAATGAAGGATGATATCATACACGAAGAAGAGAGGATGATATCAAGGTTGAAGAAGGGAGTATGATATTATACATGATGAATGAAGGATGATATCATACATGATGAAAGTAGGATGATATTATACATGATGAATGAAGGATGATATCATACATGATGAAAGTAGGATGATATTATACATGATGAATGAAGGATGATATCATACATGATGAAAGTAGGATGATATTATACATGATGAATGAAGAATGATATCATACATGATGAAAGTAGTATGATATTATACATGATGAATGAAGGATGATATCATACATGATGAAAGTAGGATGATATTATACATGATGAATGAAGGATGATATCATACATGATGAAGGAAGGATGATATAAAACATGAAGAAGGGAAGATGATATCATACATGATGAATGAAGGATGATATCATACATGATGAAAGGAGGATGATATCATACATGAAGAAGGGAGGATGATATCATACATGATGAAATGAGGATGATATCATACATGAAGAAGGGAGGATGATATCATACATAATGAAGGAAGGATGATATCATACATGAAGAAGGGAGGATCATATCATACATGATAAAGGAAGGATGATATCATACATGAAGAAGGGAGGATGATATCATAGATGAAGAAAGGAGGATGATATCATACATGATGAAGGAAGGATGATATCATACATGAAGAAGGGAGGATCATATCATACATGATAAAGGAAGTATGATATCATACATGAAGAAGGGAGGATGATATCATAGATGAAGAAAGGAGGATGATATCATACATGAAGAAGGGAGGATAATATCATACATGATGAAATGAGGATGATATCATACATGAAGAAGGGAGGATGATATCATACATGATGAAGGAAAGATGATATCATACATGAAGTAGGGAGGATGATATCAGATGAAGAAGGGAGGATGATATCATACATGATGAAGGGAGGATGATATCATACATGAAGAAGGGAGGATGATATCATACATGATGAAGGAAGGATGATATCATACATGAAGAAGGGAGGATGATATCATAGATGAAGAAGGGAGGATGATATCATACATGAAGAAGGGAGGATGATATCATACATGATAAAGGAAGGATGATATCATACATGATGAAGGGAGGATATCATGCCTCATTGAAGATGGTATCACATCATGCCTCATATGAGTTTGAAATGTTGGCAATGGTGGTTGCATGAGTGAAGCTTCTATTACATATTGTTGTGAATATATGTTGATACCACATTATAACATGGGAACACAGCTTGATAACGATCACTAAGTTTCTATGCTTCTTTAAAACATAATGATCTTAGTATTTTTCTAATTGTTATTGCGGATCAGAGTTCACATGTGCTGTGTGAATACACAGTGTAATTCCATGCATGTCCTACACAAATCTTCATAATAAAATGTGTGGTTGCTATGTGCTTAGCTATAAACTCATGTTACTGCTTGGAAATTAGAGCTGATAAACACATTATTTCTGTCGGTATATGAATGAAGACACATATTATATAGTAACAACCAAGAAAAAAACAGAATATAGTTAAGTAGAAGTTAGAAAAAAAAACCCCCAAAAAAATGATTACATTAATATAGATTTATAGAATGCATTACAAATATTTTATTAAGTAGTCAAATGTCTGGCATAATTTTGCATGGACAACATTTTCCAGCAGATGGTATTTCTTGATGCAGTTACATGGTTATTCAATTACTATGATTTATTGTGCATAATTCTATTTACCCAAATTGAGGATAACACTCTACTTGAATATTGTTTTTTGGTGCAATTGGATATAACAAGGCCAGAGCATGGAAGCTGTAGGCAGTGTCATACTGACAACAGTGGTGTTCTAGCTGGGCTCAATGCATTCACCAGTGCAAACACCACATTAACCATGTAAGGTCTGGAGATGCCTTGTGGTGGCTCTGGGCCTTACAGGTGATATGTTACATGTCTGGGGGATTAGCAGGACCTCCGGTATGTTTCACTCTCAATTTCTAAATGTGTATGTTAGTCAGTGTTGGATTTGATAATAGTTAGGACAATACCAATTGGTAGAAGCACCTTGTCCTGGGTAGCTTAAACATTCATAAATGTAAGTAATTAAGACTCCTGCTTTTATTATTTTCTTAAATGCAGTTTTTAAAATAGGTCTTTTTTGTTATCTGGTAGATGAGTGCAGAGTAAGTACACACTTTTTTTGTGTTCTTGTAGTGAATTACCTTCACCTTATTTGCACCAGTTACTAGGTAGACATTGATTAAGCATACAGGGGGCAGTGGCGGATCCAGGGGGGGGGGGGGCGATTGGGGCAATCGCCCCCCCTAGCAGAGACTTGCTGCCGGCGGCTGCACAGTATGTGCAGGTCCGTCCAGCCGTGACAGGCCGTGCCCGGCTGCTCTGATTGTGTTTTAAACACAATCAGAGATGCCGAACGGCACACTGTCCCTGCCTGTCACTGCTGAGCGGACCTGCACATACTGTGCAGCCGCCGGCAGCCTTAGGTGCCATAAAGGGGGCGGGGCCTAAATCCCCCTTCCCCCTAAATCGCCCGGGGTACAGCAGTTTTCTAGATCCGCCCCTGACAGGGGGTCATTTAGAGTTGGATGTCCATTATTTGCATAAAATACACATCTTTGCACTGCGCATGTATGTAGGTAGATATTACATTTTTTGTATATCCCTGACTTGCGTCTCCTTATGACTCCTTATGCCTGGAGCGGAGGAAGAGGGGAGGAAAGAGTGTGCAAGCATAGACTTAAAGTACAGTAAAGTCGCAGCAATGTAATTGAGATATAATTAGAAAGGGAGCATTACTAGACATGCCTTCCAGGAGGCGTATCTCATGTGAGTGTTCGACTTCTGGAGCAAAGATCCGTGCTGATGATGATGATCATCAACATGCACCTTTGCAGTGTTAATAAAAGAATTACATAAATGAATAAATGTAGAAAGATGCATGTCCCTCCACCCAAAAGTGAACCAAGCAAACCAAATAAAAGCAAATTGTTGATTGGTTACTAAAGGTTTAGTGTACATTTGCACCTTTGCAAGATGTAACACTTGCTCAAACTACTGCTGATGTCCCTGCATGTGCATCTTAAGTACATTAAGTTTCACAGAGTTATTAGTATTAGAAACTCCTCACTATCAGATATGCATAAAACTATATTGTCCTTTCTGAATCCTGTCCACAAACTGCATTAAATGTTCAATGTTATTTGTGGTTCTTGCACCTACACAGATACCTTACACTGGTTTAAGGGGTATATCAGATGGATAATTGAACTACTCAACATTTACCACATTAGTAAAAATAGCACATATAAAGCCAATAGGAATACTAAGGTTATTAAACTTAAAAATCATAATACCTGACTACATTTTTTGGACTAACCCGAGTTTCTAGATCTCTTCTGCCTCATTACCATAACCTTTGACTCACTCTCTCTCTCTGCATGGACTCCCCTCTTCTTTCTTTTTTCTTTTTCAGTTTTCTTTCTTTTTCCCTTGACCTTTACCTTTCCTTCCCCCTTTTCTCTTTTTCTTTTTCCCCGATAACTGTTAAATTTGTATGTCGCTAATACAATAATTGTGATGTTTCATTTGTATGATTGGTTTGGTCAGAATCTTTCCACTCCATTTGTTTGTATAATGCTGTTTGCTCTCTGGTTGTTGCCATTTCCAGCCCTTCCTGCGATGTACCCAATAGATAGTATTCACACAAAAAACATAAATAGCATAATACCTGATATGCATTTAAACACATTATGAGCGGCTTGGTGTAAATTACATGCCTTAGGTCATGCTTAGGAAACATTTATGTACATGTGGAGTATGTGTAAAGAATCAATTGATGATGTAAAAGTGTTATCTTGTTGTTCAGTTCCCAGGTCAGAGCCGAGAAGATGGATTCCAATTCCTTCCTGGATGGAATGGTTGGAGTAGGGGATATGATTCTTCTAGAGTCTCTCACTGAGGATTCTCTACTCCAGAACCTAAAGGAAAGATTCAAAAATGATGAGATCTATGTAAGTACAGATATGGTGCGAATGTACCTCTATTCTTGCGTGTCATTCACTTACTGGTACACATATGCCATGTAGATCACTTCACTCAAGGTTTAGTTTTGGAGATCCTTCCTTTTAAATAATGAATTCCTTATTCATTAATATTTTCCTTTTTTCGGATGACATTAAAGGCAAGTCAGTAAGGTCAGATGAGGATGAGGGTTTTCTTCAGGGGAATATAGATAACATTTAGGAATTATCTTAACCGATGAGATTCAAAAAAAGACAAAAAAAACGTTTATGTTCATCATTAAGAAAGTTAATTGAGTGATATTAAGAATGTTGTTGTTTCTGAATGAAGCTCATTGCCAATCTGTAGTGTTATAGCTAGCAATATTTTGCTTTCTGCAACAGCCTATTGGAGGTGTCTCTTGTACCAAAAATATCTCACCACAGATCCCAGGGGTAAATGTATTAATTTACGATTTAAGCAAATTACCGTTAATGAGCGACTTTGCTGGTATAATTTAAAAAATGGCAATATGTTTAAAGGCACGTTTTACCTTTAAACACATTACCATTTTAAATTAAGCCGGCAAAGTCGCAGTATATTGTTGATTTGTTTTAATCGCACGTTAATACATTTACCCCCAAATGTCCACATACACTCCACTAGCAATGTCAATGGTATGCAGTAGATTAGCTGCCTATTTACTTATAATTATGCAAAGAAATTCTGGGATGAGCCTGGAGAGAGACACACCCAGTGCAATATATGATTTCTTGCATTGTACCTTGAACGGACAGTTAGGCTGGGTACATACCACAGATATTTCTCCCGATGAGATATCATTAACAATTTTACCAATGACTTATCTTCAAATCAGTGCTGTTCATCTCTCATAACCATAGGCTGAAAAGATTGTGACTCTACGACAGGGGTAGGCTGGGCTGGGGGCAGGCGTGCCTCTGCCCCCTTGGCCGCTCCCATAATGGGCTACCTTGGGCTGGGTCACTGGGCCACCTGCATTTTTTTCCCTTTAAAATAGGCTGCTGAGTCGAGTCTTGTCCCCCAGGGTATAATTTGCCAGCTCTCCCCTGCTCTGCACACTACATAGAGATCTATGGACACTGCTGGTAGTGAGTACATACACATGGCAGAATTGTTGAACAAGATTTTTAGTCCGTTTTTAAAATCTAATGAAATGATATGATGTACTTTGGAATGATGATCTTTCATCATTGGAGCGTACACACTGATACAAGTCTAAAAAACATTAATAATTGAAAAGTTTGAAAGGCAATCTTCAAGTTCAGTGTTTCCCAAAGCCAGTCCTCAGGGAGTCCTAACAGTGCAGGTTTTCCAGGTCCCAAGTGAAATAATTATACCACCTGTGGATTTTTCAATATATGACAGTCAGTAATGACTACACCTGTGCTCCAGCAAAGAGATAGGGAAAACATGTACTGTTAGGGGTACCTGAGGACTGGCTTTGGGAAACACTGTTCAAGTTGAAGTGAAATGGGCATTATTAATGTATAAAATTGTCCTTTATTATAAAACAATCATAACATTGTGGAAAATGGGTTGCCTAGTGCTTTACAGCACTGGCTATAAAACAACGAGAGAGTCAGTAAAGACCTTGATTTGAAAGCTAGCATTGGCTCATTGTGACCTTGGACCAGTCATCTTATCTCCCTGGCTGTAAACTTTGTATTCGATGCACTCACGAGTGATTTAAGACATGACTGAAGCTCCTACGAGCAATGTATTAGGAGGGGTAAAAAAGTTGAAATTAGGGATGGTGGAGGCCAGTCATGCACCGTGTTTTTACGGCTGCAGTTTCCAAACGCGGAACTGGAGTGTGCACTAGAATAAAAGATAAGTACATTTATTCATAGTTAAATTCTCTACAACATTTTTTCTAGTTCGATAATGACCCCTTGTAAATACTTGCTTTTCTGAGATCTCCCATATTTTGTCTTCTTACAAATAGGGAAGCAGTGATGCTAGACTTTAGGCCTTTTATATAGGCAGTTTATGCCCCCCTATTTTCCATAGTGATGCATTGATCCGAGATTCTTTGGAATTGTTTTTCATATTCTAAACAGAAGGAGTATACCCACGATTTTATGGCACAGACAATGGATGAAATATAAAGCTAGAAGCAGTCCAATCCATCACCTATTCTATAAAATAGTCAGAGGCTATGCTCCATCTGTATAACATATCTGATCAACGATCCCTATTATACTCTCTATTTAGCACACAGTTTACAATGCCTTGAATGGAACACAGAGCAAAGGAGCATGAACACAATAAACTAGCAATGTGTATGAACCAATAAGGTAGCTTAAAATATTCATCCACAGGAATTACATTGAAACTTTAAAGAGGATGCATCATGAGTTTAAGTTTGAACTGGGATCTTTATTAAAGCTCCCACTATAGCAGTATAATCAGAGACATATGATAATGCTACCTGTTCAATGCCATCCTCGTGTTTGTTGTCTAATGTTGCCATTTTAATCATTAACAGCTATATGGCTGCATGTAAACGATTCTTAGCAAAGCTAGCAGGGTCAATCGTTATGATACTGCTGGATTTGGGACACAGCTATGGTTGCCCCTTACATACTTATTATGATAATGTCAGATGCCAATAAAGGAAAGCAAGCTCTAAAATTTAAAACAAAAACAGCAATAGTTTTTTGGTACATTAATTACACTTAGTTACTAAAAACCTGGTTGGTCATATTTAAAAAGAAAGTCCACCTCTTTATTCATATTCCCCAATTATTATTAAGCTGATTTCCAAACCATTCTTACTAACTTTTCCAGTGACCTCTGTGGATCACAATATAAGCATATTGTAAAATTGTTTATAACCTATCTACCTGTGGGCTGGAGCACTCGGCTGACATGTATAAATTCAGTGTGAAGATCTGAAATCTTAAACATTGGTCATGTTGTTAGCCTGTTTGTTTTAGGGATGTGCACCGGCGACTTTTGAGGTCTCGTGTTTTGTGTTTTGGATCCGGATTTTCGTTATTTTTGAGGTTCGGATTTGTCTCGCAAAACACTTGACGAAAGGTCTCGGTTCGGATTTAAGGTATTGGATTCGGATTTTTTTTGAAAAAAACATAAAAAGTTTAAAAATCAAGTTTTTGGGCTTATTTTCACTCCTAGGCTATTATTAACCTCAATAACATTCAATAACAAGCATTTCCACTAATTTACAGTGTATTCTGAACACCTCACAATATAGTTATTAGTCCAAAACGTTGCAACAAGGTATCTTTCTGGACTGCGTAGAGGAGTGGGTCACCACAATATATATTAAAAACCCTGAACTTTTATGATTCGCACCAATAATTGTACCTGGACTGCGTAGAGGAGTGGGTCACCACAATATATTAAAAACCCTGAACTTTTATGAATCGCACCAATAAATGTACCTGGACTGCGTAGAGGAGTGGGTCACCACAATATATATAATAAGAAAACCATCAACTGGTTTGATTCGCACCAATAAATGTACCTGGACTGCGTAGAGGAGTGGGTCACCACAATATATTAAAAACCCTGAACTTTTATGAATCGCACCAATAAATGTACCTGGACTGCGTAGAGGAGTGGGTCACCACAATATATATAATAAGAAAACCATCAACTTGTTTGATTCGCACCAATAAATGTACCTGGACTGCGTAGAGGAGTGGGTCACCACAATATCTTAAAAACCCTGAACTTTTATGAATCGCACCAATAAATGTACCTGGACTGCGTAGAGGAGTGGGTCACCACAATATATATAATAAGAAAACCATCAACTTGTTTGATTCGCACCAATAAATGTACCTGGACTGCGTAGAGGAGTGGGTCACCACAATATATATAATAAGAAAACCATCAACTTGTTTGATTCGCACCAATAAATGTACCTGGACTGCGTAGAGGAGTGGGCACTGGGCACCACAATAAAATATATAAAAAACCTTCAACAGGTCTGCATTACACTACACATACGGCTGCTCCTCCATCCTCTCCATCATATACATGTTGGAGTTTTAGCATGTGACAACCTCTTGTTTTTGATAATGTCAGTGCATTTTGAATATTTTTCAATTTGCCCCACACCACTGAATGTACTTTATCTATGATACGCATCTATCTATCTTGACTGCGTAGTGTGGTGGCCCCGGTACACAATTTGGTACCGGGGCCACAATAAAATAAATACACCCTCCACGTGTCAGAATTCCACCAAACAAGTATCTGGACTGCGTAGTGGGGTGGCCCCGGTACCCAACTTGATACCGGGGCCACAATAAAATAAATACACCCTCCACGTGTCAGAATTCCACCAAACAAGTATCTGGACTGCGTAGTGGGGTGGCCCCGGTACCCAACTTGATACCGGGGCCACAATAAAATAAATACACCCTCCACGTGTCAGAATTCCACCAAACAAGTATCTGGACTGCGTAGTGGGGTGGCCCCGGTACCCAACTTGATACCGGGGCCACAATAAAATAAATACACCCTCCACGTGTCAGAATTCCACCAAACAAGTATCTGGACTGCGTAGTGGGGTGGCCCCGGTACCCAACTTGATACCGGGGCCACAATAAAATAAATACACCCTCCACGTGTCAGAATTCCACCAAACAAGTATCTGGACTGCGTAGTGGGGTGGCCCCGGTACCCAACTTGATACCGGGGCCACAATAAAATAAATACACCCTCCACGTGTCAGAATTCCACCAAACAAGTATCTGGACTGCGTAGTGGGGTGGCCCCGGTACCCAACTTGATACCGGGGCCACAATAAAATAAATACACCCTCCACGTGTCAGAATTCCACCAAACAAGTATCTGGACTGCGTAGTGGGGTGGCCCCGGTACCCAACTTGATACCGGGGCCACAATACCTCCATCAACCCTCTAAATCCCACTCCACTGATGGCGGACACCGGGCGCACGTCTAACACCAACATTGCAGTTACAGCCGCAGTTATACGCTTTGCAATAGGGTGACTACTATCGTATTTGGTGGTCATGGCAAACGACTGTTGGACGGTCAATTGTTTGGTGAAAGACTTAGCGGTCTTACGACTTCCCCTCTGGGAAGATGACCGACTAACAGCAGCAACAGCAGCAGTGGCAGTAGTAGGCGTACCGCTGCAGGATTCCTCGGATGAATCCCGTATTGAGGAGGACTCAGTCTGGCTGGTGACTTGGGCTGCAGGACTGAATCTGATGGAGATTGTGGAGGAAGTTGACGAGGAGGGTGTTGCTGGTGTGTATCCAACTGGACCACGGGATTTAGGTGTCCCTGTACCGATGAGGGTCCTAGCCCCAGTTCCTGAACTAACCACTGAACTATGAAGGTTATTCAGGTGACGTATAAGGGAGGATGTTCCTAGGTGGGCAAGATCCTTACCCCTGCTTATTTGAGCTTTACATAAGCTACATATTGCCATACATTGGTTGTCTGGATTTGGATAAAAATAACTCCAGACCGAAGAGGTGCATTTTTTGGTCTTCTGACCAGGCATGACGATGGGCTTTTTCATCCCATGGACATCAGCTGTTTCCCCCCCTGGTGCCTCATTTACAATAACCACATCACCATCCTCATCATCAAGTTCCTCCACAGCGCCAGCTACATCATCAATAGCCTCCTCCCGAGCCACCTCTTCCCGTACAGTGATGGGAAGGTCAGGCTTGACAACCACCAACACGCTTGGACTCGCCTTGGGGATTTGTGATAATTTCTCTTTAGAAGGCAGAGTTGTTTGCTGTTTTGTTGCTGACAGCATAACTCTCTTCAATTTTTTGTAGGGGGGGGGAGGAGGAGGAGGGCTAAGATCCGTGGGTGAAGCTGAACCACTAGTCATGAACACGGGCCAGGGCCTAAGCCGTTCCTTGCCACTCCGTGTCGTAAATGGCATATTGGCAACTTTACGTTTCTCCTCAGATGATTTTAAGTTTCTCTTTTTGCTACTTTTTCTTAACTTGGGCTTTTTGGATTTTACATGCCCGGTACTACGAGATTGGGCATCGGGCTTGGAAGACGACGTTGATGGCATTTCATCGTCTATGTCATGACTAGTGGCAGCAGCTTCAGCATTAGGAGGAAGTGGGTCTTGATCTTTCCCTACTTTATCCTCCAAATTTTTGGTCTCCATTATATGTAGCACAAGATACTGCAGAATGTGTGAACTTGGTAATATTGCAGTACCAATGGACTTATAATGCTGGATTGGTTTTGCAAATTTGGTTATAATTATTATATATATTTTTTTTTTTTTAAATTTTTTATTTTTTTTTACTTTTTTTTTATTTTTTACAAACTTGGGAATAATGGGGAAATAACTATGCCCTTAGAAGCACAGAGCACAGGACACAGCACCACTGGACTGAACAGGACACGGCACAGGACCCAGCAGCACTACGGAACTCAGCAGGACAGAGCACAGGACACAGCACCACTGGACTGATACTGCAGAATGTGTAAACTTTGTAATATTGCAGTACCACTGGACTTTTACTGCTGAATGTGTGAACTTGGTAATATTGCAGTACCAATGGACTTATAATGCTGGATTGGTTTTGCAAATTTGGTTATAATTATTATATATATTTTTTTTTTTTTTAATTTTTTATTTTTTTTTACTTTTTTTTTATTTTTTACAAACTTGGGAATAATGGGGAAATAACTATGCCCTTAGAAGCACAGAGCACAGGACACAGCACCACTGGACTGAACAGGACACGGCACAGGACCCAGCAGCACTACGGAACTCAGCAGGACAGAGCACAGGACACAGCACCACTGGACTGATACTGCAGAATGTGTAAACTTTGTAATATTGCAGTACCACTGGACTTTTACTGCTGAATGTGTGAACTTGGTAATATTGCAGTACCAATGGACTTATAATGCTGGATTGGTTTTGCAAATTTGGTTATAATTATTATATATTTTTTTTTTTTTTTAATTTTTTTATTTTTTTTTACTTTTTTTTTATTTTTTACAAACTTGGGAATAATGGGGAAATAACTATGCCCTTAGAAGCACAGAGCACAGGACACAGCACCACTGGACTGAACAGGACACGGCACAGGACCCAGCAGCACTACGGAACTCAGCAGGACAGAGCACAGGACACAGCACCACTGGACTGATACTGCAGAATGTGTAAACTTTGTAATATTGCAGTACCACTGGACTTTTACTGCTGAATGTGTGAACTTGGTAATATTGCAGTACCAATGGGCTTATACTGCAGGATTGGTTGTGAAAATTTTGTGGTAATTAAAAAATATTAAAGTAGTTTTTGGTATTTTATAAAAAAAACTTTTTTTTATTTTTTTAAACACAGGGGAATATTGGGGAAATAACTATGCCCTTAGAAGCACAGAGCACAGGACACAGCACCACTGGACTGAACAGGACACAGCACAGGACCCAGCAGCACCACTGACCTCAGAAGGACAGAGCACAGCACACAGCACCACTGGACTGATACTGCAGAACACAGCACAGCACAGCACAGCACAGCACTAAACAGCACAGCACTAAACAGCACAGAACTAAACAGCACAGAACTAAACAGCACAGAACTAAACAGCACAGAGGACCACCTAACACACCCTCCCTCTACCCTGATCAATGCCCGAGTGAAGATGGCGGCGACTAGCGGGGAATTTATAGGATCCGAGTATCGCGAGATCCGACAACGGGATTATGAGTCAGAGCCTCAGTTTCACTTTTGAATTTGGCGCCAATACCCGGATCTGTCTCGGATCCGACTCGGATCCGCAACGTTCGGGTGGGCTCGGATTTCAGAAATCCGAGCGCGCTCATCCCTAGTTTGTTTCAAGACCAAGAACGCACAGTTTTTATAAACTCAATCTATAAATAAAGCTGGGATGATGATGGCTGATTCAGTCTTCTGTTTGGTGTGGTTGAAGTAGGGCTGGGCAGCACAGTGGCTTACTGCTGAGCACCTCTGCCTGCTAACACTGGGATCATGAGTTTGATTCCTGACCATGATTTTATCTGTGTTGAGTTTGTATGTTCTACCCATGTTTGCGTGGGTTTCCACCAGGTGCTCCCGTTTCTATCCTCACTCCCAAAACATACTAGTAGGTTAATTGGTTACTATTAAAAAATTGACCTTAGTTGCTCTCGGTCTGTATATGTTAGGGAATTTAGACTGTAAGCTCTAATGGGGCAGGGACTGATGTGAGGGAGTTCTCTGTACAGCGCTGCAGAACTAGTGGCGCTATATAACTAGCTAATGATGACTGGGAACACTTAAATGTTTTAAAAATTTGAGGTGAAATACAGAATGAGGCAAGTATTTTGTGTAACAGTTTTAAAAATGTTATTAATGTGCAGACTGAACATCTTGGCCTTAAGGACTGTGGCTATCTTTACCACTCCTTTCACTCTTTACTACATAGAGCTTAGCCAGTAGCCACTACAATGTTAGTTTTTACTTTGTTGCAACAATGTTGCTATTTGCTACAAGATAGTTCATTTTAGTGCAGTAGAGAAGCTGTTTATTTTTCAACCATAAGGCCTCAAATTCACTGGGGTGTACTTTGTATGAAAAAAACCCACAAGAACAAACACAAGCATGTTTGACAATCCAGTTATTAATGTCATTTTCTGTCAAGGCACGTGCACATGAAATCCCAGTGCTGCTTTTTTTATACATTTTCTACAAAAAGTTTTGTAATATGTTAACCGGAAAGCTAATATTTTATAATTCCTCCTTTTTCTCTGCCAGACATATATAGGAAATGTCGTTCTGTCAGTGAACCCCTACAAGCAACTTTCCATTTACACACCTGAGAAAGTGGAAGAGTACAGAAACAGCAATCTCTACCTGCACAAGCCACACATGTAAGTGGATTTCGGTGGGAATAGTAAGAGGGTGAGGTATTCCCACCGAAATGGACGATCACTAAGTGAAAACTCTTCAACATTCGTGGAGGTTCCTAAATTGCCATTTTGGCCATAGCTCAGCCTTATAAATATGAATTTATATAAACTCTATGGGTATATTTACTAAACTGCGGGTTTGAAAAAGTGGAGATGTTGCCTATAGCAACCAATCAGATTCTAGTTATCATTTATTTAGTACATTTTGCAAAATGACAGCCAGATTCTCATTGGTTGCTACAGGCTACATTTCCACTTTTTCAAAGCCGCAGTTTAGTAAATATACCCCTATGTATGTATGCATATACAGTATACAATTACACACACACACACACACACACACACACACACAAACACAAACACACATACACACACTCGTTTACAAGGCTTTTTTTCGAAGGGAAAAAATAGCAAATTAAAACATAAAGATTATACCAGTAAACATTTTATTATCAAATCAAATACTTGATTTATCCAGCCGAACACCATTGAACACGATAGTGTAAAAGGTGGACCTGCATTAAGTCAAGTAACAAGTAATAATGCATTTATATAAAGAAAAAAGACATTAGATGCAATAGTACAATAATACATGTAGACCTGCAGTAGGCAGGATAAATAAAATTACACTTGGGTTCAGATAAAGACGGTAAGATTTACATTTGAATAGTAATTTACTAAAAATGGTAACCAAATACAACATGCATGGTTTAGTATTCCTGAAATATAATCCAATGAGGAGATTAATTGTTTAAGTTAAAACAATAATATTTAAATATATGTAGCTTCAAAAACTATCATTCCATTAATATCATCACAGCAATTTAAGGATATCTTGGATTTGCATCTCTAGAGCAAGACTGGGTACACACTAGTGTTTTCAGCCAATTATCGTGCCAATCACCCAATAAATGACCGTCCAGCCCAATATACATTATTGTGTACACTTAGACGATGAATATTAGTCGTTCCAAGGCACCGATCGTCGTTTGCTTTGATTGTTTAGCAGAACTATAAATCTCGTTAATCTATGGAACAATGTCCTTCTAATTCTGCAATTTGTATGCTCTCACGATCAGAATCTCCATTAGTCATGATCATTTCAGCCGATGGCTATGACAGAGCACAGGTCTGAGTGTAAATCTTTCAAAACATGTATAGTGTGTACGCATGCTGATCGGGACTTTTTTTTTTTTTCTTCAGTAGTTAGTAAAATTGCTACAGATAACACATTGGTCTGAAAATTCTGTAGTGTGTACCCAGCCTATGTGTTTGGGGCACCGCCAAATTCAAGCAACAAACAAGTAGAATATATGGTACTTATTATTTATATGGGTGCCGCACTTGACACAGAGCATGAGAAGTGCAGCAGCTGTGTAGGACCATACCTGTGTAGGATCATACCTGCTCTCACCCCACCCCATAGATATACACTGTCTCCCTGCTTCCTCATGAAGCTGATAAGTGAATCCCTGGAATGTCAGGTGGGCAGAGTTCATGTCAGACCGGCTTCTCCATTCCAAGTACAGCGCCCATATAAATAACAAATATTAAATCTATGTATTGCATATGAGAACGCCACAATGCATATATATCAGTATATATATTGTATATAAGTACAGTAAACATATAAATAAAGTACAGATACTCAATAACATATATATTTCTGTTGGAAAGGGGCTCAACCAATGTATTACATTATTTAGTAATATAAATAACAAATACTGAATCTATGCAATGTATATGAGAGCGCCACAATGCATATATATAAGTATATATTGTATATAAGTACAGTATATATATATAAATAAAGTACAGATACTCAATGACATATATATATATATATATATATATATATATATATATATATATCTGTTGGAAAGGGGCTCAACCAATATATTTAATTATCTAGTAATACAAATAATTCATCAAAACTTGACATTTCTTCAGTATTTAAATAACTTTAATGAAGCATGTCATACTGACATGGGTATAATTGTTCAGCATAGCACCACAATCATCTGCAACTATAACTTACAGAATGCAGTATATAGACACTAAATGCACCAGCAGGGTTCAAGCAGAGTACTGCCTCATTTAACAAACCTCTTATTCTCACATTTCTCTCCCAAACAGCTTTGAAAATGTATATATCCCAATTCCAATCTAACTGTAGCTTACTTTCCACATAATAGGATGTAATGCTAACACTAAAAGGGTTAAAAGTGAATTTCCCATCTAATTATAATCAGCAAGCACAAAGGGCGCAGATATCTATACGTGTATAGTTTGCTATAGTATGATGTGGCTTAGCTGACCATGCACTTTACATAAGTTTTATTAATCATCTCCAACTTTATATCACTTTAATATTGCAGAAGTGTCTGCTCTGACATTTCTTTCCTCGTGGGTGCAAGCATAATGCAATGACACCCATGGTACTGCCAATATAATTAGTTTTACTTAACTTACCAGTCTCATGGGATCAGTAGCTTGTACTATTTATATCTTCTCAGCAGTCACGGAAGCATGGTAAAGGAAAAATGAATCACTAAAGTGAAGGCTGAAAACACAAAGAATATTACATTACACACTTACTACAATGAATAGTATAATATAGCTTACGTGCAATTTTTAACATAGGAAGGAAATTACACAGTTAGTTACTATGGCACTCCCATTTATAGAAAATTGCCCTATGAGTCTCAGAAAGCTATTGATCTGTGCCTTTTGTTGATAAAAGGTTCTGATTGGTGGAATGATCATGAAGACATATTAATTTACTGCTTCAGCTTTTGTTAATAACTTGTTGTTAACTGTATATCAAATGAAGTTAAAGTCTGTCGACATGATAAGACACCAATTTTTGCAAGAAGTTGTGACAATCATTACAGAAACATACATTGATAACAATATTCTGTATGTGTCTAACTTTCCTAAAGCCAGAATAACATTATACAGAAACATAACAATTGGTGGTAACAGACCAGGTCAACATGCAGCCCCAGGTTCTAATTAATGAACTGGTCATTTTGGATGTCATTCTTGGTGAAGCCTAGCAAAAAATATGTATTTTACATCTACTTGACACATGGCCTCGTTTCCTTGCAATAATATGGGTAAAATCTCTAATTTTGAGTGTATTTATAACCTCCTAGCCCAGTTTTACTGAGGGTGATGAGAGTTAGCAAGATAAGGCCAAGAGATTGTATTCAGATTATCATCATCATCATCACCATTTATTTATATAGCGCCACTGGTTTCACAGTGCTGTTCAGAGAACACACTCACATCAATCCCTGCCCCATTGGAGCTTACAGTCTAAATTCCCTAACATACACACACAGACAGAGAGAGACTAGGGTCAATTAACCTACTAGTATGTATTTGGAGTGTGGGCGGAAACCGGAGCACCCAGAGGAATCCCACGCAAACACGTGGAGAACATACAAACTCCTCACAGATAACGCCATGGTCGGGAATTGAACTCATGACCCCAGTGCTGTGAGGCAGAAGTACTAACCACTTAGCCTCCGTGCTGCCCATAGTAACTTGTTACTGACAGCTGTTATTTATCTATGAGCATAGAATCACTGCTCTGTTTAGCATAAAAGAGAAGAATGGAGTGAAATACGTGACAAAAGATGGACCGAGAGCTGTCCTCCATGCCCCAAAAAATAGTATTTTTCCCTCATGCAAAAAGTGGCACAGGAGGCTAGATCCATGGCCTTATCTGTGAGGTAGGTTAATTGGCTGCTAACAAATTAACCCTAGTCTGTGTGTGTGTTAGGGAATTTAGACTGTAAGCCCCAATGGGGCAGTGACTGATGTGTGTGAGTTCTCTGTACAGCGCTGGAATTAGTGGCGCGATATATATATATAAATGGTAATAATAATAATAATAATCCATGTGATTTCCTTACTCCCAGGATGTGGAGAACAAATTGCAGGTTTCTTGTGTTTCCTATTTTATTACTAGAGTTCCGGAAGTCAGCCACGAGACAGACAAATATAAGGCTTTCCAGTTATTCTTTTAGCCACTGGCCAAATCCATTACAGCTTCCATTACCCGATACCTCGCAGACACTAAGTGCTCAGAAACAGCCATGCCAATCTATAACACTCTCTGCATAATTGCATTATGATGTCTGACCAGTCTTGTCTGACCTCCTAGTCTTGTGAATAGATAGGAAGTCACAGATAGTTTAAGAATTAATTCAATCTCTGCCTGGAGAACTTGTGCAGAATCTGCTGTTTATAAACTCTTCCTTTCAAGGGGCAACAAAATGAATTTTCACACATGTTCACAACTCATTTTACAACAAAAATGGGAATATTGTGAAATCTGTAACCCATTCACTAAAATAAATTGTGCTGGTATGCATTTACTATTTGGTGTGGTTTCATGCATGTCCCTCTATTTATTCATCCAATTAAAAATCGTGAATGGAAGATCTCTGTACATTATAAATTTTGTCTATAGACAACGTAAATATGGGGCTAATGTTGAATTGGGTGCATGCCCGTTCGCTTTGCATAAAGCACACAAAGTTGTACTGCACATGCAGATCTGACACTTGGACCTCCTTATGCTTGGAGAGGCGGAACAGAGGAGGGAAGGGATGTGCAAACATAGACTGAGTACAGGAAGGGTGTATTCGCAAACCAAGGCAGACGGTACGGAGATGCATATGGGCCTGTCAGTAGCCGTATCACTTGCGGGTGCCTGAGGGCTGGTGCATATAAACGCTGATGATGACAGTCCCCAACACTAGCTAACCACCTCTGATTGGCTGGTTGCGTACTCACCTCTGAAGCTGATAGCTTCATTGCTTGTGTTTATATTATATCATTTTGTGGCTCGAATTTTAGAATTAATTTTTGCTACTTTCATTCTTACACGAGAAGGAACTTTATATCTGTTGTGTCATAGAGGGTGGGAGGAAACCGGAGCACCCGCTGTCAAAACAAATCTTATCAAACTTTTGTTGTGCTTATCACCTTGAGATTTGTAAGACTCATCATATGGGCGTAAATACATTAATTTTGAATGAGGCTTTTTAGAGCTTAATGTCAAGTGTAAAAATTTAGTGTTGAGCATAAATAAATTTTAACAATTCAGACCAGAAGTAGACTGGTCATAAAAAAGACCAGTATATCTAAATGTTGCCTGTAGAGCAGTGTAGGGCAACAGGCATCCCTAGGGCAGCATTGGGCTCTCCCCAGCTTCTTCCTGCCTTATGGTCAGATTAGTTTGTTATAGTTTGTAAGAAGTGTTTAAAATACCTGCTGATATATTATTACAGATAGGTGTCTCTTTGATTATATGTATTGTTTAATTTATTACTGAGATTAAGGGTAATGTGTGGTTCTTTAGAAGGTTAGAGAGCTGCACATGTAGCCCCTGAAATGCATCAAGTTGCCTATCATTGCTGTAGAGTGTTCACCGCAAGTAGAATGCTCCATAGACAATGCTTCAATATAAAATAGCCTTAAAATGTTCATTGCATCCCATCACTGTGGTGATGTAACTACCAGAGCGATGAAACTACCAGAGATCCTGCACCACTTTACCACCTTTAAAGGACCCGGTGTTAGAACCAGGAAGCATGCTGCTTAGATGATGGCTATATGGTCCTGGCACACAGCCTTCATTCTGAGTCCAAATTTTGTTCCAGTACCCATGGGCTTCAAATTAAGCTACTGCATTAGCACTCAATCCATTCTCCCTTTTTGGCTGGCTAATGTTCTGTGTTTTATATTTTTATTCTTTGATTTGCAGCTATGCAGTGGCTGATGACGCGTACCAATCTCTGCGGGACCGTGACAGGGACCAGTGTATCTTAATAACAGGGGAGAGCGGTGCTGGCAAAACTGGTAAGTACATGTAACTGGAGACCCCTCGTTTCTTTTGTGTTCATAGACTGATGCTCCTTACACCAATACAATAAATAAGAATCATACTAACTAACTTGTTTACTTTTCATCCATTATATATTATACATATCACTTACACTTCATATCTGTATATTACCAAGACAAGAGGCAGAACTAGCGAGCTGTGGGCCCCGATGCAGGGAGGCGGGGAGGAGGGAACCAGTGCTCTACATCTGCCATGCAACGGGCCCCATTATCTGCATGGACTGCACCTGTGCACCAATGGTAGTTCTGCCACTGATTAAGACAGTGGGAATCATTTAAAACTGGATAGTGAACTGCAACTTAATGCTCTTTGTTTTGCACAGTTGCACTTTTCTGCCCAGCACACAGTTAATGAAAGTGTACACTGAAATTGCTCTTTTTTAGATTCTCATTGCCTCATTTTTTGCACTTACACCATGCATGGGGTACCGTAGTAACAAAGCCAGTCAAACCTTCAGTACTTCTGCATGTGTTCTGTTTTCTATATATCTACATAAACACACATAGAACAGCAAAGTCATCATACCATAAATTGTGCGGTTTCAAGAATATGCTGTGTGTACAGCCTGTAATATTACTTTTAAATAAGCATTTTCCCAACAGCTCAAAAACAGAGATACTATGGGGTCCTCTCAGGCGCGGGCTGGGAGAGGGATGGCCGGGGGGCACACAGGCGGCCGCATCATGTGACAGGGGATGCGGCCGCGTCATTGATGACGCGGCCGCATCCCCTGTCATGTGATGCGGCCGCCTGTGCGCTGACACGGCCGCATCTGATGTCATCAGATGCGGCCGCGGGGGGAAAACTATGTTTTTTGCATCCAGGGGGCGGCCAGCCGGCCTACCCCCCGGCCCTAATAGCCATCTGACCCAGCGGCCAGGGGGGTCAGATGGTAATACTGGTAATACTACAGGAAATGCTCTCCTCTCAATCAATCTCTGACAATGTACTAGCAACAACATTAAAGAGATATTACAAGCCTTCAATAACCACTTTGCTACTTCAAGGCTATCCATTAATCACCTTCACACCTTGCTTCTTTCAGCACCCTGGTTTGTTTATATAAAAATATCACCTGCATGCAACCTCTGCTCCCTATGCAACCTTCCCAATATAATTCACCAGATACAGGGCTAGATTTACTAAGCTGCGGGTTTGAAAAAGTGGGGATGTTGCCTTTAGCAACCAATCAGATTCTAGCTGTCATTTTGTAGAAAGCACTAAATAAATGAAAGCTAGAATCTGATTGGTTGCTATAGGCAACATCCCCACTCTTTCAAACCCGCAGCTTAGTAAATCTAGACCACAGTCTTTTCATTATCTACTGCCTCACTAAAAGAGGTTGTAGATCTTCTCCTCTAGTTGGACATCAGAAAAAGTGCTATCACTGATTTCTTAAACCCAATCTTCTTAAAGTTTGTCTATCTTATCTTGGCCATACGGATAACGCACTGTTCAACTTGTCCTGTTCTTAAGGGACCCTCCCCAAACTGTGTTATGTTATTCCCTGTCATTTAAAAAACTACAGAACTATTTCCCTTCTCCCCGTTCTAGCAAAACTTCTGGAAAAAATCATGAATGCCCAGCTGATTTTTTCATAAATGATGTTAACCTGCTAAATCCAGTACAATCTGTCTCCGGAGCAAAGGTGACAAATGAGTGTGCTGTATTTTTGGGCTGCACTGTCAACCACAGTATCCTCCTTTCTTCATTAAAAGATATTGGTCTAAATTGTATATTCGTGGATTAATTTCACAACTAATTATCTAAATGACACCAACAGATAAAGGCTGAAGGTAAACTTTCTCTATCAAAATCTGTGTAAATGAGGCATCCCACAAGTGTGCATCATGGGGCCATTGTTATTTGCCATTTACATCATCAATGTACACTTGGGAATTAATGGGGCAACAAGTTATCTGTGTACAGATAATACAGTAATCTACTTAAGCAGTACAACTCCAGAGTCTGTGCATAGCATCTTGCAAAATGACTTCAACGTACTTCAATACCCACTCCTTAGTCAAAAATTGCTACATATTGCCAAAAAGACAAGGCAATGCTATTTTTATCTATTTACCTATTAACCATGCGGTGGTAGTCTTTATATCGATGCTCAACACTACTCATGTACAGAAATTCAAAAACTGAGGCAGAGACTAGGGGGTAAATGTATCCATCAGAGGTCATTATTTAAAATGCAATTTTATTAAAGGCAAAGCCCATCGGCTTACCATTTTTAATTGACTACACTGACTTTATAAACAGACAAGGTGCTACTTTATACCTTGGTAAATTGAACATGCTTTACAATAGAGTCCTACGCTACATAACTGGTCCCCCCTTCTCCACCCATCACATTATACGTGGTCATAGGTTGAACTTTCCTTCACTACAGATGATATAAACGTACAGCTCTCTGGACATACAGAGCTATCACTGTCACTGGCAAACTCCTGCAGCATGAAATATATAGGATTCTGTCACAGAGCATCTAGAAAAATTCAATTATGCTGTTACATCCAGCTGTACAGGATAGGATTATTTAATAATTCATATGAAAAGTGAAGGCTTTTAATGTAAAAAAAAACCTCTAGACAATCAATGCTAATTGCTTTTTTCATATTTAGAATGAAAACCTGGGAGTGCAGTATGTTTCTATAACTAATTTATTTGTTTGCTATATTTCCTATGTATCTTATAATTTAATGCTAAATTCAGTGAAATTTAATATTTTTTTCCTGTACACAATGACTTGATATCAATACAATAATTTGTTCTGGGTATATATGTTAACAAATAATTCCATGCTTCCTTCACAGAGGCCAGTAAACTGGTGATGTCATTTGTGGCAGCTGTTTGTGGGAATGGAGAAGAGGCGAATCAGGTGAAGGAGCAGCTCTTACAATCAAATCCTGTCCTGGAGGGTGAGCAGTGAAAAGCGATATTGGATGGAAAGATAATGTCCCGTAGACTTAAGTACTCTTTATGTGAATGTTAAGGGCCAATCAAAGCAAGATTTACTATTGTAGCTGTTCCAAAGGTCTCTCATGGTAGGACACTCATGGTCACTCATGGTAGGACACTCATGGTGAGTCTTGGTCACTCATGGTAGGACACTCATGGTCACTCATGGTAGGTCATACATGGTCACTCATGGTTGGACACTCATGGTGAGTCATGGTCACTCATGGTAGGTCACACATAGTCACTCATGGTAGGACACTCATGGTGAGTCATGGTCACTCATGGTAGGTCACACACACACATGGTCACTCATGGTTGGACATTCATGGTGAATCATGATCACTCATGGTAGGACACTCATGGTCACTCATGGTAGGAAACTCATGGTGAGTCATGGTCACTCATGGTTGGACACTCATGGTGAGTCATGGTCACTCATGGTAGGTCACACATAGTCACTCATGGTAGGACACTCATGGTGAGTCATGGTCACTCATGGTAGGTCACACACACACACATGGTCACTCATGGTTGGACATTCATGGTGAATCATGATCACTCATGGTAGGACACTCATGGTCACTCATGGTAGGAAACTCATGATGAGTCATGGTCACTCATGGTAACACACTCATGGTAGGACACTCATGGTCACTCCTGGTAGGATAAATTAAGACATTCTTAAAGACATGGATGACATTGACAGCTGATCGAAAATAAGAGGTTTTGTGCTCACAGATAGGAAACACCTATAGACAACAGCTACTCTCATCTGCCTTCCTGACAAATTCTGTTACCATAGACTGAGATATTTTAGCCTTTCTGCTTAGTATTTTCCTTAACTCTGAGTACAACTTGGCTCCTTAAGGTCTCATACCAACTGGTGTTTTTTTTCTGTGTTATACTTTTTTCATACATCTTATTTAAGACATAATAGTACAATGAGTATAATATGATAAATCCATTAATATACATTATACATAAGAGATGACTTAAAAGAAAAGAAAAACAAAGCCAAGCAAAATTAATAATAATATTTGCAGTATCTTTATATAAAAGTGTGGATTGGAAAGACAGAGTTCCAATGACTGCATAGGACAGTTTCCTATGCTAGCATGTTTAACACTAGTACAATGCATACAACCGGATCTGAAATGGGATTCCATTGTATCTAATGACCCCATAGCTAATAACAATGTTACTGGAGCTTGGAAATGTTGCTATAGTTCTAAATGCCTGCTCCATTCACTTGCATTTACTACAGGTGAACGCACTGGGGAAGCCAAGGCAACCTCCAACGACCTCCCAAGAGATAGCAAAAATGCTTTTTATGTTTGACATGCAGTATCTTTGACATTTGTACTTGCGTTTTTTCATGTAAAACAAAATACCAGGTGTAAGGCCAAAATATATCATAGGCCCATATACAGGGTCATGTTTTAGGGTTTGGGTTTGGCTACCACTATCATGAAATTTACAGGGGTATTAGTGATTGTATATGCTATCTACTTAGGTGTACAATATATTTTACATTACACATTGCTGAATATGTTTCCTGTATTTTATGACAAACAAAGCAACAATCCCTCCTTGAAGAATTGCTTGATGAGATGTAGAGGGGAAGAGGTGCTTATAATACTTAACCTAAAGTAGCAAATAGCATGGAGAGTTTTACTTGTGTGGTATGGATTGTTAGCTTTAGAGAATAGATTGCTTATATCACTCAGTGTAATTGATATTATTGATAGCTGTCACTTAGCACTCTGCATCACACAGCTATCCACTCAGCTGAAAACATAATGCAGCAGAGATATAGCCAGGGCTGACACTACCAGTAGGTGAACCTATGCGGTTGCCTAGGGCCCCAATGGTTAGGGGGTGCCTAAAACATGGAACAAGTGATATGTCAGCGCCAGTCGCTGGCATGAAGGAGGGAAGCTACCGGCTATATCTCCTCCATGTCCAGTGTTGCAGTGGAACTATGGTGCTTGGCTATGCTGTCACAGCCAAGTGCCACACTTCCAGTCCCAGGAGTAAAGGATGCCGCCCCACCTCCTGTCTGCAAAGGTAAGCAGTGTGTGTGTGTGTCGGGGGGGCAATGTGCAGGGTGGGGGGTCTGCCACTTCTAAATGGAGGGGGTGGGGCACCACCTAGAGTGCCCTCAGGGCTACCATCGCTCGCCCTAGATATAGCTTGCAGAGCAGACAACCTAATATAAAGTAATGTAATAAAGGTGACAATGAAGAAAACCAATATAAAGGCATGCAATACCGTAAAAATATCCTGAAATAAATGCTTTTTTAACCATTGTTTTACCATGTGACATTAACATGCCTGCAACCTGAGATTATTATTGTGTTTCTACCCTTTTTTTATCTGTAGCATTTGGAAACGCCAAGACCATCCGAAATGATAACTCTTCCAGATTTGTAAGTCCTATTCTCATACAATGTCTCTTTAGTTCCATTGTTTGTAAATTATTATCATCATCATCATCAACATCAACATTTATTTATATAGCAACAGCAGATTTCATAGCGCATTACAATTGGGAACACACAGTAATAAAACAATACTGGGTAATACATACAGAGAGGCAAGAGGGTCCTGCTCACAAGCTTACAATCTATATATTATAATACAATCGAAATATATTATTCATTCATGATTTTGTTTTATTTATTAATGAATGTTAGTTATTAGGAAATAGCAGGTATGGGAGGGTAAATTGAGTTTAGGAATGGTAAGGATGGAGAGAGAGCAGAGGGATTGTTCAGGAGAGAAGAAAATAAAAAAGACTGAGGGGGATCATAAAGCAAACTAATTACGTACAATGACATGAAACAAATGGTAAAGAATGACCTGCTCATATGAGCTTACAATCTTAGAGGTGAAGAAGAATTGATACATAAGGTAGTGGAAAGCAACTGTAGCTGCTGGTGTTGAAAGTGGATTTGGTAATTTTAAGGAAGCAGCATTATAAGTCACCAATATTAAAGCAGCTGTTGGCAACTGCCATTATTGTGCAGCTACCAGTGGTTTGGTACAGTTGAAATGAGGAGAGACTGTGGAAGGTGAAGACATGAAAGATGAACTAGTAATAGCAAAAATCTTGAGACAGCTACTGGCAACCATGACTGTCCATCACCATTTACGTATACTGAACCTCCTTCCTCTACTGGTTTTGGAGAAGGCTTTCACTTTTGTGCTGCATGGGCACTCTTGTGGTTATCCGCCAGCACAGTACGGCTGTGTGCCTGGTATATTTGTCGGCATCATGTTCACGGCTGGACATTTATTCGCCAAGTTCAAACAAGTTGTGGTGGATAACCACACCGGAGGTCACCTATGGAGGAACAAAGATGGCAACAGCTATAACAAACTCACCAGTCCAGTAGCTGAACTTCAAAACAACGTCATCCTTGGTGTGATGGCACAGCCTGGTACTATCTTGTAGTATCCCGCTGCCTTAACCGGTTTATATTTGTGAGAAGATGTTTGAAGTCGTGTGTGTGCGAGTGATCCTTGTTTTTCATGGTAAAACCTCACGTTCCCCTTTTTGTGTGCTCGATTTTCATTGGTTGCACTTTTTGCTGTAGAGAGGACCTCAGTGTCAGATATGTTACATATGCTTTACCTCTATTATTTCTTTTCTTTTCTAAACCTTTCAGTCACATGACTTGTGTTCTTAACCTTTCAGGGGAAATACATGGATATTGAATTTGACTTTAAAGGAGATCCAGTGGGTGGTGTTATTAGTAACTGTGAGTATTACTTCAATGGAAAGCAATGCTTGTATGCATATACTGTAACAGTGTGATTTGCGGATTTGTATCTATAGCTCAACCTCCAATAAATATCCAGTGTTGTAAGAAACACCTACCTACAGTGTCCTGAAAAATCTCCTATCTCCTTTTTACACTTAAAAATCTCACAGCCTGGATTTTCTTTTCAGTTTTTACATTTTATTTTAATTAATCTTCACATACCCTCACCCAAACAGAAAGATTGTAATAAAACATAAAGTGATAAAACAAATGAAGTTTCATTTAATAAGGTTTTTATCAATTCTTCTATATACCACCTCTGGCAGCTATAGAGTATCAACATTTGAACACCAAGATGGAGCAATATTTTCCCATTCTTCCTTGAGAATTGCACAATCTGGGTCAGATTAGATGGGAACAGTGATGGACTGCAGGTTTGGGGTCCTGTCATAAATTTTCTGTGGGATTAAGACCACTCATGGACATCTACTTTCTTCATTTTTAAGATACAGATATAGATTGCTGAAATTTTCATTTTTAGAACTTTGTGGAAAGTTTTAGGGATATATATTGTGATTTGATGCGGTACTCCATACATTGTGGTTCACTGTCAAGAAAATACTCCTTAAATCTATATCAATGCCAAATAATGTGAAAAATGTGTTGTGGGCTGATTAATTACTGTACCATTGGGATAGCAAATTGCAATATACTATATTGTAATGTCCTCTTCATTGCGATTATTTTAAGAATTATCAAAGAAAATATATATAAAAAAATAGAACATATAATTTTGAAAAATAATAAAGGTATAGATTTTTTTTCCCCAATAGTTGGCTTCTTGATATTGCTAGCTGCAGTGTAAAGAATGACATGTAGGTGCCTATTTTTGCCACAGCCTAATCAAAAGCAGATATGTACAAAAGGAAATATAAAACTCTGAAGTTGGAGCTTGTGTTTAGAGTTGGCTTTACATTCTATTTCCCAGGTATTACCATAAATTTATTAGACTTTTTGACACTTTGGGCTAGATTTACTAAGCTGCAGGTTTGAAAAAGTGGGGATGGTGCCTCAGATTCTAGTTGTCATTTTGTAGAAGGTACTAAATAAATGAAAGCTAGAATCTGATTGGTTGCTATAGGCAACATCCCCACTTTTTCAAACCCGCAGCTTAGTAAATCTAGCCCTTTGAGTCATGTGGTATTTTCCCATTTATGTCAATTGTTATTATTCCAGAATAGGTCACAACAAGATTTCTCAACTAACTTCCCTGAATGGGAATGCTGTTTTTTTTTTAAAAAACACATATGTTAAATGTACTGCTTTTCAGACAGTGGTTAAAACATAACACAAAGCATAAAAGAAGCTATACAGGGCTAAAGGATACATACAGTTTTCTTAAGTGACAGCTGTGTCCTGTCTTATAACACAATAGCCTGGGGAAGTATTAGTTTCCTGATCAAACACTAGACAGCTGTTTCATTTAATGATTTTTAGATCGACCTGATTTGCAATAAGAAGAATATAAAGTAAATATAATACATGGCATTTTTGGGTTATTACACCTTTTTTAATATATAAAATAATATAGTCCTGTAATACAGATGCTGGAGATACTTGAGAAGGCCCAGCCGTGTGAAAAGGCCACGTAGAACCTACTCTAGGGCATCAGAGGTGTAACATTTATGCATAGAATGATATATGCATAATTACATAACTTTAACCCTTTCATCAGCTAAATGTTGTTGTCAATTGTAATGACAATTTTAAACTGCATATGCATATAACCATTTTATCAGGCATGGTGGCCCCCGAAAATATTTGTCCCTGTAAAATACTAAATTTTTAGTACTGACACATTTAACTACCGCTTCTCTTTTTCTTAATACTTGATATAATACTGGATGTAGGTTTAGCTGGTGGGGGAGGGGAGTAGAGAGCATAAAAAAATAAATTTGTAAGCCAACAATTTGGGAAATAAATGTTATTTTGTATTAGGGTGATTGCAATCAACAAGTATTTGACTTTAGTGCACACCATTACCATTGTTTTGTATTTTATGTGTGTTTGCTTTTATGAACAGTTATCTTAGTGTGATGAAAGAGAGGAGTCCCTTAGAAGTTATTTTCTGATGATCGTGTGTGACAGTCACACCCTACGCTAATCATTAAGAAATTTAGCGATGAGGGAGGACACTGATATAACCCATCCTGACTTCAATAAGCTCAAGGGTACCCTCATTTGAAAGAGGAGTTCCCTCTTTAAAATAATGTGTCCCTTAGTAGATATTAATATCCTACACTACAGAAAACATTAGGCAACCCAGGGATGGGGGAGGGATGGGGTAATGCCCAGATATCCCCCATTCTGGCTCCTAGAAACTATTGGCATCCCTCATTTAAAAGAGGATAGTCACTCTTTGTAGTTATTGTCTAACGATCACAAGACAATAATACTCTACAGAAAGCATTAAAAAGTACAGAGATGGCCATATCATGTGCAGATCTTCTTCATCCTGGCGTCATTAAACCCTCATGGTTGTTGTCTAGTTTTCAAAATGGTATGCCTTGTTGGACTACCCATATTATTACAACACATTTTATGCATTTCATTCAAGACAGTGCAAACTAGCAAAAAAAATTAGCATTCTCCTTTTCAAGTGCAGATTTTATTATGAAAACCTATGTGTAGAATCCTGCTTTTTGCTGGTTTGGAAAGGTGGATTGATACTAAAGCAAAAAACCACAAAGTATTTCTTATTTCTTGGTAGTATTTAAAATAATACATACATTTGCAATTTCAATTAAAAAAACACCTTTTGCCCATTTTGAGTAGATTTTCTTTGCCTTTAAGGAGGTTAAAGCAAAAGAACGGTATTTTCTGAAAACTCAAAGTATTCTGAAAATTAAATGGTATAAATTGTTTGGGTAGTATATAAACAAATGACTGATAATGATGTTTTAACGTGACCAGCCCAAAAAGTGTCAAAATAGGCTCAGCACGGAGGTGAAAAGGCCGCAGTGGCAAATGGGTTAAAACCTAAACCATTATGTTATTGTAGATATTGTTCATTCTGTGTGTGTAAATTCATCTACAAACGACTTTCATAATTTAGCCACATAATCTATATCCTAAAAACATTTAGCTCCAGCAATTAAGTGATAACTCATAATGTTCTTTATACAACTTCCCTAAAATTGTATGGTTTCCCGATTATAGTAAAATACGTTGACACTTTTATGTATGTGTGTACAGAGTGCTGTATTATGACTAATAGTATAATTCCTGTACATCATTCTATGTTCAAACATACCCAAAACACTGAATTTTGTCCTGTGTCATCTCTGTTAGAGCCAGTTTATTGCTTTTTGATGCAAATCCTCAGATTTTAATAGTGTCATCATTTCCCAGGAAATTGTTTCATAGCTTTTATTTTCTTGCCACAAACTTGCTTCTAGAACAAGCCTGGCCAACTTGTGGCTCTCCAGTTGTGAAACTACAAGTCTCAACATGCCCTGCCAACTATCAGCTGGCAATTGCAATATTCGTATTGTCGCTATCAATAAATATTGTCCGATGTGATTAATGTGGTTCCAAAGCACAAAAAAGATTTAATAGCAAAATTTGGCAGATCACAATAATAACACAATGTACAACCGATACATACACTTCGCAGTCCCCGAATCCAGAAACAGTCCGTCAATCCTGATGTCTGTTGGCAAAGAGTGTGTCTGTTTCTGTATTGGAGGCTGCTATTATGTTGTTAAGCTTAGAAAAAACACTCATGATGTCACAAAATATACACAGATAACACTAAGAGAGGTCTGTATTGGTCCAGGGTTAACGACAGGGCCGTCTTTCCCATTGGGCACAATGGGCAGGTGCCCGGGGGCCCTGCAGCCCAGGGGGGCCCGTCGGAGGCAGCACAAAAAAAAAACCTGAAAAAAAAGAAGAAGAAAATACTTACCTTGCTGTCAGCTGGCGATCCAGCTCCCTCCCTGGTCTCCTTCTCCGTGCGGCGCTGGCAGTGCATGTGGGGCGTGACGTCATCACGCCCGCCCAACATCCATTGTGGAGCGCGACGGAGGAGGAGACCAGGGAGGGAGCCGAATCGCCAGCTGACAGCAAGGTAAGTATTTTCTTCTTCTTTTTTTTCATGTTTTTTTTTTGTGCTGCCTCCGACGGGCCCCCCTGGGCTGCAGGGCCCATATATATAGCCAATTTTTTTTATTTTTATATATATACATATGTATATATAGGGGCCCCGGTGCACTGCTTTGCCCGGGGGGGGGGGCCCAAAAGGTTGTTAAGAGGGCCCTGGTTAACGATGTTCCAGTAGACTGCTGGCCATAGGTCAGTTCATTTGATCTTCTCCCAAAGGAGGGGGTCGATCACTCCAACGGTTGCCTATGTGTTTTCCTGCCGAAGAACCAGTTTAAACTGACCCATAAGAAGAGTGATTAAGTATTAACCTCAAATTGCTCATAACTTGCGACCGCTAAATGCGATCACTACTCTGTCGAAACCGGGTTAAGGCTGCTGAAATATGCTTCAATATAAGACCAAACTCTTTACATTTTAGAGCACCTGAACCATAAATTCCTTTACTATAATATTAGCTGCATAAATAACTTTTAATTTATTTAATAAATGATCGAGTGTGAATTGGATGGAACTTTTAGAAAATGTGTACTATTTACAAGTGAAAATGTTAATGTAAGTGTGTGTGTTATTAATCCGTGCGATTGCGTCATTACACGTGGCGTACTGATCGCTAGCTCATGGTAAACCAAAATTAATTAATTTAGCCAACTTCATCCAATTATTTGACTTTCACACTATGTACTGTCAAAGCATGTTGGGGCTCGTAGTTTCACAACACCTGGAGAGCCACAGGTTGGTCAGGCCTGCACTAGAATGATGGAAACTGATGTCTCTTGTTCTGTCCTGTTATGTAGACTTGCTGGAGAAATCTCGGGTAGTGAAGCATGTCAAAGGAGAAAGAAGCTTTCATATATTTTACCAGCTGCTGTCAGGAGGAGGCGCTGAGCTTCTAGGTGAGGATCCGAATATATTGCCAGTGTTTGTGTGTGTCCTGTTTATTGATATAGAAAAGAAACATCCCTTGTTGGGTATGTGACACTACTGTAGTACCATATATGTGCCATATGTGCCATTGTCAGTCATTTAAAGGGGTTCCACTTGCTACTTCGTAGTACACAAAGAGCACTGTGCTGCTTTCCAGGTTGCCCTGCAATATGTATTTTACAGTATTGGATACCTATACTTAAGATCTGCTTTAAAAGCAGTCACTATTGCAGACCAGTAACTTAAAATTTTAGCGCCTGGGATGAGAAGGAAACCTGCCACCCTCCCAGCGCTCAATTTTTACCAAATGAACCTAAAATATTCCTAAAATATGCCCCCTTCAGCATTGCGCCGTGCGTGATCGCCCCTGTCGCACAGCCCTAGTTATGACTCTGCACAATTGCTTTCAACAAACAATAATTTAGTTTAGCTGCATTCCCAGTGTAGACTATGCATGAAAAATGTTTCAGAGCTCCAAACATATAATATGTGGATATATTTTTACAACGCTTTCTTTTTTTTTCCAGGAAAGCTGAAGTTGACTCCAGAGTGCAGCAAGTATGTCTACTTAAACAAGGACTCAAACAGTTTAACTGGGATGAATGATGGTGAAAACTTTAAAGCTGTTAAGGTACACTTGTGCTGTGACCATTCGAGTAGGGGTTACCTGGATTCATCCAAATGTATCTACAGCTTAACGTTTTTCTTTCTTGCTATGAGGTGAAGACCTCTAAGGCTCACCTGTGAAGTTATATTTTATTTTTATTTTTTGTTAAACAAAGTTTTATTGAGATTTGATATAAAATAAATGGGAGAGGTGGAGGATAGAGAAGAAAGGGCTGGGAGGGGGAGAGGAAGGGAAGTACTTCACGTTCAATACAAAGCCAAAAGCAGTAGAATGTCCTTGCAAACATAAAATTGTAGACTGGAATACATGGTGTGGAATGGAGCTGGGGAGAGGACAAGAGGAGAAGAAGGATAGGGAGAGACAAGGAAGTCAGGGAATGTTAGTAAGATAAGAGGGGGGAGGAAGAAAAGGAATATATTCAATGAAGTTATATTTTCTATTGCAATGATCATAGCTTGTTTATTTATTCATCAATTAATTTGTCACTTGCAACCAAATATGAACAAGGATAATGTTTATTAGTAATTTTGGGCCATTTAATGGCATATCGCCCTCTTTTAAACTTAACTCCCATTTCAATTTTATTAACTTATTGTATTAATGTGAGCTAGCGATATGCGCTTTCTTTAGTTTTGCATAGCAAGCTGGTTTCTGTTGATCCTTGCCAACAGTTTTACAATCACTTTGGTCAGAAGAATGAAACATTGATACGTTTTAATCCGTCTTTTATTGACGTTATGTTGTATTTATGCCCAGAAAGCATCCTTTTATCCTGTCATTGGATATTTTGTTTTGTGTGAACTAAACCACAAGATATTGAACGGTTGGTGTATAAGTGCTAGGTCTTAAAGTGTGTATAAGTGTATGCACATAACTAATTATGTATTGCAGCTTTCCAGTTCTCTGTCACTAATGCTGTAATGGGAATGCATAAACTCCAGCAGTCCTTTGCTGGGTTTGTTTATTAAATAAAAGTCTGCAGGATAAAACAGCCAGCAGCACAATATTACCATACAATATTCACACACTGGCGTAATCTTTTATTTTGCTATTTAAGAAAATCCTAGATGAACTAACACCAAAAAGTATACACCTGCCTAAGTTTGTATTATATCATTTAAATCAATAGTTTGTGCAAACAAAACATAATGAAGATATTAAATATATTTTATGTCCTTTACAGGATGCCATGAAAATTATTGGATTTTCCGATGCTGAGGTGACATCAGTTATGGAAATTGTTGCAGTGGTTCTGAAGCTGGGGAACATTGAGATAAAGGGACAATTCCAGGCCAATGGCATGGCCTCTTGCTACATAGGAGATGTAAAGGGTGAGTGCTAACAATACCCACATAGCATATAATTACACTGCTGCCTTTTATGGAGTTAAGACTTAATATCAATGTTAACAACAATGCATGTATATCATTGTATTATACAAAGATATGTAGGTAAAATGGGATGTCAAATAATTTAAACCATCAAAAAAGTCCTTATAAAGTTGATTTGCCAGGGCGGTGCCAGATACATATTTTCTCCAAAACAACCTAGACATTTGCTTAAAGGCTGATATTGTTAAGGACTTAAATAAATGAAAGCTGCTTTAATATGGCTCTTTTGTGACCTGGGTATTCTCACTCTGTGCTACCTTACATATCTGACACAGTGGTTCAACCAGACATTTGTAGGCCTCATAACTAAATTTTGTAAGGGCACCTATTTTCATGAATTTAACAGTGTCTCACCTTGTCCAGCTTACTGAAACTCCCTCTAGTGATCAGTTTGTGGCTGCGATTATAGTAACTAATAGCCAAAACCTGATCAGTAGATCGAGCTTCAGTAAGCTGGAGGAAGTGAGAAATTGTCTCCAGCCCCACTACTGCTGCAATGGGCTTTGTCAGGGAATGTGGCACTCTCCAGCTGAAGCAGCTGCACACTTTGATATTTTATTAGCCATAATATTAAACTATGCCCGGTCTATATAGTGTCTCGATCTTGGTGCATGGTGGACAGAAAAGCACCTCAGTCTTTGTCACTTTGACAGTATTAAATACTCTATTGAATTTATCCAATAATAAAAACATTTCCACAGCATTATTTTTGAGAAATATCTAATGCTGAAAATAGATAGTAAAGTAGTAATCAGTATATATTATGATACAAATTATTATTAATCTTTATTCATATAGCACCTAGATATTAGACAATGCTTTACAGAGAATACATTTTGTTAGAAGCCAATAAACCCACCAGTATATATTTGGACTGTGTCAGTAAGCTGGAGCACCCCTGCAAACCCAAGCAAACAAAGGGAGAACATAAACACTCCACACAGTTTAAAGGGCCGATTCAATTACTAGCGATGTACAGGAGTACCCACGTAATAGTCGCTAAGACATTCTGTGGCTAAGCAAGCAGCAATCTGCGATGTTGGGTTATCGTATCGTAGTACCTGGAAATGTGCACAGCCGTAACTTGGCGGTGATGTCCATCGGCACATCCCTAGTAATTGAATCAGCCCTTATGAATTTAATGTAGCAGCCTACTTGGAATTGGCAAGACTCTGTTTACCATATAGGCTTATATTACTGTACTTTACCTTTTTTCCATTCAATTTTCACTTCTTAATCTATGCCAACTATCCTTTAAAGTGCATTCACAATGTTTAGTGCAGTGTCAACTATAAAAATGGTCCTGGGAATCGGCCATTAATATATTTTGGTGTTTCATTATAGCATTTACATTATAGCACTATTATACTCTTTTCTTGCACCTACCAGATATCAGGGAGATCGGCTCAATGATTGGACTGGATGCTACTATTTTGGAAAGTGCTTTCAGTGTCCGCACTGTAGAGGCCAGACAAGAAAAAGTGGTGACTACACTGAATGCATCTCAGGTATAGAACCCTAATGGGGGGTGTGTAGGGTAGATTACATAACATATATGTCAAAGAAATGTGAATGACATTTAATAGCAATACGACAGTGTGATGACGAGCAGTAAATGACCATATTTTAAGGATATTAGTAAGTCTACTGGACTGAGTCTTCAGAATGGCAATGTTGTAACATAGTAATTATAAATGAATAAACTATTTCACTAAACAGATTATATTACAGTCAGTCTTATAAGCACTGACATTGGAGGAGCCTCTGGAGCATGATTTCAGCATATGTTCCATACTGTTATATTGTTTAATTACTATAATCATTAGTAAGGTTCCATTAGTATATAACATGAGGAAGCAGATATTTTTTTAGCACTGCTATTTCATCCCGCTGCTATGTAACTGGTGTTCATGTTAACAAAATATCTAAAATATTCTTGATAACATTGTGAACAGTAAGCACAATCAATCTAAATCTGAGCATTTTAACATAATACACATCTACTAACGCTGTGTAAGGAGCAATTAGGTGTGCAAGGTGAATGTGGTGGTGATTTGTGAATAGTGCTAAAATATTTTAAGGTGCTTTCTGGCGTTGCCGCTGTATATATTTAGACTAGTATTGTTCTCATAGATGAGGATAACGCTGGACTTTTTGTTATTTTGCTATAAAATGGTATAATATTTTGCAAACAGCAATGTCACTGGCATCATCAGTAATTCAAAAATAAGCTCAGAAAACATCATAGAGAAAATGACCAGATAGAGTAGATATTATTTGCAAACAGAGTATTAGTGCTGAAATATTTATCAAATCTGAGGTTACTGAATTGAGGTAGCTTCTAAAATTAACACATTTGCACTTGAATTTTCTGTAATCTTAAAATAAATAAGACTTTAGGGTAAATGACCAAAAATTATAGATCAAATAGCTCACTGTGTCACGAATCGGGGTCTTAGTCCTGTTTACACCACTCAGCGACACTTTGCTAGTTCCTGGTTCTACAGCAAACAAACACAGTTGTTGTTTGTTTGCTGCTTCATTCTGCCTGCTGTATACAGATCTCAACCAGTAACCCTTTGTGTGAATTCAGCTTCATCCTGTTTACTGCTTTATTCCTTCTGCTGTATACATATTTCAACCATTTACCCTCTGAGTGAATTCAGCCTCATCCTGTTGCTAATACATGGACTTCAACCATTTACTCTCTGAGTGAGTTCAACTTCATCCTGTTTGCTGTTGTATGGATTTCAAACCATTAACCCTTGGTGTGAATTCAGCTTCATCTTGTTGCTGTTATATGGACTTCAAACCATTAACCCTTTGTGTGAATTCAACTTCACTCAGCTTCTGAGTTCTGAGCTGTCCAGGGCCAGCTAGAGGCTTATTCTGTTCAGGAGGTTGTCACCCCATGTATAGTCTCTGCCTGAGTTCTGAATCTTCCCAGTCCCAGTTGTGGTACTAGATTCCTCTGAGTTTCTGAGTTCTTGGCGGTACTGAGTCTCTGGTCATGGGGTCAGGTCCTCTCTGTTCCCACATCAGGTTCCATTCCATTAGGTCCAGATTTCAGTTGTTTATTCCAGTACAGATTCCTGTCCAGCATTCCTGCTCCTAATGTCTGGTATACAGAAATAGAGGTACCCCTGTGAGTAAGACTCTCATCCGGCCTCCCAGTTTCCACTACATCCCTGCCACAGCTAGCCCCAAGGGTCCCGAGACGGATCCCAGAAACACTATTGCCATGACACACTGGCTAAAATGTTGTCTAAAATTAATTCAAAAGTTAAAACTCTAATAGAGCCCGGTTATAAATAATAATAATAATAAGGTATTAACGACACCCAATTCTTGATCTGAAATGCAGCTGTCTAGGGTTGCGTAACTGCTAAAGGCAAACAAGAAATGGAAATAAAGACAGCGCTGGGTCTGATCAAGAATAAACACACAATGCTGATAGCATATAGCCATAATGCTTATTTCTATTTCTTGTAAGACTTTAAGGTATATTTACTAAACTGCGGGTTTGAAAAAGTTGAGATGTTGCCTATAGAAACCAATCAGATTCTAGTTATCATTTATTTAGTACATTCTACAAAACGACAGCTAGAATCCGATTGGTTGCAATAGGCAACATCTCCACTTTTTCAAACAACATTTTTACAATTATCTATTATTGTTTCAGGGGATGTACGCCCGTGACGCCCTGGCGAAGAATATGTATGATCGTCTTTTTAGCTGGCTGGTGCAAAGGATCAATGAAAGTATAAAGGTTAGTTACAAGACATTCTGCTAAAATCTAATTATCACTAAAAACACATAAGTGGACGTGTGTGACTGCAGACCATGAATGAACAACGGCAACGTGCATGTTAATTCTTGATAACACTAACAATATGAGCAGAACTACAAGTCTTTGTTAAATGATAGATATCCATTATTACATTTATAAAAGCTGGTAAAGTAGAATATTATTTGTAGTTTATTGTCAGAAAAATACATGCATCCTTCTTCTGTTGGGTGTGTCCATCACATAATCCCATACTTCTCTTGGTATTTGCTGAAAATGTTATATGTAGTTTATTTCATTTGACTGATGCACAGTGCTCCGGAATTAGTGGCGCTATATGAATAAATAAATGATGATGATGATCTCTATTGTCAGGTATCGGAGTTCCAGGTGAAGAAGGTGATGGGTGTTCTGGACATTTATGGATTTGAGATTTTAGAGGTAAGTTTCAGTGAGTTTTGCTTTCTATTTGCACATTTGCAAACCTTCTACAATAGCATTATTGGACACCTTAAGTTAGTTGTACTAATTCATTTCTTATGTTAATATATCAGTTGATCACTGTGGGAAATACAACTGCACTCAACCTCTGCTGGCTTAAAATCGCTAATTAATAATATAATTATATGTTTTTTTCTGCCTTCTATCTGGAAAAAGTAATACTGTTGTAAGAGATTTATTTGTCTGCAGGAGAAGCCATCTAGACTTTTAGAGTGGCCCTGCTACGTTCCTATAGTGAAGACATCCATTGTGCAGCCTGTCAATTTGTAGGAATAAGTGACTTCACTGAGGAACTTCCTGACTAATGTGCATGAGACTACTGGTTCCTAATGAATCTGTAGGCCATAGTCCCATGTGTTCAGCCCACAAAATGTAATCCTCTAACTGTGTGTAGGTGACAGGTCCATTTCACTCTCTTCTCTAATTTGATAGAATAGATGTTGTCTGGAAAGCAGCCAATTATGTGAATATGGCTGCGTTTTAGAGGCTAGTACATGATTAAAATGTATTTTTTTTTAAAAAATGGGTAAGATACCCATTGAACGTAAGATATATTACTCAGTGTACTTACAGAAGAAATCCACCAAAAATTAAAAATTTTGTTTTGTGTGGAGTACAAAGAGATAAAATAAAAAACCAAGCACCGGCCATACACTGCTGGATCTGCTGGGATATCTGAAGCATCCAGCAGTCACACTCAACTCTACTCCTTGCACGCAGCCTGTATAAAACAAGGCGGAATGATGTTGTTGGCCTTCCCCAGATCAACGAGGTGCTCATGGTGAAGGCAGTCGACAACTGCTCTACTCTTTTGAGAACAGGTTGAGCAGGACTGTTGGGGAGTGTGAAGTGGGGTCTGTATGACCTCACTGCATGCCTTTAATCATTGGTTATAAACATTATCTATTACAGTCAAAGCTGTAGCTAAACATTTAGTGCCCTGGGCAAGACAGAGCACTGGTGCCCCCCTACCCCCCCACCCCTCCTACCCGAACACTTGCGGGACATTCCGACCTGGTGCTGCTGCTGGCGTCTTAAACACAGTTGCTGCTTGGCTGGATCCGGGAATGTTGGCGCCCTGTTTGGAAAAGAGATAGTTACTGTTCACCTCCTGGATAGTAATGCAATGACTAAACACTAGGCCACCCTAACCCCACATTAAACCATTAGTGTTTTTGTTCAATAAACAGGCCTCCTTGCACCCACTCAGTTCCATAATCTAATTAATAGCATTCACATTTAATAAATATGCTTTTGTTCCTCCCATATAGCCCGGACAATAAATTTAATAACACCCACATTTACTAATTAGGCCTCCTTCCTTCTAACCAGCCCGACATTAATGTGTATGTCTAATAAATAAACTTCCTTACTTCCAACATTAAATTAGGAGCATTCCTATGTAATTAACAGGCATATTTCCTCCAACCAGTCCCAACATTAAATGAATAGCATTCCCATTTAATTAACAGACCTATTTTACCCCTCTTCAGCCCCGACATTAAATTAGTTGCATTCCCATTTAATTGACAGACTTGTTTCACCCCCTGCCAACCCTGATTTAAAATTAATAATAATTATTAATTGACTAATAATTCCCTGATACATAATTTCCATGAAGTCACCATAGTTTCAGTCTGAGTTTCAACACCTTTTGTGCTGGGTGTTAGAGTCACCAGTGGTATGAGCAAACTGACGCAGCTGGCACCAAGACCTCTACGCCTGTTCCCTTGAGTTAGCCCTCTGTATGCTGTTTTCCGAGGCAGCAGTTGAAAAAATAAATTACAATTATCTAATCAGTTATAGCAAATAGTCTCTAGACTCTCTCTACAACCAAATAAATATTCTTCTCTTTATTACTATATTTATATATTGGCAGTGTTCATTAAAAAGTGAATGGCCAATAATCCTGTTAGCTAAAGCTAGGGCACAAAGCAGAACTTTTCAGTATTCTGGTTCTATACATAACCCTGCATACCTGAAACTCTTCCTTTCCTATAACTGAAACTCATATGTATCTTTTTATTTTCATCAGGAAAACAGCTTTGAACAATTCATTATTAATTACTGTAATGAAAAACTGCAGCAGATTTTTATTCAAATGACATTAAAAGAAGAACAAGAAGAATACGCAAGAGAGGTGAATTTAATTCTTGCTAGTTCAATTTATTCTATTAACTAACTGTTCTTTTTTCATTTTTAAAGAGGTTATAACATTTTGGTAATATAATACAATAATTTACTACCAACAAAACAATATATCAAGAGAAACTGTAAAGAACTTTCAAATACAGATACATGACATAAAGTCAAATAAATGCAAATTCTGAACCTGCTATAATGAACATCTATATAATGATCTATAAAATATGTTTTTGTTACTTGTGTACTGTAATAATTAGTTCTGGCTACATATCATAGTTGTATGGATTACTATATACTGTAACACTGACACCCGAAAAACATCAGTCACAGCTTCTTGCTTGAAGTAAACAGTGCCTCATTGTTCACATGTCAATAATCCAGCAAACTTTCTTCAGAATGACAACAGGCAACCTAACTCTGGCTAGTCCCAGTTTCCCTCTCTGGTCTCCGGTCACTAACTAGCGTTGGTCACCCTGCTCATATGCACAATACAGGCTTATATACACAAATCCCCTCCCTTATTACCTCATTAGACCACATGTGTGTGTTCAGGCTAGGAATTTTACTGTGTAAGGACTTAACCCTGTATGCAGTCTTCCCCTGCAGACTGTGAGCTGAATCACTCTCTTTGTCACAATACATATTTTAAACAAGAATTGAAGGTGAAATACAATATGGCAGACTATACAAGCAAAAGAAATCAAACTGTATACACGTTTCTGCAATATTATAAAATAAATGCCTTATTTCCTGTTAAACAAACTATAATTATTCTATTTACACTGCTTGTAGAGGCAAAATATTAATATTGATTCTCCACTGGGAAGCCAGTTAAGAATGCAGCAGTGTCGGAAGTCCAATCCCTTCCCATCAAGGCAGGTCACATGACTTGGCTCATCTAGCACTTAAAATCTGTTGAATTTATGGAAACATAGATTATCCTTTCCCACCAGTGAAAGGGATTTCAGAGCACATGACTAGCAAATCAGAAAGCCTGGGGGAGGGTGGGATTGTCCTAATCACCCTTTCCCCTCTGATTTTGCCTCTGCGTCTAACAATAGATGTGCCAGCTGTTTTCTTAATAGCAATGTGCTCTGTTGTTACGTGCAAGGAAACTCCCCTATCTGACCAACTCCTTCTTTCAGACAATGCAAAGTTTTGTAACTCAGCAGATGTCGCCATCCTGCTTCACAAATCCATACGCTTACCCATAAGCTGTCTGCATTTGTGCTCAATGTTTGTAAAGGAGTTTTATTGAGGATGCATTTCAAAGGTCAACCCAACGGGAACAAGTGGCATTTGATTTATTATAATAAAGCAGCATGATAATAATAATTAATTGGCTTCTCGTTAACTAATGTAACTGCTTGCTGAACTAATACAGTCAATAGTTGTATACATATTAATTTAAGTGCAAATATAGCTCAAAACATTAATTGTTAAAATAATTTAGGGTAAACTAAATATAAAGTATCAGTAGGTTTAAATCAGGTCAAAATGTGCAAAATTTAAATTAAAGTCAGGATTCACGTTTTCCTCCCGGTTGTACCATCTCTAAATCTGAGATGAAGCTGCTGAAAGTAATCTTGATTTATCATAAATATTATATATTAGTATGTGTATTATACCAGTGTGCTCTGCATGTTGTGGCTAAATGTTGATTCTATTATTAGGGCATTAAATGGACAAGTATTTCTTTTTTTGACAACGAGATCATCTGTAAACTCATAGAGGATGTAAGTAACAGTTTACACATTACTTATTACATCTTTGTACACGAAAAATACAGCTGTGTCATTCTCTGTTGATAGTTACTGAGCATGATCAGGTTCATGGGTATACAAAGAACACATCGATAAAATCTAAATTTCTACCAAATTACATTAGATAATCATTTATTTTTACCATTGTTATATCAACTAATGTAACAGATCGATTGGTGTAGCCTTGCTAATGTTTTAGTTGTGTTTTCTTTCCTTATAAATCCTCACATAACAGTTGCATCTATGCATATATAGTGATTGTCAATGATAACACAATAATATTTTGCAGAATATTGTTGTAAAAGTGTGGATAGAGAGTCTTACTTACTAGTCATAAGTGTACACTTGTTGTCTCCTTTTGGCAGAATACAAATGGAATTTTAGCAGTGCTGGATGAGGAGTGCCTGCGACCAGGAAATGTTTCTGACGCCACCTTCCTTACCAAACTTGGAGAAAGGTTCAAAAATCATCAGCACTTCAAGAGCAGGGCCAGCCAGAATGAGAAACATATCACTGATGTCACATTATCTGATAAGAGTTTCCGCATCGAGCACTATGCAGGGCAGGTGAGAAGCAATTAAGAACAAATTTAAACCATCACACTGATTGTTATCCCAGAATTAATTCGACATATGTTGAACCATCTTGCTTTGATTACACTTTGAAATGCAGTTATGGTTATCTATCTGGAATAGCATTTTATATATATATTCGATGGTGTAGGCAAGTTATGACTCTTGTTCAGGCCTGGCCAACATGTGGTTCTCCAGGTGTTGTAAAACTACAATTCCATGCTGGGGCTTGTAGTTTCACAACACCTGGGCAGCCACAGGTTGGCCGGGCCTGCTCTAGTTGATTTTGATTTAAAACTCTCATAGTTGCACAATACTGGTTACTATAATAGTGCTTATTGAACACTCGAGTCCTCAGCAATGTATGTCGCCTAGTTATAAATTGTATGTCGGTTAGGCTGCCACATGTACAGGATTTCCAGTTTCTACCACTTGACGTTTATAATCTTGAGGTCATTTTCTTGAATTCAGAATCCAATACAGTCAGATTAAGAGGATTAGAATGTTGTGACTATTATCTCTATTTGGACACATAAGGTGTCCTTTATGGACTAAGACAACTTTGTTCCTATAAATTACAGCCCTTGGGTTTAAGTTGGACAGCAATGTTCTAAATCTACACAGTGCATAGTAGTAAGTGAACTAAGAGAGCTAATGCATTGTACTGATCTTAAAAAGTACTATTATTACTGCTCAGGTCACCTACAACACTTATGGGTTTCTGGACAAGAACAATGACCTTCTCTTTAGAGACCTCTCCCAAGCCATGTGGAAGGCAAAGCACGGACTGCTGAAATCTCTTTTCCCAGAAGGAGATCCAAAGAACAGTTCTTTGAAGCGTCCACCTACAGTTGGCTTCCAGTTCAGAGCCTCTGTGTCAACGCTTATGAAGAACCTGTATGCCAAGAACCCCAACTACATCAGGTGACACATTCCCCATATTTGACCATTTATCTGTTTTAAAAATACCTTTAGTACTCTCCCCCCATGTACAGGTGTAATGGCTTAACATGATAGGAGATGAAGTATATATGGTTTATTTAAAGAAGAAGTTTATGCAGGGAAATATATTTGACAGTAGAAGCAAATAGAACTGTGAAAGCCTGATATCCATGTCCCCACTGTTTGAGATATATTTATCCTTTGCTACAATTACAATCTTCTTTCATTGCTGGCAGGATGATGCTGAATCTTAGTGCTTCTGACACTTTTGTATTGACAACAGCTGATTGGCTGGTTACAACCCAGTACCCTGAGCGGACTTCTTCTTTAATGTATTGCAATTCCACATGCCCTCTACCTTCATTTAATAATCCACATACACTTACTTTCATCAACTGTCCACTTATTTCATCCACCTTCCTGTACATTTCATCTTCATCACCATATAGTGTATTTGTTCATTTTCTGTTCACATTTCATTGTCTCCTCTTTATCTCTCCACACTTTACTCTCATCTTCCTTCTTCCATATTTCAATCTTCCTTCTTCCATGTTTTATCCTCATTGATATTTTTTCTTGTCCTTCCTCTATAGCCTATTCTCATTTCTATAACTTTCATCCTAAAGTTTGGTATATCTGTATTCATCTACATTTTATTTAAACCCCATCACATATCACCCTAAATCCTTCTTTGAAGATCACAGAAAGATTCTCAGGAGCCCACTGAGCGTGCTCATGCCAGTAAATAGGATGTTCACACACTCATTATTACTCATGAATATGTAGCTGGTCAGAAGAAGGCACATTTCATATTGACATGTCAAATGGTGATTTTAGAGCAAACATAGTTAATGCTTTTTGTTTGGTATTTGTTAACTATACAGGCAATACTCTCCGCCCAAACAACTGATTCTACAACTCTCCATGCTAGCTACATTAATATTTACATATCTCCAGGTACCTGACTACTGACTCAGTTTAGTAAATAGTATCAGGAGATTTCTGCTTTGTGATTCACATTAAGATCACATTATAATCACCTATATGAATGCCACTGTATAATTTACAAGTGTCTATTCTAACTAACTAGCTCTGATCCAGTTAGCTGTGTAGTGTCTCCGGAACGTCCACGAGACAATTTGTGGCAGAGATTTGACAGAAATCTCTGCTCATTTTTTCTCACGCCCTATAGAGGTGCAAGAAAAAATGAGCAGAGATTTCTACTGTAGTTACCAGCAACATGTGCAGCGCTAAGTCCACGCGCCACATCGCCTTCAACTGAATTCCCCTCTCAGTGTAATGAATAAATTATGATGTCAGCCAGGCAGTAGGATCATTTAAAAAATGGAATTTCTTTGTTCCACATCTGTAATCTATTTAGTTAAATTCTTTAGTGATTTCTTTTTTTGAAAATGTGATGGTTAACAATCTTAGAGCATTTAACATTCCTTACAATAGGCCCATTCATTTTAATCGGGTCTCCAGAATTCTACATGTAGAAGCCCCATTGAATTGAATGGGAAAAGCTCTGTCTATGATGTTTAGTAGCCATACAGGCTATTATGGGTGGAATATTATTTAATAGTGGAGTATTACGGCTAAAGCATCCCAGGTAGAGCATCCAAGCAGCGTTAATTGGCTTTTTAAAACAAATAGAGATTTGCAAGTCTTTAATGAAGTAGTTAATTATTTTGTTATTACCGTGAGTATGCTGAATATTGATAGCTCCCACTGCAATTTCATAAATGTTATAAAAACTTCTCCAGTGAAAATATTTTTAGTTATTTTCACAATGATTTACTAAACCCATCTTTCATAAATTCACCTGTACTAGCTATCACTGAAAAAATAGGGGATATCCATGGTTTGACAATTTCTGGGAAATTTTTTTTAGATTTGGGTATCAAATTATTTTCTTTTTATTCGATGATTGGAAAATCAGCCTTTAAATTGCTTTGTAATATTTATGGGTATTGTGATGCATGTGAGTGCATACACACTGCAGAATTGGAAGGACATCATTCCAATAGTGAGCGAGATTTTTTGCCCAATTTAAAAATCAAATTAAATGATACAATGAGCTTTGGAACAATGATCGTTCATCGTAGCAGTGTACATACTAATGCGATATCGGGCCAAACACTCGTTTATCAGGTGATTGGCCCAATAATCGTCTGAAAAACCTGTAGCGTGTAGCCAGTCTTATTACAGATAGGAGTCTCTTTCTTTGATTAAATGTATTGTTGTAATTTATCACTGAGATTAAGGGTAATGTAAGGCCTTTTTGAAGGTTATAGGGCGACACCATGCAGCCCCTGAAGTGTTTCAGATTGTCCATCAATGATTTAGATTGTAAGCTCCAGGACACGGACTGAGGGGAATTATCCAATATTCTGCGTAAGGTGCTGCTTAATAAAGTGTTGCCACTATATACTAAAGGATAATAAATGGTAAATAAATAAATCCTTTGTGCCCTTTTTTCTGAAAAACAGGTGTCTGAAGCCCAACAGCACGAAGAAGCCATCTCTGTTTGACGACAGTCTTGTGAAGATACAGGTCCGCTATCTGGGGCTGCTGGAGAATGTCAGAGTGCGTCGGGCTGGATATGCTTACAGACAAATATATAAGTCTTTCCTGGAACGCTACAAGATGCTGAGCAAGCAGACGTGGCCTCAGTGGAAAGGAGATCCACGGTAAGAGTATTGCTGGTAGTAGTGTGATATATCAGGATCTGTCTGTATGAAATTGGTTTATTAATGCATTCTGCATCAGTGAAGAGGGTGATCATTATTACTTCATTCTAGAAACCACACCAAAGAATATCTGGATTGGAAACACATGTACCCTACACCTATCTGCACACATCATCCAACATACTTGTTATATGGTATCTTTATTATATAGGGTTCTGGTTTATTCGTCACAGGAAACTGGAACACTCATGTATCTTAACAATAAGGGCCTGATTGGAACATAAGTGTAACTTGCGATAGAAAAGGTTGGACACACATGTATGCATATGTACGTCACACTCAGAGTTGCAGATGTGCCCAGGTCTGAATGAGAAGCTGATGTGTCCGGTTGACAACAGACACAGCCCTCAGACACTAACGTCCAACTTGTGAACAAATACAAAAACTTTTTTTTTTTTAATGTTGTTAACACAATTGTTGTGAAGCACCATTTAAAGTTAAATAATGTAGCTAACACAGCAGGAACCACTTCCCCACATGCGTAGAACTTAATTTTTTAATATTTGCTACCACACGCTCTGCTAATCTTAATCTATGGCCAAGTGACTACTAAAGGTTCAATAAACTTCTGCAAATCATTTGCAAGCCTCTAATTACAAGCGGTTCGCAAGTTCAGGTGTTCATCATCATCATCAACATTATAATCATCATCCGCTACTTACACCTGACCCCTACCACCCGTATATAAAAGTTCTTGTTCAGCCATATCTGCGACTACATTCCAGTCTGAATCTGTACACAATTGCTCGAACGTGCCCTTACTATACATTGCCTATGTTAGAACTTCCCTTCCCTTCTCCATCATTGACTAATGTTTTATGTTGTGGTTTTGTTTTGTGTCAGGGCGGGAGCAGAGGCAATGCTGAAGGACCCACAAGTTAATATTCCATCTGAAGAAATTGCATACGGGCGAACCAAAATATTTATCAGGACTCCAAGCACAGTATGTTATTCTTCATAAAAAATTATAACAATGTTTGGCAACTCTTTAAAAAAACGTTATAATATAGTCTATAATCTAAAAATTGCCAAGATGTGCAACATGTCCTAGAATATTTTGCATGATTAAATTGGATAAGTTATTGCAATACATTTATTACATGTATTTCCTATAAAGGTTTATACCATGTGTCTGTTAATGTATGCAGGGCAGCTGAGAGGTCATTTGGATCCTGCTTCAGTGTATTGGCGAAAGCAGCTCAAAGTTCTGCAATGTGTTAGTAAAATAGGGTTGTGAAGCAACTTTCTTGCCGCCATTTAGCAATACAGTTTAACCAGTGGAGCAGTGCTCAATGTATGGGAAAGCTTTGCTGGATGCCCCCAGCCGGGGGCCTTCGATAAATGGGGAAAGACCTACATCTGGCTACAATTCTAATTTTTGCCGGATTCTTCCATTGATAAATAGCCCCTTTGGAGCCTGTTTATTAAGCCTTAACTCCTGCAATTTTCACAGGAGAAAAGCTAATTTTAGTAACAGGGCAATTTATGAAAACCCCCTGGCTGGTGACTAACGCCGGCAGTAGCCTTCACCAGGGGCCTCCAGCAAAGCTTCCCCAATACAGAAATAAATGCTTTATTAGCAAAATAAAACATCTTGTCCCTTTTACATATAGTTATTTTTTTCATCTATTTTTTTGAAATATTTATATTTTAAACTTTTTCATTTGGAGTCTGCACTTCTCCGGGAATGTGACGGTCCCCACAGCTGCATCATCTGCTTGATGTCACTTGGTTTGAAATCCATGACAAATATGGCTGTTTACACTGCTGATTTCAGACCTGCGTGTATCTGGCAGGTGATGCAGAGGAAGCGGATCGCAGTATGCAGAGGACTGCCTGTGATTTCTTCCATGAAGAAGAGGAAGTTGAGTCTTCAGATGCAGTTAATGTTAGATATATAATGCTAAAAGATGTATGCAACCAAGCCTGCATTGTAAAAATAGACATTTTATGCCTATTATGACTAATTTGATAGGAAAAATTAGACTTATGTTAATGAAACAGTGAGTACTTATTATTCATGACGTATGGCACATTCTGAAAACTTGCTGATAGAGAGGCTTGGTCACTGTGTAAATAACTTTCAAAGATAACTGTGACAATAAATGTAAGCTATGAGAAGGTAATTTGCTTTGTTTAGTAGAACAAAAATACATTCTGTTTCACTAATAATGTATAAATGATAAAGTCCCCAGCAATGCGAGATCAATTCATTTTATTTTTTAAGACATATTTTGGAGGATATTTAAAACACTATTAACTCCCCAGCACTTACCCATAGCACAAATGTACACTTTTAGACATTTTGGGCCTGATGCACTACTAACTTTTGATGGTTCCTCTTCGGGAGATCCCGGTCAGATGCATCATCAAGGCCCCGCCCCAGCCTCACAATGGCGCATTGAAAAACACGGGGTGAGGCTATGATGACATGATTCACAATGAATTGCATCACCTAGTCCTTGTCCTACCCACTAGGAGTCTCACGGACATTCCGGAAGAGTGCGCAGTATAAATTAAATGTTGGGAACTATGAATATTGTACATAACACACAATAGAGAAATTAATAATTTCTTTACATATATATATATATATATATATATATATATATATATATACACACACACACTAAACTACTTATACATACACTATATGGACAAAAGTATTTGGCCACATCTGTTAATTGTTGAATTGAGGTGTTTCAATCAGACCCGTTTCCAGAGGTGTATAAAATAAAGCACCTAGCCATACAGTCTCCATTTGCAAACATTTGTGATACAAAATGGGTTGTTCTGAAGAGCTCAGTGATTTCAAGCATGTTACTGTGATAGGATGCCACCCTTGCAATAAGATGGTTCGTGAAATTTCATCCCTGCTGGATATTCCACGGTCAAATGTAAGTGATATTATTAGAAAGTGGAAGCGTTTAGGAACAACAGCAACTCAGCCATGAAGCGGAAGACAACGTAAAATCACAGAGTGGGGTGAACGACTGCTAAGGCACATGATGTGTAAAAGTCGCCAACGTTCTGCTGATTACACTGGCAATAATGTAAGAATAAAAACTGTGTGGTGGGAACTTAATGGAATGGAATTCCGTAGCCGAGCAGCTGCATGCAAGCCTCACATCACCAAGACCAATGCCAAGCGTTGGATGGCACTGGAGCAGTGGAAATGTGTTCTGTGCAGTGACGAATCACACTTCTCTGTTTGGCAGTCAGATGGGCATGTCTGGGTTTGGTGGATGGAGAGAGAACGTTACCTGCCTGACTGCATTATGCCAACTGTAAAGTTTGGTGGAGGAGAAATACTGGTATGGGGCTGTTTTTCAGGGTTTGGGCTAGGCCCCTTATCTCCAGTGCATCAGCATTCCAAGTAATTTTGGACAATGCTATGCTTACAACTTTGTGACAAGAGTTTGGGGAAGGCCCTTTTCTATTCTAACCTGACTGTGCTCCAGTGCACAAAGCAAGGACTACAATGACATGGTTTGATGAGTTTGGTGCTGAAGAACTTGACTGGCCCTCACAGAGCCTTGACCTCAACATGAATTGGAACGGAAATTGTGGGGCAAGCCCTTCTAGTCCAACATCAGTCGCTCGTGGAAAGTTCTCCAAGAAGAGTGTAAGCTCTTACCGCTGCAAAATAGGGACCAACCCCATATTAAAGTAAATTGATGATGCCATTACAGCCCCTGTTGGTGTAATGGCCAAGCGTCTGAAAACTTATGTTCATATATATATATATATATATATATATATATATATATATAACACCTTACTTAAGATGCAGTATGCATGGAGCTCACCTAGGTCACAGCCATATCTGCTGTTCATAGAAGTTACACAGCTATTTTGCTGATCACAACAATCTACAGGCACAGACTGTGTACATGTAACCATTGAGCACAGCGATGGAAGTGTAGGCAATGTTCATTATTTACAAGTTTATTTTTTGTTATTTTTATCTTAAATAATGTCTACTATACTCATCATTTCTATAGGCCACAATTCTAACACAAACTAACAGTACCTCCCTCACAATAGTGCTCATTTCTATTCTTCATAACATGTGCTGATCAACGCCATTCCTATTACTGAGTGTATTACTGTGTGTATTACTATGTAACATTCAATGCTTTTGCTTTTAGCTTTTTGACTTGGAGGAGAAACGCAAGAATAAATTAAATGAACTGGCCACCCTCATACAAAAGATATTTCGTGGATGGAGGCTCCGAACTCATTATTTGCTCATGCGCAAGAGCCAGATTGTCATTTCTGCATTTTACCGGGGCCATGCAGTAAGTTTCAGAATCTTTTAAATACATTTCTGATAATTCAGTACCTTTTGGCTAAAGAATGATTCATAACCATTACTGGATACTTCCTACACAAAATTGACCCTAAAATAATGTACAACATAAAACCTTATAGCATTAGCATATTGAACTCAAAAAGAATGTCTCACAATGGTATAATATAGAATGCTACATACCGTGGTTCTCTGAGGACACCAATGGGCCAGTGATGCTATCATCTTGGATATTACCCCATGACAATTTTAAGGGATTGTAAGGAAATGCTGCTTTGTTTCTATCTAAGGAGACCTATTTATTAAGCCATAAACCATGCAGAAAATACCTTTTCCACGTGGTTTAGGCATTTTTAAGTTAATTGGCTATCTAACACAAGCTAACACAGGAGATATCATGGATATCTCCTGCATTAGGCTAAGTTTTGCATTAAACTGCAGTCCCCATAATTGTAAATGGGGACTGGAGACGGGCAATTTAACAAGCTCCAAAAAGTCTAGCTTTCCAGAGCTTGAAGATGGCATTAGCCATTCTACCCTATGGGAAGAGAATTGAGGGATCTTCTTATCCTTCACCTCAGCCTTCCTGCTCTCCCCTCTGGTTACTATCGCAAAGTGGCTTTGCGCATGCTCGATCTTAGATCACGCATGTGCAAAGCCACTTTGTGATAGTAACCAGAGAGGAGAGACAGACTACCACAATTTAAAGGTAAATAAAGTCATCGCCGGAAGAGCCTCCTATTAGATGCACTGTCTCAGGATTATATTTTAATAAGTGGAGCAGAAAAGTCATCTGTCATTGTTACGATGACAGATGATAATTAACAGGGCAAAACCCATTAATTATTGAATCGGCCCATAACGGAGCATAAAAATTGCAAGATTTTTTTTAATACAGTACAAAGGCAGTATCTGAAAAGTGATTGTCTAAATTGTGATAGATCCTCTGATTTAGAATTGCATGTAAGTACATTTGTGCATGTGCACAACTTGTGCCCATATTTAGAGTTATATATCTTGCAATCCCCAAAACATGGGTTTTATAATAAGTTTACAAGTATATAAATAAGTGCCGTATAGTAAGGGTGTGCTAGTTAAAGCACGCCCCTTTGAGATATGTCCCATTTTTAGTTACCCAAATCTTGAAACACTTTACTTACAAGATGTCAGTGATGCACCTACATAAACCGGGCTAGCATCTAGGCTCTGTACACATCAACATGCTAGGGTTAAAGTTGCACATATCTTACAATTTCAACATTCTGATGTTGAAACGTGTAAAGATGCATTTTTGCTCATATGTATATGGGGCAAATATATACAATAATACACAGCTGAAATCAATTCCTGGGGCAAAGTCAACTCCAACATTGATGGGTCCACAACCATTATAAAATATTATATCCCTCCCTAAAGCACTCTATATCACATGTTAATATACAGAAGTAATTATATCTCTTCTGTTTACATTCATGTTAACTTGGTCTACACGATCCATTAAAAGATTTAAATTACAAATTTAAAACTGTCTGAAAGTTAAACTGATTATGTTATTCCATATATTACCTTTATTTTAGGAAAAATATTTCCCCAACAAAATACATCTTAATATATAGAGCTGCAGTATTGTAAAACTAAAACTAACTGAAACCCACAGCCAAGATAGATAGATAGATAGATAAACATTGTATAAAACAATTTGTGAAGTGACAGACTACGCAAAACACCGAAATTTTATTCCTCAAATTGAGCCATTCATTTACAGTATGTCTGTTATTTACAGCAAAAGAAACAATACAATAACATGAAGATCTCTGCCTTACTTTTGCAAGCATATATCCGAGGCTGGAAGGTAAGTGACTAATTGTGCCCAATTATTGATTTTATTTAAAATTCTTTTAATGCATATTATAATTATTGTGTGTCCTCTGTGGCTTACACATTTGATTACTGTTAATTTGATTCTAGGCACGTGTGTTGGTGAGCCGTATGAAACATGCAAACCGTCAGGCGGAAGCATCGTCTACTATTTGTGCTTATTGGAAAGGGTACAAGGTAACTCTGCCCTGCTAATCAACCTCAATATACTGGAGGACAATAATGATGCAGAACGATCTAAATTCCTAAGGAAGGAAATGTGTATTCAAAATGTGTAGTGTTTGTTATATAATATATATGTCTGTTGCATAAAACACCATCACTTGTAAAGTGATTTGAAGGCCGTTTGTATGTCATTGGACATAGGCTGTTGCAACAATATGTACAATATGTACTGTAGTCCAAATTGTACAGAAAGGACTGCATCGCTTCCAGGCATTTTACTCTTTACTACACCACTTGCACATGGTGGGAGAGCAGCAGCAGAATTATATTGTACATACCATTATTCATTATGTTCCACTGTACAGATCTATAGATATTATATATGAGCCAAAATGTGTGTTTTTATAGTTAGTGATATCATGTAGTTATATTAAAATGAAAAAAAGCAAAGTTCAATTTTCACTTTTTATTTTGATTCTTTTTTAATTGGGCTAAGTTTAGTCTATAAAAGTAACAGATTCCCCTACATTACCAACATGAGGCTGTTATTACTGCTAGAGATGCTCTAATTAATTAAACCGGTTGGAAATTATATTGAACTTGGCTTGTTCAAAAAGGTATGGAAGAGGAAGGAAAGTAAAGAAGGCATACTGGGTAGACAAATCGGTTGCTTTATTTCAATAAATTGTATGTTTCTTGAACATAGTCCCATAATTATACATTTAGGGCCTCATGTGGAGTCGTATGCACAAAACGCTTAAAATACGCTCTGCAAAGATAGCATTGTAATTATGTATTTACGTAAATTTGTTGTCTGTATTTATATAATTTTGTCACTTTTCTACTTCTGTTATTTTGTCCTTTTGCTGTGTGTACTAACCCTTTACATACGGCGCAGTGGAACCCCTGATGCATCCTATAAATATTAAAAAAAAATAAAAAATTAAAATAATAACCAAATATTAACTATGGCTATTGCCGTTGCTGAGAAAAGAGGAAGGTTTACAATACGTGATTTAGGCTAAAGAAATACTTATAATAAAGGGGGTAAACAAAAGCACATGTAAAGTCCTTTGATTGGACATAAAATAAATGGCAGGCAAACGATATTAACACAAAGAATTTTTACAGGTCAGAAAGGAATACAGGAAACAATTCCGTTCTTCTGCATCAAAGACAGTGGCCAACTTCGTCTACCGGAGACTTGTGAGTCCTGTGTTTGCTAAGTTAATTGAGGTGGTTTAAACAGTGTAGAAAGATAAAATTTTAGATAAATGTAATTTATAATCTTTTACATGTCCTTTATATTAAATACATAGTTTGGTATTGGTGACTTCCTTGTATGTTTGTAGTAAGTTTGTCACATAAAGTAGGCGTTATTGTAGTAGGGAATATTTTTTATAGGCATGTAACCTTGTGGATAGTATACATGTGCTTGATATTTTGTACTTCTTTTTATCCCCCAGATTCAACAATACTTTTTGGGACTGAAGAAAAATCTTCCATCTATGTCCCCCACAAACAAAACATGGACACCTCCTAAATATAAGTTCCTTTTAACTACAAGTCAAGAACTAATGAGGATATTCCAGCACTGGAAGGTTAGATATTAAAATATCTTAATAACAAAATCTTTCTTTTCCCTCAATATTTTTTTGGGCTAAAGACAAGCAATGCCTTCTTCAGCTCTCATCTGTTGTGTATGTCTGGTTGTAAGTACTCAGAAAAACAATAACAGAATGACAGCCTGCAGCTAGCAAATGTTACATGTTGAAGTGTATAACGTAGACAGGGCTGCCGACAGTAACAGGCAGACTAGGAGGCTATGGCTCCTCGGCCAATAATAAGATATTGAACTGCAGTCATTTTGCCCAGCCTTTAATGTGGCTCAGCTGGGGTCATGGATGGGGCCGCAGGACTATCTGCCCTAACCATATGCTGCAATGGCTGTGCCCCAAAAGCAGGCTCAATCCCGGGTACTTTGTACCAGCACAAACCATATATTGGCACCCTCAGCACAGATCGTTCAAAACACACATAGATATGAAGAAGAGTTCAGAAATTTATTTACTTTATTGTATTAAGCACAGGTGTTCATATTTTGTGTACTATTGTATATGTACATCCATACTCCATAAATTCTACAAATGTCCAAAGTAGCAAACATAGATATATACAGCTCAGAAGTGGCGTACCTGTGGCGCAGGCTGGAATTTATACCCCCTAATTGTCTTCCACCTCTCTTCCCCCACACACCTGTATCTGTCAAATAATCGTGGGAGTCCACACTCCAGAAGATTGCAAGAACACCAAGCTGACATCACTACTATCATATGTTGGTAACAGGGAATTGGCCTTGTATATGCAGGAACTTTGTGCCAGAGAGTTAAGTGTAAAAACAGAAACCACTTGGAGGTCACTGACTATAATGAAAACAATATTATATTTATATTTTTCTTTATTGAAACATAGTATAGAATGCAGTATACAAATATGTTGTATTTGCCTGTTTTACTGGTTGCAAATGGCTATGGGTAAGTTCATTGTGTCTACAAAAGCCTTGCACAGTATAATTTGCCCTTTAAGGTTAGTTGTCCTAACTACAGCTTTCAAAGCTACAAACACACTATTATCTAGGTATTGCTAACAAAGTTATGTATTAGTATTCTGTAGGACATTAATATGGTACCAATTGACAGTGATGTAGAAAGACTGCAAATATAACAACTGCAACTTTAACTTGCTTTCCATCAATAAAATAGAAAAATGATAAAATTATAGCAGCATCGTATCTACACAAAACAGACTATAACTATACCTTCCTATTCTTTATAAACTCATTGATTCTAATGCATGCATGAAGGATCAAATCCATTATATTTATCATGTCATATGAGAATATATTTACTGACATATCATTCATAGTGGTTCCAGAAAGGGGTAACACGTAGAGAAAAGCCAGTATGGCAGTGAGAAGATGATCACATATTGCTGCTATCAACCTTTGTGTGGTCATCTTTCAACCATTATAACAGGCCCCAGTGATGCTGGAAGAGATCTTGCTTCTCAGTCCGAGCGCTGAACGTCCAGATCTCGTCCAATTTGACCATTTCTGTGGCCAAATGCACTCTCTGTCACTCAGTGCTCAGGGTGAATAGCAGGATTGTAAGGTCTGTGGTCAGGGCCGGATTAAGGGAATGGAGGCCCCTGGGCTAAGGGGGCCTCCATTCCCCTGTGAAGCCCCCCCCCCCGTGATCGGAGCTGATTGCGCCCCCCCCCACGTGGTCGGAGCTGCCCGAGCTGCCCGCGCGCCCCCCACCCCACCGGCACTTACCTCCTTCCCCGGCGCGCTGTGCTCTCTTTACTGAGGAGATCTCGTGAGAGTGAGACTCACGAGATCTCCTCAGTAAGGAGACTACAGCGTGCCGGAGAAGGACTACAGGGAATGTGCTCAGCAGCACTGATCGCGCGGGGTGGCGCCCCCGCCCCCGACCGATCGATACTGCTGCTGAGCACTTTCAAGGGCCCCCTGGATGCCATAGGCCCCTGGGCTGTAGCCCAGTTAGCCCTATGGTTAATCCGGCCCTGTCTGTGGTCAGCTTAAAATATATCGGGAACAATTCAGAATTCTGCAAATTCCTAGAAAGTCTTGTAAACTAATAATCTGCAAATTATAAACAAAACAATTGAAGAGAAATCTGTGACAGGATGGACCACCTATGCCACCCTGTCCATTGTTGCTGGGAACTGGCTCGGTTTACTTTGCCACCATTCCCTTTCTTTATCCCAAATGCACCCTCTAAATGCAGTAGGTGGGGCTTACAAATGCTGCCCCCACTGGACTCCTTACCGGCATCCAGTACCGGGTTCCTTCTGGGTAACTGTCACAGCTAGGGTACCCCCTCACTGGTACACCTGGGCTGGCACCCCTGACCTTTTACTATGGATTAAAGTGGCTGCGGATGGATCCCCCTTGGCCTATCACACTGGCCAGAGCTGCTGGGTAGCGGGCGGAGCGGTGGTGCTATAAAGCTGGGTCCAAACCTCAAACAGCCGGAAACGGATTAGATTTTGGGTCTAATCTGTAGGTCACAGGATTTTCAGCATGGAAGACGTTTTCAAGCAGGTCTTTGAAGCAAGTGATGTTTATTTGCTGTCACACTGGCTGAAGGTACCAGTGATCAGGTCAGATGGAACAAGAAAGATGATATATTTCATTGTACAAGGGCTCTCTTTTTATACAGTTTTGGACATAGCCTCACAGGGTAAGCCAGCCCCCTGAGGTCTGACTTATTTTTAGTATCGGGATGCAATATGTTTATCCAAACATGGATTTACATGCAATGCAATAATAACAATATTTACACTTATCTGTGATATCTTAAAACTTGCTGTGATTTCCCGCATCTTGTTTTGGACACAGAGGAAATCTAGCAGCAAGTCTAATTAAACCTTCCTGTGCCTTCAGGTGTTTGACACTTACACATCAAAAGGTCTAATTAACATGAATCCTTTCTTCAGACAGTTGCAGAATACACATTTCCCCCACTATATTGCTAACTTGAGAATTCCCAAAGAAAAGTTACAAAACCCCCAAAAAGTCATTTCCCTACCATAAAATACACAAAAGATTTCCTGAACAATTGCTTATTGCATCAGATATATACCTCAGAAATAATGTATTTCCTTTAGCAAAGTTAAAACACAAAACGAATTTCCTCCCCTGGTCTCAGAAATAAAGATATTTCCTTTACCAAAATACACACAATATTAAAAATAAGTACATTTGCAATTATATAAATAAGTGCCATGTGCTATCTCCTTTAAATAAATTTATACCATAAGTTATTTATAAGTGATCCAGTCACAAGACTGTTCTGAAAAGGTTAGCTGGGGGGATAGTACATGTAAACATGTTAAAGTCTTAGCATATATTTGTTACTCTTTCTTTTTGGGCAGTGCAAGAAATACAGACAAGGTCTAACCCCTCAACGCAAGGCTCTCCTTCAAGACAAACTTTGTGCCAGCGAGCTCTTTAGTGGCAAAAAGAAGTCTTATCCAGCAAGGTGAGTTTTTTTCTTTTTAGGAAACACACTAAACTAAATGTGAAATTACAAAGTAGCAAGTAAGTAGCAAAGGAATGAGTGATTTAGTAAAATAAATTCTTTTATTTTTTCTCAAAGCTGAATTTTGAGATGTGAACCCACAGAATGATTGATCCAGTGTTGACAGTGTTGACTTTCTAGATTTGTTTCTGAAATTATTGAAAATTTCTCTTAAATAATTGCTTTGCTTGTTCTGGCATTACTTTTCTTTACTGTGCAATAAACATATTTTTCAGTGTAAACAAAGGCAAAGCATTGCTACTGTACTTCACATTAACATGTTTGATATAAATTGATGCTTCCATCAGGGGGCTACAATAAGGTAGATAAGTAAAAACAAATTTTGTTTTTCATTTTTAGTGTTCCAAGACCATTCCAGGGAGATTATGTTGGTATAACGAGAAACCCCAAATTGCAGAAGCTTGCCACTGCTATTCCTGGAAAGCTAGAGGTAGCTGCCAATGTCCAAAGAATCAGCAAAACTGATGGCAAGGTATGTTCTCCATCTCTACTCTACTCACTATATGCTCTATGGTGCCTTCAGAATACATAAGATAAAAGCTATAATATACAGCTGTCCGCAATCTGGTGACCAGTATATGAAGTAGACCGCATCAATAAACAGTGAAGGTGATAATACAGTGGCTTATATTTGGTAGGGAATCAGGTAGATAGTAAGCATTGAAGGTTCCAGTCTGGGGACTAGTGAGCAAAAAGGAGCTCAATTGGGTGGCTAATGTACAAAGCATGGCTGAGTGTGGAAGCTTGTGAGTAAACCAGACTCCAAACTGGTCACTAGCATAGATAATAGACCCCAATCTGGAGGCTGTATTGAGTACTGATCGGGCCCCACACTCAATGTCACTAGCCAGAAGAGTAAGCTTCTATCAGCCAACTGTATTACTGGCAGATAGAGATCCTTGTTCCTGTCCTGCACTGATATTTAATTGAAAACTGACATTTAGGGCCAATGGAAATGGATAGGAAGTGGAAATCTATCAGCCAATAATGGCAATGGTTGACAGAAGTTATATCTACCGGTCAGTATTTATCTTCTCTTCCTTCCTCGGCCATTACCGCTGTCGCAGTGACAAGATATCTGCCACTCCCACAGGCCCCTTCAGTACATGGCAGTTCTCTAAATGACTTTAAAGGGTATAGGGTACAGAAGAGATAGATTGCGGCATACAGTAAATCAACAACTCTCACAATCAAAAGTAATGAACTACCAAGAAGTGACATTTAAATTCACCTTCACCAAGACTACATAGAACAAAAGTGAGTTTCTCTTGAACCCACAAACACTGCAACATGCAACTTTATTTAATGTAGAGATTGCAAAAGGGTCTAGGGGTGTTTAGAAAAAGATTGGGAGAAGGGCCAGGAGGGCAGGGAGAAAGGGTGTGAGGGTTTGCATTTGCCCAGCTGAGAAGGTCAAGTTGGATGGGCAGAATCATTAGCTAATCTGATTATTGAGAGTTGTGCTGAGGGGCTGCATAGTGAGAGAGCCAAGGCCCCCAGGTGCTGGAGAATAAGTGCCGAGTATAATGCAAGATGCTAGTTAGAAATTCAATTCAGCAAGTTTTCCAAACACAATCTATATTTGAGGAGAGAGAGGCAGGTTCAGTCTGCTTCCATTGAGCAGCTATTTGAGATCTAGCTGTACTAATAATATGTCAGATTAGTTTTTGAGTGTATGAAACAAGAAGGAAAGAGAGAACAGTAACCTAAATCCCTTCATACTTGCATTTACATGGTGTACATCCTTCCAGAACTGTGCAATTTTGGTGCAGCTCCACCAAATATGGGGCAGAGTGCCCTCCAACTACAGGAATGTCAACAGGTTGAATTGACCAGGGAAATGACATGAAGGTGTGTTGAGACTGAGCAGAAAACAATTTCAAACACACAGCATATTATATTCAAAACATTAATACTATAAAAGACATTTACTTTAATAAAAACAAGTGGTATATAGTAATGTGGTTTTCAAGTTTTCATTTGCTGCAGTTAAAGTTTGAGAGCCCTTAAAAATTCCATGTATTCCTGCATTAGTCTGAAGTAAAATGTGATCTGATATTGTCAGATTCCTAAACATACATAGAAAGAGACAAAAAATATATAAAGTCTGGCGCTAGATAAATATAATAATAAAATAATAATGAACTAAAACAGTGCCTTTGCAATCTGCTGCTTTCAGATTAACATGATACTGAGTCCTGTACTAGTTAAGATCTTGACTTGGTTGCTATAGGCAACATCTCTACTTTTCAAACCCACAGTTTAGTAAATATACCCCCCTTGTCTATTAGTAATGTTTAATATGTATTTTTAATAAATATTTGATATTGTTTGTAAATCAGTGCTTTTAATACTCATTGGTTTATACATAGACTCTGATAAAAAAAAAGGAGCTCAAAAATAATTTTCTTCATGTCTTCACTGAATTTATTGGAAACAATATGTCAACCTTTTGATTTTGGTCATACCACCTTATCGCAGTAGTGACTTAAGCCCAATGTTTTCCTTACCAACTGATCAGTTCTGCATATTGGCCCAAAGGTATTTTGACCCATTCCTCTACAGACTGTTCAACTCATTGATATTTGGTTTGTCTTGCAAGGACTGCTCACTGAAAATCATACCACAACATCTCAACTGTGTTCCGGTAAAACCATTCTGTTGTGGATGTAATTCTGTGTTTAGGATCATTGTGGTGTTACATGACCTATACTTTGTTAAAACTTTGGGTTAAGGATGAATATTCAGACAGAAGTGTGATCCAGATATCTTTCTTTTCTCTATGACTATTTCCCATCTGGCCCCGGAGGCTGCAAAACCAGGATACCATGGACTTATTTTGTTGGATTGTGTCACTATTTATTTTTTTAAATATTGTATTCCTCATTGAAGCCAAAATATGCACTTCCATATGTTCTTCAAATATCCTTCTGGATCATCCAAGTGGTCAGGGGTAAACGTGAGGCAGACAGCAATGATCTTTTTGAATTTTCTTCATGGTTAACCTTAGATCCACATAACTCTTGTTCAGTACCTTTCTGAATTAATAACCAATGACATTAGGTAATGCGAGAGAGGCCTGAAAAATACATCTCCATAAGTATATTATGCCTTTTTCTTAGAATGATTTTGTTGATCTATCCTGGTTAATGTAATGTGTTACATTTTTTTCCATTTGTACACATTTAATTTGACATAGCATTGTTGTGGGGTAAGGTGTGGTTTTGTAACGGCACTTGCTTGAAATCTGGGCATGATTATAGAATAACTGAGTTTTCAGTTGTTGGGTGGAATATTAGAATTTACACCACATTCCGAGTGTAATTACCTGAGCTCCAACATTCATAAGATCCATCAGGTTCACCAATGTCTTGCCGATGCCACTCTCGCTGTTGCTGTCAGCGTATTGTTAGTGAACAACATGCTGACTGTCTGAAAAAAGAGGAGGTCATGTATCTACCTGTCTGACCTAATGTCACTCACTGTTCACTAGTTCTTTGTTAGCGGAGCAGCAAACCTCATGAACACTGGACCCCAGGTAATTCAACTTGTGAGATGGGGTAAAACTTCTGATGTTCCACCAAAGCTAAATTTTCAGTTTTGGGTGAATTTATCCTCTAACTTACACAGACATATGTTGTGAAGAGCAGACTCCGATAGGGACTAGAGCTTATAAGTTTTTTGGGGGACTGAACTGCCCCTGAGACTCAGGTTGGATTGGCAACTCTCTAATCACTAAAAAAAACTGACTGTCCTCGAGGCTTTCATACATTTTACAACAAAGACAGTGGCTATTGAATTAATTTATTTAATAAAAATAAATATATTGTGTATTGTTTAATCCCTTTCTCCCACCCCTGTAGTTGCACGTCTTTATAGAGTAGCATTGCAGACATTTGTGAAAACAGTTTATTCTGACTCTGGAGATGTGACACGGAATAAGTGCAAATTAATATTAATTTTGCGTTTATAGAAGTAAATATACTGCTAATTGTGAGCACTGAACTACTGTAGGTACAGTTCCAGAAATTATGGAAAATCCTGATAAATGTACATGTGTATTTTATTTCAGGGAACAGCCATTATATTTTTACTATCAAAATCTCACTTCGGTCTTGCGGATTCAAAAGGCCAAGTGAAAGCACTTGTGAAAATGGATGAAATTGCCAGTGTTTCTGTTAGCAAGTTCAGCGATGGGCTCTTTCTTATTCAGCTGACTCAGGTATTATTTTTATGCTCTTCAATGGTATAAAAACTGTTTCCATCACTCCTTTTCCTTCAATTAATTGGAAAATGTATCCATTACAAGTAAACACACCTTTCTCTTTAGTTCGGTTGTAAGGATTACCCATAATCAAGTTACAACACTGGCCCTTAACATCAAGCTTGGGCCAGACGCAGAGTTATTATTATCATTATCGTTTATTTGTAGGGCGCCACAAGGTTTCTGCAGCGCCGCACATAGTACAAACAGTAGACTATACAGGGTAGAACAGTACAGAACAATAAACACACAGTACCAGTACTTCAGAAACTCCGGGAGGGCAGATACAGTAGAGACGGAGCAGAAGAACAGGTATGGAGACTGGAGGGAAGAGGGCCCTGCTCATTCGAGCTTACATCCTAAGGGAGGGTAAACAAAGTCAGGCACAAAAGGGAGCCAGTGAATCAAAGGGGAGAGAGATGAGGGGTCAAGGGAGGATGAGCAGAAGAGATGAGAGGTTAAATGGATGGTTGGTAGGCCTTGAGGAACAGGTGAGTTTTAAGTGCCCGTTTGAAGGAGCACAGATTGGGAGAGAGACGGATGGAGCGAGGAAGGTCGTTCCAGTGAAGGGGGGCAGCACGGGAGAAGTCTTGGATTCGAGAGTGGGAAGAGGTGATCAGTGTGGAGGAGAGGCGGCGATCATTGGCTGAGCGCAGGGAGCGGACAGGAGTGTAAATGGAGAGGAGGTTAGAGATATAAGGGGCAGTAGACTGGGAGAGAGCCTTGTAAGTGGTGGTAAGGAGTTTAAAAAGGATTCTGTAGGGGAAGGGGAGCCAGTGTAAGGCGAGACAGAGTGTAGAGGCGGAGGAGGAGCGGCGTTAGAGGAAGATGAGTCTTGCAGCCAAGAGTTGAACGCAACTTTGTGCAATTTAAATCCCAAAAATGCACATGCAAAACTAGTGTATTTTAGCCCATATGCTGAGTCTGATGCATCACAAGACGTGTCCAGCCCTGCATCTGTAGCATATGTGTCAGGTTTATGGCAGGCATACCCATAAATGCATAAACAGAACAAGGTCATACATGCAATAAAACTTTGTAAATATTTGTTTTAATAGCGAAACATACATTTGCTATTATATGAACACAAAATCCTATAGTATATGAACAAGTAATGAAAAAAGCACCCAGCTGCTTCAGAGGTGAACTCACATTCATTCAATCAGAAGCAGTTAGCTAGTGCTAGCAATCACCATTGCAAAGTTGTATTGGTGCAAATAATATGGCTGTAAAATGTGTATCCGTGTCTGCATTCTGGTCTACATCGTCTCACATTACACAAACATGTCCTTCCTGTACTCAGCCTACGTTAGAACGCTCCTTCTCTCCTGTGTTATGCCTCTTCTGGTACAAGCAGGCACAAGTTTGGATGCATGTAACTCTGCATAGGTGTAGGTGCTTGGAGGTTCTTTTGTGGGGATGCACAGAGCGAATTGTCGCAATTTGTGCTATGCAAACGTGCGTACTTCGAAGTCTGTATCAGGCCCATTGTGTCTGGTTTTCTGATTACACTAACGTGCTCATGTTACCTAAACACAGTGGACCTAATTTACCGGTGGTAGTCATCAGAATGACACTGATGCCAGCGACAGCAATAACACCGACAAAATAAATCTGATTTAAAAAAACATAACACTTAGACATTCGTACCCAACCCCTAATTTACGTAGCTGACTTGATGAACTGAGCAAAACACCTGACTTTTGCACCTGTGATCCTTGATGGGCACTCTGAGCACATCAAAGTGCTGCTTATCAGTTTAATAGGAACTTGTGACATCACTGATATAATCACTGAGGCATTACTTGATGCTTGCGTGGAGGCAGCCATTGTGTGAGTTGAACCAATATTCAAATGCAGCCTATTAATTCAGTCATGTCACTGCTTCCTTGTGAATTGATAGACAGTATTCTCATAAATCTTGGATCAGCCACCAGAATGGCTGTTTCCACTGCATGTAGGTGACTTGTGTACTAACATATCCATACATTGTGCTCTTTATAGTCCTGATATATGCTTTGCCCTTGTGATGACTACAGCAGTACAATCATTGTCTTTGTGTGAGTGTTGTGTGAGTGTTTGTCTATATTAGGGAATGTAGACTGTAAGCTCCAATGGAGCTCCAATGGAGCAGGGACTGATGTGAATGAGTTCTCTGTACAGCGCTGCGGAATTAGTGGCGCTATATAAATAAATGGTGATGATGATGATGATGATGATGATGATTCAATGTGTTCCAGACTTCCACGGCTGGAGGAAAGGGGGGAGGTGACATCCTTCTAACCAGTGATAATGTAATAGAAATCCTGAGCAAACTTCACCAATCAACACTGGAAGCAACACAAAGGAAGCTGAACCTTCAAATTACTGATGAGTATGTTTCCATCTCCACTTCTGAGTTACTATCTGTGTATTACAACACAATATATTGGTTGTCTCCAGTAGTGGGAAGGAGTTTTAGCACCAAAGGCAAATATACCCTGTCCTGTCGAAAGTCATTATCTCTACCTATATCTGTTATAGGATGGTCTTGGTGATGTGACACAGTTTATCATACAGAAGAGTGTTTGCCACCCAAGTGTCTAATACTGACATAGACAGTAGCCAGATAGAGCTAGAAAATGGTAAATAGGAAAGGAAATATACCGTAGTGCTTGGGTTGGGAATGTCCCACATTAGGAGGGAGCCATTGGAATTATGACATATATTCTACGAGTGCTACATTCATACAAAGGTGAATAGGGGGATGGAGGGTAGAGTACTTCCATGTTTATTTCTGTAGGCAGAAATCAACCCTTTGTTAACTCCACACGGACATTTTAATGTGAAAATCTACAGGCCAAGTGCCATGCCTGGGTACAAGATATCATTGCAGGGTACACAAAGTATAGTCACACAAGTTAACACCAGATATTTCACTAGCTAAACACACAAGAGTCACAATCATCCTCAGCTAATCACATGGTTCTGAGTATCAACTCCTAAAATAGCTACATATGTGATGGACGGGTGATTCTCATATCTACAACAGCTGTATTTTGTAATGTGCAGACTGAGAATGTGTCTTTGGGACATAATGACACTATTGGGTGACCCCCTAAATTTATTCTGCCAAATGCTAAATCCAGCCCTGAGTAGAAGGCACGAGGGAGAAGCTTCCATCCCTTAGCCCAGACACGTCCTCATAACAAACCATTCCCTTCCCCTTCACCTGCTCTTGTAATCATTGCCAGTTGAACAGAACAGGATTGCATTAATACACAGTAAAGCAACAGAAGTGCTGGATGAAGCCTGAAACATTCTAGAATTCCTATTGCACAATATTGCTTAGTGAAACAGCAACAACTAACACAATTCCTCTATTTGATAAGAAAATATATAATGTCTCTTGAACCCTGTTTAATTCACTTTCATCATTACTGCTGATCCAGGTTTACAGTGAAATTCAAGAAAGATCCTGTGGTTGTTAAATTAATCGAATCAGCTGCCCAAAACGGAAAAGGTCCCGTGTACAAGAAGAAAGGAAGTCAAAGATTGGAAGTCTACATCTAGTGACCAGGAATTTGCTTGAATAAAACTTTCCATCAGGTTTCAGCAGAAGAGAGTGATGAGCTGAGTTAGATAGTTAAAAACGGTTTTAACAGGATGGCTTAGAAAGGTCATGAGGCAAATATAAATATCTACATATTGTCCGCAGGAATCAACAAAGAACTGGTTTCTGGTTCATAAAGGTTTTCCGTATGCTAATTCAGGATTAATTTCTTTCTTGATTTAATATAAACCTATTTCTTACTGCACATAATGACATTAGCAATAAGTTACCCAATTACATGGGTAAGAAAACCCTGTAAAGTTCTGTGGAAATTATGGCCAACTACGTAATGGAAAGATGCCTCATCCTCTTAATTATCACCATACTCTCTTCTGACCGTTAAATAACTTCACTTCATGTATAAATGGATTTTATTTTTTATAAAGTTTCACCTTGCTATGCACAACTCCATGAATCACAAGACGAGGACATTTGACACTGAGAAATACAACTAGATAGAGAAGTTGTAGTTGTTAAATTGATTTAAATCATAAATGAAACAAGTGGAAAAGCAGGTACAGCTCCAAATATAGAAGGCATACAAGTAGAAATGGTTTCAGGTGTTGTTTTATGTTTTGCTGGGCTTTGGGAATTCTTAGCCAGGAACAAATCTTATATTTTATTAAATAATTGTGACGGTGCCTGAAGACAGTATTGAAGGCTATGGAAAGCATATCATTTTCCCTCTCATGTTTTTGTGAATCCACTGTACAACTGTATACAATGTACTGATTTAATTTGAAGTAAAATATGTATTTGAGAAATCTGCTTCTTGAGCAATAAGATTTTGAAGGCGACAATACGTTTCTGGTACCTGAACTCTTGGATGTACAAATTCTCTATAATTCAATACACAGATTTCTAGAGTGAGCTCTTTTTTTTTTTTAAAGGTCCCTTTGAGATTTACAGATTATGGTATTAATAAACATTGAGAGTGGCTCATGAGTGCAATTGCTTTGTTCTTGTGTCTTTTGTTTCAGCAGTTTTTATATTTTTGCCTATATATTATTGTTTACAATAGATTACAGCAATAACTGATAGTTGGTTAAAGAAGGATACACAGGGCCTCATTTAGAGTCGGACGTCTAAAACTTACATGAAAAAGTAGGAGTGGGAGTGTGCCGCTGCTTGGTAGGGTATTACGAGTGGCATGCTACCCCACTCGTAATACCTTACCAAGCAGCGACCAGTTCCTGCAGCTAGCTAGCTAGCTAGTCTTGTTTTGAGGTGTGTTCCGCCTGCGTCTTGATCCGACTAGGGTAGTTTTTGCAGGTAGACGTCCATAGTATCTGAATTATTCACGGTCACACCTACATAACTCCGTGTTCCACCCTTTCCCTCGTACTGACGCAAGCTGTCGCAGTGTACACTTGCGTCTGGAAAGCAGACGGAACTGCAGAGAACTGTTGCTTAATGCGCATGCCCCATCAGTGGAAATGTGCAGGATGCGCCTGAAACGGACTTTGCGTTCGACTCTAAATGAGGCCCAGAGTCAGTAAAACTGTAGTGGGCAATCTTATGGATATGGGTGTGGACGCCGCTTTATATGCAGCTGTGGTACGTCCCCTCTTAGCTGCTGTCACACCATGGCATCTATGTATTAAAATCATGCATTGCCAATCAATATGCATCGCTGCAAATCACAATGATGCATATTTAAGCACTGCTGAATTGTACCATGCCGGAGCTACTCTGGAAGCCCCGATGTTCCCCCTCTAGAACTATTTTTATGATTTACCAGTAGCCTAGCGCTGCTAGTGAATGGAGGTAGTGTTATGAATATGTGCATAGCACTTCCACGGGTGAAAATCCTGAGATTGCGTTACCTTTCTGCAAAATGCACAGCTTCTCAAAGCTTGAAGCATTGCAGACTTCATACTCCCCATATTAATCTAAAAGGACTACATTAAGAAACGTTAAATGGTTTCTCCTGCCAGAAACCCTACATACATTTTGTGATTGCCATTTTATGGAGAAAACTGCTGTTTTCTCTGTATTAATGGCTGATCACACTATAATGCATAGACCCCCATTTGTTCAACATAACATAACTGGCACTTGAACTCTATGAATAGCAAACCAACAGTATGCACAATAGTTTAGAATGAATACAGGACAGAACATGGATACAGGACAATAGCACAATCTGGATTCATAATCCAACCGGCATTCACTCGGAACGCCCGTGTGTACTATATGAATGCTCTTCAATGATTTGTATTTAAAGTGCCAGTTATGCTGCGTTCAACAAACTGTGTACACAGTTTAGATGGGGTGTATTGGGCACATGTGTAGGTGCCCAAAAACAAAATACATTGGAGTGTCGGGAGCTTAAGAGTCAAAAGATTCTCCTGTCAGGAAAATGTAATGGAGCAAAAGATCTCATATAAAAGGTAGATAATGTGTGATGTGTTGATTCCAAACCTTGCTAAACTTCTGTTTGTCTGGAAAAGATATTAGAAAATATCAATAACAGTAACTTATTTATTTCATTTTTAAATTAAATCTGAGTTTACTTTTCTGGTTTTGCTTAATGTTAAATACACCTCCAATCTGTCTTCATCTCCCTACTAATTTAGTGACCAATTAGGCAGATCTTTACTATACTGCTGTTTACTCTTTGGAGACTCATAAAATGCATACATAAAAAAGTGATGTTTTAAGGCCAATAGCTCCCTTCCTTGGAAGGCTGGTACTAGTGAAACCACAAATTAAATTCCACAAATAAAATGTGTATGCCACTTGTAAACTAAAAATCAGAATCAAAACAATCTGCAATAATGTGTGTGATCACCCGCTTCCTCCTGCCTCAGCTTTATATTTCTCAGTAACACAATTATAAAGTAGTATTGTGACAGGATGGACCGCCTATGCCACCCTGTCTGTTGTTGCTGGGAACCGGCTGGGCTTACTTCGCCACCGTCCCCTCCTGCCGCAGTGGGAGGGGCCTGCTGCCACCACTGGGCTCCTTCTATGGCACTCAGAACCACGATCCTTTTGGGTCAGTGACGCTGCCAGCGTATCTCGTTGCTGATGTACCTGGGCTGGTAACGCCGGACCTCTTACTATGGATCTGGGTTGCTGTGAATGGTTCCCCACCTGGCCTATCACATTGACCAGGGCTGCTGGGTAGCAGGCAGAGCAGCGGTACTGGAAACGCTTGGGTCCAAAACCTCAGAGACAGCCGGAGAACGGATTAGATTTAGGTTCTAATCTGTAGATCACAGGAATACAACGATATTGAAGAAGTTTCCAAGCAGGTCTTTGAAGCAAGATATTTATTTGCGCTCACTGATTAGAGGTATCAGTGATCAAGTCAGATGTTGAAATCAGAAGAACACTTACATGTTCACACAGCTCATCTTTTATACAGTTCAGAAATAGTCTATTTTTAGAATCAGGATGTAACCCTGCTTAGCAAAACATAAATTTGCATGCTTTGAAAAGCTAACAATATTTACATTTATCTGTGAAATTGTAGAAACACTGTGATGTCCTACACCTGGTTTTCAGATGCAAAGAATCCAGGAGGCAGTCTTAATTAAAAGTTCCTGCATCAATGTTGGACCTTCACACATCAAAAGATGTAATGAACAGGTGGCCTTTCATCAGACCGTTCAGAATACATATTCACACAGAACAACAAAGAAAACCAAAACAAGCCACTTCCCCACATCAGAATACACAAAAGGCTTGGTAAACACAGGCTCATTGTATCAGATATATACATCAGAAATAGGCGATTTCCTATCTCACAATATCAAAATAAGTGCACGCGCAATTACATAAATAAGTGCCCTGCGCTATTTGCTTTAAATAAATTATTACCAAAAGTTATTTAATAGTGATCCAGTTACAAGTATGATCTGCAGACTAAGAAGAACAGGTAATTTGCCACCTCCACAAAAGACATTCCACTTCAAATAATTTGCATTTACGTGTGTGTGTGTTTGTGTGTGTGTATATATATGCATATGTATATGTATATATATATATATATATATATATATATATATATATATATATATTGTGGGCTGGTACACGGTGGTATGCCATACAGCCACTTCTCCTACTGCTTTTAGTGTGAAAATAGAAATTTTCACTTAACTTACATTTTCCATATCACAACTTCTATATTTCCACTTTGACCACTGTATAATATAATATACTATTGTTTATATATATATATATATATTTCTGTAAAGAAACATGCTCAAACTCACGCTGGACTTGGGAAGTCACATACGCTACACAGTTATATACATATAAATTAAACACAATTCAAAATGAATGCTGTGTGGACTCGAGGACCAATGATATTAGATGTAAGGGATGATTTAATAAAGGCATAAGTTCTTCAGCTTAGCCGATCTTTGTTAGAATCACACAACCGATAAAAAGTTAGCAAAATAAACTGTTTTCCCCCCTTATCTTACTAGCTGTTGGCACTGAACACAGATTGTTCAAGCTCGGGAAAAACTTAAATCATTAATAAATCAACCACATAGTTTAAAGCTGAATCATACATATTGAAAAGGTGTTAGTCTCTTTTGTTTTTTTAAAAGACACTAGTAATTTAAGGAGGTTTTCCTCTTTAAAATATATATTTTTATTTTCTCTTCCCAAATAAAAAATATAAAATGGAGAAACCATTTAAATAATGGAAATTTAATCTTAGGATAAAAAAAAACGGATGCCCAAACCTACAATACATAAAACAATTCCTGACAATTATTGGTTGCAGCAGAATCATCTTTACATAAAAGAAACTAATTTTATTATTTGTATGCAAAGTCTTACCAAAATCTGTATTTTTCTAAAATGAGATAAAATATACAATATATGTAAAACATATAAAAACAACATGTCTACAAAAATGTATTTTGCAAGCGCTTTTCAAACCATTGAAAAGGAAGAATTGAAAATAGTTATTCAAACTTTTGTCTGTTTGATATCCAAAGTAAATTATAATCACCGTTATTATAGAATCAGCCTTTCCCTTAACCGATCAAATGCCGGAGTTTGGCATTCAGCTCCCTCTCCTTGGCTAGCAGTTCTCCACTGTGCTTTTTGTAGGCTTCAAACTCCCTCCTCAGTTGCCCCAACTCCTTATCACTGTCTCCCAGTGTTGTATTTAGTTCTATAATTCTGGCATCAGCATCCACAGCTGTTACGTCTCTCTGATACCTCTCTTCTGCATTTTGGCATGCCTTTTTTGCACTCTGAAGGAGATTACTAAGCTCAGCTGCTTCTCTCTGGCGCTCTTGTAGACAACGCCCTCTCTCCATGCAAAGTTGTAGAAGTTCCTGCTTCTCTTTATTTAATTCATCCACTTTATTTTCAGCGCCCTTTTGCTCAGTCCTCCGTACCTCTTCCAAACGGCACAACTCCTCCTTTACTTGGTGACATGTTTCCTCTGAATCCTACAAGCCAGATAAACCAGATATATAACATTGTATTTAATATATTGTGTACTGGCTATTATTTATATATGCTTTATTTAAAACTAGTTTATTTGCATATTTATTTATTTTTGTTAATATTCAGCAGCGGATACCCCTGTAGGAAGTGGAAAGTTTGGGAACAGAGCATTTTTGCACTGGGTGGAATAGGTTATGTTAAACTGTCAGCCAATGTAGGAAGGCCTATTGCTTCTGTATCTATGATAACTTTCCCTTTATAGCTGGCCTTCTTTTGCAGCTTAAAACTTTAAAATCAAATTATCAAGTCATTGCATACTGTGTCGGACTGGGGCATGAAGGGCCCACCAGGGGACTGCAACGCTAGGGGCCCACCAGAAGGGGTGTGGCCAGCCATCATAGAGGCGTGACCATACACTAGTGGGGGAGTGGTCAGCCCACGAAGGACAGCTAGCACCATAGTGTAGTATATAAATAATGTAGTGTGTATATAAAGAGTACACAGTGTTGACCTGCCCCTTAGATTGGCAGAACAGTCACCAAAAATCAGGATTGTCCCACTAGACCAGACTTGGCTAACCTGTGGCACTCCAGGTGTTGTGAAAGTACAAGCCCCAGCATGCTTTGCCAATATATAGCAGCTTATTGCTGGAAGGGTATGCTGGGACTTTCACAACACCTGCAGTGCCACAGGTTAGCCAAGCCTGCACTAGACTCAGAACATTTGACAGACTGTCCTACCTTTTCTTGTCACTTTTACCATCTGTGGCTGCTGGTTTCTTTAGTTGCAGCTTGTCTGAATCCTGGAATGTTGAGGGCCCTATTTGGAAAAAATAATGGTTACATTTAGAAAATTCCAACCAGCCTCGGAATTAAATAAATAGGACCCACAATTAATACTTAGGCCTTCCTCCAGACCCAACATTAAATTAATAGTATTCCCATTTAATAAATAAACCTGATACCCTCCCTCCAAACAGACCCAGCAATAAATTAATAGCATTTACATTTAATACATCCATTTTCCACAACCATTCCCAGCATTAAATAATATTCACATTTAATAGATAGCCCTCCTCCCCACACTCAGCCCCACATTCAATTATAGACCCAAAACACCTCAGCATTAAATTAAAGGTCCCATCACCCCCTCCCTATAGTGTTCTCTGTGCAGCCCCCCTCACTATAGTTTAGCACAGGCAGCCCCCTACCTCACTATAGTTTAGCATAGGCAGCCGCCCCTCACTATAGTTTAGCATAGGCAGCCCCCCTCACTACAGTTTAGCATAGGCAGCCCCCCTCCCTATAGTTTAGTGAAGAATGGCAGCCCACCTATAGTTTAGTATAGTCAGCGCCCCTATGCCACACAGTAGTGCCCCCAAACAATATTAAGCCACACAGGAGTGCCCCCAATGTTATCCCACACAGTAGTGCCATATTATGCCACACAGTAGTACCAAAAACTCACAGATGCCACACTATAGTGTCCCCACTTCATATTATACCTGCAATAGTGCCACCCAATTCATACATATATATATATATATATATATATATATATATATACATACACATACACAGTGATAGCACAAAAAATATATACAAGTGGCTGAAAGCTACTTACCCATATGTTGATTGTAGCAGCCTCTCAGCTCCTTGATGCTCCCAGCAGCCTCTCAGGCACCCATCAGGCAATCAGCTGACAGGGGGAGGGGAGGGGGCGGGTCACATGATCCCAGCTGCGAGCACATTTGAAGCAACGGGGATGCGTGGGAGGACAGCAGGCTCCCTAGTGGGGCCAACGGGTCCCCAGGGTCAGCTCCACCCACTTTTAAAAGGGGCTGTGGCCGTGAGGCAGCAGGGCCCACCAGTGATTTTTACGATATCCCGGTGGGCCAGTCCGACGCTGATTGTATATACCTAACACATGGTTCAGAGTATCATCTTCTAAACCTGGCTACATATGTAATAGATAGATGATTCTAAAATCTACTGGTGTAGACTGAGCATGTTACTTTGGGACATACTGACGCAACTGGCTGACCCCCAGCCTGCACAGAATGCCCCTAATTATGCCATATGTGGCACTCCAACTGTATTGTTAACTGAGCCCCACCTCTGTTCAAGGGGAGAATAGTGCATTTAAATGCCATTGGCACAATCACAATAAAAAAATGCATGATGTGCACCCTAACAGCACTGCTTAATCATACTGTAATAAACAGAGCTACTGCATTCCTTGTGTAGAATGCATCCATTTCTTTATAGTCAGACAATGTGCTCACACATTTAATATTGCTATTGATATTGGCTACATTATCAATGTATTTCTACAACAGTGTGACTCACACTGTGTGAGTCTTACTCATACTTGCCTACTTTCTTCAGCTCCCTTCCGGGAGCCAGCCAGTGGAGGGGGGCGTGAGGGGGCGGGGCGGCCAAAATCACGTCATTTCGGCCCCGCCCCCTGTGATGTCATGACGCAAATTGCATCATTTGACAGCGGGGGCGGGGCTAAATGTCGCGATTCATCGGGAATCGCGGTGTTTGGGATCTAATTCTGCCTACTTCACTAAGAAGTGGGCACTTCCTAGTGAAGTGGGCAGAATTCGGGAGATTGCCACACTCGCCCGGGAGACTCTCGCAAAATGCGGGAGTCTCCCGGACATTTCGGGAGAGTTGGCAAGTATGGTCTTACTGCATGCTCATGTCCATCACACACATAGCCAGATTTAAGGGTAACACTAAGATGGTGAGAAATGTGATTTTGCTAAGTTGACGCCATCTTGTTGCCTTATAGCCATTTTGTTCTCTTATAGCTTAAAGACAGATTAGATACAGCTAGTTTGTCTGAGTTATTCATTGTTTGCAAGAAACTATACCCATGACCTTGAATATGGCAGAACAGGAGATAAAACAACTTCTCCCTGGGGAGTATTCCAATGTGAAAACGTGAGAATGTAGCAAGGTCTGTATAAAGCATGAGTGGTTTAAACCTTTTGGGGCGTAGTTTTCCGTAATATGTGATTTTGTCCTATATAGATATGGACTTGTAACTAATAAAGCAGAGCTAATTGTACACACAGAACTTGCAGTGTCTCTTATTCTCTCCGGCTGATGAGCTCATAACTGATAAACTGACACTTACAGGTGAACAATTTGATTTAGATTCGACAATAGCCTACCATCATTACACACATGCCCTGCTCCCAAACTAAATTCTTCCTTATTAGGTAACCATTATTGAACATGACAGATGCATTCCTAGGAAGGGTGAATAAAATCAGAGAAATCAACCATGTAAGTGGGAATGTAAGTGGGAATAAAAATCATGTATTTCCCCCCTCCCATTAAGCTCTGTTAATGACTACCAGTCACTGGGCCTGAGTCATTAAGGAGAGCAAAGCAACAAAAAAAAGAGTAAGTTTTCTCCAGGACAAACCATATTACAATGCAGGGGGTGCTAATTAGTTTATTATTTTGCACATAAGTTAAATACTGGCTGTTTTTTCATGTAGCGCACAAATACTTGGTAGTTTTAGTTATACACTGAAATTCAAAGTTGATCTAGGACATTCTCTATCCCAACTATAAATCTGTCCTCACATATTAAATTTACCTCCTCCTCGAATGCAACATGGTTTTGCCCAGATGCACAGTCATTATTATTATTATTATTATTATTTATTTATAAGGCGCCACAAGGTTTCCGCAGCGCAGAACACAGTACAAACAATGGACAGTACAGGGAATAACAGTACAGCACAATAAACGAGTAATACCAAGACTTCAGAGACTCCAGGCAAAGCAAATATAATGGAGTTGGAACAGAAGAGAAGGTAGAGAAACAGGAGGGAGAAGGGCCCTGCTCATAAGAGCATACATCCTAAAGGGAGGGGAAACAGACAGGCGGCACAAAGGGAGTCAGAGGAGGGGAGCAAGCGCACACCTCTACAGAGGAGGAGCCAGGAGATGAGAGCGAGCATGGAGAGAGGGTTAGGTGGAAGGCTGGTAGGCTTTAAGGAAGAGATGGGTTTTGAGTGCCCGTTTGAAGGAGCACAGGTTAGGGGACAAACTGATGGAGCGTGGGAGGTCATTCCAATGCAGGGGAGCAGCTCGGGAGAAATCTTGAATTCTGGAGTGGGATGAGGTGATCAGAGTGGACGAGAGGCGACGGTCATTGGCCGAACACAGAGACCGGGCGGGAGTGTGGATGGAGAGGAGATTGGAGATATAGGGGGCAGTAGAGTGGGAGAGGGCCTTGTAGGTGATTGTAAGAAGTTTAAAAAGGATGCGGTAGGGGAAGGGGAGCCAGTGAAAGGCAAGGCAGAGAGGTGAAGCAGAAGAGGAGCGGCGGGAAAGGAAGATGAGCCTCGCAGCTGCATTGAGTATAGAACGAAGGGGGGCGAGGCGAGAGCGGGGGAGGCCGGTGAGGAGAAGGTTGCAGTAGTCCAGCCGGGAGATGATAAGCGCGTGGACAATGGTTTTGGTTGCTTCATGAGAAAGGAAGGGCCGGATGCGGGCGATATTACGAAGTTGGAAGCGACAGGATTGGGCAAGGGATTGAATGTGGGGGGCAAAAGAGAGGGAGGAGTCGAGGGAGCAGTTACTCCTTTTTTATGCTTTGCTCTCCTTAATGACTCAGGCACCCTGTAAGAATGCATCAGAAATTTAGGGGTGCTACATGAGAGGTCTTGTAAAAGAGTAAATATCAGGGGCAGGCTGGGCTGCTCCCATAGGGGTCTATTTATCAAGCATTTTTCCTGTGTTAAACCCCCGAAAACAACAGTTTTCGGGGGTTTACCGTGAAATCACTATGTATTATTGAAGCATCGCAGCAGATATCTGAGATATCTGCTGCTTTGCATTTCCTATCGTTTTTCTGAGCACTCCCCATAACAGTGTATGGGAAGTGCTCAGAACCGCTATGTATTAAAGTTTAACTAGCGAAAATTTTCTCTTTTTTTACATGTTAATGTACGCCATCTGAAGCTGGCGTACATTAACATATCTGAGCTGGACAGCGCATGTGTGGAGGGATTATGTGATCCCTCCCTGTCACTCATCCTACAGTTTGCTGTCCAGGATGTTACTGCGCAGGCACCAACTATTCAATCGGTGCATGCGCACTAACAAAAAAGAAAAAAAAAAAGAGATCACCCCAGCCTTGAAAAGTGAGAAAAGACTGCGATGATCAGTTGAGTCACTTCTCAGGGACAGCAGGTTATCGGCACTGCTGTCCCTGAGAAGTTTTTTTAATACATAGCCGTTACTTTTCAATCCTTATCAAGGAGATAAGGATTGAAAAGTATCAAGTCAAAAAAACGAAGGGTCATAAACAGACCCCATAGTGAGCTACTTTGGACTGGGTCACCTGCATTTTTTTGTCCTTTAAAATGTTCCTAATAGTCTGATGAGTAGAGCTCCCACAGGCTAAAACTTGCCAGCTCTCTCCTGCCAAATATAATAATAGTGTGAGTTGATTTTATTCTGATGTATTCACAATTCACTATATTTAATAAAATATTTTAACTTTGGTTTTGTAAACCAGTAAATGAGCAAGCTTGTCTTACTAGAAGGGTTGGGCTTCTCTGTTCTAGTTACTCGTTTGCAGAGTGCACAAAAAACATATATGACAAAACTATTGCAGCCGCGGGAAGATGGAAAGTATGTGCCAAATAAATAATAATAATTATTGTTCGGTTGCATTGTTGTGTGTGGGCAACTTTAGTTACAGTGCACCATACTAGGAGGAAGCCGGACTCGCCTTCAGTCTGTGCTCGAGTCGCTGCAGCTCCCGGCTGCCGCTCTGATTCTGCTCCAGCAGCCGCCCCAGGCTCTGCTGTAGAACGTCTATTTCTTCCTTCTGTCTCCGTCCCAGCTCCGTGCTGGCCGCCTGTAGCTGTGCTCGCAGCTCCTGGATGTCCTGCTCCTTCTCCAGCAGCTCGGGATACCTGCTCTCCCGCAGGCTCTGACACTCCGCCCGCAGTTCTGCGTTCTGCTGCTTGTATTCGTCCTTGAAACGGATCATCTGCTGGTGGTTTGCGGCCAGTGTCCCGAACCTGTCCTCCAGCTGGTCCCCCCGCTTCCTCTCTGCGGTGAGCAGGCTCTCTGCCTCCGCGCACTTTCCCTTTAGCTGCTCGTTCGCCCTCTCCAGGCCCTGGCACTGGAGCTGGGTGTCATCCGCCCTGCGCTTCAGCAGACAGATGAGCTGCGACTGCTCGTCCAGCCGAGACCTCAGCATCCCGTTCTCTGTCTTGTCGTCCCACGGGAGAGAGCTCAGTTTCTGTACTGAGGAGATCTCGGCCCCGGCTTCGTCGGGCAGGCATTTCCCGGACTCTCCCGGCATGTTGGGGACCGTACTAAGCCGCCACTGAGTAATGAGACAATGATTGTGCTGGCCGCAAACGTCTCAATGGTAACCCTGTGACTGTTGTTGGTTGCTATAGGCGACATTGAGCGAGCAGGAATTCCATACGTCCTCATGAGAGCACAACTTAAATAAAGCTGAGCTTCAAATTGTTTCATATACTTTATGTTCTAAAACCACGTGCACCTATGTATCATACATGTTTTGTTTAATACATACAAAGTAAAGTATGTGAGGAAGTAGCACTTGTCCTTAATTATATGTACTCATAACAGTGGTGCACGCAGGGGAAGTTTCTGAGTCTCCAGAAACCCCGCCCCCCTGCGCTAACCAAGTGGCCACCATAGCGGCACTGTCCTATACAGCCAGGGCCGGTGCTAGCCTCCATGGCGCCCTAGGCATTTTTACAAAATCGGCGCCCCAGCCCTCCCCCCGCAACAATCGGCGCCCTGCTCCCTCCTCCCTCCTCCCCCCTCACCCCATCTTTCCTTACCTCACCACCGCCGCCTCTCTGCTCCGTCTCCTCCCCTCCACTCACTGACACTAGTGAGTGGAGGGGAGGAGACGGAGCAGAGAGGCGGCGGTGGTAAACAATAGCGTCTTCCCCCCTCCCCCGTGCATCTGAATGCTGTGCGGCGGACAGTTTTAAAGTAATTTTCATTCTGAGCCCGGCGCCCTAGGCAAGTGCCTAACCTTGCCTAATGGGAGTGCCGGGCCTGTATACAGCAGCCGCGGCGCTGTCAAAGAAGCGTCCGCGGCGGTGCTGTATTGTATACAGCACCGCCGCGGACGCTTCTTTGACAGCGCCGCGGCTGCTGTATAGGACAGCGCTGCTGAAACGGGGCTGCTGCGCATGCGCAGCTCTCTCTCGTGGGTTTTTTTTTTGGGTGGGGGGAGGGGGAAACCCCCCTGACAATCCTGCGTGCGCCCCTGCATAAGGGGTCTGTTTATTAAAGGAGCAGACAGGAGCTTGTGATTTCACTGCTTTTTTGATTTCAAGTGCTGTTTTTGTTTAAAGTGTGGAGTTGGTTCCATTAAGGATTGCTGTGCTGTGCTGAGAGAGTGATATAGTTTGGGCAATTATTCTGTGTGTTTATTGAACGGGATTCGTTTTTCTGTGTGTTTATTAAGTGTTTTTTTTTTTGTTTTTTTTCCCCTTCTCTCTGTTAGAGCTAGTGGGTGTGGTTTAATTGCATAGTTGATACAGCTGGTTAGTGCAAGCTCTATTTAACAGGAGGTAGCAAGCGATTTCATTGAGCTTGTGATTTCACTGCTTTTTTGATTTCAAGTGCTGTTTTTGTTTAAAGTGTGGAGTTGGTTCCATTAAGGAGTTGAATCCAGGAAGGGGTTTAATCTGGTAAGTGGCTAGGAAAGGCTAGTACTAAAGTTCACTGTGGGCTATAAGAAATTAGGTTAGCCATAATAAGATGAGTAGTAGCAGGCTTGATGATCTCACTCAATGCATATCTTGTCATATGTATGCACACTTGGAGCAAGTGTTCCAAGGTTTATACCTCTGTGAGAAATGTGAGCAATTGGTCTCTTTGGAAGCCCAGGTAACTGATCTAAAGCAGACCATTGCAACATTGAGAGACATTGCCAACCTGGAGCAGAGTTTACAGCTCACCGTTGATGCGTTATCTGAGCAGGGTGGAGCAGAGACAGAGAAGGATGCACAGGTAGGCAGCTGGGTAACAGTTACTAGGGGTAGCAGAGAGAGGAAGAGGCAGGCCAGTTCTGAGCTAGGCAATCCCAGCAGATTTGCCAGATTGGATGAAGATACTGTGGAAGGCAGTTCAGAATTGGTAGAGTTGGATGACACTGCTTCCTCTAGCAACCAGGGGAATGGTCTCTCGAGCACAGAGGGGACCAAAGTTACTCAGGGACCCAGGCAGATTGTGGTGGTAGGGGATTCAATTATTAGGAAGGTAGATAGGGCAATCTGTTACCGGGAACGTGCATGCCGAACAGTGTGTTGTCTCCCGGGTGCTCGGGCTCGGCATATTGCGGATCGGGTGGACAGATTGTTGGGAGGGGCTGGGAATGACCCAGCGGTTTTGGTGCATGTTGGCACCAATGACCGAGTTAGAGGAAGAAGGGGTGTCCTAAAGAATGATTTCAGGGACATAGGTCGCAAACTTAAGGCAAGGACATCCAAGGTAGTATTTTCGGAAATACTACCTGTGCCACGCGCTAGTCCAGGGAGGCAGCGGGAGATTAGGGAGGTTAATGCGTGGCTAAAAGATTGGTGTAGGAAGGAGGGTTTTGGATTCTTAGAGCACTGGGCTGATTTCTCGGTCAGTTGCCATCTTTATTGTCGTGATGGATTGCACCTGAATGAGGAGGGGGCTGCAGTGCTAGGGGAGAGGATGGTTAGAAGGTTGGAGGAGATTTTAAACTAGGCTCCGGGGGGGGAGGGGCAAGCAAGTATTTATGGGATAGACATTGAGAGTAGTAAGGAGGAATTTAACAAGAGTAAAGGGGGTGGAGAGGGGGGAAAGGGAAGCATAGCCAATAAGGAGCGGCCGTTTTTAAAGCAAAAAGAAATACCTAAGGGAGGCAATAGACTTAAGTGTATGCTTGCAAATGCAAGAAGCCTGACAGGTAAAATGGGGGAGTTAGAACTAGTAGCAATGAATGAGCAGTATGATATTATAGGTATTACTGAGACCTGGTGGGATGATACACATGACTGGGCAGTCAACTTGGAAGGCTATTCTCTCTTCAGGAGGGATAGGGTAAATAAAAGGGGAGGAGGAGTATGTCTTTATATTAAGCCAGATTTAAAACCAAGTATTCAGGAAGTTATATACGAGAATATTGGTGATAATATAGAGGCATTGTGGGTGGAAATATCCAGCGGAGGAAAAAGTTCAGGGAAGTTTCTGATAGGGATATGCTATAAACCGCCAGATATTAGTACGATTGAGGAAGCCCAACTTCTACAGCAAATTGAAAAGGCTACACAACTAGGTCAAATTTTAATTATGGGGGATTTTAATTATCCGGACATTGATTGGAGTACTGAGACCTGCGGTACAGCTAGGGGAAATAGGTTTCTGAGCACGCTAAAAGACCATTACATGTCCCAATTAGTTGAGGAACCAACTAGGAACCGGACTATACTGGACCTAGTAATAACAAACAATGTAGACGTAATATCAAATATTCAAGTAAAGGAGCACTTGGGAAACAGTGATCATAATATGGTCTCATTTGAAATTAGTTTCCAGAAACAACAGTATAAGGGATCAACTAGGACTTTAAACTTTAAAAAGGCAAATTTTAATATGCTAAAGGAGTCTATAAAGAGCATAGACTGGGACAAAGCCTTTGAAGGAAAAAATACGGAAGAAATGTGGGCTGTCTTTAAAATGTTGTTGGAAACATACACGTATAAGTTCATTCCTATGGGAAATAAATGTAAAAGAATTAAGTCTAAACCAATGTGGCTAAATAAAAAGGTAAGGGAAGAAATGCAAAGGAAGAAGCGTGCATTTAAATTGTTTAAGTCTGAAGGGTCAGAGGAGTCCTTCCATAGGTACAAGGAATGTAATAAAACATGCAAAAAGGAAATTAGATTGGCTAAATTAGAAAATGAAAGGCACGTTGCAAAAGAAAGTAAGACAAACCCCAAAAAGTTTTTTAGGTATATAAATGGCAAAAGGATTAAAAAAGATAATATAGGACCACTAAGAAGTGAGATGGGTGAATTGATAAATGATACTAAGGAAAAAGCAGAGATATTAAACACGTTCTTTTCTTCAGTATTTACCAGAGAGGAACAAATGGCAGGAGTAATACATAAAAATGGAAATGAAACCATGCCATTAATTAATACTTGGTTGTCAGAGGAAGAAGTCCAAAGGCGACTGAAGAATATTAAGATAAATAAAGCTCCAGGTCCAGATGGCATACACCCAAGAGTCCTTATGGAATTAAACTCGGAAATAGCTAGACCGCTATTCTTAATTTTCAGAGATTCAATCTCATCAGGCTCAGTACCAAGGGATTGGCGAATAGCAGATGTGGTGCCGTTGTTTAAAAAGGGGACGAGATCACAACCAGAGAATTATAGACCTGTAAGCCTGACATCAATAGTGGGGAAACTACTGGAAGGTATTTTAAGGGACAGTATTCAGCATTACTTGGTACGCAATAAAATTATTAGTGGGAATCAACATGGATTTGTGAGGGATAGGTCATGTCAAACTAATCTAATTAGTTTCTACGAGGAAGTTAGTGGGAACTTAGACATGGGCAGGACAGTAGATGTGGTCTACTTAGATTTTGCAAAGGCCTTTGATACAGTGCCACACAAGAGGTTGGTTTACAAAATAAGGGAACTGGGTCTAGAAATCAAAATTTGTACTTGGATCGAAAACTGGTTAGAGAATAGGGAACAGAGAGTTGTGATAAATGGAACATTTTCTAATTGGTCAAAGGTCTTAAGTGGAGTTCCTCAAGGTTCCGTGCTGGGACCACTCCTTTTTAATATATTTATTAATGACCTTGGTGATGGTTTAGAGAGTAAAGTTTCTATTTTTGCAGATGACACTAAACTCTGTAAGGTAATAAAATCAGAGCAAGATGTAGCTTCTCTACAGAGGGACTTAAATAAACTGGAGGATTGGGCGGCTAAATGGAATATGAGGTTTAACACAGATAAATGTAAGGTTATGCATTCAGGGATCAAAAACAAGAACGCAATCTATAAATTAAATGGAATTAATTTGGGAGAATCTATAATGGAAAAGGATTTGGGAGTGCTCGTAGACAGTAGACTTAGCAATAGTGCTCAATGTCAAGCAGCAGCTGCAAGGGCAAACAAAGTATTGGCATGCATAAAAAGGGGCATAGATGCAAGGGAAGACAGTGTAATTTTGCCACTGTATAAATCATTGGTAAGACCTCATCTTGAATATGCAGTACAGTTCTGGGCACCACTCTATAAAAAAGATAATTTGGAACTAGAAAGGGTTCAGAGAAGGGCGACAAAATTGATAAAGGGTATGGAGTCATTAAGTTATGAGGAAAGGTTAGCCAGTTTAGGCATGTTTACTTTAGAAAAGAGGCGCCTAAGGGGAGATATGATTACTATGTACAAATACATTAGGGGTCAATACAGAGAGCTTTCATGGGAACTTTTTACCCCAAGGACCATACACAGGACTCGTGGTCATCCCCTAAGGTTAGAGGAGAGGAAATTTCACAACCAGCAAAGGAAGGGGTTCTTTACAGTAAGGGCAGTCAAGATATGGAATTCATTGCCAGGGAAGGTTGTAATGGCAGATTCAATAGATATGTTTAAGAAAGGGTTAGACAAATTTTTAGCGGAAAGGTGTATCCAGGGATACGACCGTTAATTTAAAATAAAGGATAGTAGTGGATATAGGGTAAAAATTGGATTGCAATATTGAGTCTGGGGGGATTTTCAAAATTGAAACAGATGGGCGGTTGCCTACTCTGGATTAATTTCAAATATAAGTGCAGGATCGCAGGAGATCCAAAATAGGTTGAACTTGATGGACTGGTGTCTTTTTTCAACCTCATCGACTATGTTACTATGTTACTATGTTACTATCTGTCTGACAGCTCCTAGTGCTCTGAGTTGTTCATTGGGGGGAATTCAATTGGTCATGTTAGTGTAGGAATAATGTGGCACTAATTGTATTACTGCAGGCGCAAATGCAGGATTTGTAGAGGGGGGTTATCCAAACCAAGCTACCAGTGGGCGTCACCAGCATGCATTGAGGCATGGCTATAATTTTAGACATTGCTTGGCTGCTCTCCAACTCTGCCTATCCCTATAATATACATGGGCAATGCTGAGTGCACTACTGTTCGGTGCACGCAGCTCTCTCTTTTCAAGCTGTGTGAAACGGGAGCAGGGTCCAGACATCTCAATTATACAGTGCCCCAGGTGTGGAGGGGGGTTTCCAGACACTGGGACCCCCCCCTCGGTTTGCCTATGTACTGTTAATACATTAATTTTAACCTGGATTTTTGCTTGTGGCCTCGAGGGTTGAAAGCAAAATCAGTGATAAAATTACAGTGCTTACGGTAATAATGCACACTTTTACTGTAGTAACTGTAATAGTGTGCAGGCCGCGTTGTTCTAGGAATAACTTAACGCAGCCGAGTTGAATTGGCCCCATAGTGTCATAACTGATAGCTTCCAATGGTTTTTTTCCTAGCAATGAACAAGCGACAAAGCATAGTACACTGTACAGTCAATTCATCCTGGGGAGGTGGAATAAGAGATCCACTGTACAGTATGTGGAGCTAGAGGTTTGCTATACACAAGCTACCAGAGCATACTTGCCAACTTTATAAATCTCCCCTCCAAGAGATCCCGGAGGGGAGAAGACCAGGAGAAGTGGTGGTGGAAAGAAGAAGTCTGGAACCCCTCCCCAGGAAAAAGCACTGCTTAATCCCTTGGGTGTTATTTTTACACCGGAAGAATTAAGAACCAAATGTGAACATTGGCTAATCTGAGTCAGAAACTTTTGATAGTGTAAACAAGACTAATATTAAAGACGAATACCATAAGATTGTGGATCAGAGTAAATAATTTATTAGAGCAAATATATCAATACATGGGTTACTATACCTCACAAAGGATATACCATCATAATATTTAAAAGGTATTTGTTCTGTTGAAGGGAAAAATTCTCATTAGATAATTCACAATTTTATATATATCTTCAATTGCGACACTATGGAATGTCTCTAATACAGAACCAGTTATGTTGACCAACTTCAGACACTCTAGAAATCTGCTCCATTGTTTTTAAAGTAACAAATATAGGGCCTGATTCATTAAGGAAAGTTAAGCAAAAAATTGAGTACATTTTCTTACTTAAGTGTTCTTGACAAAAAAATGTTACAGTGCAAGTGGTGCAAATTAGTTTATTATTTTGCACATAAGTACAATACTGGCTGTTTTGCATGTAGCACACAAATAGCTGATAGCTTATTTGTATACTCAAATTTAAAGTTGATCTAGGAAAAAAAAGCCAGTATTTTCCTTATGTGCAAAATAATAAACTTAAATACACCCCTTGCATTGTAACATGGATTTGTCCAGGAGAAAACTTAAGTAAAAAAATGAGCACTTTCCTTAATGAGTCAAACCCATAGAATTCGATATCTCTATAATGAACTACTTCCCTCTGATATAGCAAAACTATGGCTAAATAGCTATGAACTCTGGACGAAGGATATATCAATTTTAGAAGATCCATAGATTTCAGTCAAATATCATATAAATGTGATAAAGTGGCTTCATGCAGCAAAATTGCAGGAAATAACATTAAGTTGATAAATAGAGCCTGTATATCTGAACTCCAAAGATAACACTATGGGGTAAATGTATCAAGCTGAGAGTTTTTTGTTGGGTTTAAAAGGCCAATCAGAATCTAGCTATCATTTATTTAGTACATTCTACAAAATGATAGCTAGAATCTGATTGGTTGCTATAGGCAACATCTCCAATTTTCAATTTCGCCGAAAAACTCTCAGCTTGATACATTTACCCCTATGTCAGAGAATAATTAAGTATTTGTCTGAATTGCAAGAGAGAATCTGTTTCTCTCTTTCATACCCTATAGGCATCTAGAAAAATCAGGAAATTCTGGAGTAAAGCTTATATAAATTAAATTTTATGAATAAGGCTAACAAAAAGCCATTCCCAATTCTTTTCTGTAAAATCAGATCTTGCACCCAAATCTTCTTCTAATGATGTCAAACCAATACTGACCATAATTTTAACTTTAGCCCATAAAGCTATACTGCATAAATAAATATTATATTGACACTACTCTTTCTAACTGAAGTAAAGGCAGAAATTTTGGAAACCCTTGATTTTGACAGATGGGCGTTTCTCCCCGACATTGAGAAGGGGGTCTCTAAATTTTATTTTAAATGGGGCCTGTATATAGAAAGTTTAGAAGATGCTTCTCGAAATAATATATTGAAATGGTTTGGTTGTTATACTGGTTTGGTTTCTATACTAGCAACTTAGTGACTCCTCATTTGGTGAAAATATTGATCTATAGGTCTTACATATTATTAATTGGGCTTCCAACAATAACTTTTACCCCCCCCCCCTCCTCCTTACTCTCTGATTTATATGTGCTTTTTACAATTCTAGGTGGCTTGTGACTCTTCCCTAGAAAAAGCTAGGACTTAAATCGAGTGATTGACTTTTGTTTTTGTTACTGCTATGGTTCCTCTGATGTGCATTGTTACAGTACCTTTTTGATTACTAATGATAAGAATTATTCTTTATCCCTAGTGATTGGAGGATTCATATGTAACTCATTTTACATGTAACTGTATTATTTGGTTGTTTTTCTTATTTGATACTTCTATTCTTATAACACTGGGATACATGATAATTGTGTCGTAATCTCATAGGTATACCATGTCATCCGCTTACCTCTACATAAGTTATTTGTATACTGTTTTCTTTAAAAAAAAGAAGTAAATTCCATATACTTGACAATTAAACATAATTGATTTCTTACTGCTAACAATGTTGGCATTATCCAACCTATATATAATGTATATGATTACCCTGATCTAATAGAAATATTGACAGGAAAAATATTATCGATGTTTACAACAAAATAATTTTATTTCCAATATTCTGATTTTCTATAAACTTTTCTATGATTTATAGTTATTTTGCTGGTTTTAAAGTTGCATTATAGTATTTAATACAATTAAATAAAAGTTATGAAGTTTTAAATCAATTATATATCAACAAGCAGGGTCATCTGGCCTTGTGCGGTCCAATTTGTAATGTGTAGTAGTTTTTATATTTTAGCAAACTATGTGGTAAACAAGTTAACCTGTGCATGGTACTCATGCATTCTAGTCAAATCAAGCTACTTAAGGTCTTAAAAAGGTTCTTGTCATGCATTTGGGCCTAGCCCAGGCCTCCTCAGGGGAAGAGCGTTACTTCCCGACGCAAGCACCCTTTTTAATGTGTGTTCATGAGGTAAAATTACCTCACGAAAATGAGTTTGAGCCCTCAACTCATAAATTTAGCCTTTACTACCCCTCCCACGGGGGGAAGGGGGGATGATGGAAGTTAACTGACTTGACTATTCTAATTTTTTTGTCAAATAATGTCAGTATACCAAATTTCAGGTCAATTGGATGAGCCCTTTCTGAGAAAATAGTTTTTTCCACACACACACACACACACACTAACACACGCCGCTAGGCTTTTACTTTTATCTATTAGATAATGCTAAGAATATAGTAGGTCAGTGTATAACTCCGCCCAGCAGGTGGCGCTGCAGCTTGTTTTTTTTTTCCCACACACAGACTAACACACGCCGCTAGGCTTTTATATTATAGATAGCCAGGCTACTGCAAACCATAACTGGGCCCAAATGGAAGGACTGTACTTAAATCCACTGCTTCTCTACTAATTTTCCTTTAAGTGTGTGCAATGAGAGGAAACAGAGAAAATACCTATCCTAGACAAAAGTTGTAAGGCATGGCATTTATCCATTCTGCTCTGGAGTCTCTGTAATGAGAGTAGAACCTATCTATTTTTTTGATATGTCTTGTCACCATCAATTTTATATGAGGTATCCCAAACCTCTCTAGCAGCAATGATGTCCTTGTCTGCTACATGAATTGTTCTCTGCCCATGCCATCATGGTTCTGCCCCTGGTGCCTTCTTGTCAGTTTATAAATGCCATCACAGTACGGTTGTCAGAAAATATTTTGAAACGTCTGTCTAGAGGCGAAAAATGTTGAATTGCACACCAAACTGCTCTCATTTCCAGAATGTTTAGTGTAGATTCAATTCATTCTGGCTCCATGTGCCCTGTACCACTTGTGTGCCAAACCTTTGGAGTTGGAGTCTGTTGTTAGCACAACTCAGTCTCTTTCCAAAAGGGATACTCTCTGGTCTTTCAGTGTTGAGACTTGCCATCAGTTGAGGCAATCCTTGGCACTCACTGGCAACCCTGATGATCCAGAGATGATTGACTGTGATTCCACTGGTTCAGTAACTCCAGCTGAAGATTCCACATGGGCCCCCTTGCTCATGGAAAGATGCTGGTAGTGGAAGAAAACATCTCTAAGAGGCTGAGACAGTCCTATATTGAAGGCTGTCACTGTAAAAGTAGCACAAGATAATACCTTGATCATCTTTGCTTGGACAATGTACTTTGAAATCCCCATCAGCAGGATATCATCCAAATGATGCCATGCTATGATTCCTTGGCTCCTGAGAGTGGGCATAAAAACCATCAGTACCTTGGTGAACAAGCTTTGGGATGTACCAAATGATAGACAAGAACTGGAAATGTCAATCAAGGACAAAAATATCAGATAAAATAATGATGTTGCACGGCTACTGGACTGTGTAAGTAGGCATCCTGCAAATCTATTGATGTAAGAAAGTCTCATTTGTTTATTGTATGGTGAACAGAACTCAGGGATTTCATATGGAAATGCTTTGACTGCTCAGATTGGTTGAGTCTTTGCAGATCGAGGACCGTCCTGAAACCTCCTGGCTGCTTATTTACCAGAAAAACCTTGAAGTAGAAGCCAGTGTCCCTTTGATTGATGGCAACTCACATGCTTTTCCATTCATGTATGTAAACTGCTGCACAATGCTTCTAATTGTACTGGGGATTATAGATGCCTTGATTTAAACAAAATTATTGCTCCTGTGTATCTCTTGGAATTCTATATTTGTTTATAATGCCCCAAACCCAGCTTTCCTGAGTAGGAGTGTCCTTATTTTTGCAAAACTAGCCACCCACAATAATTTGCTGAATGTTGTGTCAGCCAAGAGTCAATGCAAATTTTGTGGTCTAATAATTTGATTTCCTACTTTACCGCTGAAGGGATGAATTAACCCCAAACTGCCTAGAATACTGTTTTCCAGGATGATACCTTTATGGCTTATTTAAACTGCTGTTAAGAAGAAGAAGAAGAGGAAAAGACGTTGTGAGATTCTGTTGTAACTGATGCGATTTACTTCCTGTAATTTTCTGAATGATCACATCAAGCTTATTACCAAAAAACAGAAAGGTCTCAAAAGGGAGCTAGGCTCAATACTTTTAGACTGTGGACCTCCCAAGATGCAGCCAGAGGGCTCTCCTGGTAACCACTGCTGAAGCCACATTACTGTCTTGGTATCCAAACATGCCTTGCAGAAGTAATGCCCATATTTCATATCTTCTATACTTTTGCGTAAGTACTCTCTATTAATTTTCTCTTGAATATCTTTGTATAAAGTATCCACCCAGATCCTGTGTGCCCTGGAGACTGGAGCTATTGATACACCAGGTTTGATTGCAGTCCCTGAAGAAATGTGAATCTTCGTAAAACATTTGTACCTTTTCCTGACCATTGGATCTTTTAATGGACCCCATTGAATAGTAGTCTTGATTGATACCTTGTCTACAGCAACATCAACTTTAGGAACTAAATCCCAATTATAGGCTTTGTTATCCTGGAAGGGATATATATGATCAAGTCTCTTAGGACTGGATTGGCACTTATCCAACTGATCCCATTCTTTATTAAGAACAATGGTAATAACTCGGTACACTAGAAACACTCTGCGCTTGTTCTGATGGTCTTGTAAAGATTTCCCCATGCTTATTTTCTGTTTGAACACTTCAACTTTCTCCATATTAAACTATCTGGGATCCTCTCTTATATCTTCTGCTCGACTGTCAGATGACAATTCCTGCTCCCCAATGGATTCTAAATATAAGTACATCTATGACCTGGCTCTCGTTAAGCCTTGACAAGCAGTAACAAAAAATGTCAACATCCAATTTGCTAATTATTTGTTTTGGAGGCTGAGTTGGGTCCTCCCTAGTTTGAGTCATACAGTCCACACATAAGTCTCCTTATCACATGATATACGCAGATGAATATGACTTTTTTATAGCAGGCTTTGTTGATCACTTACATTCTAACCCATGCTAAACTTCAATGTGCTAAAAAATTTAGACAAATGTTCATGATTTTAATAGGGGTATAAATTGCCATACTACTTTCCACACATCAAGGAATGTCCCTAAACATATGCAGTCTCCAGCCCATCATCTCATTTCAAGGATCATGTTTTTGCAGTGATCCGCGGACGTCTGAGCACTGGTATGCCTATTCCATGGAATGCTCTGTCTTTGCCAAACTCTTTCTTTAATGCTGACTAAAGCACACTGTACTTTGATAGCTACAGCTGCATAACTTTGGAAATCAGCATCTTCCAAATCCTTCTTCATTTCCTTACTCTAACTTGTGCTTTTCTACCTACTCTAACTACTTTAAACAACTGTGAATGATCAGTTGGGACCATGACATTCATATTTGCATTCACTACTTAAGACAAAGCTTTAAAGTTTTTATATATTTTTTAGTACTATAACTGTTTCAGACTTTTGTAAATAACATTTTCTTTTGTCACTTTGAATGTGTTATATTTTGTATGGCACATGTTTCACATATTTTGATCTTGTTTAGTTACTCCAATGTTTTCATCCATGAGCTCTGAGAGTGTGTGTGTGTATATAAATATATATATATAGCATCAGTAACTCGAGCAGATCGCACATGCGCTGTAGATGCCCCCCCTGCCAGCAGATAACTACTTCTCCCAGCATGCAATGGGAGAGGGAGCGTGTGCAGGAGCCGTTACAAACGGCAGTTGGAGATTCTGAGATGGACTCAGGGGGACAGACATCCTAAGGGAGTACCCTGCAGCCTGTCAGAGATAGGAGCAGGAGTCTGAGAGGATGAGTGAACGTGGGACCAAGGAGAGAAAGACACCAGGAGGTAAATGTATCAAGCTGCGAGTTTCAGGTGAGTTTGAAAAGTGGAGATGTTGCCTATAGCAACCAGTCAGATTCTAGCTAACATTTATTTTGTACATTCTACAACATGACAGCTAGAATCTGATTGGTTGCTATATGCAACACCTCCATGTTTCGAAGCCAGCTTGATATATTTACCTCCCAGAGAGAGTGGAAGAGGCCTTACAACGGACAGAATGAGACCTTACCAGATACCTGCGCAGAGCGGAGACATATTGCATACAAATCTCGGACACCAGTGGGGTAAGTAATATATGTTCAAAATGTTATAGATTTGTTTGACTGACTACTTTCTTATTAGTCAGGTAGGGAACAGTTGGGGAGACCCTTTTGCAGGACTGATCTAGAGACAAGGGTGAAGTGTAGGGAAAGATAGAGGATAGAGACTGAGTGTAAATTGAGGGCAATGGTACATAATTCTAGAATCCTATTTTTAATCTGCGGGAAAGCATTATAACCGTACGTTGTGGAGCCAGTGTTTACTCATGGAACTCTATGCTTCTGCCTAAGGGGAAAGGGGCAAATTGCCAAGTGCTGCTGTGTGAAATTATATGTGTTAAGATGATGTTGAGGAATACAGATAACTGACATTGCTCTGTGTTATTTGCAACCGTAATGCCAGTTTGCTGGAAGAGGAGATCTGCATTAGTACTACTACGTTAAAGACTGCATACTTGCACTCATCTGTTTATTTATACAAATGTCATTGTGTAATATATGTTAGTGAAATTGAAGCGATTGTGATTGAGTTTAATGTATATTGCTAGTAAGAGTCATTGTGGCTAGAGTACTATTGCAGGATAACAATTAAATGGCTAGAGGTACCTCTTAGTGGTATAGAACAAGTGAGACACATTTAAAGTGTATTTGGTATTAGTTATATAGATTGCATATAGTAGAACCGTGTGTATATAAATTGCTATGTATTTATTGTGTTTGCTGCACCCAAAGTTAACCTTAAACGACTGCTTGATTTGAAGAGATTTATTTTTTATGTATAAAATTACAAAAACATTAGGAGTCCACGTCTCACTAATTAACATGCCAATGTGGTTTTTAAAGACCAACCTGGTGTATTGACATTTTATTTGTGTATGTCTGTGGTCATACGTAGGGGGCGAAGGGTTCCTCAGTCTCCCTCTGGTGTTGCTCATTCTAAGAACATTACCTCATGAAGATTCTACTGAACCCTGTGTAAGGTGGAGGCACTGCTCAGCATGGAAACAAGGTAAACATTTATCTACAGACAAGACACTGAAATCAGTACACACACCCGAATGGGAAAAGGGGTGTTACAAATTGCATTCACTTATATTACCATTACATTTTTCATCTGCTAACTCTAAATTTTTACTTTGAATGCAAACTTGTGAGAGAATGCAAATCAGAGGTCTGGATTTAAGGTTATATAATGTTAGTAACATTCTACTTTGAAACCACTAGATGGTGCAATGGTGTAGAGTATGTATACACTGCATTTAGTTTACAATTCAAACACCTCTGTTACCACAGCCAAGCATATTTTCTGCAGATGGCAGTATGACAAAAGCACTTGAGATTCATACAGGACAAATTTGTAAGATTTAATAGGACCTCTGGCAATTCCCCTTAATGCTCTTGTGCTACTTCACAGGTCAGTATGTTAAGAACTGAGCCCATCAAATTTTTTGGAAAAATCTTTTAGTACCGAATGTGGATTTTTTACTAAGAAAATTCAAAATTGTAAAGGTGGTCAATGTAAAATTTTGCACATTTGCTCTGTTAGTAAATAGCCTCTGGCCTGAGCCCAGGGCTTGAGTTCAGGCCAAAGGGAAATCACTGTTTAGAAATACGACTGTACTGCCACAGCTTATTCACAGCAGGAGCTCTTAAGAGCTAGTATTGCATAGTCCTAAATGATTTTCTGACCATATTTTAGAATAACATTCTTGCTACTCTTATTTGTGCATGAAGAGGAAGATTTTACCTGCTGTATTATAGAGGTGTTCTTAATTTAAATCAAACCTAATAGTGAAATGTTTCCTCTTGCATAGCTTCTGCTTTGCTTATATTAATTAAGCTTTTTGTTGGAATTTTGTGATGTTCCTTGAAACAATAAATTTTAGTGTTAATTGATTAGTCTACCCCTACAGCCCAATTATCATTAAATCTGATGTATGGCTGACATAAACCTTGAGTATATGCTACAGGTGCATTGGTGACCACATATTGTGATACTTAATGTGATAAATGTGTAAATATGCTATTTTTACGTGTGTTTGTTTTGAGTGTTTTGTTCACGCATTTGTGTCCATCTCAGCATCAGGCCCTGTGTCTTTAAGAATCAACGATCCATCCATGGAGTTTAAGCGTATGGAGTTTATAATAGTGGAGGTATTTATTAAAGGTATAGAAGTATGTTTCAGTATACAAGAGGTTAAACTTTCTTAGGGAGTCGGTCTGCTAGTAGTTAGTACCAAGATGTGTGTTGGAAGCTTTTCTTGATTGCTTGTTTGGTAATTGATGGGAGAATTTCTATTAATTTAGTCCAACAAATGAAATAATGCTGGTTTATTGTAGGTTGCTGGCCTATTGTAAGTTATTTAAAGCTAGTTCATTCTAAACCTGTAATGTGGCCTTAAGAGTGCCATCTCTAGAGTTGAAAGAGTACTATTAATCCATCACTGTAACATAACTTTGTGTCCCCGTTCTCAAAATACATGTGGGTGTCATTTAATGGCATTGCCAGTATACTATTCCCATATCTAGTCCATTCTTGCCAAAAATCCAGAATGAATTGCAGGTTTCATAACAATCAAATGTAAATACAGTGGGTGTTGCAGTGCACAATTCCTGATGGAAAGAGTAGCTGCCAAAGTATCTTGATTGGATAAATAAATGTATTTATAGTCAATTAATTACAGTTTCTCATCTTTCCATTCTCAATACTTGGCAATATGGTATTATTACATATCATTGCAGTAGTAATCTCATTATCGCTACTCTGTGGCTCCCCATTTCTACACTTCAGCTGTCAGTTTCCAAATCTCCCTGTACCTCTCTACTCATACTCAACCGCATTTAGGGTATAGATAAATGCAGTCGCAAAGTAAATGGTGCGCTCTCATTAAGCGACTCACATACCAATCATGCCAGCATCATCCTACTCTGACATTGTACTCCGTCTTAGCTGTCTCAAGATCTCCATCCTGATCTTTGTCATTTCACCAGTTTCTAATTCTCTTTTGATCGATGTATCTCAGCACGCAGGCATAACACATCTTATATCTAAAGTCACTGAAAAGAGTAGGAAATAACGGCTTTGGTATCCTGGAAGGACGCCAAAGCCGCAGGTGACCAATTAGCCATGTCCGCACCTTTATGGGTAAGGCCTGTAATGGGTGCCACTAGTACAGAGAAAAAACGGACTTGGAGGGTCTGATATACCTTTTCTAAAGATTTTCTTCCATGTACTCCTCCATTGCATTGGTCTCTGGGATAGAAAGTGCATACACTCAGCATTTAGGCAGTTTTGACCCGGGAATAATGTTGATTGCGCGGTAATAATCTCGATGAGGAGGAAGAGTGTCTGCTTTCTTCTTCGAGAATACATACTCGAATGCTTGGTAAGGAGCTGGAAGCTTTTCTAGAAAGGGATGTAGAACCCGGAAAGGCAGGGTCAAACAGACGGAAGAGTGGGTAGCACCCCAACGTAAGATTTCCCCTTTATTCCAGTCGATATGGGGGTTATGGCTCTGAAGCCATGGATGCCCCAGAATCGAAGAGCATGAGATCAGTTAGAAGGAGAGGACATTGGAATGGAGGGTACCCACAAAAAACTGCACAGGCGGTGTCCTGGCAAGGATCTTGCCCCCAACCAGTGGATTACCGTCCAGATTGCAGACGGTAATGCTTGACTCCAACTTGATCAACGTAATACCAAGTGTCTGGGTAAATTTCATATCAAGGAAATTACTGGCTGCGCCACTGTCCAGAAAAGCTAGAACAAAGGTGGAATAGGTTTCACAAGTGAGCCAAGCAGGAATCAAAACAGATTTTTGGGAAAAGATTATTTGAAAACCTAGGTGCTCCTCTTCTCTAACAGCTAGGTCTGATCTTTTCCTGCCTTGCTAGGGCAAGAGCGGAGTAAGTAACCCTTGTTTCCACAGTACAGGCAGAGACCCAAGGAGTGTCACCTAGACTTTTCTTCTGGGGAGAGGCGATAAGCTCCTAATTGCATGGGTTCAGAGAAATCCATTGGTGCAGGATAGGAGACCGGAGGGGAGAAGGAAGATGGGGAATGGTCTTTTTGGCCTTCCATTCTTTAATCATATGGTCAATCTTGATTGCCAACTCCATCATACTCTTCACGATAGTTGGAGAGGGAAACTGTACCAAGGAGTCCTTAATCTGCTCAGAGAGGCTGATATGACATTGACTCCAAAGCGGTGGATCATTCCACTCACTATCAGTGGACCAGTGCTGAACTCGGCACAATACTCTTCGGCTGTTTGTTGGCCTTGTCTCAGCGCCCTTAAATGTGATTCAGCCGAAGCCACCCGGTCAGGATCATCATAGAGTAGGCACATGGCATTGAAAAAGGCATCCACCGACTGCAGAGTAGGACTAGTCCTACTCTCCTTGAAATTGTGAAACAGGGCTCTATTCCCAGAGAATCGGTCTGGCAGATTTAGCTTAGGCTCCACCGCTGGTGCCAGAGTGACTTGCGAAAACTTAGAGGCTTCTTCCTGAGAGGCCATCAGAGCAAGAGGTCCTGAACCACTTGTGAAATGGTCAGGATTTGGCCAGCTAGCACCTGAGCAGGACTGGGATTAGTTTGACTGGGGTCCATCAGAAAATATTCTCCAATTCTGTTTTGGCCAGTTATAATGTTACATCTAGCGGGTATTGAAATTAGTTTCCAAAACAGGTGACAGAAGTCTTCACCTATAGCAGCCGCCTTTCATGTAGAGCTAGTTTCACTCACAGCTACTCAGATGCCCCCAGGACTTAACTCGTAGTGTAGTGAAAACTTATATACAATACCGCAGCGAGTAGATAGGAGGGGGAAGCAGAGACTGGAGTGGATGGTCAGGAGCAGGTTGGGGTCAGGGGTCCTTAGCAAGCAGAGTTTTCAGGGACAGGCCAAGGGGTCAGGGCTGGCAGCAAGCAGAGATATCCAATTAACAGAGTCAGAGGTCAGGGCAATGAAAGGTCAAGCAGAGTCCAGAAACAGAACAAGGGTCAACAATGGGAATCAAGCAGCAGGAACAAAGTGTCCACAGGATAGGGAGCTGGTCTGCAACTGAGCATCTCAAACGCTATAACCTTCTTTATATACATAACGGGGCCAATCAAAAAGCAGGAGGCACAGCTGAAATGATCAGCCTTAGAGGGCTGTTAATTAATTAAAACTTTATGCGCACTTGCGCTGCTCCACATGCCGGGATGCTGCATTTCACGCAGAACATCCCGACCGATGTCATGGTGCCCGGGACGTCACTTCCTCTTTGTCTGGCTATCACCAAGGCAAAGGGCGTGACATGGCGATGGCTGGTATTCGGCCCGCAAGTAAACAGTGAGCCACGGCGGCTTGGGGCACCGCCGCGGCTCATAACACATTTCTAGACTTGGAGATCTATGTGGAGAACAAATTAATTAACACAAAGACCCACATGAAACAAGTGGACTGCAATAACGTCTTTTTAGCCAGAATTAAACCACCAAACCATCTGGGTTAAAAACATCCCAAGAGGGCAATTTGAAAGACTAAAAAGTTCCTGGAGAGAAATTATAACGAAAAAACAATGTAAAAAACCTTAGATAAAGTAAGGATATTTAACCACTGTTAAAGGATTTTTTCCTCCTTATGGGTTTCAATCTCCTTAATATTCTGGCAAATGTATGTATGACCATTTAATACCGTTTTATATATGACTATCACCGTAAACCAACTCCTCGCAAAAGGTATTTCTAAATTAACCCAAGAAACATCAATCTTATATTCCCTTATATCGACAGACTTCAAGAATAACCACAACAAGATATAACTTCATTTAAAGCGTGTTGTATTATATTGTAGAACAATAAACAGCGAAACAATATTTTACACAAAATATAGATTTTGTGCCATACATCATTCTTGTTGCCTGTAATATACATATATATGTAATTGTGTGTGTGTTAACTAACTCTTGTCTAAAGGTGTAGTGTGTGTGTGTATGTTTTAAGCTATGTATATGTGAATGCATTGTGCACTGAAGGGGGAGGGGAAGAATCCATACAGACAAGCATGCACACCTCACTCAAGTCCAACGGCCATGCTAGGCAACGGGACGCGATCACGTGATCGTGGCGCTTGCGCATGCGCGATGCGCCGCTTCGTTTGCCGGGCAACCCAGACGCTTCCCGGCGATCAGATGAGACTGATCGCCGGAACTTCTCCCACAGGACTTCCTGCCTGCCACTATTTAAACCCCACTCTGGCACCATTAGGGTGCCAGAGTATTGGTTCTACCAACTCCAAATTAGTTTATATTACTGTTCCTGACCTCCTGTGTATTTGACTCCTTGGCTTGTTTAACCTCTCTTCCGGATATCCCTTGTACTTCGCTGCCCGCACTGGTATTGACCTTTGGACCATTTCTGACTACTCTTGCCTATTTTCCGTTGTACCTCGCTTCCTTGGTTTCGACTCGGCCTGTCTGACTACCCTCTAATCGCTGCTCTGGTGACTTCCTGGGAGAACCGCGACCTGCACATCGCACGCAGCAAAGCCCAAACCTCAGTCAGTGATATTCCTTGTGTAATAGTGTGACAGAATACTCTGGCCATGAGCGGACCGGACGAACCTTCGGCCCGCGACTTATTAATTCATCTGGGTCTAAGAGTGGAACGACAAGAATCCAACCAGTCCCAGTTATTGCAATGCATTCAGGGGGTCATCTCCCGTTTAGACTCCTTGCAATCCCCACCACCTACCACTTCCTCGGCCGCCACCTCCTCTGCTGCATCAGATCCTGCCATCCCCGCTGGGGGTACTACCGTCAGAGGCCTCCGTCTCCCTCCTCCCGAGAAATATGATGGTGATCCGTCGAGATGCCGTGGCTTCCTCAACCAGTGTTCGATTCAATTCGAGCTGGCTCCGGAGAATTTCTCAGAAAGAGCGACAGTGGTCTATCTAATTTCACTTCTCTCTGGGCAAGCATTGGCCTGGCTTCTCCTCTCTGGGAACGAGATGACCCCATATTACAAAATTCTGTGGTCTTCATTAAAAGATTCCGCAAGGTATTTGATGAACCCGGAAGAATCTCTTCAGCCGCCGCTGGTCTAGGATTACGCCAAGGCTCCCTTACAGCAGGACAATATGCGGTGCAATTCCGGACCCTTGCAGCCGAACTTCGATGGAATGACAAAGCTCTCATCGCTACCTTCTGGCAAGGCCTTAACGAGCGCATCAAGGATGATTTAGCTTCTCGTGACCTTTCTTCCAATCTGGATGACCTCATATCCCTATGTGTTAAGGTGGACATCCGCCACAGGGAACGAGCTCTCGAACGGGACCGCACTCGCCGGCGGTTTCCTCATTTGGCACCTAACTTTATTCCTCCTACTCCGCCTGCAGAGTAGCCTATGCAGATCGGCCACTCTCGTCTGTCCCCAGAGGAACGTGAGAGACGTATGAAAAACCGCCTCTGCTTGTATTGTGGTTAACCAGGACATCTGCTCTCCGTTTGTCCCAAGAGGTCGGGAAACGCCACCTCCTAGGTGATAGTAGGGAGGTCAACCTAGGACCCCAGTCCCTTTCTCCCTACCTTCGGAAGGAGTCGGAGTTCTTGATGCCTGTCACCTTGGTTTTCCCTAATGGCCCATTTACTACCTGGGCCTTCGTGGACTCGGGGTCCGCAGGGAACTTCATCTCTTCCAAGCTAGTGACCGAACTCTGCCTGGATACTATACCCTTGTCTCAACATTTGATGCTCACTGCGGTGGACGTAAATAGAGTCTCCAATGGCTCAATCTCTTTCTCTACTTCTTCTCTCCGGATGGAGATAGGAGCACTTCACTCCGAGACTATAAGTTTCCTTGTGCTACCCCAATCCATTAACCCTATCATCTTGGGTCTACCCTGGTTGAAGCTTCATTCTCCACAACTCGACTGGCAGCGAGCTCAAGTTATCCGCTGGGGTTCATCCTGCAATAAAAGATGTCTGGGATCCATTTTCCCTTTTACACCCAAGCTGGCCTGTCTCCGTACTTCTTCCTTGGAGGGCCTTCCTGAAGTCTACTCTGAATTCACTGATGTGTTCTCTAAACCCGCTTCCGAGATCCTTCCTCCCCATTGGCCTTGGGATTGCCCCATCGACCTCATCCCTATAAAGAACATTCCTAGAGGCAGGGTATACCCACTGTCCTTGCCCGAGACACAAGCTATGTCGGAGTATGTGGCTGAGAACCTCATAAAGGGATTCATTAGGAAATTATCTTCTCCAGCAGGCGCAGGCTTCTTTTTTGTAAAGAAGAAGGACGGCTCCCTCAGACCGTGCATTGATTATAGGAGACTAAATGCCATCACGATTAAAAATCGCTACCCCCTTCCTTTAATCTCTGAGCTCTTTGACTGTATTCGAGGGGCACGGATCTTTACTAAGTTGGACCTCAGGGGAGCCTATAACTTAATCAGAATTCGCAGAGGAGACGAGTGGAAAACCGCATTTAATACCAGAGACCGCCATTATGAATACCTGGTGATGCTGTTTGGGCTCAGTAACGCCCCAGCTGTCTTTCAAGACTTTGTGAACGAAATATTTAGGGATCTACTGTACCAATCAGTGGTGTTTTATTTGGATGATATCCTAATCTTTTCACAAGACCTATCTACTCATCTCATGCATGTCAAAGAGGTGTTTACCCGTTTACGTGCTAATCTCCTGTTCTGCAAGCTCGAGAAATGTCTCTTCAATTGCTCTCAAGTACCCTTCCTAGGATATATTGTTTCAGGCTTCGGTCTTCGGATGGATCCAAGCAAATTAGAGGCTATTCATAACTGGCCCCAACCTTCTGGGCTCAAGGCTACCCAGCGCTTTATTGGCTTCACAAATTATTATCGCCAATTCATTAAGGGGTTTTCTACGCTAATTTCCCCAATCCCTCTTCTCACTCTGAGAGGCGGTCAATCCAAGTCTTGGCCCCCAGAGGCTGTACGAGCATTCCTAGCAATCAAGGAGGCCTTCTTGTCTCCACCCATCTTATCTCAACCCGATCAAAATAAGCCATTTTTCTTAGAGGTGGACGCATCCTCCGTTGGGATTGGAGCAGTACTGTCCCAAAAGAATTCTGAATGCTTTCCTGTTCCTTGTGGTTTTTTCTCCAAAAGATTTTCTGCCAGTGAAACCAACTACTGGATTTGGGATAAGGAAATTCTCGCCATCAAGACTGCCCTGGAGGAATGGCGTTATCTGTTGGAGGGGGCACGCTTTCCCATCACAGTGTATACTGATCATGAAAATCTCATCTATATACAGTCTGCACAATGTCTGAACCCTGGGCAGGCCCGCTGGTCGCTATTCTTTAACAGATTCCAGCTGATACTAACTTTCCGGCCCGGTACCAAGAATTTGCGTGCTGACGCATTATCTCGATCTTTTGATTTCTCCGATGTCTCATCATCCATGGTTGTCAAATCTATCCTCAACCCGTCTACTATTCTAGCCTTGACCAACTCCTCTTTCAAGACCCTCCCTTCTGGTCGTTCCTTTGTGCAAGAACATCTGCGCATCAAACTCTTTAGATGGGCCCACAACGCCAAATTTGCTGGTCATACTGGAGTCAAGAAGACAGTTGCTCTCTTATCTCGCTCATACTGGTGGCCCTCGTTATCTTCGGACATGCATAAATACTTCCGCTATTGCGAGGTCTGCGCTTAACACAAGACGCCTAGGAGATCCCCTGCTGGTCTTCTCCACCCACTGCCCATTCCAGATCTACCATGGGTCAGTATTAGCATGGACTTCAATACCGACCTTCCTGCCAGCCATGGCTTTAACACCATCTGGGTAGTGGTGGACCGCTTTTCTAAACTAGCCCATTTCATTCCCCTCAAGGGACTTCCCTCTGCTTCCCAGTTGGCCCACCTGTTCATTCAAGAGATCTTTCGCCTGCATGGCTGCCCGAGGGACATCATTTCTGATAGAGGAGTCCAATTTGTCTCCCAATTCTGGAGGTCCTTTTGCAAACAGCTGGGTATTAGTCTCAAATTCTCCTCCGGGTACCACCCGCAAACGAATGGGCAGATGGAATGGATCAATCAGGACCTGGAAGCATTTCTAAGGTGTTACTGTTTGAACCAACAGTCCTCCTGGAGTGAACTTTTACCTTGGGCAGAGTTTACTCATAATAACCACCAACACGAGTCTACAGGTAACTCTCCCTTTTTTACCATCTACGGGAGACATCCCATTCTCCCCACCTTCTCCGATCTATCTGATTCCTCCGTACCTGCCGCACAAGACTTGGTCCGCAATTTCTCCCAAATCTGGTCCCAAGTTCGTTCCCAAGTTCGTTCCAGGTTACTACTGTCTTCTAATCGGTACAAACACTTTTCGGATCGTCACAGAAGAAACCTTCCAAGACTTCAGGTAGGAGATAAAGTGTGGTTAGCTACCCGTAACCTTAGACTCAAGGTTCCCACCATGAAACTGGCTCCACGCTATATAGGTCCTTTTCCCATCTCCTCTGTAATCAATCCAGTCACTTACAGACTTCATCTACCAGCTTCCCTTCGGATTCATAATACATTTCATATTTCTCTGCTGAAACCACTCATTCTTAACGAATTTTCCAGTAAATCCTCCTCCAGTCAAGACCATTCGTGGCGAAGAATTCCTAGTTGAACGTATTCTAGAATCTCGCATATCTAGAGGTAAACGCCAATTCCTTATTCATTGGAAAGGTTACGGCCCGGAGGAGAGATCTTGGATCTGTGAAGAGGACATTCATGCTCCACGTCTGCTGGCGAGATTTCTGCAGGATTCTTGCACCACCCGCAAGAGAGAGGGGGAGGATACTGTCAGGTGCCGCCTCCGCACCTCCGCTGGGTGCCAGAGACGGACACACCGCTGCCTGGAAGAGACGTCCCGTTGCTAGGCAACGGGACGCGATCACGTGATTACGGCGCTCGCGCATGCGCGATGCGCCGCTTCGGTTGCCAGGCAACCAAGACGCTTCCCAGCGATCAGCTGAGACTGATCGCCGGAACTTCTCCCACAGGACTTCCTGCCTGCCATATTTAAACCCCACTCTGGCACCATTAGGGCGCCAGAGTATTGGTTCTACCAGCTACAGCAATTAGTTTATATTACTGTTCCTGACCTCCTGTGTATTTGACTCCTTGGCTTGTATGACCTCTCTTCCGAATATCCCTTGTACTTCGCTGCCCGCACTGGTATTGACCTTTGGACCGTTCCTGACTACTCTTGCCTATTCTCCGTTGTACCTCGCTTCCTTGGTTTCGACTCGACCTGTCTGACTACCCTCTACTCGCTGCTCTGGTGACTTCCTGGGAGAACCGCGACCTGCACATCGCACGCAGCAAAGCCCAAACTTCCTTGCGGGGGTCCCTGGTGAACACCGGTGGTGTGTTAGACTCTGCGCCTCTCAGGTTAGTTGCGCTAATACCAGTCAGTGATATTCCTTGTGTAATAGTTTGACACACACTTCCCTGTATCACGGCATGTCTGGACAGTCTAGCAGCAGATTCCAAAAAAGAAGGTCTCTCTTTATGTAAGTGTATAATAAAACCTTTGTGGGCAGAGTTTAGAACCTGGCTACAGTCTTTCATATGTTAATTACTGACCAAATGCTCCAAACCTGTTTAAGTAGTTACAACCCATAGTCCCAGGTGGGGGGGGAGGATTTTTGTTCCCAATCAGTGTGCTAATTCATTTGTGGCTAAATATGTTATATGTTATAAAATGAAACATAAATAATAGATTATTTATGTACTCTTCATCACCCACAAAACAGAAATTTAAGTCAATACCCTATATAACAGTAACATCAATATTTTTAAAAACACTGGCACATATTAGGAAAGGACGATGAGATCAACACATTCCTCTTAGACCATCCTAGAATCTTTGAAAAAGTTAGCGATCAGCTAACGAAACGCATTAGATTCATGATTTCCCACCATCTGGAAACCTTTTTCCTCTAAGGAGACTTATTGTACATCTCCGGGAAGGATTGAGAGTACACATCTAATATCCTTGTCACTGTAGAGCGGATGACCACGAGCTGGACAGCCGACAAACAGGAACTAATTATCTGATCATCTGATCGCGGTGACGGAGAAAGCAAGTATCTGGAAATCTCTTCCTTGATCTGGCAATACTCTCTGGATACAATGTCCGCAATTTATTTGCCTAGTGATCACCTTTAATCACGGGACTGAGCAAATTCTACAATATATCCCGGCTTTTTCGGCGGAACACAGAGGATCTAGTGCTCTCACTATATACAAGGAAACATCCAAGAGATTTAAAGATTATCTTGAACCGAGAAAAGTGGAATCTGAGATCTTGCAGTCCCACTACGGACATCACCGCATCATATTATCACTATTCAAGAGAGATTACATCTCAACACCATAGAGGAAATATAATAACGGGAACAATCCTATATATACATCTTCTTTTTATATTGGAAAAAGTTTTTTTTTATCACAGAACTGTGCTTGATTTTGTTTTTATGGTGTACTGGCCAGACACCTAATTAACAAGACTCTCGAGAGGTGTGCTATATATTATATTTATTTGTTCAGCTTATCACACTTCATATGCTGTAAATTGGTTGTATTGTATTCACTCTAAGGTTGAACTAATATTGTGCTACATTTATGAGATCTGCCTATTTTATTGTTTTTTATTATATCTTATTTAATAAAATAATTTATTTATTCCATTCCTCTGGGCACACCCTGTTCAATTTGTTTGTTTTAACTCATATATATGGAGATTGGCTATCTCACATAGGAGTTGCGACAGTAAGTAAAATATATTTTTATAATTATCGGTTTAATTTATGATTAAATAAGGTGTTCCTACACGGTTGAAGCACCGATAGTCTTTTATGTTATTTAGAAACATCCTAGAATTATGTACAAAAAAGTATGCAATTTACGCAACATTCTTACAAGTAGCTACATACCACTAACAGATAACAAAACAAGCAACCAAAAACACAGCGACTACTAGTTTTGCACCAACTGTGGGGGACAACACCAGCAATTTTACTGCACCTGTAACCCAAATAATTTTAAACACAAACTCCAAGAACTTCAATCTAAGAAATCCGATTAACTGCAACACTGAAGGAGTAATCTACTTGCTGGAGTGCCCGTGTGGCCTCCAATATGTAGTTCGCATGAAAAGAAAATTGGGTCACCAAACACATATACAACATCAAGAAAGGATTTACCACATATAAAGGAAAGTAAGGCAAAAAAAATGAGTAATGAGCGTTAATACTGATCAATGAAGATGGCAGTGGCCGGCGGCTGTTCGTATTCAGCAGACCGCAGTATGTGAGTTAGGAACTGTGTCCAGGGTGGTGATTGGTGTATGTCAGGTTAGATGTGCCATGCAATTACCTTCAGATGGTAGTCATCAACCCCACTAGCCTGTCCAGCCAATCATGTTCCACACAATCGACCAATCACGCCACTGACCGGGTTTTATAAACCACTAGATTATCTGGCACCACAACTCCTTGACAAAGTCAGTGTACGGACGAAACGCGTCGGAGACTATACATCTCCTACACACCGATTGCTGTATTTGCTGTTTCCTATTCTACATGTAAGTGCGGATATTTGTTTTTCAATAAATCACCTAGCAGCACTTCACTATGTAGACTCATTATTCTCTCCGAGCCTCCACTTCCGCGCATGCGCGGCACACGGCGCATATCGTAGATCCACCAGCGGGGAATCACACAACGCCTAGCGCTGACTGCTCCAAAGCCCGGTAACATCGCCTTATCCTTCCCATCGGATGCGTCAACCGAGACACCAGCTCTTTTGATCGCAGTATCAACAAACACTAATCGGGACCACATACAGGAACCAAGGCACCGGTTTTGATGGTAGTTGATTGCGTACCCACTACCATCTGAAGGTAATTGCAATTGCATGGCACATCTAACCTGACATACACCAATCACCACCCTGGACACAGTTCCTAACTCACATACTGCGGTCTTAATACAAACATCCGCCGGCCAATTGGCACTGCCATATTCACAATTCATATTCATTGATCAGTATTAATGCTTATTACTGTCATAAAGTGTTTAATATTGAGTACTTCATTAACTGTATACCATTTACCATCACTATTTGTGTTATATTGTTACCATTGTTCTCATCCTCTGTAGTATTAGTGTTTACACATCTATACCCACTCATTCATCACGGTTACTCCGAGTCCATACCGGACACTATCCACTGATGTACTCGAGCGCAAGGTGATACCCCTCCCTCTTTCTATAGCAACTTTTAGGAGTGTGGTTAGCTCCCTATCATCTAGCAGCTCGTACATCCCTATTGCTCCAGTGCATCCACCACTCTCCACTCCTAAAAAAAATTGTACGTTTTCTCCAGGACAAATCCATGTTCCAATGCAAGGTGTGCAAATTAGTTTATTATTTTGCGCATAAGTTAAATACTGGCTGGCTCTACCCCAACTATAAATCTGTCCTCACATTTTAAATTTACCTCCCCCTCCAATACAACATGGTTTTCCCAAGGTTCAAAGTTACTAATTTTTTTGCTTTACTTTCCTTATTGAATCAGGCCCATAGTGTTTCCAACCACTTTTTTTTTTTAAACTCTTTATTTGAAGATGAAACAACAGGAACAGTACAGACAACATTTTTAACAAGAAAAAAATCTTAGTAATCAAGGTGTTTCCTCTGAGTTTTATACTTTTATATCAGTAGGGGGGGGGGGTGAGAAAGAAGGGGAGGGGAGTAGAAAGGCACAAATATTGTTGACAATATAGCTAATAAATAAATAGGCTCGCTGTCTTGGAACATTGCTAAGAAAAGCTGGGGCACACAGTTACAATGACTACCCGAAAGAGAAGTAGCGTACAGACATTACTTACCATCCTCGCGCCATATCCAACCTGGGGGGGTCCAGAGGCGGCCCACGAGCTACGTTCCATCTGCAGGAGGAGGAGCCGTATTGGATAGGCAGCTACGGCTTTCTAGTAAGTACCACGGAGCCCAGACCTTATCGAAGTTATATGATTTATCATGGAGGTAGCACGTTGTGCTCTCCATGCTTGCAACATGTCCCATGTATGACCGTAACTCCTGCATAGAGGGAGCCCTAGGGTCTTTCCAGTGCTTTGCTATTAGGGATTTAGCGGCTGCCAGAATATGGGAGATAAGCTTGTTAGAAGGCGCGCTCTCATCAGGTATAGGGCGAGAGAGAAGGAATGACCAGGGATCCTTACTTATCTATTGTTCTGACACAGAATTTATGAGTGTAAGAACCATGTTCCAGAAAGGAACTATGCGAGGGCAGGTCCACCATATGTGTTACATCGTACCTCTCTGGCCACATTCCCGCCAGCAGCTCGGAGTGGCCGTAGGAAACATTCGAGACAGCTTATCAGGAGTATAGTACCACCTATAGTACACTTTATAAGCAGTTTCCTTTATTTAAAGTAGAGATCGAGCTCTTCCAACCACTTTTTAACAATTCACCAAGAGAATTCCAAAGGTTTTATGTGTGTGGGCATCTAGCATGTGAAAAAAGATTGGAAAGGAGGAAATTATATAGAGAAGACCTATTTGAGGCCAAATGGAAATACTGACTCTTCACCTTCTCACTTAAACATGGACTTCGATCTGGGCTCCTTTTTGGTCTAGTAAATATCAATAAAACCATCATGCACAGCAGTCTTTGCTGTGCTTGATAATTATTATTATTATATCAATATGAAGTTTGAAGCACCATTTTTTTAACACCATTATTATTTATATTCAATGTGTTTCCTTTACTATGTGTGTTTATATTCTTAGAATTAATTTCCTGTGCTTTTCCTTCCCCTGTTCCTGACACAAGTTCTGCCTTCACAGCAGGCGATGGCAATTCAACCTATCTTTAGCAACTACACCATTCTTTAATAAATTGACTCAACTCTACCCTAGGATATGAGTCATCTTAGTTAAGTTAAATACTTCTTTCTAATTTTTAAGCTCAGTTAAAGCTTTTATCTAGTTTTTCGTTAAAGTTTCAATAAAGCCTATGCCAGCCAATTGGCAGAAGGGGAGCACTTTAAATAGCCTCCTATTCATTGCAATATCACCCTTGATGAAGCCTGCTTTAAAGGACGAAATGCGTAGGTGATTTGCATTACTTTGTCACTTGCTGGCATCTGTAATACCCGCACTTCCGCATTCCATGTGCGTTCAAGCCTCACTAAGAACCACGGAGATGATTTCACCACTATTTAAATGCCCAAAAACGAGAATCGCTATTTAATACATTTACCCCCAAGATTTATTTATTTTTGACTGCTATCAACATAATGTATATTTATCCAGTACATTCCTCACTGTTATTATTAGCACAAGTGATAAGTGAGTATACAGTTTGAATATGTGCACATTTGTGAACATTAGGGATGTGCACCGGCGACTTTTGAGGTCTCGTGTTTTGTGTTTTGGATCCGGATTTTCGTGATGTTTTGGGTTCGGATTTGTTTCGCAAAACACCTGCCGAAAGGTTTTGGTTCGGATTTAAGGTTTTGGATTCGGATTTTTTTGGAAAAAAACCTAAAAAGTGTAAAAATCAAGTTTTTGGGCTTAATTTCACTCCTACGCTATTATTAACCTCAATAACATTCAATAACAATCATTTCCACTAATTTAAAGGCTATTCTGAACACCTAACACCTCACAATATTTTTTTTTTTTTAGTACAAAACGTTGCAACGAGGTATCTTTCTGGACTGCGTAGAGGAGTGTTCCCCACAATATAATTAAAAACCCATCAACTGGTCTAAATTACACCCAAAAATAGTATCTGGACTGCGTAGAGGACTGGCCACTGGCCACCACAATATAATATATAGAAAACTTTCAACAGGTCTGCATTACACCCAAAAATAGTATCGACTGCGTAGAGGACTGGCCACTGGGCACCACAATAAAATATATAGAAAACCTTCAACAGGTCTGCATTACACCCAAAAATAGTATCTGGACTGCGTAGAGTAGTGGGCACTGGGCACCACAATAAAATATATAGAAAACCTTCAACAGGTCTGCATTACACCCAAAAATAGTATCTAGACTGCGTAGAGGACTGGCCACTGGCCACCACAATATAATATATAGAAAACCTTCAACAGGTCTGCATTACACCCAAAAATAGTATCTGGAATGCGTAGAGTAGTGGGCACTGGGCACCACAATAAAAAATATATAGAAAACCTTCAACAGGTCTGAATTACACCCAAAAATAGTATCTGGACTGCGTAGAGTAGTGGGCACTGGGCACCACAATAAAAAATATATGGAAAACCTACAACAGGTCTGCATTACACCCAAAAATAGTATCTGGACTGCGTAGAGTAGTGGGCACTGGGCACCACAATAAAATATATAAAAAACCTTCAACAGGTCTGCATTACACTGCACATACAGCTGCTCCTCCATCCTCTCCATCATATACATGTTGGAGTTTCAGCGTGTGAAAACCTCTTGTTTGGCTGAAATGATTGGTTTGTTTGGGCCCCCACACCAAAAAAGCTATTCATCTCTCCCTGTACAGACTAAACAGGCTCTACTGAGGCAAGATGTCGTCCTCATCCTCAACCTCTGATTCCTCTCCCCCTACAGTGTGTACTTCCTCCTCATCACACATTATCAATTCGTCCCCGCTGGACTCCACAACCACAGGTCCCTCTGTACTATCTGGAGGGCAGTGCTGTACTTCATTGAGGAATTGATTATTCATTTTTATAAACATCATTTTTTCAACGTTATGAGGAAGCAACCTCCTTCGCCGCTCACTGACCAGGTTCCCCGCTGCACTAAAAACTCTTTCCGAGTACACACTGGAGGGGGGACAACTCAGGTAAAATAGAGCCAGTTTGTACAGGGGCTTCCAAACTGCCTTTTTTTCCTGCCAGTAACAATATGGACTGTCTGACATGTCTACTTGGATGGTGTCAGCAAAGTAATCCTCCACAATTTTTTCAATTGTGACAGCTTCCAATGCAGCGAGAGTAGACATGTCTGCAATGGTTGGCAGGTCCTTCAGTCCGGACCAGATGTTATCAGCATCCCCGCCAGCGCCTCTTTTAGGAAAACTGAGCTTTTTCCTCGCAGTCATAGATGTGGAAGAAAATGAGGGTGGAGCTGTTGGCATGTCACGGTCCTCTTCAGAGGACAATCTCCTGACCAGCAGGTCTTTGCACCGCTGTAGACTTGTGTCCGCCGGAAACAGAGACACAACATACGCTTTAAACCGAGGATCGAGCACGGTGGCCAGAATGTATTCCTCTGACTTTAAAAGAGTGACCACCCTCGGATCCTGGCAAAGCGTACGAAGGGCTACATCCACAAGAGCTACATGCTTCGTGTAATCGCAATGGCTTACCAGCTCCTCCCTCACTTTCTCCAGCTGCTTCTGCAACAGCCTGATCAGGGGAATCACCTGACTCAAGCTGGCAGTGTCGGAACTGACGTCTCGTGTCGCAAGTTCAAATGGCTGCAGAACCTTGCACAACACGAAAATCAGTCTCCACTGCGCTTGACTCAGGCGCATCCCCACTCCTTTGCCTATGTCGTAGGTGGCTGTGTAGGCCTAAATGGCCTTTTGCTGCTCCTCCATCCTCTGCAGCATATAGAGGGTGGAGTTCCAGCGCGTCACAACCTCTTGTTTGAGGTGATGGCAGGGCAGGTTCATGCTTTTTTGATGTGCCTCTAGTCTGCGGTAGGCACTGGCTGAATGCCGAAAGTGTCCAGCAATTTTGCACACCACCGCAAGCATCTCCTGCACACCCCTGTAACTCTTGAGGTAATGCTGCACCACCAAATTAATGGTGTGGGCAAAACATGAGACGTGCTGGAAATTGCCCATATTTAATGCCCGCACAATGTTACTGGCATTGTCTGACACCACAAATCCCCATGAGAGTCTAAGTGGGGTAAGCCACTGGGAGATAATTTCCCTCAGTTTCTCTAATATGTTGTCAGCGTTGTGCCTCTTATTAAAGCCTGTAATACACAATGTTGCCTGCCTTTGCACGAGCAGCCATTTTGTAGATGCTGCTACTGATGCAGCTGTTGCTGCGGAAGGGGATGCATCTACCCAGTGGGCTGTCACAGTCATATAGTCCTTCGTTTGCCCAGAACCACTTGTCCACATGTCCGTGGTTAAGTGGACAGTGGGTACAACCGCATTTTTTAGAGCACTTAGGACACTTGATCGTACTTCTCTGTACATTTTTGGTATCGCCTGCCTAGTGAAGTGGAATCTCGACGGGATTTGGTACCGGGGACACAATACCTCCATCAACCCTCTAAATCCCACTCCACTGATGGCGGACACCGGGCGCACGTCTAACACCAACATTGCAGTTACAGCCGCAGTTATACGCTTTGCAATAGGGTGACTACTATCGTATTTTGTGGTCATGGCAAACGACTGTTGGACGGTCAATTGTTTTGTGAAAGACTTAGCGGTCTTACGACTTCCCCTCTGGGAAGATGACCGACTAACAGCAGCAACAGCAGCAGTGGCAGTAGTAGGCGTACCACTGCAGGATTCCTCGGGTAAATCCCGTATTGAGGAGGACTCAGTCTGGCTGCTGACTTGGGCTGCAGGACTGAATCTGATGGAGATCGTGGAGGAAGTTGACGAGGAGGGTGTTGCTGGTGTGTATCCAACTGGACCACGGGATTTAGGTGTCCCTGTACCGATGAGGGTCCTAGCCCCAGTTCCTGAACTAACCACTGAACTATGAAGGTTATTCAGGTGACGTATAAGGGAGGATGTTCCTAGGTGGGCAAGATCCTTACCCCTGCTTATTTGAGCTTTACATAAGCTACATATGGCCATACATTGGTTGTCTGGATTTGGATAAAAATAACTCCAGACCGAAGAGGTGCATTTTTTGGTCTTCTGACCAGGCATGACGATGGGCTTTTTCATCCCATGGACATCAGCTGTTTCCCCCCCTGGTGCCTCATTTACAATAACCACATCACTATCCTCATCATCAAGTTCCTCCACAGCGCCAGCTACATCATCAATAGCCTCCTCCCGAGCCACCTCTTCCCGTACAGTGATGGGAAGGTCAGGCTTGACAACCACCAACACCCTTGGACTCGCCTTGGGGATTTGTGGTAATTTCTCTTTAGAAGGCAGAGTTGTTTGCTGTTTTGTTGCTGACAGCATAACTCTCTTCAATTTTTTGTAGGGGGGGGAGGAGGAGGAGGGCTAAGATCCGTGGGTGAAGCTGAACCACTAGTCATGAACACGGGCCAGGGCCTAAGCCGTTCCTTGCCACTCCGTGTCGTAAATGGCATATTGGCAACTTTACGTATCTCCGCAGATGATTTTAAGTTTGTCTTTTTGCTACTTTTTCTTAACTTGGGCTTTTTGGATTTTACATGCCCTGTACTACGAGATTGGGCATCGGGCTTGGAAGACGACGTTGATGGCATTTCATCGTCTATGTCATGACTAGTGGCAGCAGCTTCAGCATTAGGAGGAAGTGGGTCTTGATCTTTCCCTACTTTAGCCTCCAAATTTTTGGTCTCCATTATATGTAGCACAAGATACTGCAGAATGTGTAAACTTGGTAATATTGCAGTACCAATGGACTTATACTGCTGGATTGGTTTTGCAAATTTGGTTATAATTTTTTTTTTTTTTAATTTTTTATTTTCATTTTTTTTATAACTTTTTTTTTATTTTTTAAAAACTTGGGAATAATGGGGAAATAACTATGCCTTTAGAGGCACAGAGCACAGGACACAGCACCACTGGACTGAACAGGACACAGCACAGAACCCAGCAGCACTACTGAACTCAGCAGGACAGAGCACAGGACACAGCACCACTGGACTGATACTGCAGAATGTGTGAACTTTGTAATATTGCAGTACCACTGGACTTTTACTGCTGAATGTGTGAACTTGGTAATATTGCAGTACCAATGGGCTTATACTGCAGGATTGGTTGTGCAAATTTTGTTGTAATTAAAAAAAAATTAAATTAGTTTTTTGTATTTTTTAAAATAACTTTTTTTATTTTTTTAAACACTTGGGAATATTGGGGAAATAACTATGCCCTTAGAAGCACAGAGCACAGGACACAGCACCACTGGACTGAACAGGACACAGCACAGGACCCAGCAGCACTACTGAACTCAGCAGGACAGAGCACAGGACACAGCACCACTGGACTGATACTGCAGAATGTGTGAACTTTGTAATATTGCAGTACCACTGGACTTTTACTGCTGAATGTGTGAACTTGGTAATATTGCAGTACCAATGGGCTTATACTGCAGGATTGGTTGTGTAAATTTTGTTGTAATTAAAAAAAATGTAAATTCGTTTTTTGTATTTTTTAAAATAACTTTTTTTAATTTTTTTAAACACTTGGGAATATTGGGGAAATAACTATGCCCTTAGAAGCACAGAGCACAGGACACAGCACCACTGGACTGAACAGGACACAGCACAGGACCCAGCAGCACCACTGACCTCAGAAGGACAGAGCACAGGACACAGCACCACTGGACTGAGCACAGCACAGCACAGCACAGAACTGAACAGAACTGAACAGCACGAGATATAGCAGGACAGAGGGCCACCAGACACACCCTCCCTCTACCCTGATCAATGCCCGAGTGAAGATGGCGGCGACTAGCGGGGAATTTATAGGATCTGAGTATCGTGAGATCCGACAACGGGATTATGAGTCAGAGCCTCAGTTTCAGATTTGAATTTGGCGCCAATACCCGGATCTGTCTCGGATCCGACTCGGATCGGCAACGTTCGGGTGGGCTCGGATTTCAGAAATCCGAGTGCGCTCATCTCTAGTGAACATTGCATTGGAACGTGTTGTAGTTCACGGCTTTCTCTCTAGTATATTTCTCTTACTATAAGTAAACCACATATTGGGGTTTAACAACAAAAATATTTTTTTAAGTTAAATAGAAAGAGAATTGCAACTTTGAAGACTGTCATATATATTTAGAGATTAACCATACATACTGTACAATATACTTGTCATATCAGCTGCTGATATAAGTATTATTACTTCCTTACCATATATGCAGAATTTCTAGGGAACTAATTTTAGTCTGCAAAAATTGTTCTGACTCTGTTATGCATTAATATAAGTGTTGAAAAATTAGTGTCAGTAGAAAAAGCATGTCAAGTGGCCTAATTTTACATACGCATGTGTCAAATCCATTTGTCATATTCATAGAGATTGAAGTAGGATTTGCTGGTTTGCACAGCACATGGATAGCATTATTGTTTTCTGATTGCAGGGGCTCTAGTAGTAAGATTAGGTAAATTATGTCTATGCATTAGGAAACAAAGCAAAAAGAAAAACAGCAAAAAGCAAATCAGGGGTCTGTTACTATCTACAAAGCATACACACAGTGTGCCTGATTCATCAAGGCACTTGTCTACCAATTTTGAGCGTATAGTATGCAAAATCACTACGCATGCCTAGATGCGGGACATACAGCTGTGAACGATGCCCTGTCTGTGCGGTATTCAAACTCAAAGAACACTTATTACATCCTATGATTTCAGGCAGTGAATAGTAAGGGTGTGCCAAACTCAAGTGCACACAGCCACGTCCGAATCCAGCTCTGGCCATCTCAAAGTTACTTGTTTTTCTGCCGCATCTCTTGTTCCAGCTAAAGGCTTAGGGCTAGATTTACTAAGCTGCGGGTTTGAGAAAGTGGGGATGTTGCCTATGGCAACCAATCAGATTCTAGCTGTCATTTTGTAGAAGGTACTAAATAAATGAAAGCTAAAATCTGATTGGATGCTATAGGCAACATCCCCACTTTTTCAAACCCGCAGCTTAGTAAATCTAGCCCTTAGTCTAAGTCCTGATCAGTAGTAATGACAGTCTTGTATACATGCTATAACATGTGTTTCCAATCACGAACAACAGTAAAAATGTATCTTATGCTCACTAGACATTGATAAATGTATTTTCTTGAAGAAAAAACAACACCTTTTTTTTTATAAATTAATGCCTATTTTATTAACAGATGACATTATTTTTCTTCTGTGCGTTCTTTTGCAAATTTATGTAACGCCCCCTAGTGGCGATTTGGTAAACCCTGCACCCCAGTGAATATAGTAGGGGTCACTTAGAGGGCAAGTTAGGTGTTTGTGAAAAGTGAAGCAAACTGGTTGATATGGTGATAACCCAGCCCAGTCTGCTAGAGCCAGAGTGAGAAGAAGAAGGGCTGTCAGCAAGGGGAGAGAGAGACACCCAGACAGAGAAGAGATGTAGCTGGAGACCTGAGAGCTTTCTCCCAGGCTCCCTCAGCATTGCCTGGGAGTGTGAGCGCGGTGACTGCGCAAGGGCAAGTACTGTGTGCCTGAATAGGGGGAGAGTCCTAGGGGTGTGCACCGGTCACTTTTCGTGTTTTGGGTTTTGGGTTCTGATTAGCTTCAGGTTTTGGGTTCTGATTGGTTTTGCCAAAACACCCCACTCAAGGTTTTGGTTCTGATTTAGGGTTTGGGTTCTGATTTTTTTTTTCACTCCTACACTATTATTAACCTAAATAACATTCATTTCGACTCCTTTCCAGTCTATTCTGAACACCTCACAATATTGTTTTTAGGCCAAAAGGTTGCACTGAGGGAGCTGGTTGACTAAGCTAAGCGACACAAGTGGGCAGGAACAGTAAACGTAGTTATATATTGCAGTACAAATTCTTATATACTGCAGGAACAGTGAACGTAGTTAGATTGCAGTACTAATTTTTTTTAGACTGCAGGAACAGTGAACGTAGTTAGATTGCAGTACTAATTGTTTTAGACTGCAGGAACAGTGAACGTTGATATATACTACAGTACCAATGGATTTAGCAGGACAGAGCACAGGACACAGCACCACTGGACTCAGCAGGACAGAGCACAGGACACAGCACCACTGGACTCAGCAGGACAGAGCACAGGACAAAGCACCACTGGACTCAGCAGAACAGAGCACAGGACAAAGCACCACTGGACTCAGCAGGACAGAGCACAGGACAAAGCACCACTGGACTCAGCAGAACAGAGCACAGGACAAAGCACCACTGGACTCAGCAGGACAGAGCACAGGACAAAGCACCACTGGACTCAGCAGGACAGAGCACAGGACACAGCAACACTGCACTAACCAGGACAGAGGACACCACTAAGAAACCACAACCTCCCGCTTCCCTGATCAATGCCCGAATGAAGATGGTGGCGGCAAGCGGGGAATTTAAAGGATCCGAGTATCACGAGATCCGACGGCGGGATTATGAGTCATAGCCTCGTTTTCAGTTTTGAAAAGCGCCAGAAATACCCGAACAGTGCTCAGATCGGGCTCGGATCCGCACTGTTCGGGGCTGCTCGGATAGCGGAGATCCGAGCCCGCTCATCCCTGGAGAGTCCCCAGAGCAGAGACCCCTGGAGAGAAAGGGGAATTGCTGCAAGTGGCAGCATGTATACACTATGGCATGTAGGAGCTGCATATGTGTTGGAGATAAGCTACACTGTGATTCTGGCTGAACTGTGGGTAGCTGTGGAACTACTGTGACCAGGAGAGCCTGGTATGTATTGTGATAAAACCAGCAGTGTGGCTGCATATACAGAGGGGAGGAGTCTCTAATTCCAGAGAGGGGTAGAACCCCATATCAATAAGGAGAAGCCCAAGTGAGAGAGGGGGGCAGAGGAGGGTGAACTGCAGTGAAGTATGAATACTGGAGTGTAGGAGACATGTGAACTATGTTATATTACATCTAGCTAACATTAAGAACTATGCAGGAGGAGTAAGGAGATATATTTGCAACCAAATTCATATTGCTCATTAAGAACTGTGCTGGAGAGAGTAAGGAGCAGTATATATATATTTCTTTATTGCTGCAACCATTATGATAATCGTGCTGGAGGAAGAGGAGTGTAAATAAAGAGTTCAGTTTGTTATAGACATGGTCTGGCACCCAAATTATTGTGACTCTTATTACACTGCACCACAAAGTGACATCACCTGTGTCCCACTACTTACAAAGAAACACCTGCATGTGCAGGGACCCCTTGGTCATTTACACCCATGCCCATCAGCTAGCCAGGGCTTGAGAAGGAGGTGCACTGTGTAACCTTTGCACCTCACCCTACACACTGTGACAGGGGGTTACATTTATAATCCACAGGTATTGGATGTATCCTGCAGCATCTTGTGTAGTAGAGCACAGCAGACCTACACCCGATTTCAACAGTGCACGTATCTTGAGATCCGTGTCTTGATGAATTTGAGAGTGTGCGCAAAGTCTAAATACGTGCATTTAATTCTAAACTCAGGTTGCGCCCAGTATGCGTGCCTTGATATATCAGCCCCAGTGAATTTAATATTGTGGAAATGTGCCTGTTTGACTGCTGAGTGCATGACAAGGCCACAGGACCTCTGTGTAGACACTTTGCATGACCATTTATGGGTTTGCAGGACCATATGAGTTCCCTTACCCCTCAATTGATTAAAACTATTTTCCCCCCCAAAAAATACTGAACATTTATGCCTTAATAAAGTCATGAGCGTAAGGGGGTATTGAGACTGACTTTATTTCATTTATTGCTTTGGCATTTGCGTACATAATGGAATGTTAATTTAAAGTAATCCTAGATTTTGCAAAAATACATCCCATTAAGTGTCCACCGGAAAATGTGTCAAACTCACATAATTTTACAGGGTTAAAAATGCATCTCTCTAGATGTGCATTATCCGCTTCTTGAATCTATTTAAATGACTGATCCTGCAACTTAAAATTTAATTTTTGCATATGGATGCAGAGTGGGGCACGCATGCCTAGCTCGCATTCCGCAATGTATGCCTATGTATCCCCAGCCACTTCCATCACAATGAGCAACATTTTGCACCACTGCAGTTACTGCCATCTTGACACACTAAGCTACGCAGTTTCTTAGCAAAAGCTACCAACCATTTACCTGCTCCTTCCTCTTCAACATCCCTAGTGAAGCTCTCAGAGATGCCTCCAGTATTACAAGCAATCATTTTGATGTAGCTCGTTCAGCAACAATTATCAGGATGCAGAATGGTAGAAACATGGTATAGAAGTACAGGCTCTTTCGCATAGCAGTCAATCCTCATATAAAATTCAGCATTGAACCTTTACTTTTAGGCATATTGTAGAGGCACATGGTTGTTGTACATCCAATTTATACAATTGTATAAACACAAATCCGTCAATAGGGACTAGTTAGCAATTTTTCAGCACAATTATTGTCCGGTGATACTGGTCACTGTTGCTTAGTAAGCTATGTGCATCAAAGGCGGAACTAGCGAGCTGTGGGCACCGATTCCGGGAGGCAGGAAGATGGGAACCGGGGCCCCCGACCCTCTGCATCTGCCATGCAGAGGGCCCCATTATCTCCATGGGCTCCGGTGCACTACACCTGCCACACCAATGGTAGTTCCGCCACAGATGTGCCTATTGATTCAGAGGGCAGTCCCTGCAGATTTAGGGTGTTCTCACTATAATGATGGGTGCACAGTAAACTGGTAATGCTGTGCGATGTAAGTGCAACTTTATCCAACAGGTGAGACTAGCAGCTGCATGGCATATACTGTATGATAAATTAGAAATATATACCGTATATACCCGTGTATAAGCCGAGTTTTTCAGCACATTTTTGTATGCTGAAAAAGGCCCCCTCGGCTTATACACGGGTGAACTTACCTGGTGTCCCATCCCTCAGTTGTTAAGTTCCGCAGTGGAACGCATGTGCGTTCCACTGACAGGAAGTTCGGCATTTGGAATGCAAACTTGCGTTCCAAATGCCGAACTTCCTGTTGGTGGAACGCACATGCGTTCCACTGCGGGGGAAGGAAAAGGCTGTAGCCAGAAACTCGGCTGTGGAGCTTTGCTCCTTAGAGACTCTAGGGCGCAGCGCAGTGCCTGCTTGAGATTTACTGTAGCTGTTCCCATCGCTGCCTTCCTTTTTCGTGGAACTCTGGAGCATGGAAGGCAGGCAACACCCCCAAGTCCCACGGAATCCAGATTGAACCATAAGGATAGAGGATTTCCGTGGCACACCACATACTGGAGCGATGGCCTAACGCCACTCAATGCACCCTGAACCCCCTTACACCACCAAGGTAATTGTAACATCTTTCAACCATTTAAACATGTTAAAGCCTTTTCACCACAGTGTATAGGTGCGCTAAATACATTTTGGAAAGTCATAAATTGGTTAACAATCCATTACTTAGACGACAAGCAAACAACACACATGATATAAAAATGCATATAGAGATGTAAATTAAAAACATAATAATGAATAAATCTAAAAAAAATTACCAGTAGCTGCTGCATTTCCCACCCTAGGCTTATACTCGAGTCAATAAGTTTTACCATTTTTTTGTGGTAAAATTAGGTACCTCGGCTTATATTCGGGTCGACTTATACTCGAGTATATACGGTATATTTTTTTTTTTAGTTGGATTAAAATGTCATTTAATTTTTATGTTAGGTTATGTTAGGAAGAAATTCGTAACTATCTAGTAACTTCAGCAATAATTTGGCACATGTGCAATATGTTAGTAGCTCTTCCCACTACACAAGTAGGCCCGGGCTCCCTGGCATGCCTGTGCCACGAAACTTTGTACCCGCTCTTCCCCCTCTTGCTGCCCTTATGTGTCGCTTTATTGTGTGTGAATCTTTTTAATACATTAGTCAATATCAATCCATGGCAAGAAACACCCCTGAAAATACCCCCTCTACACCCCTTCATCATATTACAATAATCCGCACAATGAAATGAAATCTTGTTTCTCCACTGATCTGCACAATGAGGTACACCAGTGCACTTATCTCTACTTGGGTGGGAATGCCTACACTTTGTCCATCTCCCCTCTGCCTGTGCAAATCACTGCTCCTCTGCAAATATTGTCATCTTGCTTAGCAAACCTATTCACCACAGGGGATATTCAGTCACAAATGTGCAAATCCAGCAACACAGAAAGTCTAAAGCAGCATTTGCAGTGTGGTAAGCCCATCCTGTACTTCATTAATAACTTCTAATATAGGGACGGGAATTTCCAGTATATCACAAAACAGTCACTTCACCAAAGTCAAAGGTCTGCTTGACACACACACACACGCACTATATACATATATATATATATATGTCATGCCAATCCCATAACACTATAATCCAGGATTGGTCAAAAATCAAATTATTTAGTTGGTAGTTAAGGCCCTCATGAAGCCTCGATTACAGTCAGTGAGTGAGCAAATCTTATTCATGATTCCCCTTCTTGGCCATTCACAAATGTCCCTTAAGAAGGCACCTATACAAAATTATCAGCTTGGCTATATTGACATAATGATGTTAATGCCCAATGTAAGCTTTTTAAACTGTTATATTTTAAAATGTAATTATTTTCAAGTACATCATAACTATGCTGATATAATATTTTTAATTTCAGTTTACACTGCATTTCCAAACACTGGATCTCTTGTGGACCTCTCCTAGCTGACTGCACCAGTGTTCTTGTTATGATTTCAACCCTAGTGCCTAAACTTGGGGGTCTGGATGGAAATGCGTATTTTGAAAAGAGCTAAATCATTACTTCAAAACCCAGCTCACTTAATACTAAAGACATAGGTATTTTATTTTTCTCTTAAAAACAACTTTGTTAGGTATAATTTATGTCGTCAATAAATCATGAGTGTGAGAAAAGTTTGGGGCTTTATTTATTACATGTGTCACTATTGTATATTTGGATGTTATTTTTATATTTATCAAAATGTTCCTATATATGGGCTATCACATATAAATTGTGTCTGAAAGGTCCTAAAGGCATCCTATTGGAAGTAAAGGCTGAGGCTTAATCTCTACCACCCAGAGCCATAACTTAAAATGTAAGCGTCTGGGACGAGAAGGAAAACTGATACCCTCTAGCCCTCAATTTTAACTAAATGAACCTAAAATATTCATAAACTGCGTCCCCTTCAGCGTTGCGCCCTCAGCTGTCTCCCGTCTCGCACAGCCATAGTTACCAGCCTGCTGCTACCTCTGAAAATGTGTCCTTTGGCTGCGGTAAAAAGGCTTTTTGTTCCTCTGTTAAACAGAGAATGCCTCTGTAAATGCACACTGTCCACCCCTTAAATCTCATTTGCATACAATATCTTGCAAAAGTATGCAGACCCTTGTTCTCATTTTTGCAGAATAACAAATCCTAAATTCTCTGGGAAATGTTTATTTCAAAGTCCTGAAACTGAAAATTAGTTTTTTTGTTTTTTTATGTAACATTGTTTTATGTTACAAACACATTTAAGAAAAAACTGAAATATTCTGTTTGCATAAATGTGTAATTCCCACACTAATATTTTGTAGACCCACTGTTTACAGAAATAACAGCTTGCAGTCTTGTGGGGTAAGAATGTACCAGCCGTGCACACTGTTCAGGAGTGATTTTGACCCTTCAGCTCCCCCATCAGAACATACAAAAAATATTCCTATAAAGTATGTTTAGATTGCGTGTAAATATGGTAAATATCAGCCAAGTGGTTACACAAGCTATAAATCTATGTATACCTAGGCTTATTTAGTGTATACATATTTAGAACATGGATTGCTACTTGAGCAACATGCTTGAGTTATCAGCATCAGAATTGACAGTTCATGATGGCTCTTCTTTTAGATAATGTGCAGAGCACAAGACTTACTTGATAATGTTAGTCGGAGTACCTTCACCTCAGGCTGCACAGTTCATTGCCGTACCTGGTGGCCAAAAATTAGGCAGAGCATTGTTACACATCGCAGGAAAGTTTACCGTTCATTCTGGTCTCTGTTCATACCTGTTTCCCTTGGTTTTCACTCCTGCATTCACTTGCTGAGCATGCGCACATCTGGTCTTTTCAAAACTTCCTGCATTCACTTGCTGGTCTAAACTGAGCATGCGCAGACTTGGTCTTTTCAAAACTTCCTGCATTCACTTGATTGGCTAACTGCCTGTCAGCCCTGTCTATTTTAAGCACCTGACTCCCTACTAAGGTGCCAGATCATCAGGTCTCCTTACCTGTTAGGACGTCTCCTCCTCTGGCTCCTGTTTATTGCTTCCACCTTGTTATTCGTTGGATTCAGCAACGGCGCTGCAGATTGTTGCGCATCACATCTGATCCTGCTCCAGGGCTTTCGGCTTCTCAGAACCTCAGCGATTCATAATCCTGCAGCCTTGCTCTTTTGTGCATACTTGACTCACCTTCTCCGCAGCATTGACGCTGCTGTCTCTCTGCAGGGCATTGGTCCTCTCATCTGCACTATTACCGATATTTCTCACTAGTAACAGTGGGAAATGAAGCACAGGCCCCCTGTGCCTCCTGTACAGAGTTAAACTTAATCATATATAACCACTGTTATAGTGTGAAATGTTCTTAGTTGTTGGGTTTACGAACAGTATCAGACTTTCTTATACAAATGAAAAGATGAAAGAAATTTTCATGAAATTGTTTATCATATGGATATTATTCTATTATCCTTTTCTTAGAAAACACTTTCATCTAAGTCTAAGAAAGCATACATAATTGTCATTTTTGTAACAATTAAATGGACATCCACACATATTGACTTTTCTAATATTATAGATTTTAAATTGTGCTAGTGCAGTGTAGAGGTCATTCAGTAAGTGCAATGCTCATGTCATTACTGGATAGGACAAAATTAGCAAGTGCTGGATTAGTGTGCACTTCTTTGTAGTAATCATATGTGTCTATTAGTTAAATGAAAACAATTCAAATTATGCTGCAATATGTACTTATTAACTGGTGGTTGTACAACGTACCAGAGCCGAATTTAGACCTCATGGGGCCCAGTGGCGCACACAAGGGGGGTTTCTGGGTCTCCAGAAACCTCTCCCCTCCGCTAAAAAAGTGCCCTATATAGTGGCACTGTACTATACAGCAGCCGCAGCGCTGTCAAAGAAGCGCCCGCGGCGGTGCTGTATTTCTGTATTTCATACAGCACCGCCACGGACGCTTCTTTGACAGCGCCGTGGCTGCTGTATAGTACAGTGCTGCCTAAACTGAGCTGCTGCGTATGTGTGGAAGCTCTCTCGCTTTTTTTTTTTCGGTGGAGGGGAAACCCCCCCTTAAAAATGCTCCGTGCGCCCCTGGGGCCCTAGGTAGGATACTGGTTTGGGGCCCCCCTCCCTGAAACAATCCATAGCACTATATTTTTGTAGCATACCATATACCCCTATAGTTAAGTAGAAGTGAAAATATGTGCCGCTGCGCAGCGTCCGCGCAGCGCCAGAGGAGGTGTGGCCATACCATTGGGGGCGTGGCTTGCATCATTGGGGCGTACCTAACATGTGAAAAGAGCTAGGCCACCCTTCTACAGAAAAAGGCACCCCTAAATAATTACCGAGCAGTCACGTTTTTTAAGTAGTTGGGTCAAAACAACTAAATAAGTATGGGCAGAAATACTTATTACGTTGTTTACAAAAATAATACGCATAAATCCAAGTATGTGCCCTTGTCACTCTCTGCTGCCATTTGTGACATGTAGTAGTACTTTATGTATTGATACCATTTTTGCAAGTTGTTTCAGATTGGTTTGTCGAATCTATATCAGATTGTTCACCTGTTTGGGAGGTATTCAATTGTGAGCGAGATAGGTGAAATACTCGCGCTCGAAAAATATTACCGTTAATACGGTAATTACTCGCTGAATTTCAGCTCGCAGCTCCCTGAGCTAGCCACCAAAGTAACGTGGTCCATTTAATTTCACTTTCTAGCTCCACAGTCTGTGCAGCCTGCTTTTTTTATCTTCAAAGTATTTATATTTACAAGCCTTGCAATTTAAATTAACTAGAGGTAGTGACGTGGTAGAACTCCAAAAGGCAGTTTGGAAGCCCCTGTACAAACTGGCTCTATTTTTTAACTGAGTTGTCCCCCCTCCAGTGTGTACTCGGAAAGAGTTTTTAGTGCAGCGGGGAACCTGGTCAGTGAGCGGAGAAGGAGGTTGCTTCCTCACAACGTTGAAAAAATGATGTTTATAAAAATGAATAATCAATTCCTCAATGAAGTACAGCACTGCCCTCTAGACAGTACATAGGGACCTGTGGTTGTGGAGTCCAGCGGGGACGAATTGATAATGTGTGAGGAGGAGGAAGTACACACTGTAGGGGGAGAGGAATCAGAGGTTGAGGATGAGGACGACATCTTTCCTCAGTAGAGCCTGTTTAGTTTGTACAGGGAGAGATGAATTGTTTTATTGGTGTGGGGGCCCAAACAAACCAATCATTTCAGCCACAGTTGTTTGGTAGGCCCTGTCGCTGAAATGATTGGTTTGTTAAAGTGTGCATGTCCTATTTCAACAACATAAGGGTGGGTGGGAGGGCCCAAGGACAATTCCATCTTGCAACTTTTTTTTTGGCATTATGTGACCATTCAACAGTCGTTTGCCATGTTCAAAAAGTAAAAGAAAATGCCAACAAATTCAATAAATTAAATCAAAAGTTAAATGCCCTGTCATTATTTAAAACAAGAGGTTTTGACGTGCTAGAATTAGTGTATAAACACTATACTTGGAACTTGGAGGAGGTATTGTGGCCCCGGTATCAAATTGGGTACCGGGGCCACCCCACTACGCAGTCCAGATACTTGTTTGGTGGAATTCAGACCAGTTGAGGGTGTATTTATTTTATTGTGGCCCCGGTATCAAATTGGGTACCGGGGCCACCCCACTACGCAGTCCAGATACTTGTTTGGTGGAATTCAGACCAGTTGAGGGTTTTATTATTATATTGTGGGGACCACTCTATACCACACTACCACTCTATACCACTCTATTTAATACTTTAATTCTATTTAATACTTTAATTCTATTACTATTTCCCATAAAGAGGAACTGCCGCTTCTATTTATTACTTTAATTCTATTAGTAGTTACCATAAAGAGGAACAAAATAAACCAATTTTACCAAAATAATATGACTTACAAACACTACACTTGAAAGATGGTGCCTTTAAATGAAAAAGTCAGTCTTCATTGCACGACTATGTGCAACAGGGACATTTTTTTTGTTTACAAAGTCAACCAATGACACTTCGACCCTGTCTGTCTTTAACATACTTGGTGGGATCTCAATGACGAATGGTCTGTACCATGGTTGGAGGAGGTATTGTGGCCCCGGTACCAAATTGGGTACCGGGGCCACTCCCCTATGCAGTCCAGATAGAGGTGTATCAGATATTAAACAACGTTGACTGTTGCTGCAAAATTTTTAAATAATATTGTGGGGAACACTACACTACGCAGTCCATAAACTTTTTGGGTGGAATTCAGACCCGTGTAGGGTTTTTTAATAATATTGTGGTGACCCACTCCTCTATGCAGTCCAGGTACATTATTCTGTGCGATTTATACCAGTTGATGGTTATCTTATTATATATATTGTGGTGACCCACTCCTCTACGCAGTCCAGGTACATGTTTTGGTGCGATTAAGACCAGTTGATGGTTTTCTTATTATATTGTGGGGACCACTCCACTACGCAGTCCAGAAAGATACCTTGTTGCAACGTTTTGGACTAATAACTATATTGTGAGGTGTTCAGAATACACTGTAAATTAGTGGAAATGCTTGTTATTGAATGTTATTGAGGTCAATAATAGCATAGGAGTGAAAATAAGCCCAAAAACTTGATTTTTTTAACTTTTTATGCTTTTTTCAAAAAAAATCAGAATCCAAAACCTTAAATCCGAACCAAAACCTTTCGGCAGGTGTTTTTCTAAACAAATCCGAACCCAAAACATCGAGAAAATCCGGATCCAAAACACAAAACACGAGACCTCAAAAGTCGCCGGTGCACATCTCTAATACTAATATAATATACATGCAATTATTTGCTATAAAACCCATTCAGTTGAAATTAATACCATAGTTGGGACATGCTGTAATGTACACTGTGGTGTACTGCAAAATGTACATGAAAGTCTGCTTTATTCAACGCAAAATCCTACTCCATCTGTAATATTTCATTTTACCATATTGCAAAAATACACAGGTTTCCAACACCCATTGGCCTTAGGCCTTCAAAGTCAGAAATGACATCCTTTCCTACGTGAGGTAGACAATATTAAGAAAGAAACAACCAGGATTTACTTTCTTTTTGTTTTGCCCCATGTGCTGCAAGTGTACTGATGTCAGTACTGTGTGTGTGAAGAGGTGGAGGGGCCGATGTCAGTGCTGTGTGTGAAGAGCAGGGGAGCGGGTGGGTGGGGTGGGATGATGTCAGTGTTGTGTGTGTGTGTGTGTGTGTGAACATGTGAAGAGGGGTGGAGGGGCTAATATCAGTGCTATGTGTGTGCGAAGATGGGGGGCCTGATGTCAGTGCTGTGTGTGTGAAGATGGCGGGGCTGATGTCAGTGCTGTGTGTGTGAAGATGGGGGGCCTGATGTCAGTGCTGTGTGTGTGAAGATGGGGGGCTGATGTCAGTGCTGTGTGTGTGAAGATGGGGGGCCTGATGTCAGTGCTGTGTGTGTGAAGATGGGGGGCTGATGTCAGTGCTGTGTGTGTGAAGAAGATGGGTAGGCTGATGTCAGTGCTGTGTATGTGAAGATGGGTGGCCTGATGTCAGTGCTGTGTGTGTGAAGATGGGGGGCTGATGTCAGTGCTGTGTGTGTGAAGATGGGGGGCTGATGTCAGTGCTGTGTGTGTATGAAGATGGGGGGCCTGATGTCAGTGCTGTGTGTGTGAAGAAGATGGGTAGGCCGATGTCAGTGCTGTGTGTGTGAAGAAGATGGGTAGGCTGATGTCAGTGCTGTGTGTGTGAAGAAGATGGGTAGGCTGATGTCAGTGCTGTGTGTGTGAAGATGGGGGGCTGATGTCAGTGCTGTGTGTGTGAAGAAGATGGGTAGGCTGATGTCAGTGCTGTGTGTGTGAAGATGGGGGGCTGATGTCAGTGCTGTGTATGTGAAGATGGGTGGCCTGATGTCAGTGCTGTGTGTGTGAAGATGGGGGGCTGATGTCAGTGCTGTGTGTGTGAAGATGGGGGGCTGATGTCAGTAATGTGTGTGTATGAAGATGGGGGGCCTGATGTCAGTGCTGTGTGTGTGAAGAAGATGGGTAGGCTGATGTCAGCGCTGTGTGTGTGAAGAAGATGGGTAGGCTGATGTCAGTGCTGTGTGTGTGAAGAAGATGGGTAGGCTGATGTCAGTGCTGTGTGTGTGAAGATGGGGGGCTGATGTCAGTGCTGTGTGTGTGAAGAAGATGGGTAGGCTGATGTCAGTGCTGTGTGTGTGAAGATGGGGGGCTGATGTCAGTGATGTGTGTGTGAAAAAGATGGGTAGGCTGATGTCAGTGCTGTGTGTGTGAAGATGGGGGGCTGATGTCAGTGCTGTGTGTGTGAAGAAGATGGGTAGGCTGATGTCAGTGCTGTGTGTGTGAAGAAGATGGGTAGGCTGATGTCAGTGCTGTGTGTGTGTGTGAAGATGGCGGGGCTGATGTCAGTGCTGTGTGTGTGTGAAGATGGGGGGCCTGATGTCAGTGCTGTGTGTGTGAAGATGGGGGGCCTGATGTCAGTGCTGTGTGTGAAGAAGATGGGGGGGCTGATGTCAGTGCTGTGTGTGTGCATTGACAAGGGGCGTGTGGCAATGTAATTGCGTGTGTGATAGCAAGAGAGCTTGTGGCAATGTAATGTGGGTGTGATTGTATGATGGCAAGGGGGCTTGTGGCAATGTAATGTGTGTTATTGCAAGGGGGCTTGTGGCAATGTAATGTGGGTGAGAGATAGGTGGTGGTTAATAGGTGCTATTTTGTTTGTGGGGTGATGGCGGGGAAATTTTATTTAATAGTGGGGCCTATTAATTTAAAATGGGGTTAATTGGGGGCTATTGAATGTGCGGGTGAGTTTGGGTGGGAAGTAGGCTATTAATTTAAAGGTGGACTGCGGGTTGGAACTAATTATTTAATGGTAGATGCTATTAATTTATTTGTGGGGTGATGATGGGGCTGTTTAATTTAATAATGGGGCCTATTAATTGAAGTTGAGGTGATAGGACCTTTAATTTAATGGTGGGGTGGTTTGGAGCTATTAATTGAATATGGGGATGAGTTTGGGATGGAGGGCTATTTACTAAATGTGAATATGAATTATTTAATGCCTGATAGTTGTGGGAAATGGTTATATTTATTAAATGTAAATGCTATTAATTTATTGCTGGGGCTCTTGGAGGGAGGTTTATTTATTCAATGTAAATGCTAGGAAAAACTACAAAAACAGGCAAGAGAGAGCAGGACAGTCTGCCAACTGCATTTTTCTATATTGGCAGTTCCTTTGCACTACTTATTAAATAAACACAAATATGTACAGTCGGGGCCAAAAGTTTTGAGAATGACACAAGTATTGGTTTTCATAAAGTTTCTGACCTTTTTGTCAGATGTTGCTATGGTACACTGAAGTAAAATTATAAGAATTTCATAAATGTCAAATGCTTTTATTGACCATTACATTAACTTTATGCAAAGAGTCAATATTTGCAGTGTTGACCATTCTTTTTGAAGACCTCTGCAATTTGCACTGGCATGCCCATTCTTACCTAATCAATTCTTGGAGTTTGTCAGAATTTGTGGGTTTTTGTTTGTCCACCAACCCCCTGAGGATTGATCGCAAGTACTCAATAGAATTAAGGTATGGGGAGTTTCCTGGCCATAGACCTAAAATGTCAATGTTTTGATCCCCAAGACACTTAGTTATCACTTTTGCCTTATGGCAAGGTGCTCCATCATGTTGGAAAAGGCATTGTTCATCACCAAACTGTTCTTGGATGGTTGGGAGAAGTTGCTCTTGGAGAATGTTTTGGTACCATTCTTTATTCATGGCTTTGTTCTTAGGCAAAATTGTGAGTGAACCCACTCCCGTGGCTGAGACGCAACCCCACACATGAATGGTTTCAGGGTGCTTTACTGTTGGCATAACACAGAACTGATGGTAGCGTTCACCTTTCCTTCTCCGGATAAGCATTTTTCCAGGTGCCCCAAACAATCTGAAAGGGGATGCATCAGAGAAAATTACTTGACCCAAGTCCTCAGCAGTCCAATCCCTGGACATTTTGCAGAATATCAGTCTGCCCCTGATGTTTTACTAGAGAGAAGTGGCGTCTTTGCTGGTCTTCTTGACATCAGGCCATCCTCCAAAAGCCTTCGCCTGACTGTGCGTGCAGATGCACTCACACCTGCCTGCTGCCAATACTGAGAAAGCTCTGCACTGGTGGTGCCTCAATACCGCATTCTGGAGTATATGCAAATTGCCATCATAAAAACTGAGACAGCAGACTTTGGGAAAAATAATATTTGTGTCATTCTCAAATTTTGGCCATGGCTATATATTGTGACCACATTTTCTGTTACTGGTTTACTACTGCTAAATTTAGTTGCTCATATTGTCCTACTTACTATGTATTAGTCAAAGTGTACCCATCACTCGTACACAGGAGAGGCAGCCATTATGTGGGTGAACCAAGAATCATACCACCCAACTGTCCCGATTTCAGTGGGACAGTCCTGATTTACGGCCCTGTTTGTCCCATGGGTGGGAATGTTGGGGGAAGGGTGATATGTAATGGGCAGTCTAGCACTTTACATGCCTCTGGTGGCATAGTCAAATTTCTACTAATCTGCCTCCTTTTGTGTTTGCCCTGCCTACAGTTGATATGGTCCCGCCCACATGAGGCCACTTACAGAAATTTTTCCAGGGACACTTTAAGTTCCCAATCCGCCCCTGTCTGTGCCCATTCACATCACCTCTGTGCCCATTCACATCACCTCTGTGCCCATTCACATCAAATCTGTGCCTCTTCACATCACTTATGTGGCCCTTCACATCACCTCTGTGTATTATCCTATTAAGATGTATGGCTAGGGTTTTTTTTACAGTCACAGATTAGGAATGTGATGGGTCTATATGAATCACAGTGTCAGGTTCTTCTCTGGCTTATGCAGGACAATTATTAAAGCCTCTATCATAGAGCTAGGCCAGGTAGAGAGATTGTTTGATTGGTGTAGAAGTTTACCTCACCCTATGTGCCTCTGTTGTTTTACTTACCTTTCAATTGCCTTTCTCTCTTTTGTATTCCTCTTTTCTGATCTTCTTGTCTTCCTGTTTTCTTTCTTCTCTGGGGTACTGCTCCTCTCTGCTCCTTGGTTAGTCCTCACTCTGGCCGGATACAGATAAAAAAAAAATAACAGTCACGTAATTGCGCGGTGGCTCCCGATAGTTTCTCCTTCTCTCTTCTACCACTGAATGTCAGTGGGAGCAGAGACTGCCGGGAGCCGCCGCGCGATCACGTGACTGTTTTTTTTTTTATTCTGTTTCTGGACACAATTTGTTTTATTATGCTACCGGACAGAGGGGGGTGGCCTTGCCTACCCCGCTTACCGCCAGACCTGGGAGGGCTCTCTGGGAACCGCTGGGCCCTAAGCAGTTGCCTAGGTTGCCTAGCAGTAAATCCAGCCCTGCAACGTACTACATGGTTTATCTTTATTTCCCAGTGATGCATACTGGAGTTCTTATAGAAGTGGAGGTATATGCAGAGATAGAAAGAGATGCATGTAAAAAAAAAACACAATAGCGTCCATATGTAGAGTCGGAAGCATCTTGCAATGTGAATAATTACAAAAGAGTAGTACTTATGCCAGGCATACCAGTGTATGTATGTATGTATGTATGTCTGAAGGAAGAGGAGGGTATGAATGAATATACAAATTCAACAACCCTCAAAAACGTTCCTGAAAGCTCACATGAGACTGCACTATACATGCACCACCCCCACATGCTAAGAAGAGCAGAGAACGGGCCGTTATAGTGGATGGATAAACATCCATAAACATAAAAATAAAATAAAACAATACTGGGTAATACATACATAGAGGTAAATGGGGCCTGCTCGCAAGCTTACAATCTATGGGACAATGGGAGTTTGACACATGAGTAAGTGCTACATATTGAATTTGGACCAGCAAGAATGCAAAGGTAAAAAGTACTCAGGGAGAGAATTCCACAAAGTAGGTGCAGCCCGAACAAAGTCCTGTAACTGGGAATGGGAGGATGTGATGAGAGTGGAAGAGAGACGTAGAACTTGTGCAAAACTGAGATATTTTGAGACAAGTGAGGCGATATATGTATGTAGGTGCAGCTTTGTTGGAGGTCTCTGATTAAATCGCCCTATAAGTGATGAAACGCGTCAGTCTGTATGTGGATACTTTGAGATTGTGAGCGTGGAGCACTATGATTTCAAAAGTTAATATTACCAGCGAACTGCTAACACCTTTATCGGGACCAACATTTACTGAGCATGACAACACTAAGTGCCGACTTGTGCACGGACAACTTGCATTTTTCAGTTCAAGTCTTGGATACTAGTAAAAAATATGTTTGAAAACAATAGTGACTGTGCTTAGCTCTAATACAATACTTGGACCAAACTTTCAATTTATTGACAATAGTGTTGATATTGACAAACATGGTTTCCAGTGTGCTATACCTTTGCAGGATTTTGACCAATGTTTGCTTAGAGCTCATTAGGAACACTTGTGTTTTAGTGGTTTTTTATGTTTTTATATATTACACTGACTTTTATATAAATACATGTTATAAATTACCGCAGCCTATTTACCAGTTTTGTTGGTGGCCTGTATGTTAGTAGAAACATTTTATATTGGATGTAGATTAAGGAATCTATGGGTGAAAATTATTCCACATGTGAGAGAGTGCAATCACATAGTGGGCAATTTTGAAATCATTTTGTAATATTACTATACATGGACATTGTCAAATACAGAAATTTAAAATTTTCAAAAATGTCCCTGAAATTTAGGCACATTTAGTTTGTGATTTACTGATTCTTCAATTTTTGCACTCTACCATAACTTAGTCATTAGTCATTTTTGCTTAGATGAAACATGAATATTAACAGTGAAGGGTTGGATGTTGGTAGATCCTTGCGTGACTGAGAGAATGTATATTAAGAGCAAGAGTGAGCAAGTCATGACTCAGAGTTTGACATTCTCCCTCATCTGTTTTCATGTGTTAATTAACTGTATTTGCTAATTAGGACAGACAGCAACTGCTTTACATGTGGCCATAGGGTTCTGTCTCTTCAAACTGTGTATTAAATGTTATGACTACAAATCTGGGTAACTACTGTGGGAAGTAATAATAGCTTTCGGGTCAGTTTAATGACATTTAAAAATTGTCACTACAGCTATTGTTATAGTAGCCCCACAGTTTGGTTGTAAATAAATCAATTAAGATCCTAATTGCAATAAGGGGGGGAAGGGATGGTTTGGAGGAGTGGTGGCTATTAGAATGATTGCTAAGATGACAGTAGATTATAGACTTGTGTCAGTGCAGGGGAATCTGGTCCTGCTGGCATGTAAGGTGTTAAGTCCACTTAAAACAAAGAAGAGTCACAGTTCCAAGTTATGATCAGGGTAAAATTGTGGTGGAGATCCAGTTTGGGTGAGCAGCAGAACCAGAGAGGAATGGATGACTGGACGAATGGACACAGCTCAGCAGACTTTACACAATATAATTGATCCAATATAAGTGTGAGGGTACGAAACTGATACCTGAACTATTAAGGACCCAAGCATAATGCACTCTAAGTATAATCAGATCTGAATAGATACAAATAACCGATCTTCTTGGCAATGCACATTATGAGTAATACCCGATTTCCTTCAAAATAGAAATAATATTTAAAATATTATATTCTGTGAATACTGTTAGGATTATAATATAATGGTGGTGAGTGAAACCATTAATGTATGATGAGGGAATTGATTGATATAAGGGGGTTAATTATAATGTGTAGGTTAATTGATGATGGCGAAGATGATGTTAATGAAGATGTTATTGTAATGAGGCTTAGAGATTTTACGATTATGAGGTGATTAATGAATATGAGGTAGAGGGCATTAATTGATGAGGGAGTCAATGATTACTATAAGGAGTTAATTATAATGCATGCCATCTGAGGATATTATAACCAGAACATTGAGTACTGCTTCAATGCTTGATAAATAGGCTTCCCAAACTGTACCGCTGGTGGTAACCCATTATAATTTTTGAGCTGAAGTAAAATCAAGCCCCTTTATAAATTAGACCCTATGTTCTCTACATCAATTGATTGAGCAACTTCCACTTCTTTATTTGTCTGAGAGGCATGTTGGTGTCAGTACTGAGGGGGAGTGCTGCCATTGGATTGCTATTTGGAGGCTTCTGGGGTACCTCTTTGGTAAGTTAGCTCTCAATTTAAAAACACATATCTATGGCCCAAATATATGGGACTCTCATTGTTTAGAGTTAGGACCACCCTATTAGCAAAAGCGCCGTGGAGTGGCGGGTGGCTTTAACATACATTTGCAAATGTGTACAACTAAGAAGTTTGCATTTTTATCTACAGTAGAAATGGCAGATCTATTGCTGGCTATAGCAGTGTGCTGGGGGATCTCTCTGTGTGTTTGTTCCTTTCAGGATAACCCCACCCTTTCAAGCACCTGCTATAGCCTATAAATTGATTGAGTAACTTCCACTTCTTTATTCTTTAGTTCTCTACATCAAACAACTTTTTAAGGATGGACGACTGCTCATAAGTCAGTGCTTTATGCTGTCCCCCTGCTGAAATGCCAGCCAGTCACTTCAGTGAGGAAGGTCATCATCAACACTGATGCCTATTTGAATCAGGCAATCAGATGTTGTCCTTGGATCTTTATTGATTGGCAGTAATGTTTTGCTGTCTTCCCATTTTGAAAAGGAAGTCAAACTTTTAAGCACACATAAGGCCCACCTAGTGGCATGTTCAAATGGTAAAAGACTAGAAAATAACTTAATCTTGGTTCTTCTGGTACATGCAACAGCACATACAATACAGAGTGGTTAACGGAGATCTGTAGATGTGATGGTTTCATGTTTATTTGGTTAAAATCTCTTTTGAGAGTCCCATTTGCCAGCCCTTCTCAAAGTGAGAAAATTATAGGTCTGTAAAGGGTGCTCCTGGTAGCCTATGTTGCAATTACATGCCGTCCTTTCTGCCCCAGCTAGCGGATGGGCACAGGCAAACAGTACCAGGGAACTCCTGAATATCCGTATATCTTTTTAACACCGTTCGCATGTGGTAGACACTAGTGTAGTGCATTGTGCAGTGCAAATACTATTGGGCACCAGGCCAACTCAGTTTCCTCCAACACAGAAAAGCATAACATTTTCAAGCTGTGCACATTTAAATTGCTTTTAATCTAATATCGGGGATTACAAACAATAGACGCTAAAAGAATATAGGAATAATACAAATTAATATAACAATAATAATAATAATTAAAAAAAAATATATAAACATTTATTATTGAAAACCATCTACACCCAAGTTGTTAGTTCTCAAAGTCCGGCCCCACCTAGAGGGTGTGACAACATATTTTAATCAAATATTTTTCTTTTCTATTTTCACTTTCTTTAAAATATTTCACCACAAATGGACTGGATAAAAGTTGCACTGTAAACAAAGATTTCTATCCCAAATTACCAATAAAAGTGATTTTAATACTGTAAAGAAATTTATTTTCCTTTGGACTGGAGTGCCTTCTGTTTCAACTCTGATTTTTGCTAAAATAAATGTTTATTAAGTTGGAAGAGCACCCCCTCAGTTGGATTATGAAATATAAAATAGTGATAGCAGACTTTAATAAATATATCAGGTGGGTCCCTTCCTGGTGCTGACCTATCTTTCTCTTTGTAGTAAGAAAATAGAGGTTAAGTGTCACAAATTACATATCTGTCCAGCCAGATTGCAATGCAAAAATCACTGTTCCCAAGAGATGATAGGTGGTTCTGGGCAGGAAATAGTGATTTGGAATAAAGGATACAATAGAGGAACTTCTCTTTTACTTTAGAGAATAAATTGCATAAAATCACACTAAATAGCACTGTTTTTTTCTTAAGTGTTAAATCTTATGAGATTTAAACTCCCAACTGAACATCTCATATTCTGCTACAGCCTTACACTATATCAAAAATAATTAACAGCACTCACTGTGTGGGTGGAGAGTAACATGACAAGTATTAAATAATTTAATACCTGTCCTGCCAAGCCAACCCCCTCCTGGAGGTTTTAATTGCTTTGATATTAATCCCTGTCTCTGATCACCAGTGTAATAATACGTTCATAAGGAAACCATGTACACTAAATTCCATGCAAATAAACAAAATTAATTAAAACATTATATTAATGTTCCAGCATTTGGCTGCATATCCTGAGTGAAACCTCCTCTACTAGCAATGAAGACACTTTTACCTGCATGCCTCGACTATTACTATTGCTTCCCATAAAATATACGTAGAAAAAAAATATTCAAATATGCCAATTTTAAAGAATATCTATCAAGACTAATTTAGAGTTCTACCAGTGATTATATATAAGGAAATAAATAGAAAGATATGGGAGTGTATCCTTTTAAAAATGTAAAAACAAATTTCCATTTGTATCTAGTAACGTTTATAATGAGAGAGATGGTTAGTGACTTATTTCTCAGGTAACTCTGGATAGTACTTTAAATAGACCTTGCTACATCCTCCTCACTGCTCATAGGAGTGTATTCCTGTTAATTACAGGAAGCATGCAGCAGGAGGTTACATCTGGGAAGCATTCACCATGTAATAATTTCTTCACAAGTTGTCAAATAAAGATTTCTTTACATAGTAACCAAATGACTCCAAATTGTTAGTGATATTGTACAAGATTCAAATACAGTATCAATTTAGTTTTAGAGCTCTAATGATCAAAACACCTATATGGATGTCAATTACCTACCAGTATATGCTCATGAATTATTCATTTAGAAATGTTAGTTAGGCATAGTACTCACTAGCAGTCATTCCTTCCCTCTTTAAGCATAAGATGTGCACTATTTGGGGCATCCTACAAATAGGGAGTGGAGTGCCGCTAACTTCTATACAAACAGCTGCTGCCTATCTTATGTTCTCATGTATTTGCATCTGTTTTTACAAGCATATAAATGGGCTAGTAAGCCAGGGAAGTAAGAGGAGCAGACTGATGTATTGGATCAGGACATCCCTGGAGAAAGCAAGCTAACCGTCACAGTAATATGCCCAAGTCTACTCACAAATTCAAGAATGAGATTGCAGGTCCTGCAATGAGATGATTAATGATATTAAATTGGCCTTAACAGAAGGTCATTCAACATCAAATCAACACAGGGTTTCAAACTGACCATTTCAGATTGTAATGAAATTTGGTATAATAAGTGCTGTCATGGGTGTAAAGAAACCCTCAAAATCTTAGACTGATATGTACACTGGTTTTGAAGTTATACGCCTTTAAAGCTGCACTTTTTTTAGCGAAAAATTTGCTTTTAAGGTTTTTTTAAATTGCATTTGTAGCTCACCTGATTGTGCTAGAGAGTTGGGCAACGGTGGTTTGCAATTATTCTGGAGAAAGCATCGATGAAGTAGTAGTGGCATTCCTCCATCCAGCTGATCCATCACCATGTTTTTTATGCCCAAGGAAGCTGGATGTTTTATGGATTATTATGATAGATGTTCTGTGTTAGGTGAATCTGTTCAGTCCAACAGGTCGAATATATACCCTTTCTGAAATGGAGATACTAAAAACAAATGAAGCCTTCAGCCAGTTCCAACCCATCAAGTAACACCATCCATCCAAAACAGCAGCACCAAATGGTAATGATCTATAATAAGCTTTCTTATAATATGTGAAAGACATAAAATTATCACAACTGTTTTAAATATTTAAGTATTAACATACTGTGTCATTGTACACAATATACATCAAAGGGATTGTTTAAGGAGATAAAATAAAAGTAATGAATAGGCCTAGATAGTTCTCATTTTCATTATTTTAACAAACAGTCCAAAGTAAAAGCTCCTGTAGCAGATGATCCCATTATGATCCCAAAATAAAACTTTAGGGATTTATTAACAATAGTATGAACAATATATATCATATGAAAGCCCATAAAAAGAAGTTTAAAATGAGACCTTGTCCAACTTTCTATCAGTAGTCGCGGCGGTGCCCGCGGCCGCCGGCACTCTTCCTGTGCTGTTTGTGACGTCCCAGCCCTCTCCATGATGACCGGGGTGTCACTTCCGGTTCCTACTTCCCGGTTGCCTGGGCAACAACCGGGACGCATCAGCAGTGCCGGATTAACCCGAGGTCTAACTGGGCTATAGCCCAGGGGCCTCGGGCATCCAGGGGGCCCTTCAAAGTCCTTTGCAGCATTATTGATCGGTCCAGGGGGCGGGGGCGCCCCCAGCCCGATCAATGCTGCTGAGCACTGTCACTGTAGTCCTCCGTCCCCGGCGCTCAGTAATCTGCTTACTGAGGAGATCTCGCGAGTGAACTCTCATGAGATCTCCTCAGTAAGGAGTTTACAGCGCGCCGGGGACGGAGGACTGGACTGACAGGTAAGCGCTCGGTGGGTGGCTCACATTGGGGGCCTCACGGGGGAATGGAGGCGCCCTTAGCCCAGGGGCCTCCATTCCCTTAATCCGGCCCTGCGCATCAGGCTCCCTGCCGTTGTGCCCGGCCAGCTGTCAAACAGTTGTGCGCGCGCAGGGCTGTTACAGTTCAGCCAATAAGGGCTGATTAAGTTATAATGCAGCTGGGCACTCTGTTTTGTCATTGGCAGCAGTGCCAATTATTTATTATACTAAACCTGAGCACACTTGCAGGGTTTTGCCCTGATTGGTCCTTAGCACTTTTTAGGGCAGTGAGGACTGAGCTTCACTGCCGGTTATAGCGTTCTGTCTCAGTAATGCTGCCTGCTCCTGTTCTTGTTTGGTGTTAAAACCTTAGATTGATTTACCCGTGTATGACCTCTGCCTGTCCCTGGATCCTGAACCATTTCCTGTGACCGTGATCTTTTGCCTGTGCCCGGACTCTGAACCATTGCCTGTGATCCAGACCTTTTGCCTGTGCCCGGACTCCGAACCATTGCATGTGACCATGACCCTGCTGGTTCCTGACATCTCCGGTACACGGTCCAGTCCGCAGATCTCTGGCCTGCCGCTGCTCCGTGTTCTACCTCCTGTGCCTGTGCTCTGCCGTGTGAACATAAACGCATACTACTCTGAGCATAAGTCTTGGGGGCATCCGAGTACCTGTGAGCATAACCAGTCTCTACGGGAAAGGCGGCTGCTAAAGGTGAAGACCTCTTCTACTGGTTCTATGAGTTTATGCCACACCGGTTGATGTAACACTTTCTAGCTCAATCAGGTGAGCTACAAATGCAATTAAAAAAAACATTAAAAGTATTTTTTTAAAAAAAAGAAAATTGCAGGTTTAAAGACGTATAACTTCAGAACCAGTGCATATATCAGTCTCAAGATTTGGGGGTTTTCTTTACACCCATGGCAGAATTTATTTAACCAAATGTCATTGAATGTAATTAGAGAATGTAAAGTAGAATTTTTTCTAAAATTGTGTTGATCTGATGTGGAATGACCCCAGAGTCTTTACAGCTTCGCAAAGCAACTTGATATTTACACCTACTCAGAGGAAGCAGTAAATAGGTATTGGCCAACTACTTTCAGTAGGTTGTTTCTTGCTCCATCTAAGTGCAATATTTTGAATGTTTAATTGTGGCTAATTTAATTAAGACAACCCCATACTCTCATGACTTAATTAAGACATAAAAGCGGCTCAAATGAGCAATATTGTAGGAGAATATAGGAAAAGTTTAAATGAATTGGACCAAAAATGATAGTAGGCTGGACTTTCAGGTGATGTTTTTCACAGACAAAAAGCCCACATAGTCTTAATTAAAGCAACTGCACTGATAAACATCAGAAAGCAAAATAGGGGAATGCACAGGTGTACATTCATAGCAGATTGATACACATATTTCCATATTAGTTTGAACACAAGATATGGGTCTGCAAGCATGACTTGATTCCAGATATGGGGCAGCAGATTAAGCATTACATGTTAATATGGGCACCAGAATGACTGCCAAATAAGGTTCTGCATAGTAGACTGGGCACAAGATATGAGACCACATAATAAACTTTGCACCATCCCCTGCTTGTGTGACACGGAGGCAGCACTGGGAATATTGGGCCTGGTTATTAGACAGGGCACCAAATGTGGTTCTGCATATTAGAATGAGTACAAGCTAGAACTCTGTATATTGGACTGGACACCAAATATGGCTCTGCATATTAGACTGGGTAACGGTTATACGTCTGAATATTACACTTGCCATCAGATATGGCTATGCTATCTGACTTGGTACCAGCTATGGCTCAGTATGCTTGCTCTCAGCTATAGCTCAGCATTTTATAATTGGCAGCATGTATGGTTCAGCTTTGTATAATTGGCAGCATGTATGGTTCAGCTTTGTATAATTGGCAGCATGTATGGTTCAACTTTGTATAATTGGCAGCATGTATGGTTCAACTGCATTGGAGGAGGGGGCACATTTAGTAAAACATGATAAAATAGGGGATCTATGCAGTGGGTGGTTTGTGCAATAGGGACTGTATAATCTAGCTGGCAATGTGGTATGTGCAATGCAACTTCACGTGAACTGTGCAAATGTGGCTGTTAATGAAGCATGTAAAATTTCACTTAGCAGTGGGTCCAGAATTTTCTGTACTATACCATGATTTCTACCCAGTGCCTTTTTTAAAACAATTCTTTGTAATAATGTCAACAACATTGAGTACAAAAAGAAAAGAGCGATACAAACTAAACAATTCAAGCTGCACAGCAGAGCACATAATACACATAATGTAAACAGTAATGGAAATAAAACAAAGACAAATTTTCTTGGATATTATATAGATATAACAGGATGGGCCGCCTATGCCACCCTGTCTGTTGTTGCTGGGAACCGGCTGCGCTTACTTTGCCACTGTTCCCTTACGTTATCCCAAAAGTGCCCTCCTTCTGCAGTAGGAGGGGCTTACAATGCTGCCACCACTGAGCTCCTTTATGGCACTCAGAACCACGTTCCTTCTGGGTAACTGTCACTGCTAGTGCACTCCTGTGCTGGTACACTTGAGCTGGTAACTCTGGACCTCTTACTATGGATCAGGGTTGCTGTGGATGAATCCCCCCTGGCCTATCACACTGACCGGGGCTGCATGGGCAGCAGGCAGAGTGGTGGTACTGGAAAAGCTTGGGTCCAAACCTCAGAGACAGCTAGTGAACGGATTAGATTTAGAGTCTAATCTGCAGGTCACAGGATTACAGCAATATTGAAGAAGTTGTCAAGCAGGTATTTGAAGCAGAGTGATGTTTATTGCTCAAGTGCCCTGACAAGGGCAGTTCCACTGATTAAAGGTACCAGTGGTCAGGTCAGATGGAACATCAGAATGATACATTTTATTGTACAGGACAGTGCTTTTTTCCAGATTTGGACACAGGCTATTTTTAGAATCAAGATGTACCCTGTTTACCAAAACATAGATTTACATGAATTGCAATGCTAACAAAATTTACAGTTATCTGTCGAATTCTAGAAACACTGTGATGTCCTGCATCTTTGTTTTAGAAGCAGGAAATCTAGCAGCACGTTTTAAATTAAACCTTCCTGTCTCCAAGTGAAACCTCACACATCAAAAGGCCTGATTAGCATTAGCCCTTTTGTTCCAACAGTTGCAGAATACACATTCCCAAACAAAGGTATAAACTTCTAACAAGTCATTTCCCCACATCACAATACACAACAGACTTTCTAAACAAAGGCTTATTGTATCAGATATATACATCAGAAATAGGCATTTGCTTTAGAAAGGTTAAAACAGAAAAAACAAATTTTCTACCCTGGTCTCAAAAATAACGATTTCCCTTACCAAAATATACACAATATCAAAAATAAGTGATGTGCAATTTTATAAATAAGCACCCTGTGCTATTTCCTATAAATACATTTATATCATAAGTTATTTATACGTGATCCAGTCACAATAATTATAGCACTAAAACAGCAAAAAGGAGGATAAAAGACAAAATAGCAAATATGAGTGAAAATATGGCATGAGTTGTTCAGTTTTTAGTGCTAGAAATGGGGAGGAAAATGTAAGGAGAAAAAGACGAAAAAAGAGAAGGAGAGGGAAAAATGGAGGGGCCAAGACAAGGGGAGGATAAACATTCCAGATTGTGGTTTGGCCAACCCAACCACTACCTAGTAAGAGAAGAAAAATAGAAATGGAAATGTGGGAATACAGAAGGGAAAGGAAGAAGGAGAAGTGCCATTGGTGTTGTCTAAGCCTGCATAAAGGAGTGGACCTATTCCAGAAGTAGAGAGAAATAAATGAGTTGGATTACTGGGAGCCAGGCAATGGAGATTGATAGAATGTATACCATTGGGCACCATACCTTGTGGTAGCTAGGGATCTTATTGTGCAACAGACAGAAAATATACTCCATAGATACTTTATACCAGATACGAGACTCCACCACTTGGAGTAATGGAGGGTGGGGGACCTTCCAATCCTTAGCGGGCGTGCAGTTGCACAAACATGTTGTACCAGTTTGTCAACATGTTTAGAAATTGATTTCAGAGGATAGCGCAATAACAACCAATGGAACAGGAGTCACTCGGGTGTCCAAAATCTGGATCAGGAGATCAGCCATCTGGACTCTCAGAATGGAAACAAGGGGGCATTGCCACCATATATGATAGAAAGATCCCATGCCCCCACATGCCCTCCAACAGAGATCTGAAGTCCAAGGGTATATTCTGTGGAGCTTGATGGGCACCATATACCACCTGGGTTAAATTTTGTACGCATTTTCTTTTATAAAAATGTTATTGAGGATTTAGTAATACGATGTCTAATAAGTGGCAATCCCTCCCGGTCCAAGGATCTTTGAGGATCAGATTCCCACGCAACCAAAAAAGTCTCTGCACATCTTCGTGGAACAGGATGTAAAGATATAAGGGAAACAAGACCTGGAGACCCCACCCAGTGCATAAATTGTCTCTCGAAGACTGTGAGTGTGCGCATCCTAGCAGTTTTACACAGCTCCTGAACTAAACCTTTTATTTCTATATAGGAGAAATCTAAGGATGAGGGAATGCCCGTTTAGACTATGTCTAAAGAGCGAATTCTTCCGCAATATGTGTGAATTGGGTAATAACCACTTTCTGCCAGGATAAGCATATGTCTGCCCAGTGCCTTTTTTGTCTAAAAAATTCCCTGCCCAGACTAATACAAGATAAAGAAGTATGATACAAGATAGAGAAGTACCACCATCCTACATAGCTGTTTGAAAATGCTAACTTTTTCTAAAAACGATACCTCATTGCATGATGACAGATTTAGTTATATTGGTACATAGGCTTGCTGTATATTAATCTTCAAATGTTGCTTTTTATGCTCTCTAAGGAAGAAAATGTATTGACATATGTGGCCTTTCCTATCAAAAACTTGGTTACCCCATATCTAGGGAATTAAGGGAACCAATGAGACATTTTACTAGAATTAGAATATAACTTCACACATAAAAACATATTATCACCTATTTATTCCATTTCCTTTAAAATAGTTTTAAAGAAGTCCTTGCTCATCCTTACTAACCACAATTATCTGCTGATTTAGTTATTGCCCTCTTTATCCCTACCCACCTCTATGGAGCAAAGACCACCTACTTAACTCTCCCAGCCTACAAACAGGCAAATTTATACATTTAGCAAACCCTTGGACCTATTATATTCCTATCACTTTTGTGTCTATTTCACTATTCTACTGTTCTATGTTCATTTATATTTACATATAGAACAGTTGGTGGGGCAGGAAGGCGATTTGGTGCCACTAATAAAACTATACTTTTGCCCTGTTGATAATGTCATTAGTATTATCAGTCCTGCTCCAGATACCAGAAACAATTAGAACGTTAGAATGTAATTATTTATATTTAGGTTAGCTCCCACTGACACTTCACAATGCAAATTGATATAATGTACTGCAATTGAACTTCCGTTTCAAACATGACATTAAAATAATGACAGAATAATTTGTCTCATCAAGTACACCTGTGTTCTGATTTTCAGTTTACTGTTGGTTTAAATTGCAACATGTACTTAACCTCTGCATGAATGTACTGTATACTGTATTAATTTATACAATATTGTACCGAGAAAAAATAGTCAAATTCTCATTTTTAAGTATGCCCATGTAATGTAGATATAGATAGATGGACATATACTGGATCCATAGAAAGAATGTTGTTTGATTTAGTTCCATTCTTGTTGACCCAATCATAGAATTCACAGCTTCTATTAAACTGTGTTTTGTTCCATTTGTTGCGCTTAATAATGTTTAAGGGCAGTACAGTTACAACTGTGACAGGTCAACAGGCTCTTCTACAAGATCTGGATTAATTTGACCAAGGGCTAAACAATGACAGATCTGCCAGCGAAAGCCATTCCGAGACACCCTTCTGTTTTCAAAGCCAGTATAGAAATGTTTAATTAAGTAAGGAAACGTAGTTAGCCTGGCAGTGTTAACAGGCTGGAGAAGCTTTTATCAACAGGAAAATTGATTGAGTCCAGATGGGATTTGATGCCTATGGTGCTCAGATATCGCTGATACGTCATGTACATAGACTGTGAGAGGTATTTTACAAACAAAGATCAATTGACCTATGTTGGGTGTAACTGCTTTAGACTCAGCACTGACACAGAGGCTTGGAAATGTGTTTTAGTTTTAGAATATAGAATAGAAAATGTTATCAAATTCATCCTGGGAGAACTTATGACTATTTTATGATCTCCACAAATATTTATTGAGCTTTTTACTAGACAATCAAACAGAAGACGTGAACAGAAAACTATTTAGAGAGGTTAAAGGAATATGGATCCTGCAGCAAATTTCAAAGTGTTTATCATCATCATCATCACCATTTATTTATATAGCGCCACTAATTCCGCAGCACTGTACAGAGAACTCACTCACATCAGTCGCTGCCCCATTGGGGCTTACAGTCTAAATTCCCTAACACACACACAGACATACACAGACAGACTAGGGTCAATTTCTTAGTAGCCAATTAACCTATCAGTATGGTTTTTTTTGGAATGTGGGAGGAAATCAGAGCACCCCGGAGGAAACCCACGCAAACACAGGAAGAACATACAAACTCCTCACAGATAAGGTCATGGTCGGGAATTGAACTCATGACCCCAGTGCTGTAGGGCAGAAGTGCTAACCACACGTTTATTGGAAAATTAATTTAAATATGCTTTATCCTGTTGGTTGCTAGAGGTTTGGGAACATTTTCACACAAGCAGGGCTGCATCAGTTTGCAAGCTTTCAAAATATATCAGTTTATGCATCATTCCCTTTTCAAAGACTAGGTGCCAGGGAATAAGTGTGTGTACATTTACATACATGTCCTCCCAGCTAAATGCTCAAAGTGGGATATTTCCACATTAAATTGTATCAGTTTCCTGGTGCCGGTGTAGCTGGCAGGGAGGTTGTATTGATAGCTTGAAGTGTCAGCTGTATGGTAGAATTGAGTGCTTTGGATAGATATATCAATTGGAAGGACAGTATTGGTCATTTGCAGTCAGTGTCATGGTGTAGTATTCACTATACATCACTTAATATTTTCAATTTAAAATATATATTTTTATTAGCTTAATTTAGTTTCTCTAACAGTGTTTAGTAGTTACAGATGGGAGAAAAGTTTCAGGCAACACTGTATTTTTTATTTTTGTATTTTATTACATATGGTTTATTAAAAAAAATATAGAATTAACTATTACCCTATGCCCCTCTGTTCTTCTATTGCAAGTCTGCAATTCTATATTGGAACCAGCAGCGACCAAGCGGGTCTTCACTTATGTATTTGACATCATCTCTGCTACCTAGCAATTTCTCTCACCAATTTCCCCTAAAGCAGTGGTCTGTCCTAAACAGTAACTGCACATGTGCACTGCAGCTATTTCCTAGTTAGGGCATGACCGCTACAAAATAGTCAATCAAAAAAAGAGGGGAGAGCTGTATCATAACAGCCCCAGGGGCTGCCTAATTAATTGGTAACTACTAATTAATTAGCCCGCAGGCTGTTGATACCTAAAGCGCACGCGCCCAGCTGCCCAGTGTTCCTGGCCATGGTCATAGTGACGGCTGGGACTGAAGAGGGGGAAGTGACGTCCCGCCTGTTGCCATGACAGCCGTCCCGACTAGAGGAAGCTTTGCACATTTGCTATTATTTTGTCCTCTGTGTGTCTTATAGATATAATAAAGGGGTGCATCTTTAACCCCTTATTTGCCTAGGTGATTTATTTAACCCACATTGAAGTACTGGGAAGGGCTAACCATGGGGCAGACCATTCAGCTGGCAGGGTGAACAGGGCTAAACATTATCCTGGTAACTTCACAAAATGTCATAAAGATTGACAGTGCCAGGTGTCAGGTCTCATTTGAAATGGGTTGACAAGTGAGAAAGTTGGGTGAGAGAGTTTGTTGAATGGATGTTGTAGGTAGCAAAAAAAAATATGTCGCATAGTGGTTCATGGCTTGAGCACTGCTTAGGATCCATAATAGTTTTAGTTGGGAATTGCATGAGTGCTTGCATACACAACACACACAAATTACACAATATATATATTTATTGAAAAGGCAGCCTATCTAGTGTCTCAGGTGCAAACTATTATTTCAGAGTTGACAACCTTTAACGATCGTCCTCCGGGAGTCTTAGTGTAGAGTTGGATGTGAGGGGGCGGCGCTCCGTAAATTGAGTCATTTTGGCCCCGCCCCGTGACGTAATAACGAAAATGCTTCATTTTAACACGGGGGAGGGGCATACTGATGAGATTCCCGGAGAATCGCATCATGGAGGTTTCAAATCTGCCCACTTCACTAGGAGGTGGGCAGATGCGGGAGAATTGTCAGCTCTCCCGGTTTTCCAGGAGTCCTAGCCGGAATTCGGGAGTCTTCCAGGCATTCCCAGAGAGTCGACAAGTATATATTATTCATTTCTATGCTGAAAATCTAGCCAAGTGTTGTCTTTATGATGTTTGAATCATACTTGCCAACTTTTTGTCTATGCCTCCTGGGAGCTGCCGAGGGGGTGGTGGGCGTGTGGGGGGCGGGGCTCCGAAATCACATCATTTTGGACTTGCCCCCGTGATGTAATGACATGTCATTTTACAGCGGGGGGCGGGGCCAAATGCCGTGATTCCGGGAGAATCGCGGTATTTTGGTATTCTGCCCACTAGGAAGTGGGCAGATGCGGGAGATTGCCATACACTCCCGGGAGTCCGTGAGACTCATCCGAAATGCCGGAGTCTCCCGGACATTCCGGGAGAGTTGACAAGTATGGTTTGAATTTGTACAATGTTCATGTTTTAATTGAATTTATGATATATTTAATAATCGCCAGAAGGTATCTATTTTAATTTGTATTCTCTAAACAGCGCTGTGTCATTTGGTGGTGTTATATAAATAAAACAATAATAAAAAAGTATAATTACTATATAATTAATACTACTGCACCCACATAAGCCATCATGCCTGATAATGCCTTAATATTGTGTTGTCTAATTTAGCTTATGGCAAAAGAGCATTCACTATTCATGAGCTAAATCGAGTGCTTTCAAATCTTTACTTGGCAAGGCAAACATGGAGTTAACTCCCTCTCTGAAAGTATCAACTAGGACCTTTGGCTTGACCTCTCCCTGCTCTCATTGTACACACTTTGGGAACAAGATTGGTTGCACAGAATCTAATCTGCAGACTAATTGAATGGGAGAGACCTTTTCTATGTGTTTTTGTTTCTGAAGTGGGGAGTTGCTGCCATTGATCTTTTCTCTTTCTAATATGTGTAGCACCTAAGTGGCTAGATTTGCCCAAACAAATAAATGAAGTGTTTTTGCCATTATAAATTGTTAATAGATATTCTATATACTATACATTAAACCAAGTGGCTGATATTCTCCCTCTGCACATTCACATTCTACCCCTTATATAATAAAGATAACTACTTAATACCTGAAATAAGACATGGACACAGATTTCAGTTTTGTCAGTTATAATTATATAATTGATGGTAATGAAGAAATCAATGCAAGTTCAACTAGCAAGCTAATACTATACAACCAAACATAGGAATGGCCAGCCGGCCTAGAATCCCAGGCGCTAACTTTAGGCATCAGAGAGACTACACCCCTTCTGGCCTCAAAGGGCATGTTTTCTGAAATGCTGCCCACGGGCTTCACAGAAAGGACCCGTAAGAGAGACATAGATCAAAGGGGGAAGAATTCTGCAACCAAACATAAACTCTTGCATCACATATTAACTGCTGCCTGCATTGCTTTCCTGCCAAAGCTGTGTTCCATTAATGGACACATTGTGCCTCATCCATTAAGGACAGTAAAGCATAAAAAATTAGTAACTTTGGAAAAACCATGTTGCATTGGAGGGGAGGTAACAGATTTATAGTTGGGATGTTTAGGGCATGTCCTAGGGCATGTCCTAGATCAACTTTAAATGTCAGTGTAAAAATAAAGCTATCAGGTATTGGTGTGCTACATGGAAAACAGTCAGTATTTAACTTGTGTGCAAAATAGTAAACTAATTTGCACCCCTTGCATTGTGACATGGTTTTGTCCAGGAGAAAACATACTCATTTTTTTTTACTTACTTTCCTTAGTGAGTCAGGTGCAATGTTAATAGGTACTGTCTTAATACATGGTTTGTTGACTTCAGATGGAAAATAGGGCCTGTTTATCAGTAGAGTTTATTGTCCCTTTATATTTCTGTAGGTTGTCAGTTGAGCACATGATCATAAGTCATCCTATATCTCTGCATGTTTGTCTTTATTAACATTATTAAAAACTTTCATGCTGTTTTCTCTGGGTAACAGGTAATATGGGTTTCATAGATAAAGTAAAATATCAGCTGTCAAATAGAACAGCTGGCCAGATCACTATGACTAGTGATAACATACATGCTTGGTTTTATAAAGACCTTCTCAAACTTGGGAATACACCTCTTCAACATGGGAGTACATCTCTTCTACTTTATATGGAAAGCTCTAAAAAGACATGCTTTTTTAAAATAAATACAATTCAGCATAACATGTCTTTTAAGATGTAGTCTATGAAATTTTTGTATTTTTGGTAAATCCTCCTACCCCAATCACCACAATCAGTTTGGGTCTTCTTCAATCCAAACTCATGCACTGCCTGAGGGAGAGGGAGGCAGAGACAGCCACAGGAGTTGCTAGAACGGTTTTACCGGAACAAATAATAGGAAATCACAGGGAATAGTTGTTTTTTTTAGCACTGGAATGTGGTAATAAAAAAATTAGACTCGTCACACTACCTGTATTTTTAACAAATAGGCCCCAGAGTTTTGAATGCTGAGGAAATTGGATCTTTTTCTGTTGTATTGCAAGTACAAGGAGACAAAACACATTTGTCTTCTGACATTTCTACTATCCTATTATTGCAGCCTTGCTACCAGCTGGGATTGACAGCTAAAGTCAATTTCACGTAATGACCCCAGCAATCAATATCTATCAGCAGTTCCCCTGATACTGAAATGTGTTGAGATATTTGTGTCCACCTGTTTGCATTATGTCAGAGGCAATAGAAAGGTATTGCATGTTTATACAATATATATATTACATATAATCATATCTGTATCAACACAAATAAATCAGCATATCCGTCATGTTGTAACACACATCCATGTAATAATATTGATTGCTCAGTGCAGCAAATATACAATTGGCAATTCTCAAGCGCTCATGATTCACCAAACAAATTTTGTGTATTATGTTATACCTGTTGTATAATCTATCTAATGTCACACCCTCTCTTAGGTATGTCAATCCTAAAACATAAACACCACAAATATAAAGAACAGGGCACCTTTAGAGAGATATATTTGTATAAACTTAACTGGATTTCAATACGGTAACAGTGGAGTTGGAATCTGAATAAAAATGTTTATTAATTCATCAACTATGATAATTCATCTGATATAATACATCACAATAACAATAAATAAATAATTAGTAAAAATACATAAAAAAACCCAGCTATATAATACCACTATCTGCAATGTGTATTCGGTAATGTCCAAAAGAAGGAACGGATTTATCTCCTTAGAGAAGCTTCATGTTGGTGAAAACCTGGTATAAAAATCATCTCAACAGGAAACAATTTGAAGCAGTCCTAAGGTGAGTGTCCAGTTCACCATATAGATCGCAATCATGTAAGTACTTTAGATCTATTCAAATGTAAATGTATCCCAATGATTTCTCAATAAGGTGACTTTTTGTGCTCAGTCACGAAAAAATAAGAGTGTTTTCAATCATAGAGAACAGCAAGTAACAGTCTCATCGGAGCTGGGTAGATGTCACCTAGGGAGTATTTCCTCTTTCCTTCCAATCTCCCTCTGTGTCTGGTAAGTTGTCAAATGTTAATCAGGGACCTTTCAACATGTGTCTCATTGTGCATTTGATGCTGAGTACAAGTTTATGTGCACATTTAGAGCGTGTATATAAATTTGCCTCAGCTCATGTCGCGAGGCACTCATTTTGAATAGCCACTATAGGGGTTATCCTAACAAGCAACCCCATAAATTTAAGCCCATTGACTCGATTAGGGGGTGTTGTGACCCCCAAATAACAAGAGGCACCAGAAGAGTTTCCCCCATACTGTGGAGGTGACCCCAGAATGTAAACTTGCAGTAACAAGGGCCAGTGTGAAGCAGAAAGAGGGGAAGAGCCTGAACTACTTGCAACTAAAGGGTACCTCAAAAGTGAGAACTACATAGCAGTTACAGGTTGGCACTACAGGGAGAAGGGCAGTGAGAGTCTGAGTGCCTTCCACCAGGTACCCCATGAAGTAGTCCCCTGGGAAAGACCCCCATACCATGAAGGTGGTGTCGTTGCATGGCGCAGTGTGGCTAATTAGGAAGTGCGGCTGGTATGGAGGTTGGAGACTGCATGACAGAAGAGGTCCTGGAGAGTGGGATGGAAATCCTGTGAAACTGTAATTGTCCGGTTACCTGCGACTGGATGATGCACTGGTGGTCTGTGACTGTGGATCCCAGCAGCAGCGTCTGGTATGTAACATGCTGTGAGTTTACAAGTACTATGCAGGGGTGTGATATGTGGAGATAGCAATAACATCTGCTGAAGAAAATGTGCAAGAGGAGAAGGCATTTAAATAGTGAATATTCTTGCAACCGTTACGCTGGAGGAAGAAGAGTTGAAGTAAAGTTTAATTTGTTTGTGAACTGAGATGGCCTGGTGCCCAATTTCATTTGCATTGCACCACACCACAGTAAGATAATTTGAATCCTGGAGAATACTTCTCAATATTCGTATTCATGAGTATTCCTATGCGCCTGAATATTCATTAATGAGTTCCAGGTATATGCCTTATATGATATGCTGAATGTCAACATATAGCCCCCTATGTGCATTAATGACTGTTGTGCATGTGCAGTGTGATATTTTGCTCGTTGTTGAATACGAATGTAAACATGTAAAAATGTATCAGCCTAGGATGGCCGGTACCCTTAACAGGATTGCTTGGGCAGTACTTATCTTTAAAAGGTGTGTGCAGGTAAGACTCAACCTTGATAAAAAGCATAGCAACGATCATGTTAAAATTCAGATTGAACTCTTGTTCATATTTAGTGTAGCACTGGCCAGAAGGGGAAGACTTTGGCATGAGATGGTCAGCTTAATGTATTGCAAAATATGGAACTAACATTCCCTTGGAGTGTGCAGAGGATCAAATGTCTTTTTGCTTACAAAATATGGTCACAGCCCAGTTTTCAGTTTGTTATATATAATGCTTTGGGTAGAGCACAATACTTAATAGCCTTTTATATATGCATTAGTTCTGCCTTGCATTGATAAGATTCCGCCTACCATTGCATGTTGCACTAGTCTTGCCTACCTCCAATGTGGCTATGGATAATGGTGCTTATCCCGACTACTTTAGTGTTGGTCTCGCCTACCATTGATTTGGACCCGTCCACATGAGGCAACTTTCAGAATTGTTTCCAGGGCCATAAGTTCCAAATCCGTCCCTGTTCAAAGTGCATTTTTACGTGCAACTCTAAATCATCATCATCATCACCATTTATTTATATAGCGCCACTGATTCCGCAGCGCTGTACAGAGAACTCGCTCACATCAGTCCCTGCCCCATTGGAGCTTACAGTCTAAATTCCCTAACACACACACACAGACAGAGAGAGAGAGACTAGGGTCAATTTTGATAGCAGCCAATTAACCTACTAGTATGTTTTTTAGAGTGTGGGAGGAAACCGGAGCACCCGGAGGAAACCCACGCATACACGGGGAGAACATACAAACTCCACACAGATAAGGCCATGGTCAGGTTTGAACTCATGGCCACAGCGCTGCGAGGCAGAAGTGCTAAGCTAATGATGCTCCAAGTGCTGTGCCACTGCGTACATGTATAAATGACGCAATTAAAGACGTGAGTTAAGCCTGCATAAGGGCCAAACTTAAAAGTCAAATTTGTTTGTGATCCGATAAAACTCTGTGACCCTTTGACTGAACATGTGCATGAATTTGGGAGCACCCAATCTAATCCCTTTTTCACTAATTTTAAATGTAGGGGTTGTTCTGGCAAACCTTCTAATAGTAATAAAGGCAAAATCAGGGCAAAATAGGCCCTGCCAAACTCCGCCCACAACAGTTCACAATCTGCCCTATCAAACCCACTTTTGCAGAGGCCCCATCCGGTATCAGCAGGCCCCGTTTGAGGTCCGTGAATTGGGATCACATTTGCCTACTCCCCTGGAATAGCCAGGGGAGTCTTTCCAGATCCTGCTCCACTTTATTCTGAAGTGGGTGAAGCCTTGACAACGCTATACAGTGCGAGTTGTGACATTATGGCCATACCCTACATGGACTGATGGTGCGAATCACATCACTGCATAGCAGTGACGGGAACATGCTGGTGCAAAATGGACCTTCCCTCCAAAAAATTGGGTAGGTATGATTGGGACTGTTGCACAAAAATTGGGACAATTTGGAAGTATATTGTGTAAATTTGTGTTTTGCACTTCTACACTACAAGCATACAATATGTACCTGGGTACTTTTCTGTACACTGATTATCTGGATGAAATTGTAGCATGTTCACAAAGCTTCTCTCGGAGCACATATTCAGGCATGTGCTACAAGTCTAATGTAAATGAGGAAATCTTGTTACATACCTTTCAGAACAAAAATAAGTACAGAACAAGTTATCTTTCATACTGTATATAATTAAACTACACCTGTCACCTACATGCAGTGCTCATTACATGTACTGAGCCTTCATGCATTATAACAACTCACTAGGAACCAGCAACTCATGAATATTTGGCCAGGAGGTGCCTCAGTGATGTTGCTAGTTCATAGTAAATATTGGTTCAGCTCACAACTGTTTAAAGGAGAGAAGTGAGCTTTAAATCAGTGTGATAAAATACCAAACATGTATTTTATCACAATTTTTAATTACATACTTCATACCACTATTATACTATTTTTTTAACTATATTACTATTGAAATATTTTAAATAAATTAATGTGTAGCTAAAGGTTCACTTACCTTTTTTTCCATCTAATTCACTAGAAGCCATCCCATGTCATACAACATTGACCATGTTACTGAATTCTATTAAAAACAGAGAACCCATGTTTCCACCTAGACATTGGTATAAGAGGGGAGAGTGAGACCTCATTCTGTCTGAGAGTGAATAGACCATCTCTCTCTCTCTACACTATCATGTTATTGTCAATTAAGGATTGTCAGCAAACTTACATTTAATTCCATCACTGAAGATAATTAATCAGGTCACGTCTGGTTGCTAATCATGGTGGAAATAAACAAATAACACCAAAATCAATTCACAAAATAAATGAAAAAAGTGATGAGAGAAAGAAAGAGAGAAACTTTCATGCTTAAAAGTAATGGAGAATATTGGTTGGTATTCTTAATGGCTGTGCTGAAGTTATTTTGCTTGTTCTTTTTTTTATGTTTTAAATGTAGTAAACCTAAACTGAAAATAGTCTCATGTTATATAAGTGCTATTACCCACATGTCTATCCCAACGGTACTTATGGAACACTATTTTATATACATATCACCACACTCACAGTTAAAGTTAGAGATGCTCGGGCTCGGTTTTCCAAAAACCGAGCCCCCCTGAACTTAGCAGATCCGAGTAACGAGCCGAGCCGTCTCAGTACTTTTCGCATCCTCGGAACTGAAAACGAGGCAAAGCGTCATCGTTGCGTCATCGGATCTCATGAGTTTTGGATTCTATACCGCCCTCCACGGAGATCCAGCGCTATTTCACAGACAGACACAGAAGGGGTAGCAGTGTTGTTGGCAGTCTCCAGTTTAGTTGGACAGCGTCATAGATAAAACAGAAAGAGGAGGGGTGGCAGTGTTCTTGGCAGTCTCCAGTGACATTGTACTGTGCCGTACCTCACACTGAAACAGGAGGGGAGGCAGTGTTCATCTTATCAGTCTCCTCTCCACTGACATTGCTCTGTGCCATTGCTCATACAGAAGCAGGAGGGGTGGTAGTGTTCTTATAAGTCTCCAGTGACATGGCAACATGGTGGTTTAGTTGTTAGCACTTCTGTCTCACAGAACTGGGGTCATGAGTTTGATTCTCAACCATGGCTTTATCTGTGTGGAGTTTGAATGTTCTCCCTGTGCTTGCGTGGGTTTTCTCTGAACGCTCTGGTTTCCTCCCACAATCCAAAAACATACTAATAGGCTAATTGGCTGCTATCAAATTGACCCTAGTCTGTGTGTGTGTGTTACGGAATTTAGATTGTAATCTCTATTGAGGCGGGAACTGATGTGAGTGCGTTCAGGAGGGGTGGTTGAGGGCCATAGCTCACACAGAAAACAGGAAGAGTGGCAGTGTTTTTATAAGTCTCCAGTAACATTGCTCTGTGCCATTGGTCACACAGAAACAGGGGTAGCAGTGTTCTTGTCACTCTCCAGTCTCCAGTCACATTGCTCTACAGTCTCAGTGCCGTTGGTCACACAGAAACAGGAGGGGTGGTAGTGTTCTTATAAGTCCCCAGTGACATTGCTCTGTGCCATTGTTCATACAGAAACAGGAGGGATGGTAGTTTTCTTATAAGTCTCCAGTGACATTGCTCTTTGCCATTGTTCATACAGAAACAGGAGGGGTGGTAGTGTTCTTATAAGTCCCCGGTGACATTGCTCTGTGCCAATGTTCATACAGGAACAGGAGGGATGGTAGTTTTGTTATAAGTCTCCAGTGACATTGCTCTTTGCCATTATTCATACAGAAACAGGAGGGGTGGTAGTGTTCTTATAAGTCTCTGGTCACATTGCTCTGTGCCATCGATATAGATTCACATCAGTCCATAGAAGGCCAGGAGCACCAAGCAGCTGCTGGCACCAGTCATGATGATAGTAATCCTTCTATGTCATCTGCTAAAATCTATGTTCAAGTACATAGTGGTTTTAAGTCAGAGAAACAAAAATGTTAAAAAAAAAAAAGCTTTTACCTTGGTAAAGAAAAAAACACCTGTAATTAAGGAAAAGTTAACTGCAGAAAAACATAAGATTGCCAATATGCCATTCTACACATGCAGTGGCAAGGAAAGATTCAGGCCTTTGTCTTTCTCTATGAGTGCTAGTTCTGCAACTATCAGTGAGGCATCTTCTTGTAAGGTCAGTCATGACCAAGCAAGACCTTGTCATTCAGAGTCAAAAAGTGTTGCCCAAATACTTTGAAGTGTAAAAGCAGAGCTGGAAAAAAACAGTAAGGTACTAGAAGGAACTGTATGTTCAGATTTAGAACAAATGACACAAATCCCTGAGGAGAGTCTGTCCACGAGAACTCTGTAAGCCTGACCTTTCTGATACTCTGCTCATAAAGAAGCCTTCTTTCAGCATTTCTGCAGATGTGTGGATGGGCAGCCCAAGTGTAGCCGGTGATACACAAACTGAGGAATGGCAAAAGGATGAGGGGGATATTTGTGTAGTTGACGACGGCGCTAATGAGGATGTTGACGACGATGATGTTGTTTGTGTAAGTCCTGCACCAGTGGAACCAGTTCTTGCACGTGATAAGAAGAAGGCCATTGTCATGCCTGTGCATAAGACCAAAAAATCCACCTTTTATGTTTGGAATTATTTTAACCCAAATCCTGTCAACAGTTGTCTAGCCATTGGTAGCATTTGTAAAGCCACAGTCAGTAGATTTAGGGACCTTAACCATCTAGGAACCTCATCCATGTTACGCCATTTGAAGAAAGTCCATGGGAAGCTTTTGAAAAAAGCTGGGTGGTCTAAAAACTGTGACAGTTATTTGCAGCCGCATATATTAGTGTATCTTTCAGGATCCATGCCCAGCAATATATGTTCAATAGAAGAATTTATACATATATAGTAGTATATAAAGAAATTCTTTAGCTCCTTTATATTGTGATTGATAATATCGTTATTTATGCATTATACTCCGCTGTTAAAATTTCTACATGTAGTGTATAAATAACTCTATTAACATAATTCAATAACTTTTTAATCATTACATTTCAGTTTAATTTAAGGCAATTCCACTGGGTTTCTCTAGTATAAATTATTTCTGATGAAAACAACCCATCCCAAATTGTAGTGACTTAATTACTAAAAAGAAGTCAGGAACCCAGTAAACTTTATACATTTTGTCCATCAACCAACTTGACAAACATACTAGCTTCAGAGAACGATTTGAAGAATAATGTAGTGCTTGCCTACATTGTTGCTTTACTCAAGTGCATATAACTGTTTAAGAAACAAATCACCCTCACAGTTTGTGTAAGAGAAGAGATCCTGACACATCAGGTGATGGGAGGATATAATTACCTATATTTCCAACTCAGGAAACGTAATGCAACAGATTGACTTGTAGGAGTAGATGGCACTGACACTTCCATATGCAAACACTGCATTGTAGGATAAAGACATCCTGCCCCTGGGGAAGTCATTTGCAAAAAGTTTAAGCAATTCATGTCTCACGACACTCGGCTACACCTAGCAATCCAGTCATAACCATTATTAAACTCCCAAGTACGGAAGAGGGAGCCCATGCTGAGTGTGAAAACGATGAAGTTTCCACAAAGGTTAATAAAGGTTGTATCTTAGGGGGATTTGGGAAATATATTCACCTAGTTGTGCATTTGAGCACATAGTTGTGCTGAACATTCTGGCTGACTGACTTCCATAGATTGTTTTTTTAATATCAGGATTCAAAGAGTTAATATGAACACATATGTGTTATAACTGTAGAGAACTAAAATAATAGTATAGTACATATTACAATCAAATATGAACCGTGTCATTTTCTTTTATATATAGATATAATTACATATCTTTGGTTGTCTCCAAAGTACATGAATATTAATAAAATTAGTTTTGCTAAAAGAAGAATGTAGGCAAGTAATAGCCAACAATTATTTAGTGATTGAGAGGGAATGAGGGGGGATTGGAGGATAGGCCTCTCTGAAATAAACCAGGGAAGAGGAGAGTAAATATTCTGAATTTGTTTATATTAAGATTGATGGGTCTTGGATAAGTATTCTAGTTTCATACCAGCTTGGAACCATGTTTTGATTTGCTATTTGGTTGTTCAGCTCTTCCAAACAAAAAATTATTTGTTTTACTTTTTTTTTTTGTTGAATGGCAGCCTCCATCCAGTTCATATTAAATACATAAAATCATTTTCTCTAAACATTGACAGGGAGAGTGGGGTCGAATGTATCCACTGCTATTGGATGCATTTTTTCACTACTGCCGAAATAATAGCCATCGATTATCTAGCAATACCGCCGTGGCATAATTTTTAACTTATAGTCAGAATTTTTTAATTGTAAGACCAATCCCATCAACTCAAGGTGGAAATGATTTATCCCAGCAAGTACAACAGGTATTTGTTGACTAGGAATGTCTGTGTCAAAATTGTAACTGACCTGGTAAGGAACTGCATGACTGGGAGGAACAGCACCACACCAAAACCAGAGATCTGTCAGAAATACCAGGGGCAAACGCAGAGGGGAGTTTCCAAATGTTTGACTTGGGAACAAAGCAAAAACAAAACAAAAACAAACTTGCTGCAAAAAAACAGCTACAGATACTTGTTTGTAGTGAAATTGTTTGACTATAAGTAGGAATTTTGGTTGTGTAACAGAGTGTAAGATGGATTCTAATAACAACTGGTGCAGAAGCAACTACTGAGGCATATGCTCCACTGTTTTCACTTGCTGATTTTCGGGAAATCTTCATGAAACCCCGGTTATTCTAACTTACTTTAATATTCTAAGTTTGATTAAAATGCATAGTGTTGATTACCCTTCAAATGCATTCCCCTCTTCGTTTAAAAATCCCCACATATACAACCATAAAATAAAGACACGGACACCGTCTTAAGTTTGGAATAAAAAGGTCCTTTTATTACATTATTATTTTAAATTATTTGTTTATTTTTTATTTTATTTTATTTATCTTTATTTTATTTTATCTATCAATACTATCAAAATGCTATAAACAATTTGGACCTTTTTCTTTATAGAGGTGGCGAAGAGCAAGGGCAGCCAGCTAAAACCAACATAAACCAATACGGTGGAAGATCGCCTCCTTTCCACCAACCCAGGTTAACACCTTAACTATTGGCCGGTACTATACACTATAAATTAACTCGATACCCTCTGACCTCAAACTGGTCAAGCCCTTTCTAAGCAAAAACCTGATACTCCTTACAAGAGTATCAACGAGTCTAATAACATTGAGGGAACCAAGGCTATATTGCCAACACATTAAGTACCGTATGTTTAACAACCTTATGACTGCCATGCTCTCCTGCCATTTAAAAACCTCACTCCTCGTGACGAGGAAATATAACCAACATAACCTGAAACCAGGGCGGGTGGGTGGGTCTCCGGATCCAGGAAACAGGAAGCTCTCTCCTTCTCCCACTGCTTGATATATTCTTTCCACGACACTCCCACTTCCTTCCTATTGGCTTATTACACTACAGCCTTAAACCCCCCAGTGGTGAGTAACATTATCAGCTTCACATCACATGATTTTAAACTCCTTCGGCTAATGGCCTCTCTCATAATAAAATGCATAGTGTTGATTACCCTTCAAATGCATTCCCCTCTTCGTTTAAAAATCCCCACATATACAACCATAAAATAAAGACACGGACACCGTCTTAAGTTTGGAATAAAAAGGTCCTTTTATTACATTATTATTTTAAATTATTTGTTTATTTTTTATTTTATTTTATTTATCTTTATTTTATTTTATCTATCAATACTATCAAAATGCTATAAACAATTTGGACCTTTTTATTTATAGAGGTGGCAAAGAGCAAGGGCAGCCAGCTAAAACCAACATAAACCAATACGGTTGAAGATCGCCTCCTTTCCACCAACCCAGGTTAACACCTTAACTATTGGCCGGTACTATACACTATAAATTAACTCAATACCCTCTGAACTCAAACTGGTCAAGCCCTTTCTAGGCAAAAACCTGATACTCCTTACAAGAGTATCAACGAGTCTAATAACATTGAGGGAACCAAGGCTATATTGCCAACACATTAAGTACCGTATGTTTAACAACCTTATGACTGCCATGCTATCCTGCCACAGCCAAGTGCCCTACGGACCACGCAGCACGCCACCTAAAGAAAGAACTAAACCCTTGAGCCCTGAAAAAATCCTCTCTATAAACAAAACCGTTCCTACTGGCGACAAATGAACCCCATCCGCTCTAAAAAGATGCCTCTTGTCTACTGTTAAACCAGGATGACTAATAACAACCCCCTGTATGCCCCTAATGTTTTGCCTTGCCTATCCATTTATCTTTTTAACCACCTTTATCAATGTGGCTGGGGGAATAGATGACCTCCAGGACTACCGAGGTATTATGTTGGACCAACAAACCTTCATTGAAGGCCAGCGGGCATGTATTTGTGCGAGATCCTCATGAATGTTAATGATTAAATCAAGGTATTTGCCCTTTCCTACATCATTACCTCCCAAATGAATCACCACTATATCCGGGGTACCGTGATCTTCTATCTCTTCCCCTAACGTGGGAATCAAAGCCGCCCATACCATGCCCCTTTTACCCAACCAGCGGATGTCAACTGGGTGTGTGAAACGGGACCACCTCTCCGCTATTCTGTGTTTCGCCGCCCAAAAGATAAACGAATGACCCACGACCCATATCCTTGTCTTCTTCACCGAAAAACCTAAAACAAAATGAATAGTCTCATCAATCATAACCGTATCTGAGAAACGTGTGCCACCAAACAACCGTGTTAAAAAACAGAACTATATTTTTATTTTATTTTTATTTCAATTTTAACAACTTACTGAGGTATCCCCTCCCTACCAGAGGGGCCACCCCAACTTAATTCGAATATTGGAAAGGTGAAAAGATCCTATCTTTAGCTCTAAAAGCAATTAATTTTATCTATTTTGTCTCGTTTATTGACTGATTTATTTATTTATTTTTCTTAAACTGAAATTATCTTTATTCTTTAATTCTTAACAAAATGAAATGGAAAATTGGTAACCCATATGAAGGTAAAAACCCCTTATTAACCCCGGGAGGCACACACACTAATCAGGCCTTGCCAAGGATAACAAGAGGAAAAATCCCTCCATGCCCCCGTTTAACACAGCGAGCAGCATAACCCTGAGTCACCAAGTGATAGATGAGAAAAGAAGAGATGAAAGCGATAAAGAACCATGAGAGACATAAGGAGAGAACATGACCATATATATAAGAGCCCTTACAAGGCTCATTTATCCGGCCGGATATATTTCTTATAGGCCTGCGACTTCCATCTCCCTAACGCTTGAATCTCATTGACAGATGCCCCTCTGGCTGCAGCGGCAGTGGCCGCCCCTATTCTGAAAGAATGCGTGCCATATTCAACAGGGTTAAGGCCAACCTCCCCAAGGGCCCGTTTTAACAAAGCGCTAAACTGAAATTTAGTTACTGGTGTATTGTCCGAATGACTTAACCACAAACCTTCCCCTGGGGGCCGAATTTTAGCGAATTGATTGGCCAGCTTGACCGGGCATATGGATGTTTCCTGCTGCTCCGTAATCGCTAACCAATGACCTCTGCCTAACTGATCCGTTTTGGACTTGACTATCTTACAACGTATCACATTAGTTTGTAAAATAACATTTCTAAACAACAAAGCTCCCCCTATGTCGTTCTTAGATCTGGCTACCAACTCACTAACCCTAAAGGCTCCGTGATACGCCATTGAAAAAGCCAGCCCAAATAGCAAAGTCTCGTAATCATCTGTAGCTAAATTATGCAAAACCGCAATCAATCTGGCTAAAATTTGCCCGTCAATCGGCTGGCGAGTGTCATTAGTTATAGGCTGAATCCTGGACCAACCCTTCAGTGCTTTAGTTATGATAAATGACTTTGTGGGATCCTGCGCGCTGTTCAACTTAGCCATGAATGAAATACCCGCCAAAAGGGACCCCATCTTTGCTCTAGAAACCCCTTCGTTGTAACACTTCCACATAAAACCCGTAATAGAGGGAATCTGACCTGAAGCGTCGCTGTTGCAAGATGCACAGTAATTCAACCAACGTTCCCATGCCCCTTGATAACATTTTCTAGTTGCTGGAGCCAAGGACGCTTCTGCTAGCCACCTTATCCCTAAAGGACCATCTGCCAAACATAAGGAGGACACTGTAAGCCGGTTAAACTTGCCTGTGGAGCCAGAGATCTGAAACGCTGCCATTCAAAACGAGAAAGAGCATCGGCTATTTGGTTATCCACGCCAGGAACATGGCATGCCCGAAAGGTAATGTCAGACTCTAAACACCTCAACACCAGGACACGGAGCAAATTAATTGCCGTGCGTGAGGAGGCGCTTTGCTTGTTAATAGCCTGCACCACACCTAAGTTGTCACGCCAAAAAACCACGCTCCTGCCTCGCAACCGGACAGCCCACAGCTCCAAAGCCACAACAATGGGAAACAACTCTAACGTTAACAGATTTCGCACCAAACCTTCGGATCTCCATGACTGCGGCCAGGGTGCCGCGCACCATTCCCCTTGGAAAAAGGCACCAAAACCTTTCGAGCCTGATGCGTCTGTATGCAAATCCAAAGATGTACTAGCTACTGCGGGTGCTGGCCATACTCTTACACCGTTAAAAACCGCTAGAAAACGACTCCATATACCTAGATCCTCCCTAATCTCTGTCGACAACCACAACCTGGGAATGGGGACTACGCAAGCCTGACGTTGTTAGCTGAAGCTTTCTACAAAATACTCGGCCCATGGGTATTACTCGGCAAGCAAAATTGAAAGAGCCTAGCAACGATTGAACTTTACGCAACGTGCAAGATGGGACAGCCAAGACCTCTCCTATCAGGGATTGTAACTTAGCCACTTTATCAGATGGTAAACGACAACAACCTTCCATTGTGTCAATTTCGATACCTAAAAACCTCAGGCATGTGGCCGGGCCCTCTGTTTTGTCTGCAGCTACTGGTACCCCATCACACAGAATAGCGATTGCGCAGCATACAATGTTTCCTTACAACAAGGGGAATTAGCCGGACCTATAAACAGGAAGTCATCCAGATAATGCGCAATGCCGCGATGTCCCATCCCTGCCCCGATACACCAATGGAGGAAGGAACTAAACGCCTCAAAATTTGCACATGACACTGAACAGCCCATCGGCAGGCACCGATCCACATAGTAATCGTTCCGAATTCTAAAACCCATAAATTTAAAGGACTCGGGATGCAACGGGAGGAGGCGAAAAGCCGATTCTATGTCCAATTTAGCCATCAGCGCTCCATTGCCAAATTCTCTCACTAATGCTAACGCATCATCAAAGGACTGGTACACCACTGAGCTGATTTGTGGGTCAATTGCATCATTAACTGACTTACCCGCCGGGTGAGATAAATGCTGGATTAGCCTAAATTTCCCTGGGGTCTTTTTAGGTACTATTCCCACCGGGGAAATGACTAAATCCCGAATGGGAGGGGATGAAAAAGGACCCACCATGCGCCCAAGGCCTATCTCTTTTCCTACTTTTTCCGCCAGGATGTCAGGGTGCACGTATGCGGAGCGAAGGTTTCTAGCGGCAGTACCCGCCACCCCACTATTTATGGGGAGACGAAAACCAAGGCGAAAACCCTCCCTAAGGAAAGAGGCCTGCGCCGCATCTGGGTAAAGGGCCAGCCATTTACAGAGGATTGGGAAAATAATGGGGGAGTCCGCTTTAGACATTACCCCCCTCCCCGTCCCCTACCGACTCCACCGGCGCCCCTGGGGCATTCTTTGAGGGGATGACTTCCTCGACAATTGGTGCAGACGTGCTTATACCGGCACGAATCTCCCCTTCCGCATGAGGAATTGTTAAAGGCAAAGCAGCGACTGGGGAGCACCTCGTCTCCCCCCATACGGAAACCTGGCTACCTGAGGGGAACCGTACCCTATGCTCACCTCCCATACCTGGGCTCTATTTAACCTTAACCAGATCTCCACATCCTTAAAAGCCATATAAAGCTGACCGTGCACCTTCTCGCGAAACAGCTTATCTTACAACCTCCAGGTACCTGGGCGTTCACAACTATGCATCTCATTAATAAGGTGAAGATATTTCCATACGTCTATGATTGCATCAGGTCTGGTTTCCAAATAGCAAGCTGAGAAAACGCAATACCCTGTCAGCCAGTTTGAAAAGTTTCTGTAGGTATCCTCCCCTACTCCCCCTCGTGCGCACGCAGCTGCCAACTCTTTTTGTGCGACCTTCGTCAGCTCGAATATATTCACATAATGACCTTTCTTAATCTTGTGCCTCATGCTGCGCCTAACTCCTATCAACAATGCCGTGTTTTCACATCTAACCAGGGGACCTCCAGCCGGAGTGGAAGACGCTGCCCGATCTACACTCTTCCTTTTAGTTCCCCCGAAGTGGGTGTTAAGGATTTTAATAAGCTTGCGCTTACCCTGCCTAGGGGAAGAAGGGGCTGACTCATCACTGGTGGTAGCTATGCTTGAACTGGACATGTATGTGTTGCTTATAGTAGAACTGTCATACTCACCGACCGCTCCCTGCGCCTCCTGCAGATTCAATCTCGATCCACCTTCGCCTTCCGAAACGACTGGCTGCGACCCCTGCTGCCCTGTCGAACTCCCTGCCGCCACCTCCTGGTGCACCTGCGCCCCTGCTCCGTCCATGCCCGTCCGCCCTGCCACTGAAAGTGGCTGCATCTGTGAAACTGGATAAGAAGAGATGTTAGCACATGGAGAAGACAAGTTGCACAACTGCTGAGAAGGAACCCCATCCGGGGTAGACACTGGGGGGTTGACCATGAGATGACTAAGGAAACCCGCTTGAGGGGGAACCCCTTGATCCCTATCTCCGAGCTGACTAACCAGAGAAAACGAATCCATACCAGAAACGGAAGACCTGTTAACCAAGGAGGGTTGAGGGTAAGAATGTAAATACTGACCAGCTAAGGCTGGATAAGGGGCCGACCACAAATTACCCGCTTCCATTACAGACCCATAACCCCTAGGGGGGTATGGCAATGACCAAGAGGGGGAAGGTCCCTCCGTCCTGGGTAAATTGCTGAAATAGTTTTGGGACGGCCCTCCCACGGCAGAGTCAGAAACCAGAGATCTGTTAGCAGCCAAACCAAGAGCAAGGGACGGCTGATGTGACGGACCACCACCCCCAGGAGGAAAAACAACCGGGGCTGGGCCCAGCAAACCAGGGGCCCTATTGGAAGATACCCCAGCCACAACATGAGACCCAAAATCAGCAGAAAAAAGGAGGGGGGAGGACTCCGGAGGGGGGGGGGGGGATCCCTGCCCTGGGGAAGAGGCAGGGAAGGGGGGGTTAAGGGGCATGGCACTACGGGAGGGGGGCAAAAGGGGGGAAGGAACCTGTTGGGACCCCCTGGGGAAACTGTGAGATTGCTGCCGGAAAACCTGGGGCCCTGAAGGCGAAAGGGACTGCACCCCACTGACAACAGCTCCCCGACCAAGAGACCCCAAGAGAAGTAGAGGGTCCAAAATAACTGGTCCCAGACCTCTATAAGGGGACCCCTGCAACTGCCCACTGACCTTACCCCCATCCCCAAAGGGGGAGACACCTCCTACTTGTGCTCCAGATGAAACCTGTTCGACAATGGCAGCAGAGGGGGGGATTACAGCTGGCTGATGGGAGCTGGGAAACACCCCGGGAGCAGGGGAAGGAGATCCCCTGCCCCGGGCACTGGCATAACGCCTAATGCGCTCCACAGCTCCGGACGCAAGCGGCCTAGCCGCCCGCTCCGGAGCCCTGGCCCTGCGTCACCGACTTGGCCCCGCCCCGCGAGAACTTCTCGCGGCGGCCGAGTCACGTGGCCTGCGGACGGAAGCGCTGCTTCCCGAGATGATGTCCCCGCCGGAGGGACCTAGAGCCTCTGCTTGTCCCTGGGCAGAACGAGGGGGAAGGATATCGGTGGGGGCGGACAGGGATACAGGGGAAGACAACGCTGACAGGGAGGAGGGGGGGGGAGGGGACCCCGCGAACCTGGCGGGAATGGACCTGGATCTACTAGGGCGGGAAAAAGACATAGTGAAGAGGGGAGAAAAATTCAAGTTAGGGGAAAGAAAAAGAGAGAAGGGAAATGACAGCAAAGGGGAAGACAAGAGAAGAGAGAAAGGAGTAAAGAGAGAAGCAAGAACAAACCACAGGGAGATACACAGAGAACAAACAAAAGGGAAACCAGATACTACGCCTGATGCTGCAGCTTCTCCGGATCCAGGAAACAGGAAGCTCTCTCCTTCTCCCACTGCTTGATATATTCTTTCCACGACACTCCCACTTCCTTCCTATTGGCTTATTACACTACAGCCTTAAACCCCCCAGTGGTGAGTAACATTATCAGCTTCACATCACATGATTTTAAACTCCTTCGGCTAATGGCCTCTCTCATAATTATAATTAAACAACAAAACAACAAAAATGACTGCCGCCAAGCTTCCAAGACTTTGGCGGTGCATGCGCAGTGGAGATTTTCCGAAAATAAACAGCATGACAATTGCATAAAGAGAAGTGGTACTGTGCGGTGTCCATATGTGCAGCAGAAGAATTGCATAAAGCGAAGTAATGTGTAGTGTCTGCATTTACAGCATAAAAGTTGCACAAAGAGAAGTGGTACTATGCAGTGTCCATATGTACAGCATAAACATTACATAAATAGAAGGGGTGCTGTGCAGTGTATATATGCATAGCATGAAATTGACATAAAGAGAAGTGATACTGTGCAGTGTCCATACATTCAGCATAGCAAAACAATTCAGAATTGCACACAACACAGAAATTAGGCAGTAGTGCTGTTGTAAGATATAAAAACTAGAATTAGAACAGTAAAATGTACATAAATGTAATAAAATGTTACATAAAAATTAGGCCTGAAGTCAACTGTACATTAATGGGAACACTGACCATCTAACCAAATTAATTCTACTCTACAAAGCTAATGCTTAGCTACTCTCGCACCCAATTAAAATAAAAGATAAAAAATTTTACTTACCCAGTGCTGCACATCAGACAGCAGGTGATAACAGGTAATTTCCTTTCTGTATTTTCTATGTCATACAAACACTAAAGCTTTAGATACTAAACTATAAAAATAATATACTAGAGCCAAAAGTGATGATGGCCATTTTGTTGGGGCCAATATTCATGAAAACATATGGAGATACTCATGGAAATGTTTCCTAGGCTGCAGACTTTGTGTTATATTCTATTTAATATACATTCTAACGTGGAGATTCCATGATTTGAGAAAGGGGGGGGGGGTTACTAGGTAACTGGAAACCCCCCTAAGTGCATGCCTGGATAAAGGAAAAAGTTACGGTGGGGTTCACGGAGAGAGGTTAGACCACACACCAGAGTCCAGTACACAGGTATAAAATCAGACAAGGAGAAAATAGCAAAATCTAGTAACAGCAAAAGGTCAATCCAGTCAGCAACTCTACAACAAGGTTCAGTATCCAGACATGTGTTCTGTGGATGAAGACACCTTCCATGTTCTGTGGATGAAAATGTCTTGTGAAGCAGAGTGGTCAGAGAAGAATGGTCTAACTGGTTCAAGTGACAGGAAGGTTATAGTAACTTAAATAACCATGCAATACAGCAGTGGTATGCAGAAGAGCTTCTATGAACACAAAGCATGTTGAACCTTGAAGGCAACCTCAAAAGGCTGCAGTAGTAGAAGAAAATATGGGGCTCTACTCCAGTCAGTGAAGAACAGGAAACTGAGGCTATAGTGGGCACAGGTTCACCAACACTTGAAAGTTGAAGATTGTAAAAACATTGTCTGGTCTAAAGATTATTGATTTCTGCTGCAACATGCAGGTGGTAGGGTCAGAATTGGGCATAAACAAATCAGTCCATGGATCATTCTGGTCTTTTGTCAACTGTACAGGCAGGTGGTGGTGAAATGATGTGGGGAATGTTTTCTTAGCAGACTTGAGTCCCCTTAATTTCAAATGAGCCTTGTTTAAATGTCACAGCCTACCTGAGTATTGGAGCAACCATGCTTCTCCCTTTATGCTACAGTCTACCCATCATCTAATGGCAACTTCTAGCAGGATAACGCGCCATGTCACAAAACAGATGTCATCTCAATCTGGTTACACTAACATGACAACGAGTTCAGCATATTCCAATGGCCTCTACAGTCACCAGATCTTAGTCTAATAGAGCACCTTTGGGATGTGGTAGAACCGTATATTTGCAGCATGAATGAGCAGCTGACAAATCTGCAAAAATTCTATGATGCTATCCTGTCAAGGAATGTTTCCAGCACCTTGTTTAATCCATGCCACAAAGAATTCAGGCTGTTCTGGGCAAAGGTGTACCTAATAAATTGTCCACTGAATGTAGTTCTCAGAAAATTACCATGGATACAGTCTACTACTTTATTGTTCTACATCTCTTCCACTTTTACAAATATTTCTATATTTAAAGTTTGGGGCAGTGGCCAGAAATTAAAGTTCTAGGGATAAGATATATTTCAGTGAATGAAGCAGGATCCTGGTGTAGAAGACATCAGCGAAAAGGACTCTGGGCCAGGCATCGGGGTGTGCTGGAGGGAACCCTACCAGGACAGGGTCTGTGTGAGCCAGTAACCCAGGCTGGGCGAAACCGTAACTGTCTAGCTAATCATAGTGGTAATATTGCGGGAGGATAAAACTCTGTAAGAGACTGAGATTATTATTTTGGAGTGCTGACTGCAAGAGGCTGCTGGAGGATACATGCTACCATTTACCCTGTATCTTGTGAACGTCTTGGGGTGTTGTGCAGTCGTTATAAAGCCTTATTACGGATATATTCTGGTCTACCCGAGTGAGTTGAATCCCTAAGATGATAACTGCCATCCCAGCTAAGGGTGGTATCCTCACACAATGGAAATGTGGAATCACTTATTTAACATTGACGTTATCATGTGACATCATACACATGTGCTGCATGGTCTAGTTCCGAACTACAAGTGAGTACTACAACTCCCAACATGCTTTGAGGGAGGAGAGGAGGAATGAAATGGCATGAGCCATGACAGTTGGTGAGAATGCAGAGCTTAGTTGTTGCCAGTTGGTAGTTGATAGGAGGAAGTTGGTAAATGCAGTTGGAGAGTGAAATATTGAAAGGAGGTGTCAGTGAGGAGAGCGTGAACGAAGGATAGGGATAAGAGTAACAAGGTGTTAATAAACATTTTAAAGCTTGTCAGAGCAGCAGCAAGACTTATATAATAAAGAACAACTACAAGAACAGAAGAAAGCAGAGTGGAAACGAAGACTTGGACTGAGTCTTCAACATTATATATAACACTGTTCAGTGTCAAGCATCAGAACTGAAGCTAAAGTGAAATCCAGAGTATCTAGCAATAGAAATAAATCGGTGAGGTTGCAGGAGAGATTGACAGAAAGGACAGATGAGTAACCGCTGCAAGCATTACACCTCAGACACTTCTGACACCTTTACATCTGTTCAGTACCACCCTCATATTATTGAGTAACTTTGTGTAATAAGGAATAAATGCAGGAGACATGTCATTCAAGTTCTATCAGATATTAAACACATTAAAAGACTGAAAGCATTATAAAGAAATACTGAAATAAGTGCCCCACTTTCAAGATCTATAATTCACTGTTAAAAGTAGTGTGCATAAATGGGCTCCTAAAGATCAACTATGTCTGATAATTATTTAAAGTATACAAACATAAATACCCAGGATTTAAGTCAACAAGAGCAAATGACAAATATAAGTTAATGGTTTGGGTCACTAATCAGTAAGGTGGAGGGGCTTCTAAAAAGCTAAGAGATTATTTATGCAGGGATTGTTGCTTGGTTGAACAAAGAATGTTATTGTTATTATTATTATTATCCTTTATTTGTTTGGCGCCACAAGGGTTCCGCAGCGCCGTACACTGCACAAACAGTAGACTATACAGGGTAAGACATTACTGAACAATAAACAATAAATACCAGACTTCAGAGGCTCCGGGCAGGCTAATGCAGCAAGAACGGAGCAGAAGAACAGGTATGGATACAGGAGGGAAGAGGGCCCTGCTCAAATGAGCTTACATCCTAAGGGAGGGTGAACAAGACTCAGGCACAAAGGGAGTCAGTTGATGTATATGGGAGGGGGAAGGGACTGGGAGGAGAGAGGGGATAATGGGTTAGGTGGAAGGATGGTAGGCTTTAAGGAAGAGGTGAGTTTTAAGTGCTCGTTTGAAGGAGCTTAGATTGGGAGAGAGACAGATGTTCTACTATTATTTATGATAATTTGGCCACTTCCCCCAGTGGCACTATTTGTCAGTCTATGACAAGTCAAAAAGTAGAAATCTCCTTTAAATGCCTTATTTATAATGTATCTATATTATTTATATGTATTAATTAGAAAGCTGCTAAGTCCGACAATAGTACTGTCTGTGGTAGCTTGTACAGTAACTTGATTATTTAAACATTGATGACAGATCAAACTTCATTTGTCTTAATGTTTAAAAATAAGTATAACCCTTTGTGATCTGTCTGTTGGTGATTTTCATACATACGATGGTTTTGTGCATGCTACAGGCAGGTCTTCCATTCAATTCCACTTGGATTTTTAAGAAGATCGTTCCCTTTAAGTTAACCAAATGGACAAAGGTATTTGATCTGCTTTCTGAACACAAGATCCTTCACTGCATATCATATGGAAATTTTGCTGCTAGATACCATTTTGGCTATGCTTGTTAGGTCAAGCTGAGCAGATATTTGGGACTGAAAACTACTCACATACTGAATAGGAATTTAATTTATGTTTTTTTGCTCATAGTGTAAGCTGGAGACACATCATTTTAGCTTCATCGCTTTCTCTAATAATGGGACTATTACACATCCCATCTCTTCCAGGAGCCTCTGTGACCGTGCGCTGAATAAGCACACTTAATGTTTTACGTCAGTCTGTGGTGCTCCAAATTGGATGTAAATCACACAGGGGTTAGTGAGGAGAAGAGGAAGGAAGGTAGATGTATTCTAACATACAGCACACGTACTGTATCTCTCCCACCACCTCCAGACAGTTTATAACAGTCACTACTAATCCCATGTTTTTCCACATGAGCAATGCACAGTATACTTAAAGATTAGTCAGTAATGTATACACTGAATCAGTCTATGATTCTCAACTGACAACACTAGCAATACTTAATTGTGAAACCTATCTGTCTACACTTAGGAACTAACATACCATTAACAGACTTAGAATAGTGAGATCATTTGACATATTTAATGATTCTTGAATCATTCCGAAAAGATTACACCTTACAGATTGTACATTAAATAACCACAGTAGCTTTTAGGACCATACTGTAAAAACAACCCTTGTAAGACAATGTGGGGGCTGGTTTAGCCACAGTGCCACAGTCAGTGTGAACTGGGGCAAGAAGGGCCCACCGGGCAAATCAAATGGTTGGGACTCACCTACTAACAAATGACAAATTTACACTTACAGTACTCATTTACAATAAAATATGCAATTATGTTTAAAAATGTAGAGAAATAAAATTATTATTCCCACCTGCAATTGACAAATATCTGTGATCTCCTGACTTTTAGTCTGTACTGCTGCTGGATTCTGGCTCTTCTGGTCCAGGACCTAATGCAGCTCAATTTCTCGCACTGTCCGTGATTACCGGCGTTCCCTGTTGATTCAGTTCCTTACTCAGTTTTCAGTCCTTAACAGCCCTGAACCTCATACACCACCTGCCCTTTTGTTCCCCATGCTATTTTGCTTTTATTTGTTTCCCCATTGCCTCTTACTGAAATTCTTGCTCTCTCTCCCCTTATCTCTCCCATCCATCCTGAATTCTGTGTGGCATGGATTGAACAAGATGCTAGAAACATTCCCTAGAGATTCTGGTCCATGTTGACATGATAGCATACAGATTTGTTGGCTGCACATTCCTGCTGCAAATCTCCTGTTCCACCACATCCCACAGATGCTCTATTGAATTGAGATCTGGTGACTGTAGAGGCCATTGGACTACACTGAATTTGTTTTCATGTTCGTGGAACCAGCTTGAGATGACGCATGCCTTGTGACATGTTGTGTTATTCTGCTGGAAGTAGCAATTTAGAAGATGGTTAGACTGTGACTATAAAGGGATGCACATGGTCAGCAACAATAATCAGGTAGGCTGTAGAATTTAAATATGCCCATTTGGTATTATGGGGCCATAATGTGCGCAAAGAAAACATTCCAACATGATTACAGCACCAGTCTGCACCCTTGACACAATGCAGGATGGTTCCATGGATTAATGTTTTTTTTTTATGACAAATCCTGATCCTTATCATCTGCATGTCGGAGCAGAAATTGAGATTTGTCAGACCAGGCAATATTTTTTCCAATCTTCAATTGTCCAGTTTTGGTGAGCCTGTGCCCACTGTAGCATCTGTTAACTGTTCTTATCTGATTGGAGTGGAACCCCATCTCTTCAAGGTTCGACTTACTGTGTGTTCAGAGAACACACAGTAAGTCGAATTTTGCAGTATAAAATAAGTGTTTATTTTTTTATTTCTTTTTAAAAGTGGTATAAAAGAGATGTGTATACAAAACAAAAAGACAGTCAGAGCTTATCCTTAACACTGCATATCTGTGTGTATCTAGCAAAATAAAAACATGGGGTAGTAGTTCATATTTTGAAGAAAACATTTAAGCCTGAATTCTAGCGTCATAAAAGAGGTGTGTGTTTTATTTAAAGTTTAGTTTGTGGTACTACATGGCTCAGCAGGCCCTGAGTGTCAGGGCATGCTGGCACTTGTGGTTCTCGTAGTGCCAGCATGCCCTGTCCGCCATGGGTAAGCTGGGGCTTGTAGTTCTAGATGCACCGGCATCCCCAGACTGCTATTGGCTGGCACCTGTAGTTCCAGAAATTAAAATAGTGTTTATTTCTTTTTTACTTGTTTTTACACTTTCATCACAAGGGGGTGTGGGAAGAGCCCAAGCAATTTCATCATGGGGCTGGGTATCGCTGGGGGGCGATACCCAGGATCCTCTATAATGGCTACTGCAAAACGACCCTTCCCTGCCCAGTTCACTCCCTGAACTTGGACACTGTAGTAAGTGTCCTTTGCGCTCGCAGATGCACAAAACAGGGCTGCATTCACGGCCGTAACTTCCGGTTTGTGACATATGCATAGTGATTTTGCAGACAGTGTGCTCAAAATCGGCAGATATGTGCCTTGATTAATCAGGCCCATATAGTTTACCTACATTCAGTCACAATCAGCAGGCAGTTTGAGAAATAACAATGTTGACTAGGCTGATTAAGTCATTGGCCTAGATCATACATACCTATTGTGATGTCACTCAGCCTGTGTACAGAGGTTAGTGTTGGCCAGTTACCAGCTGTCTGTGACCGAGTGTGAGCTGCTTATAGTCAGTGGTCCTTTCTATGATTATATCTGATGGATTTGACACCAGGTAAAATTAAATTATAGCTAAATGTCACATTTTAGTTATTATATGTTTTTCCTATTCAGCTCTACAGCGCATCAATGCATGCGCAAAACTGGTTTGAGTTTCCAGTTCCACTACTGCAAAACCAAACCAAATAGATAAAATAATTTCTTGACATGCAAATATATATATATATATATATATATATATATATATATATATATATATGGGTTTATGTAGTATGGGTTTATGTTAACACGGCAGCGCACAGGTACAGGAGGTTGCACACGGGGTAGCGGCAGGCCAGAGATAAGCAGACTGGACACAGGGCCGGATTAAGGGAATGGAGGCCCCTGGGCTAAAGGGGCCTCCATTCCCCCGTGAGGGCCCCCCCCTGTGATCCGAGCTGCCCGCAAGTGATCCGAGCTGCCAGCGTCCGCCGCCCCACCCCCCCGGCACTTAACCCCTTCTCCGGCGCGCTGTACGCTCTTTACTGAGGAGATCTCGTGAGAGTGAGACTCACGAGATCTCCTCAGTAAGGAGACTACAGCGCGCCGGAGAAGGACCGCAGTGAAAGTGCTCAGCAGCACTGATCGCGCTAAGCACTTTCAAGGGCCCCCTGGATGCCATAGGCCCCTGGGCTGTAGCCCAGTTAGCCCTATGGTTAATCCGGCCCTGACTGGACATGGCACCAGAAGGTATGTCGGGTACAGGCAGGAAGGTCAAGATCAGAGGCACAGGTTCAGGATCCAGGGGCAGGCGGTAAGTCAGGGTCACTAGCAAAGGTTCAGAATTCGGGTATAGGCAATAGATCAGGGTCAGAAGCACAGGTTCAGAATCCAGGAATAGGCAAAGGTCATATACGAGTAATCAATCACAGGTTAAACACCACAGATAGGAACAAGAGCAGACAGCAGAACGGTAACAGAACGCTATAACCGGCAGTGAGGCTCAGACCTCACTGCATTAAATAGTACAGGTAGCCAATCAGAGCAAGAGTCTTGCCAAGGTTCCAGCTGTAGTATAATACATGTAGCCCCTGCAGCCAGTGACCAGACAGCGCACCAGCAGACGTCTAATTAAACAGCCATAATTGGCTGATGCAGCACAGCCCTGCGCGCACGCGCCCAGCTTTTTGATAGCTGTCCGGGCGCGGAGGCAGGGAGACCAAACCGTCCCGGTTGTTGCCCAGGCAACCGGGACACAGAAACCGTAAGTAAAATTTTGCAGTATATAAAATTTTGCAGTATTTTATTCAGTTAAATAGTCATAATAATTTCATTAGCAGCTCTCACATATTTCCACTCCGTGGAATAGCCGGTGAACCACCTCTAATCAATATATATTGATTAGAGGTGGTTCACCGGCTAATCCACGGAGTAGAAATATGTGAGAGCTGCCGATGAAACTATTATGACTATTTAACTGAATAAAATGCTGAATGTTTTTAGTGTTGCTCGTGTCACTGAAGAAAATGCTGAATGTTTTTAGTGTTGTTCATGTCATTTTATATATGCTATTTTACAAGAACTCTTCTGGTACGTGTATACCAAAGATGTCTTTTTATCATTAAATAACGATAATGCACTATGGAAACGCCCCTCTCTGATGGATTTTTCATATATCTATCTATCTATCTATCTATCTATATATATATATATATATATATATATATATATGTTTATATACTGTTGCTCCAGCAGTAAGTTACTGTCATGTACCCTACAGATGTATCAGGAAGCGGTGAGCTGCAATCTTTTTTGTGAAAGAAATTAAAGTTGGAATCTATATGTGACATTATGGTGAGTGTAAATGCATGGCCTGGCCCCGAGCTAGCCTCCCAAGCTTAATTGATTTTCATATGTTTAAATTAATTTTAGCCCTAATTTTAGATAATTTTAACATTATTTAGCAAAATGCATAGACATATTGGGCCTGATTCATCAAGGCATGCAGTCCGAGCACAAACCGCGCTCAGTTTTATTTGCATGTATTTAGTCTTTCTGTTCCTCCAAATTCATCAAGGCATGAATCTCAAGATTCGTGACCTGTTGAATTCGGGTACAGGGCTGCTCTGTTCTGCGCTACTACACAGGATGCTGCAGGATATGTACCTCTTAGCACCTGCAGCGTCCTGACATTTTATACTTTATTACCCCACACCCACCACCCAGGGGTGTGGAAGAGCCCTAGTCCTTTTAGCACAGGGCTGGATGACCCTTGGGTGGGGGCCTGCACATTTATATACTCCATTCCCTAGGTAATTCAGTCCTGTGCCAAACAGCCTGGGGCTGGTTTGTCAATATGGCAGGGGGACCCCCTCTGCGGGTTCACTAGCTATAGTGCCACCAACACAAGCAACAGAAAGAAGGAGAAGAAGGCTGGATAAATTGGTGCACAAAATAGTCTGGCTACATTGTGGTTTATTTACCTTGTACTCCCTGATATCGATAGGTTGGAAAGTATCTATTATTAGTGACAATGTTAAAATATAAATCAATAAAAGCAGCAAAATTTGTGAGTGTTGTGTGAAAATAAAGTGATTTTAAAATACTGTGAGCAGAGCCGGATTTAGACCTCATGGGGCCCTAGGCAAGATATTGGTTTCCCCCCCCCCTCTTCCTTCATACACACAGTGTGTATCATACACACATAATGCACACACAGTGGCCCATCACACACACATAATACACACACAGTGGCCCCTCACACACACATAATACACACACAGTGGCCCCTCACACATACATAATACACACATGCACACAGTGGCCCCTCACACACACAATACACACACACAGTGGCCCCTCACACACACATAATACACACACACACATAATACACACACACATACACACACACAGTGGTCACACGCAGGGGAGTGCTGGCAGACTTTAGCCCGGGGGGCAAGCACATAGCACTGGCCCATAAGTAGCGGCCCATCCTTAAATGGTGGTTTTTGGTACAATATATATTTATCTATATAAAAAGAGAATATTTTAGTCTTTCTTAATCCATATATATATTTTTATGCCCAGGCCCAGAGCTGGATTAATGCTCTGGGGGGCTTGGGCACTTTAGACAGGTTAACCCCCTATGATGTAACATGGTTATCATTTTAGACACATACACAGGCAATACTGTGTGCACTACTGTTAGGTGTACACAGTTCTACCTTCACGAGCAGTACACGGTGAAGCGGGACATACCTCCCAACTCTCCTAAGTGAAACAGTCACCCAAACTCGCGACTGTCCCACCAGATTCAGGACAGTTGGCAGACTGTCCTGCTCTCTCCTACCTGTTCTTGTCACGGTCACCACTTGTGGCTGCTGGTTACTTTAGCCCATTTGCTAGTTGTCTGGATTCTGGAATATTGGAGGCCCTATTTGGAAAAAAATGGGTACATAAAATTTAGAAAACTCCAACTAGTCCCAGTGTTAAATAAATAGCACCCACATTTTATAATTAGGCCTCCCCTCCAGCCACAACATTAAAATAATATTCACATTTGCTAAATAGATCTCTTTCGCTCAGACAAAACCTGACATTAGATAGCAAACACATTTAATATATAAACCTATTTCCCTCCCTCCAAACAGACCCAGCAATAATTTAAATAGCAATTACATTTAACAAATATTACCTTTTCCCACAACAATCGCAGACATTAAAAATACATAATCACATTTAATAAATATACCTCATTTTCCACAAACAGCCCCACAATCAATAAATAGCTTCCAAACCACCCCAGCATTAAAGGTCTAATTACCCCATTATAAATTCATAGGCCCCACTATTAAATTAAATTGCCCCACCATCACCCCACAAATAAAATAGCACCCAATAATTAGTCCCCACCTGCACTCCACAATTAAATTAATAGCCTACCTCTCACATTGTATTAAGAACCGCCACACACACACTAACTACATTCATTTACTGCCTCCCCACACACTACATTCATTTACTGGCCCCTCACTCACACACACACACACACAATATATTGGCCCCTCACTCACACACACAATATATTGACCCCTCACTCACATACACAATATTTTGGCCCCTCAACCACACACACAATATTTTGACCCCTCACTCACACACACAATATACTGGCCCCTCACTCACACAATATTTTGGCCCCTTACTCACACACACAATATATTGGCCCCTCATTCACTCACACAATATAATGGCCCCTCACACACACATTAATTGGCCCCATACTTATATATATACACAATATGCTGGCTGACACACACACAATATGCTGGCTGACACACACACAATATGTTGACACTGACACACACAATATGCTGGCTGACACACACACACAATATACTGACTGACAAACACACACACACAATATTCCAACCCCCCCACCACTTACCTTTTTCAATCCGCCCCGCGCTCTGCAGTCGTTTGACATGGGACGGCACCTGTCATGTGGTGCACGTCCCATGTGACACAGAGAAGGGAGGGAGGAGACCAGCCACCACCACACTAGCCTCTCCCCCCTCTTGCGGCACCCTCCCCCTCCCCCCCATGAGTCGCGCAAGGGGGAGGGTTGTCCCCCCCCCTTCTGGGCCCCCTGAGAGCCACTAGGCCCTAGGCAGGTGCCTAGGTTGCCTAGCGGTAAATCAGGCCCTGACTGTGAGTGACTCTAGTCTATTGTTATCATTAGAAAAAAGGAAGCAAATATGATATTCTCATCAGTATTTAATTATTTGGCTGATCTCCAGTATGAGTAATTAAATTCAAGTTAGGCACAAAGTAACTACAGCAGCTGCTGGCTAAGGTAAGCACACCGAAACTGCCAATTATTATTGAAATCTTAAGTGCCCATGTCTCTGTCTATTCAAATGAAGTCTGAGCCTACTTTAATCATAGCAGCTAATATGCTAACTCATGAAGCACATAGATTAAATAGTGACCGGGGTGATTTGTTGTCTTCCTACTGGAATCTAACTTGGAGTTTGGGCAAATTTGCCTATTATTAGAGTCTTGAATGATCATAATCACCATTGCTTCCTATTCCCATATTATTTAGTTAGTGGAAGTGTCACACACAGTAAACACCGACGTGCGTTTCGCTGCGTACCATTCTCCAGGCAAAGAAAGCTGCACAGCTTGCGGGTGGCCGGCTGAACTTAGACTAGCCCCAGAGGCGGTGCAAGAGATACAGCAGAAAAGCAGGTTACTCAAACGGCCGTAGAGCTGGATTTGGCCATGGCTGTGTGCGCTCTAGTTTTGGCCCCTATCGTAAAATGGCTCCCTGACATGGATACTATAGTAAGTGTTCTTTACATGTGCTGCCGCATAGCACAGGCCTGATTCACTGAGGTATCTGCCAGTTCTGGGCATGTGCAGAGTGATTCTGCTCAAAAGTAGCAGATACACGTCATAATGAATCAGCCCATTAAGTGCTATATATATATATAATATATATATATATATATATATATATATATATATATATATATATATATATATATATATATGTCTTGCCCTTTAAAAGCTATGTGCAGGTAAGCCTTAAGCCCAGATAAAATAGCATAGCATTTGATCATGTTAGGACTGACCAGAATGGGAAGACTTTGGCGAGAGTTGGTCAGCTTAACATATATTGCAATATGTGGAACTAACATTCCCTGTTTTTAATATAGAACAGTACTTGGTACAGCATTAATTATGTGTTTGGAGAGTGCAGAGTATCCCTGTTTATATATATATATATATATATATATATATATATATATATATATATATATATATGAGAGAGAGAGAGAGAGAGAGTTTATATTCATATATAAACTAAACTTTAACCAATTGCTGCAAGTAGGTATAGTTCTAGGTGATTGCAGAATGGTAAATTTATCCCCACTGTACAATAAAGGCATTATTGAAGAACAGGTTAACTATAGATCTAAGTATCTCACATTGATAGTTGGAAAATTAATGGATTTATTAAGAAAAATAGAAAAAAGAATTTTACAGTTAAACAGAGTACAAGATTCAAGGCAGCATTAATTTTCTGCTGAAGGATCATATCAAATAAATATATTTGATTTCTTAAGTGGGACACAATTTAAAAGGCTGAAGACTGAACCTAAGTAACCTTAGGAAGGGCATATTTAAAAAAGGATGAGGGATAGAATAGTCTCCTAATTGATTTGGTGGGAACTCATACAATACAATAATTCAATAATATTCTATGTTAATATGTAAATAAAATGTATTGGAAGTAATAGGGAGAAAAAAAATGATCATTTAAATTGTTAAAACTAGAAGGGACTGAAAATGCATTATGGAAATGCAAGGGATGTAGCAAAATATTTAAAAAGGAATTGCAAGTTTTACAAGTACATAGACAGCAAGAAAAAAGTGTCATTAAATGATAAAGTAGGAAAAACAATTGTAGACTATAAAGAGAAAGCTGATCTTTTTAGTATGAAGGTCTAGTCGTTGGATACTGTGATGAGGGTCCAATCCCTGCCTCCTTTGCTGAAGGTCCAGTTGCTGCCTCCTGCTCTGAGGATCCAGTTGTTGCCTCTTGTAGTGAAGGTCCAGGCGTTGCCTCCTGTGCTAAGGGTCCAGTCACTGCCTTCTGTGCTGAGGGTCTAATAACTTCCTCCAGTGCTGAAAGTCCAAAAGCTGCTCCACAGATGTCAGCCATTTTTCCTGAGGTCTCTGAGAGGACTGCCATGTGTCCTAAGGTCTCTGAGAGGACTGCTATGTGTCCTAAGCTCTCTGTGTACTGAGGTCTATGAGAGAACTGCCCTGCATCTTGAGGTCTCTGAGAGGACTGCGTGTCATCCTGAGGTCTCTAAGATTACTGCTCCGTAACCTCTGAGATGACTGCCCTATGCACTGAGATTATAAAGATGATGACCCTGTGCTCTGAGCTTCCAGAAAAGACTGCCCTGCATCCCAAGGTTCCAGAGTCTTTTAACATTAGAATGCCCATTACTAATGAACCACTTGAATGCCCAAATCAAGTCAAAGAAATGACCATAATACTTGCCAAAAATAATTAATTATTAAAATAAATAATAAAAATAGTATCGGTTTATATGAAATCATAACTGTCACGAACGACCAGCCTGTTCCAGACACAGCAATCTGAACAGCTGACCATGACTGGCATCACCTTAGTCACTTAGCAATGAATACACCTTTTCTCCCACCACAAAGGATTTATTATTGTGTCCTTATGTTCACCAGAACCACTTATTAATGTTTCACACTTAAATCAAATACACATGTAGCATGAGCCTCCCTTGGCTTCGCAAGTTTACAGAGAATCACAGAGAATATATTGGATTAAATTTATTTAATATGAAAAATGATTCCAAGGCTTATTTACAAAAATTAATAACAAGACATACAATATGTTATACAAATGAGTTTCAGAAGATAAAATAGGAAATAACATCAGAGTTACTACTTACTAGTTAACACCTCGTGTGTTAGGAAACACAATTGAGGAATATGGGACATTTCAGTCTTGATAGACCCCTCATGAAAATGCACAATCTGATGTCTAAATCAAAAGGTTTTAAACCTTTTTTCCACATAGTGCTCACCCCCCACCTTTGGAGTTTAGCTGTCAACAAAGACAGATTGATCTCCTAAGTGTCACAAGGCTGTTGAAGTGAGCTAGGGATGTCCTGTGATCGGAATGTTCACAGGGCCTTGAGTTCTGACCTCTGCTCCTTCTGCTTGGCTAGATGGTTTACAACTTTGGGCTTCAAACTCCTCCAAGATCCTTATCTATCCTTGGTCTGGCTAATTTCAACAGATCTTGACACTTGCATAGGTTTCAGACTCATGTCATTTAGCAAAACACACTTTGAGATTACATTATAAGGTTACATAAAATATTTATATTGTCATACATGAATTCAACAGAAAATAACAATCAGTCATTAGATATACTACATAATCGCTACAATAACGCAAAACATATCATTAAAAATATTTATTAAATAATTACTGCAATACTATATTATTCTGTCTTATATTTCTAAACAATTCTTGCAATATCATTCAGTTTTACTTGTGCAAGTGCCACATACAGATTTTTTGCAGAAAATACATGTTCCCAATGTTCTGGTTTTTTTTTTGCACTGTGCCTTGACTTGACAGTAGTTAGTAAACTGTGTAGGTTCCTGACCAGATTCTTGATTAGACTCCGGAGAAGGAAGCACATTTCTAGACCTCATATTTGATTCTGCAAATTCTTTATTTAACCGTTGCAGGAAAACTCTACAGTGAAATTCTCTCTGACGTTACGTCCTTGTATATGATCCAGGCGTTTATACCCGCTAAAGCAAGAGTGTTTTGAAAGGAGTGAATAGGCCTAACCTAATGCTTGTCTGAACAGTGTCTTTCCGTACCATCTGATCTATTAATCAGATGGCAACTCTGTGCTTAGTATCATTATATAATTTGACACTTTCGGGTGTTTTCTTTGCATTATCACAGAGATTTCTGAATGAAGAGTACTCAGAATAACAATTTTTTTCTTTGTTTTGTCCTGATAGGCTGTGAGAGTAACATCATCATTTTTATATACTTTTGTAGGGTATGGTGTTCTTTCATAGATTTTATTTGTGCAGCCACCTCTCTTCTTACTTTGTTCTTAGTCCCTAAACATTGGGTCAATTCATTTTTAGTTTTTTTTGCAAGTGTGACAGATGTGAAATAATTATCAGTAGATACACTTCGACCTTTTTTTTGCGGAACAGTGTCATAAGTTGCAATACTACGTGGTCCGACACTTGCTCATCAATTGGGCGTGAATCATGTTTCCTGGTCTAAGGAATGCCATTTATTAAATATTTACTTTCTTTGTCTACTGCTAGCCAGTACTTTTGACCGTACTTATCGGGTTTTGAGGCCATAAATTGAGTAAAAGGGCATCTTGCCTTTGTAGAAAATAACTGCCCATCAACAGTGATGTATGCTCCCAGCTGATAACATGCAATACAGTTTTCAATGAACTTATTCCATATGTGCTTTTTCTATCTTAGAAGGCAACCCCTGCCCCTAAGAAGAGGTAGAGATGGTATTGGGAGGGTGGTACCTCTTCTTGATGGAAAGGGCATAACCAACACGCTTGTTCTCCAGAGAGGTCTAACCTCCATCCTGATGTACGACAGAGAAGTGTCCTGTGCTCTGAGGCTCCAGATAGGCCTGCCTTGCATCCTGTGGTTTAAGAGTGTACTGTCCTGTCTCCTGACATTCAGGAGTGGACTCCGCTGTGTCCTGTGGTTCCTGAGACAGTTCTCTCAGAATCCTGAGGCAAAGCAGTATCGAGGTCCCAGAAAGCACTTTCTTGCACCCAGAGGTTCCAGAGAGGAGTTCTCTGTATTCCTAGTTTCCAGAGAGAACTGACCAGACTCTTGCTGTTTGTCAGGCTCCATCTCCGCACAAGCGCAGGAGATGGCCGCCTGCTTACATCCAACAGGGATTCTTCATGCTGCATTTATAGAAGTCTCTGGCACCACCAGGGTGCCAGAATATTGGCTTACATACCTGCTTCAGCACTTCTATTCTCCAGTAACCTGCATTTTACGTGGTTCAAACTCGGCTTGCACCTTTGACTTCCCTTGTTGGTTTAATGATTTAGTACCTCTCTACTTGTTCCAGTTACTGACTTTGTGGCTCACCCTGACTATTCTACAGATCATCCCTCTGTACTTCTTGACCTGGCTGTTTTTTTGACCCAGATTGTTCCACTATGCCTGTCCCTCCTTTCGGTATGCTAGTGGCTAACTCAGAGAACCACGTCCTGTGCACCCTCTTGCAGCGAAGCCCAAACTCCCTTGCGGGGGTCCCTGGTGAATACAAGGGGTCCGTTAGACTTCGCACCTCCCAGCTCAGCAGCGCAAATACCAGCTAGTGGACTCTCAGTAGCTCTGTGACAGTATACTCTGGCCAAATGATAAGTGAACAGGACGAACCCTCCTCTTGAGATCTTCTGCCTCATTTAGCTCAGAGGGTGGACCAACAAGAGATCAACCAGGCCCAACTACTACAGTGTCTCCACCGGGTTGTACCTCGCTTGGACACCCTTTACGGTCTCTGTAGGCAAGCCAAGCAGCATTGGCAGTAACTGTATCCTCTGCCACCACTACTTCCACAGTTTCCACCCCTAGTTCTAGACGATTACGCATTCCTCCACCTGAGAAATATGATGGTGACCCCAAGAGATGCCTGGGGTTTCTTAATCAATGAACCATCCAATTTGAGCTAGCTCCCGAGAATTTTGTTTCTCAACGGACCAAGTTGGCATATATAATTTCCCTTCTCTCTGGTCAAGCCCTGGCCTGGGCCTCTTCCCTTTGGGAATGAGGATGATCCCATACGCCATAATTCTTCTATCTTCATAGAAAATTTTAAGAAGGTCTTTGACAAGCCAGGTCGGGTTTCTTCTGCTGCCTCAGGATTACTTGCCCTTTGCCAAGGATCTTTAACTGCTGGCTAGAATGCCGTACAGTTCCGGACCTTAGCCTCAGAGTTTCGTTGGAATAATGAGGCCCTAGTAGCCACCTGCTGACGAGCTTAATAAGCGTGTCAAAGATGACCTAGCCTCCTGCAAGCTTCCATTCAGCCTTGACGAGCTAATTTCTCTTTGTATCAAAGTGGACATCTGTCACAGGGAGCGTACTCAGGAACAAGAACAGTCTTGTCGTTCCTTTGCTCGCCTGGCACCTCAGTTTTAATCTCCCTTATCTTCTTCTGAGTAATCCATGCAACTAGGCCGTTCTCCGCCTTTTTCAAGAGGAACGTGACAGATGCATAAAGTATCGTCTGTGTCTCTATTGTGGGGAACCAGGTCACCTCCTCTCCTCATGTTCCAAAAGGCCAGGAATTGCTCTATCCTAGGTGATATTAGGGGGGTCATCCTAGGATCCAGGTCCCTTACCCCTTACTCTTTGAGGGATTATGAATTTCTCATGCCAGTAGTTCTTTTTTCTCCGGATGGCCCCAAGCAGTTGTCTGCCTTTGTGGACTCTGAATCCACTAGAAACTTCATATCCGTCGAGCTGGCCTCCCAAGCTCCATCTCTCCAACCATCCTTTGCCACAGCCTCTGGCACTGACTGCGATAGATGGTTATCGTATCACCAATGGTTCCGTCAACCGCATCCCCAGTCCATTACAGCTGTCAGTAGGAGCTTTCTACTTAGAATGGATAAGTTTCCTAATTCTTCCACAGTCCGTCAACTCTGTGATTCTGGGCCTACCCAGGCTCAAGGTTCATTCGCCGCTGTTTGATTGGCTCCGATTACAAGTCATCTCCTGGTGTCCCACCTGCCAGCAACAATGTCTGACAACACCTTAGGACCTTGATTCCTTGTCTTGCCTCCTCTTCTCAGCCAGTTCTTCCTGTGGATTATGCAGATTTTTTTGGAAGTCTTTAGCAAGACCGCTGCCGAGTCCTTTCCACCTCATCGACCCTGGGACTGCCCCAGCAACTTTATACCCGGTAGGAGCTTCCCTAGGGGCAGGGTGTTTCTTTTATCTCTGGGAGAAACTCAAGCCATGGCCGATTATGTTTCTGAAAATCTTGAACGTGGCTTTTTCCGTAAATCTACATCCTTTGCAGGAGCAGGATTATTTTTATGTTAAAAAGTAAGACGTGACTCTTAGAACCTGTATTGACTACCATAAGTTGAATGCCATAACGCTATCCACTTCCCCTAATGTCAGAACTCTTTGACCACATCCATGGAGCTCAGATTTTTACTAAATTAGACCTCAGAGGATCTTATAACCTGCTCTTATTATCCTTATATTTTTTATTAGTATAAATAAGATTATTTTATTCTTGCTTCTTTATAAAGTATTTTTTGACTAGTGTATTATGAAGTTCATGGTTCTAAGGTTTTACTAGTAAATAATCTTTTCCCATACAGATATGTATTTTTATTGGATGTATATATATATATATATATATATATATATATATATATATATATATATATATATACTATTATTATCAGATTCTAATTTAGCATAAAACATTTCCTGGTCACTATTTTGAGTGTTATTATTTATTAATTATTTTGATTTTATGTGTTGTTTATTCATATCAATTCTAATGTTCTCAAATATAATTTTCTGGTTTCATCATATTTAAAATTACTAATTGCTTATTTATTTGTATAATAGATACACCTAATTAGGTTTCTTATTAGATTAATTTATATCAGTCTGATTGGTGATTGCATATTCGCATATAGGGATATTGGTCCGCATATCAGCACGTCATTCTGCGTAGAGATGGTTCCCATACTAAATATGGCTTCTAAGATGGTCATATTAGGCCATCCTAAACATATCTGACCTTATCTAAGATGGCTGCCATCATGTATACTAATATACCCTTGGTGCAACTAATTACAGCTCCCCTCAACGAATTATGAGACCTGAGTGTAATCGAAACTGGTCTTTGAATTAGACGTTATAACTATCATGCCCCATTACATTGGCAGCATTGCGGCTGAATCGGTGGCCGCGCATGCGCAGTAGTCCTAATGGCAGCGTGCGCATACGCTCTTTTCCATAAATATGCGGTATGAACTTGTTGTTTGTATCTCCTGATGAAGTCTCAGTATATTAGAGACAAAATGCGTTGAGATAAGAATGCCATCACCTTCATCTACTCCAGTGGAATTATCCCACTCTCCTTGTGAGAGCAATGTTTCCTGACCTTATCCCTAAGAGAGATTGATGGACTGACATCTGACTACAAATACCTGACCTGTTTGTCAGGTTTACAGGTAAGTTCTTTGGGGTATATTTACTAAATTGTGTTTTTGAAAAAGTGGAGATGTTGCCTATAGCAACCAATCAGATTCTACTTATCATTTATTTAGTACATTCTACAAAATGACAGCTAGAATCTGATTGGTTGCTATAGGCAACATTTCCAGTTTTTCAAACCAGCAGTTTAGTAAATATACCCCTTATTCTATTTTATTGTGTGAGTGTGCATTTTTTGTGTATTCCAATAAAATTTGATTTTATCCAATATATTACACTATTAGGGGGGTATTCAATTGTTCCTCCGGGCGCCGCCGGAACGAGCGCGTTAAAACTATTACCGTTTATACGGTAATTACTTGCTCAATTTTAGCTCGCAGCTCCCTGAGCAGCGAGCTGAAATTGAGCGAGTAAATTACTGTATGAACGGTAATTGCGCGCAATATTACCGTATAAATGGTAATAGTTTTAACGCGCTCGTTCCGGCGGCGCCCGGAGGAACAATTGAATATCCCCCTATTAGGGTCTGTATATTTCTATATTTTGTAGACTAACAGAATGGATCAAGTGATGTACTACAGATACACACACAGCTCTGTGTGACTGACTAACAAAGTGGATCAAGTGTGTTGCAGAGACGTGAAATTTCACAGATAAGCATATATTTTTCTCCTTTTTGGTACGCACATATAATATTGACCTTATAGCTTAAATCACTCACTGTTTAACAATACTGCACTATCTTTGGTATCTTTTGTATATTTCCATTGACACTTTGGATCAAGGTGTAAGGACTCTAGCTCCCCTGAGTGATCCAGGATACATATGCAGATGTGCCCATTTGACTAATATATCCGGTACGCAGAATAATAGCCCCTCTATATTTTGGGTCTTAATTCCAAGAATTACTACAGTATTAGGCGCCGTTGTTCCTTCTTCTTCTATTTCTTAGATACTACTATTTCCACTATTATTAACTATATCCACAAATGTATTGCGGCCTGTGGTGTATGTGCTTGTCACAAAACACCTAGACCATCTCCGGCAGGTCTTCTTCTACTGGTTCCGTTTCAGATTCTCCATGGACTAGCATAAGTATGGACTGCATCACTGACCTTCCTAACAGCCCTGTGACACTGTTCAAGGGCTTATGACCCTTCCTCCTGAAGTTAAAAACATAGTCCACTCTGAGACCATGAACAGAGAAGTCCATACAGGACTACCCTGTGCCCATAGGCATCAGAGAGGATTTCTGTGCACCATTTGGTTCTAGACAGGACTGCATTGCCTCCTGAAGTTAAAAAGCCATGTGTTCAGAGGTTCCGGAGGGAGTGCTCGCTGGAACTTGGGCAGAGCGGTACAGAGGTTCCAGAGAGGACTGCCCTGTGTCCTGAAGTACCAGAGAGATCTGACCTGCGCTCTGCGTTTCCAGAGAGAAAAGCCCTGCCTCCAGAGGTTCCAGAGAGAATTGCCCTGCATCCTGAAGTTTCCTACTCCTTACTTTGCAAAGAACGCTCTTACTCTGCTAAACTCCACCTATCAGCTGGTAAAATGGTCACTCATCATCATGTTAGTGTAATACAGTATGTATGTATTTTGAAATTCGCTGTACTATACAATTATATTTGTCAGTTTGTAGTAGATAATTCTGTGTAAGTTCACTTCTATGTATGGACAACCAAGTGCACATGCCACTACTCTTGTTCTGCATGAAGTTTTCAGATTTTTTTTCATATTCTGCTTGCAAAGAGACTTGTATAGGTCAGTTTAAAACTGAAATGTACTGGATGTGTCCATCTAGATTAGGTGCAAGGATAGTACATCATCATTAACATCATCAACATTTATATAGCTCTAGCAAATGCCGTAGCACTTTACAATTGGGAGATAACACAGTGATAAAAAAAAATACTGGTTAATACAGACAGATAGAGGGGTACGGGGGCCCTGCTCATAAGCTTACAATCTATGGAACAATGGGAGTTTGATACATGAGGTTAAGTGTTATATATTGCATATTGGTCCAGCCACACAAAAGGTAAAAAGTGCTTAGCTTTATGATCCAGTCACATAAAAATGTTGGTCAATGGGTTATTGTCTTGTGTTAACTGTGTAGAGGGTGGTAATAGGGTAACCTAGGAATATTAAGAAGGTGGCCATGGTGGCCATTGCTGGTGGGACAGTCCATTAATATCGGGTCTGTCCCTCCTAAATTGAGACATTTGGGAGGTATGGCAAACTCAACTTTTTAGCAATCACATATTGCACAGTCTACCCTCCTGAACTGCCTGCCACCTTGTTGCACAGAGACCCTTCACCCTGCCCCTACTACTTACCAGTGTAGTCTCTCAAAGCCTCAACACTGCTCTCATCATGTTCAGCGGTCACTCAGGACTAAACAAGTGATCACTGCATCTGAATGATCATAGATGGGATGTAAAGTCGTCTGAGGTATTGCTCCTATCGAGGTCATACAGACCTATAAGCTATTGGCAGCAGAGGTGACAGCAAGTGTGGCAGTGACCTCCACTGCATGTGTGCTTATTGTAGTGCCCCAGAGTATGATATATGTATGTATGTATGGCATACTTGCCAACATTTCAATTTTTTTTTCCGGGAGCTGCTAGTAGGAGGTAGGCATGTAGGGGGCGGGGCCCCAAAATTTGCATCATTTTAGCCCCGCCCCGTTACGTAATGACGCAAATCGCGTCATTTTACAGTGGGGGCGGGGCCAAACGCTGCGATTCCCGGTGAATCGCGGCGTTTGAACCGTATTCTGCTTACTTCTGGGCAGATCAGGTAGATTGCCACACTCTCGGGAGTCCGGGAGACTCACGCAATATGCGGGAGTCTCCCGGACGTTCCAGGAGAGTTGGCAAGTATGATGTATGGTCCCTTTAAAAAAAAGGTCAGTGCAAGCTCAGGAAGCATAGGACCCAGGAGTTTCCCTGCTCCTGCTGTTCATTGGTTCATGCAGCTGTCAGTCTAGGAGGGACAGACTGAGAGTGAGTTTACAGCCAAAATCCTGCAAACTTCAGTGGAGAGAAAGAAGAAGTTTGATGCGAGGTGCTATGTAAAGTAAACTGAACCAGAAAACAGGCAAGCAAAAGGCTGGTTGGAGTATAACAGCAGCTATACTGACATGTTTTCCTGACAGACAACGCAGCAACAGAGATAGCAGCAGCCCTTGTGCTGGGGTGAGTCTATAAACTATACCCTATAAGAGTGGGAGTTTGTACTGTTTGAGGTATAACAGTAGTGAGAAACAAGAGTATAGCTATAAGTATAAATCCTCAGAATGCATGTGGAACACTTGTATTATTAATCAGAGGAACTGAGAGAGAGAGTCCCTGATAGAATCTGTGTAACAGCGTGGCACTACAAGTCACAGCCAGCTTCAGGATATAAAAGCACCTAGTAATTAAAGTTTTTGCAGTACATCACAAGGGAAACTACCTCACTAGCAGTAAGATATCCTTGTTCCAGGACTGTAATTAAGACTTCCCACCAGTTAAAGGAATTGTGTTTGTTAACCACCACCATTTTAAGACAGTAAATGCAGCATCAAGGATCAGACATTTAGTTTGGTGCAGAGACTGAATTTTCTGTCAGAACTTTATTTGGATTAGTAAGATTACAAAATTCAGCCTGCATTGGAGTACCAATGGGAGTCGCTGGGGTGCCGCGACTTTCGCGGGGGGTATGCGGATTTTCGCATGAGGGGTGCCGCGATTCTCGCGGAGGAGGGGGGGTGGGGGTGCAGGGTTTTCACCAGTGTGGGAGAGCCAGGGGGGGAGCTGGTGCTGGAAGAGGGTGGGAACCATGAAGGAAGGGGGTGCTGGAAGAGGGTGAGAGCAAGGGGGGAAGGAAGAGGGTGAGAACCATGGAGGAAGGGGGTTCTGGAAGACTGGGAGAGGGTGAGAGCCAGAGGGGAAGGTAGAGGGTGAGAACCATGGAGGAAGGGGGTGCTGGAAGAGGGTGAGAGCAAGGGGGGAAGGAAGAGAGTGAGAACCATGGAGGAAGGGGGTGCTGGAAGATTGGAAGAGGGTGAGAGCCAGGGGGGAAGGTAGAGGGTGAGAACCATGGAGGAAGGGGGTCCTGGAAGAGGGTGAGAGCAAGGGGGAAGGAAGAGGGTGAGAACCATGGAGGAAGGGGGTGCTGGAAGAGGGTGAGAGCCGGGGGGGAAGGAAGAGGGTGAGAATAATGGAGGAAGGGGGTACTGGAAGAGGATGAGAGCCAGGGGGGAAGGTAGAGGGTGAGAACCATGGAGGAAGGGGTGCTGGAAGAGGGTGAGAGCAAGGGGGGAAGGAAGAGGGTGAGAACCATGGAGGAATGGGGTGCTGGAAGAGGGTGAGAGCAAGGGGGGAAGGAAGAGGGTGAGAACCATGGAGGAAGGGGGTGCTGGAAGACTGGAAGAGGGTGAGAGCCAGGGGGGAAGGTAGAGGGTGAGAACCATGGAGGAAGGGGGTGCTAGAAGAGGGTGAGAGTAAGGGGGGAAGGAAGAGGGTGAGAACCATGGAGGAAGGGGGGGCTAGAAGACTGGAAGAGGGTGAGAGCCAGGGGGGAAGGTAGAGGATGAGAACCATGGAGGAAGGGGGTGCTGGAAGAGTGTGAGAGCAAGGGGGGAAGGAAGAGGGTGAGAACCATGGAGGAAGGGGGTGCTGGAAGAGGGTGAGAGCAAGGGGGGAAGGAAGATGGTGAGAACCATGGAGGAAGGGGGTGCTGGAAGACTGGAAGAGGGTGAGAGTCAGGGGGGAAGGTAGAGGGTGAGAACCATGGAGGAAGGGGGTGCTGGAAGAGGGTGACAGCAAGGGGAAAGGGGTACTGGAATAGGGGTGAGAGAGCCACGGGGGAAGGGGGTGCAGGAAGAGGGGTGATAGCTGGTTGCTGGAATGGGGCTGATGCTGGATACTGTTGTGTTGGGGATGATGCTTATTGCTGTAATGTGGGGGTGATGCTGGTTGCTGTAATGTGGGGAAGGGGGGTAATGCTGGTTGCTGTGATGTGGGTGGGTATCGATGTAGTAGGAGTGTGTGTGGGGGGTTATTTATTACTGTAATTTGGGTACTAATAATGTAATGTCATGGTATTTATTGATGTTATATGGGTGCTAACAATGTAATGTTGAGATCATTAGGAGAAATAAATACCCCCCCACACACACACTCTTACTACATAATGTTGTACTGCACCAGCAACGCACACTGCGCCAGCATCAGTGTGCAACAATATTGTGCATGGAGCCCACAAGAGGTGGGACTGTGTGCTTTAAATGCCAGGGCTGATTTTTAGTCCCAGTCCAGCCCTGCCTGGTACCCATGAATAGGTGGTTGTTGTTTCTACAATTGGCAAACTTTGCCACTAAGCCTGGCATTAATATGAGATGTGGCCCTATTATAACGTGCCTGATCTCTTCCCCCCCGTCACCTTTTAACCCACTGCTTTACTTAAATTAATCTTAATAATATAATAATAATAATTTATAAATCAAATCACACACACTCCAGCTTTTGTAAAAAAATAAGCAATTTTAATCTACAAATAATAATTTGAACAATTTTAGTAACAGTCAAAAAGTTAATAAAATGTATTTAATAATTTTTGTGAGATAAGTATTTTTTTTTTTATATGTTTTTGTATTTTTTTTTCTTCTTTTTCAAACTCATGTAGCAGCCTCTGAGTCTGTGGTCTGGTTGGACCCGTCATCTGCAAAAAAAATAAATGCAAAAATTTAGTAAATGCACTCTTAATACATTCATGTGGTGAAATGCTAGGTCTAGGTTCCTGTACATATGGGTTTGCATTTTCCTAGCTCGATATAGTGCAGAAATGGCATGTTACTAAAAAACTGCCCCAAAGTTTTGTATTATGCTGCACACAGTAGTAATAAGAAGTATATAGTATAATTGTGTGTGTTTGCTATATATATTTTTTTCACTGCAAATGTTGCCAAAAGAGTCTCACCCTCTAGGCTGCAATTTTCCAGACAGCCAGCTGCACACACGACAAGAAGTGGGGGGGAGCAGTTTCCCCATTGGGGGGACTTAGGGTGGCCTCTACTGTGAATGGGCAGGGAAAACTGTTTCTTATGTCAACATCTATCTGTTTTTTAACAAAATTGTCAAAACTCCACTATATGACAATTACCCTGTACTTACTTTCTTCCACCAGCACCTGTGGCTGCTGAGATGGTTCAGGCTGGCTCTGGAACAGCACTGGGGAGATGGTCTTCCAAGACCACCGCTGCCTCCTCCTTCTGGGGAAGGTCAACCTCTTCCATTGCCACTGCCGCGTCCTCCTGGACCACCCCTGCTGCCTCCTGTTGGACCACCTGCTCCTCATGTGGCCTTAGCTGTGTTGGCGTCCTGTTGGATATTAGGATGTGTTATATTTGTTTTTATTTTTCATTTTCTCCAACATACACATGCATGCAGATAATGGTAGCTTTTAATGGGAAATACAGTACACCACTCATGTCCCATAAATCAAATGAAATTAAATTAAAAAATAAGAAATACTGTTCATGGGACCACAAATATTAGCATAAATATTGTAATAGTATAAATATTTGTTTTATTTAAGTTCCTGATATAAGGAATGGTGTGGCCCTTTGTCTTTTTTGCTGTGCAGTTACTCGCAAACTAGTAAAAAGCCCGATGACTAGGCTAAGAAACAAAGTAAAAACAAGTAAACTACGACATGAAACAAAGTATGAAAAAAAAAATCAAATGAGCACATACATATGTCTCAGGGGAAAAAACACAAATACAGTATTAAAATCATAAACACTAGTCTACCAGTAAACAGACACTTAGAAATGTATAAACCAAACAAACCTTGGTAATAGCTTGAAAAATCAAAAGCAAACATAAGCGTTAATGCAGTAATGGCAGCATACAGGGCGCATGCTGTAATCAGAGTTTTATAGCAGTGTTAAATTGGCAGAGAGTATGCAGGTGATTGGGAGCGTACGTCACGATCACATGGCAATTCGGAGTCCTAATTGTGTATTCTAGTATTTTGGCACTGACAGATAAACTAGACCCCGTGCAGGTGCATACTATGCGCCGAGAACCAGGCGATTACATACGTTCGATCAAGTCTGACTTTGATGTCCTTACACAGGAACGCCTTCATTGTGAATTGACTACAGCACCATGCCACGTCACCGCTCTTTTCATGCCCCAAAATCGCATTCTGTAGTAAGTGGCGATTGCATTCGCAAGCATCGAGGTTCTGCGTTCTTGGACGGTCGATGGTTCCTTTGCTGGGGATGCGCAGAAGAGTTTTGCATACGACACGCACAGAAAAAGGGCATACGTCCCTTAATGACTCAGGCCCGAAAACAGTAACTTTGTTATGGAAACCTTGTGACTATTGGATAGTGTTCAGTTCTGTAAAACTACAGATCCCAGCCAGCCCTGGAATTAAAGACTGTTTTACTTCACATTAATTTCAAGGAACGATTGCGATATTGTGGGAAACCTTATTTTTATTTGGTTTGATTACTAGGCTATCTGATTATTGCAGTGATTGTTTACCTATTTGTTAAGTGTCTATGCTAAATGCATTGTCTAGCTCATGTATTTCAAATGTATTATTTCTGAGTTGCTTTTTCCACCTTAACCTCTTTTATCCAGAAATAAAAGGTTCTTGCTGTTGTTTATTGAGTTGGGAGCGAGTAAGTCCTATCAGTACCATTGCCCCTCTGTCGTACACATATTCATTCTCATATTAACCGAATCTAAACTGCTAGGAAGGAGGAAGAACAGTATAGAAGAAAAAAAAGTAAGTCCTTGCATTGTAGTCACTCCATTCCTCCAGGGTGTTACATCTGTGTTTCATTTGGTTTGCTATTGGAAAACGATTCTGCCAATGTCGCATCCTTGAAAAATGACTTGTATTCAGCACCTCCCTATAAATAATTATACAAATTAATCAATATTCCAATCAATAAATATTAAACCCTTTAAGATACCAGGAACTTGTGGGCATAATTGAATCAATTTTATTATTATATGAAAGTTGTATGCACATCGTGAACAGAGTACTGCAGCAACCCATAAGAAAACATATGGATTTAATTACAATAATTAAGTGTGTCTTTTCATCTAACTAAAATGTATACATAATTAACTGTACTATTGAGAGGAATATATTCTGCCTACACAGTTATTGTAACTGCTCACATCATTCATGATGTGTTTGCAATAAGCTTTAACAAGTTGTAGGACTTAACATATGCTGTGATTGTGCAGTTATTTCCAGTATTACTATTGTACCATAGCATTTTATATTGCTTTTAACTGATATTATTGTCCCTCTTTATAAAGGTAACTGTTCTAAATATCTTCTTTGGATGTAAGTAGTATAATGGTAGCTTTTCTGTGCTGGAAATCTTTTTCAATCTAGTTTGAAGATAACATGATAGATTTTGAAGTCATTTTAATAAAATTTTAAAATACATTGGCCTTTATTATGCTGCTGACATACACTATCACCACTAACAATACTGAGCCACCATCACTACTTACATGGTGATTTAGTCCTTTAATGGCTTCATTTGGTGCAAGCAACCCAATATATAGAGATGCAAAACAGGAGCATGAACAGTACATCAAGCAGAGTACTAGGTTTAATTTGTTCTTCTTCTTGCCTTCACTTACAGTTGTCATTGCAGAGATATGACAAAAGGAAAAGGATGCCATGTCATATATTTAATGCAGCCTTTGGGGTGCATTCTGGCGACTGAGATGCTTACCACATAGCACATAAAATGCTTGTAAAATGCAAATTGGGCTAAATCATAGTTGCCAACTTTTTAGACCTTCCCTCTAGGAAATGTGGAGGTAGCTTCATGAAGCTAGGGGTTGATGGGGCATAATAAAGTGACTTGCACCATGCCTGTTCTGGTAATATGGTGCCAGATATTCCTGTCCAGATAGCATGCTGCTACTGGATCATTTGGTTTCTGTTTTCTTGTGCTTCCTAGTGTATCCTGGTATCTAGCATCCTGTGCCTCTCAGCTAATCCTGGTATCCGGTGTCCAGTACTTCTCTGCATATCATCATCATCATCTGTTATTTATATAGCGCCACTAATTCTGCAGTGCTGTACAGAAAACTCATTCACATCAGTCCCTGCCTCATTGGAGCTTACAGTCTAAATTCCCTAACACACACACATACACACACTAAGGTCAATTTTGATAGCAGACAATTAATCTACTGGTATGTTTTTGAAATGTGGGAGGAAATCGGAGCACCCAGTGGAAACCGGAGCACCTGGAGGAAAACCAGACAAGCACAGGGAGACCATGCAAACTCCACACACATAAGGCCATGGTCGGGAATCGTACTCTTCCTTGCCTGTGAATATTCGATACATCTGTCAGTCTTGCATGGTACCCATCCAGACAACCGTGACCTGCATGATGATTGCAACAAAGACCAAACCTACTTCCAGGGGTCCCTGGCGACAACCTTTGTTAGACAATGTGCCTCCGTGGAGGGTGGAGATAAATTGGTCAGATTGTTAGAATCCTTTCCAGTGTAGAACCATGACATATCACAACGCCCAGCCCATCACAACACAGTAATGCAAATTTCATTAACACATCACCGCAGAGCGTCACCATGCAGTGTTCACCCACCATTACACTATCTGTCCTTGCTTCAGGGAGTTTACCAGACTTTCTTGGGATTTCAGGAGAACATCCCATACAGGAGGTTTCATGGACATTTTGGGAAGAGAGGTATTTATTACTAAACATGATTAATTAATATATATATATATATATATATATATATATATATATATATATATATATATATATATAATTTCTTTATAGTAAATTGCATGGATGCTACACATTTGCTGGGAGCCTCTGCATGATGCCTGGCAGGGATCAAAAGTCTACGCACTGTCATTTATGTAAGACATGTCACCAGTTATCTGTTTAAGGATGTACAAAATATCTGTCTGGGAGTTTAATCTATAATTTCCCCCCATTCCTGTATAGGTTCACATTATTTTAACAAAATTCTAAATTATAAAGGTTTTAAAAATATTTACTTTTGTAAATGTATATATTCCAGTATAAAGAAATGCTTTATATGCTCACCTAATTATCCCATTGTGTGTGCAAGCATCTACCAACTTCTAGCATGACATGATAAGTTTACAAGATATGTCCACCTTGTATTGGCTTTATTTAACTGACTTAGAACCAAAAGACCATTTTTACTAAAGGCACCATAATGCTTATTTCGATCTAATTGCAATCTAAGGTCAGGAGCACTAAATGTTTGTGCATTCGATAGTGTACTCAAAGTTAAAAACAAATTGAAGCTTATCATAGTCCTTTAGAAGAGTATAGTAGTAGGTGAATTATTCCGTTATACTAAGGAGACATCCAGGTATGCTTCAGTTTATTTAACTTTGAGTACACTGTGGGATGCACTTACATACTGCAATTGCATCTAGACTGCAATTGCATCTAGATAAGTACTGTTATACAAGTTGTCTCCTATAAGACCAATTAACGGTCTACAATTTAAGGTCCAGGTATCTTACCCTTTACTAACATCTAAGCTGCAGAAAAACATTTTTTGTTCAGTTTTATTCAGGGAAAATCAACCTTTGCAAACCGTTCCTAATACAATTGCCCTGGATAACACTTATGGGTTGAGCAACTGTTCTTAACAGTGAGTATGCTTTTCATATGTCAATTGTTTTGTCAGCTCTGTGTTTAACTATAACCTTAAATGTATCTATGTCCCTATTACCAAATTCCATCATGACACCATTTTACTAGAAAAGCTATTCCTCACCTCTACCAGAAAGTTCGTAAAAATGTAATTATTGGGCTACAAAATGCCATTTTACCCACTGTACACTTAACCACAGATATGGGGACAAGCGGAACTGGGCAAACTAAAGATAATATGACTGTGAGAGCCCACTGGGTTTTTGATTTGCCTTCACCAACAGGAACAGCAGCAGAATGTGCCCAAGTACATCACATTTTTGAGAAGTAGGCTACTCTGTGTATCAGTGGCTTTACTAAGAGGCATACAGCTGACAATCTGTTACAAAAAGTAAGGAATGTCATTGCAACATGCCTAATCCTGCTTGGACTCTCCTGAGGATATGTGATTTCTGATAACACCACCAATATTGTTAGAGCATTACAGCGAGGGTCATTCCATCACATTTCCTGTTTTGCTCACACAATCAACTTGGTGTTACAGAACATTTTTAAAAATGACAATGACATGCAGGAGATGCTGTCTGTGTCCCGAAATTTAATGTAATTCTCTGGATTCTGCAACAGCATGTAGAAGAATGCAGCAGCTGTAAGAAGACTAGAATTTGAGGGGAATGTACTTTAGTCTAACGATGTAGTCAACTGTGAAGAGAGCGCTGACATGGTTAGCTTGAGTCAAGTGATTGCCTTAATTATACTTTTTGAGAAGCAGCTAGAGAAATTTAAGGATGAAATAAAACTAAGCAAATCCGCTAACTATATTGTAATTGTAGATATAGGACTTCATTCGCTTCACCAGGATCCAAGAGCTATCAACATCTTGTAATAACGTCTCCTCCTTCAGTTTCTCTGGCAACTGCTTCTCGGAAAAACTTAGCTTTCCCAAGACACCCAGTGGAGATGCAGATGAGTCAGCACAACATTTTGACATTTTCTCTGCTGTAAAAGAATTGCCCAAAAATCGTGACAGCTCTGCCATAAAATTAACTACAAATTCCATGAGGAAGCCATTATCGACAATTACATCAAAGTGCACAGACATCTGTGATGGATTCTAGCGGGGATGAATTTGTATTGTTTGAGGAAGATGTACGCAATGATGAGGGTGAATATGATGACAGTGTAGATTGCAGGTGCTCAAATCTAGCTACCTGATGCTTGTATGCCTGGTAATATTTTGGGTAGAATGGTATCTTGGCAATTTTATGTTTTTTACAGTAAACTTTCAGCTTTTTTTAGAGAGGTTTTATTTTTCTTTAAAAAGGTACAATCTTTTTATTTACATTTTTGTTTCCTTGACTTAAAACCACTATGCATTTGAACATAGGCTTTAGCACATGAGGTAGAGGGATTAGTATCATCGTGACTGAGACTGGAGAGTGACAACAACTCCTTCTGTTTCTGTATGAGCTATGGCACAATACAATGTCACTGGAGACTTTGAAAAACACTGACAGCCCTATTGTTACAATTTCTGTTTCAGCACTGAATCCTGCCACCTCTCCTGTTTCTGAGTGAGCTATGGTACAGTAAAATGTAACTGCAGATTTAGCCAGCCAGCCCTATAATTTCTATTTCAGCAATGACTCTTAGCAATGGAACACTCCTCTTTGTCTGTTACCTATATAACGCAGTAAAATTTGCCTGCAAATTCAGAAAAAAAGCCTGCAAGGACTTGTATATTTGTATTTCAGCAATGCTAAAATTACCAATGCAGCTCTTCTCTTTGGGTGTATATTAGACCCTACACTTATTGGTGCAAATTCACAAAAAAAGCCTGCAAGGACTTGTATATTTGTATTTCAGCAATGTCAAAATTACCAACGCAGCTCTTCTCTTTGGGTGTATATAACACCCTACACTTATTGGTGCAAATTCAGAAAAAAGCCTGCAAGGACTTGTTTATTTGTATTTCAGCAATGACAAAATTTACCAACGCAGTTCTTCTCTTATTGGGGCAAAAGCCTGCAAGGACTTGTATATTTGTATTTCAGCAATGGAGCTCTTGTCTTTGCCACTCTATTCTACCCCTTCTGTATCCCTCTCTCAAATGGCGCTAGATCACCGAGAAGGGCTGTATTTATAGATTCCAAAACTCACGAGATCCGAGTAAGTATACATTTGGGGTTGATATGCATTTTGCACATTTAATCACTTTTCAACACTAATTGGCATATGATATATGGAGGTCGACAGTACGTACCCAACCATAGTAAAGGTCTCCCTAGTGGCATGATGAAGCTGTCTTGAATGTGCAGACTTTTGGCATAATGAGATTATTTGGTAGCATTATAATCCTGTATCTCACATGTATTTCCCAAAAAATAAATAATTGCAGTTGCCAATCGACATGGTCTGGAGGGACCATATTACAATAAAAATGTAATGTGACCTAAAAATATTAGTTAAGCTAAGTTACGTTATTAGCAAAGTGTCCTCTTTTATTCAAATACATAAGTGGTGCCCTCCTGCTGGCATTCAATTATTTTTCACTGCTGCTCTCACACTGTCACGCACAGCTATCTATATTTTATATCGGCAACATGCAGAGTTAACTCATTTTCTGAGATTATCATATTGACATTGTAGTTAACTAGATAGCATCATTCTCAATAGCACTACTGCTATGTTATAAACACCATGGGCTCATGCTTTGCCTGTATTTCTCCAATGATACAGAACAGACATACTATCCTTTGCAAATATGTTATCTTCAAAGGTGTCCTAATGCAATTTTTTTTCTGAAAATCAATTAACATTTCAAAAGGAAAAACATTCCAAAGACAGATATCTGCATTTTCATGGTAGAACGTGAGAGTTCAAACAATGACATTGCCCCATCCAGAGAATCTCTTAACCCAAGCAAAGGTTAAAAGTACTTTATAGAAGCACAGATCCATTATTTAATAATATATAATTTCTGGTTTATTTAATCTAATTTATGTGGATGAAAATAGTGGTTAGACTATGATATAGGTCAGGATATACAGCACTGCCAGTCTGTGTTCTTTATTCCAATCAGATCTTGGTCAGTGAATATACACATAGATTAAAGTATGACACGGTTAAAGTTAATCAAGGCACCCAATAAATACAATATAAAAAAGTGTAAGTGAGTAAGGCTGGGTACACACTACAATGTTTTCAGCCGATTATCCGGCCAATCAAATGGTAAACGAGAGTTTGTCCCAATATCGTATTAGTGTGTACACTGCAATGATGAACTATTATAATAGTTGATAATTATCATTCCAAAGCATATAGAATTGTTTCATTTGATTTTTCAACCAAACTAAAAATGATGTTCAACAATGGAACAATGTTGTTCCAATTATGCAGTGTGCACTCATGACCGGCAGTGTGCATAGATCTCTATGGAGTGTGCAGAGTCAGGATCTTTTCAGCAGAAGATTATGACAGCTGAAAAGCACAGATCTGAAGGTAAATTGTGTGAAACGAGTGTAGTGTGTACACATGAACATAGGCATGGAGATCGAAACTATTTTTTTTCCTGTCGTTGGTAAAATCAATGTTGCATCGGGAGAAATTTTCTGTAGTGTGTACCCAGCCTAAGTTCACATTTCTTCAGTCTTCAATTCAGGTGGAGGAGGGACAATGCAAATAACAGTATACTTCAGTGCACACTGAACAATACTATACATAAAGTACACGATTGTGACTCTAGTACACAACAGGACATCAATGTCAATATATAAAACAGAAGGAGTGTGAAGAGAAACAATGCATTCTGGATCCATATCTTCACTGCTAAATCATTGAAGCTCTTAACATTACTCATGAATTGCATCAACTCTTTTCTCATTAACGTCATCAGTATTCAGTGTAAATGGGATTTTTCATGTTACATTAATCAGTGAATTTAAATGTTTCATATTAATAATTTTCATCTCTGTGAGAGTTTTATCGCTTATGCTAACTACACGACCTTATCACCTCTACCTAAGCAAAAGAGCAGATTTTAAATTGGTCCTTTGTTAACCTTCTTTCAACTAAGTTGCCATGCTGGGAAATGGATTGCTTCTACAAAATGTAATGCATATCATATATGTAATTACACCATGATGTAAACCACTTATGAATAATTTTTACTGCTGCTGTATTATAGCATCTAGAGTGCTTCTCTGCATTAAGAGGACTGCTTTACCTATGAGACAAGCTACATAACACACAGTAGCAGTACCAGATGGAGATGCACAGAAGCATCCTCATAAGATGCTTAGGGGTAAATTTATCAAGCTGCGGGTTTTAAAAAGTGGAGATGTTGCCTATAGCAACCAATCCGATTCTAGTTATCATTTATTTAGTACATTCATCATCATCACCTTTTATTTATATAGCACCACTGATTCCACAGCGCTGTACAGAGAACTCATTCACATCAGTCCCTGCCCCTCTGGAGCTTACACTCTAAATTTTCTAACACACACACAGCTATTCTAGCTATTCTACAGAATGATAGCTAGAATCTGATTGGTTGCTATAGGCAATGTAGCTTGATAAACTTACTCCTTAGACTCTAAACAGGCACATTACTCCTCCTTTACCTCCCCTTAGACCCAGTAGTTACATACGAAAAATAGTATATGAATACTGGTTAAACATGTGCAAGTATTTTTGTGAAAACAGGCACTTGCCGTTATTGGTCCTAAAACAGATTAAGATCATATGAAAAAATATTCTGGTAAATCTGTTATTTATTTTCTTCTCTTGTCCCTGTTGGCAGTGGTCAAAATGGGAGCTATCAAAGCAATGAGGTAGATACAAGTACATTTACAGAGGAGAAGGTCCTAACAGAGCTTTCAAAACTGAAAGTGGATAAATCAATGGGGCCAGATGGGATACATCAAGGATACTAAAAGAGCTTAATGGGTGCTGGTAACACCATTAACAGACTTATTCAACCGGTCACTAGCTACACGAGTAATTCCAGAGGACAGGAAAAGAGCACAAAAATGCACAAAAATGGAAGCAAGGAAGAGGCAAGCAACTACCGACCAGTGACCATCAGTAGTAGGGAAATTGATGGAAACACTCTTAAAAGAAAAAAATTGTAGAATATCTCAAATCCAGTAACAGGATCCCAAACAGCGTGGATTTAATGGTGGAAGATTATGTCAAACATATCTTATTGACTTTTTTGACTGCGTGACTAAAGAAATAGATCAAGGGGGGCTGTAGATGAAGCTTATCTGGATTTCAGTAAGACTTTTGACACTATCCCACATCACAGACTACTAAATAAACTTGAAAGGTTGGTCCTGGATTCTAAGATGGTAAAATGGATAAGATCTTGGTTGCAGGATAGAAAACAGAGAGTAGTAGTAAATTGAGTGCATTCACAGGAGGGAAAGGTTACCAGTAGAGTTTCCCAAGGATCTGTACTTGGACCAGTGCTTTTTAATATCTTTATTGAAGACATAGCAAATGGTATTGAAGGCAAAGAATGCCTTTTTGCAAATGACACAACGATATCTATCTATCTATCTATCTATCTAGCTATCTATCTAGCTATCTATCTAGCTATCTATCTATCTTTCTATATATCTATCTAGCTATCGCTATAAGTGTCAAGTTAGTATTTGTGCATTGGAATTCAACTACACTTCAGGCCTAGTTGCAGTCCTGTTCTATAGTATGAAAGGAGTATTGGAGATGACCTTTTATATTAGCTTTTTAAACCTGTGACAACTTGGTATTGTGCTACTTGGTGCCAGGGGTAGAGGTTATCAGCAACTGAGGTCTGGGGACTGAGTTCTAAATAGTTCTTAACACTGTCTATGGAGAAGGATCTCAAGAGAGGAGTCATCACAAAAGGGCTAAAAGACATTCGGAACCTAGTAATACTTGAAGAATGTAGAAGATCTTCTTATAGCCATTAAAGATTCAATAAACTTTATTGACAAGTCTTCTTCTGCAATTTTTCCTGTAAAATAACTGGAATATTATTGGACATCGAGGCAGAATGTGTTTCCTAAAGAGTAAGTTGTAAATGCAATAAACCATTAATTGTAGAAGAGGGAACCAAGTCCTTCTCGGCCACTATAGGCGGACACTGATAACTTTGCCCTATCCTCGACAATTTTCAGAGTGCTCTCACTATCAGAGGGATTGGAAGAATAATATAGATGAAACTGAAGTCCCAAGTTTTGAAGGATGTGTAATTATCTTTGGAAACCGGGAATAGTACATCCTTATTTTCTTTTTTTTTGTAACCATAAAATCTACAGATGTAGAGCCCTATTACTGTGTGAAGAAAAAAAAACTGTGATGTAGTTCAACTTGCCTAGAGTATAAAAAATTGTTGTTAATAGGCTGAACTGGTCTTTGCCAGGTGTGAGTCTCCAGTTCAAGATAAAGTTTAATCATATTGTGACATACAAATCAAAACAAAAAGGAAGCGCTGTGGAATAATAATACCCCTGATGGAATCCTCTACAATATAGTAATAATAACAACCATGAGTATACTTGTCTGAAGCACACGCAAACAACTTCTTCCTTTTTATGTAGTTTTATTGTCAGGATGGTAAATGTTTTGACACCGTACAGATTTCACAGCAATACTTGGAGACCCTAAACGCTAGCTAGACATAGCTCAGCTCTCTCAAGACCAGCCAGCTTACCCAGCGTTGATCTCAGTGCACAAATGATATAAACAAGCTTTTATACCTGATACTCCTCCCCCAGCCTTAGCTTGATGGACAGGTGACACACCCACCTTCTCTTTAAAAGGAAACGCCCACCACTGGCTCTGTAATTCAAACAGACACACCCTGTCTGTTTGCTGAGAGGAAGGATTTCAAGTCATGTAAGTTAAACCAAATTTAAACAATTGCTTTTCATACATAGGTCTTTACATTCAATCTAGGTGCATTACTGCACAAATGTTTTACTCTACTTCCCTGCTTTCTCTGCATATTGCCAGCTAAATGCCTCCTTTTGTTACAATATATATATACACACATATAATTTTTTAAACATAACAATAAAAAAGATATATATTCACACCTGAGGCACAAAAACACACAAATATAAAAACATAAACATCACCATACACATATATATTGGCAAATCTTCTATGAAGGAGGCTTTGAGTTGATATGGCACCACTCAGAATACAATATGTCCAAGAGTAACAGCATAGAATATATAATATATAATAACTCTCCTTAGGGAATCCTTGAACAAAATTAGTGGAATCTATGCCCCATAGAAGTAGGTCACATTCAAACGGTTCTACTGTTCAAGAAATGGAGAGCTGGAAATATCAGATCTAATTGAGTGATATATTCTTGATTTGATATATTCCAGTTCAATCATCCACCCACGCTACCCTCAAGACTAGCATCCATAATTCCTCATCTGCAGATACCATCTGAAGTAAAATTGCTGCCCCCCCTTCTTGAATAAAAATAGGCACCTTAAAATATGAACTTCAGCTAGATCTTATAGCCATAATAGAAGTTTGTGGATATCTGTGTTTTTCTCTTAGTAAACCAATGTTTAGCATGATAAATCTGTTTATATGTAATTTGATGACTGTAAATGGATATGCTAATAGCATGACAAATATTGACCATTTAATAATTAATCACTCGTAAATGTATTTTCCAGTTTACAATTCCTTTTCTGCTCTAAATTAACTCTGTGCTAGATGTATGTATAACTATATATAATTCAGACACATAGCATACCATAAAAGACATCCTAGATGTGGGACAATCATATACATGGTATATATTAATTCCCTTCCAGCCACTTACACACAGATCTTGCTATACATTCATACAATACTAATAGTCAACCATATAACACATCATAGGGACAATGATACTTCTGCCAAGATGTCAGCATCCTCTGTTACATTCTGCAGCATTTACTTTGGGATGCATTCCAGGATGTCTGGAGTTGAAGTTCAAGCAACAAACTCTGTATCTGGCTCTGCAATCAAGGACTCTATATGATATATCTATCTTGCTGAGTCTTATACTCCCTGCCAGATCATTCTGTTCAATTCAAATGGAATTTACATCTTCCTGGGTCTACTCTGGCCATGTTACATTTAGATTCTATCCTGCTTGTGGATTCTTGGTCTTGTGCTTTGCTTCATTGTCTGCCACCTGCTTTTAAACCTTTGCTTGTCTGTAAAAGATGCTCTTGTTCTGCTGTCTTGGACTTTACTTTAGAAGTGTTTTTGTTCTTGCCTTGCAGAGCAAGTAGCTGTTTCATTTATGTTTTGCATGATGTTTTGCTTTACACTTACTTGCGTTTGACTCGTATCAAATACAGTAATAATTTTCCTGCAAATCCTAAAGTATTCCAATCTGATGAAATATGCATTTATCATATGATTCTGGTGATACTTTAATGTGTGCTATTTTCAGAATCGGTAAAAGACAGCCTTCTGTTACAAGATATGAAGGCTTTTTTACTGGCTCCCTGTCGTGAACATAGAGAGCTTGTAGTTATTTATAAGGGATAATTCATAACTGCAGTGTAAATAGGTTGTATCAAATGAATCCATTGATAAGGTAGTGTGAAAGTAAAAGACGCAGAGTCTGATGTAATTGTGTTTGATGGCTTTTTACATCCCAGTGTGAGGAGATAAGCCTGCCACTTTTAGCAGCTTCCAGTACGTCCCACTGTTTGCTTTAGACACTTGAATAGACTTTGTGGTGCCAATCACAGCTGGAGATCCTGGTAGGCAGCATGTGAAAGTCTATACAGGTATATAGAAATATGACCTTCAAAAGGAAAATGTTGTTATAGTTCATATTTTGGGAAATCTGGATGGCACTCCGTACTGAGGGGCAAAAACCACACAAGGTTCTTGAAACCTAGATACCAACTACACAGGGAACAGCCATAGGCACGTGTACTTCAGGATGAGATTGGATATTGTGGTAATCTCATCATGTTTGGTATTTAAATGTGCGGGAGATTATGACCGGTTTATTGAGGTGGGTGTTATTTCTCTGAGATATATCTGTGAAGAATTACAAACAGGTCAAGACTCTGGGAATATTTGTGAGCAAAGTATAGTGACACCCAGGGGACGTTTCTGCCCCCACATAGCATTCACACTTCCCCTGTGAAGACCATCCCATTTGAGTTTGCTTAAAAACCTGTGTCTGGAGGGACAAAGTGTCAGACTTCTGGGGAAATCAAGTTACATTAATAAGCTGTCCATCTTCTTAGCCAAATCCCCTTGGCCAGAATGCAATTCATGTAAGTGCAAATCTGAATGTAATCCTTTTTATTTTACACTGTTTTTGCTTGTTATGTCAATATATTAATTGTTTATTCATTATTTTTCTTTATATCTGAATGCCCTGTATTTTCGTATATTAAATCTAAAATTTAATAAGTTGCGTCCTTGGTACTCTAACGGATTCATTAGCCTGTTTAGAAGAGATTGTTCGTCCAGGTTACCCTGTGTGTGATTTGTTGATACAAGCTGTGTGTGCTTGTATTTATATTTGTGTAACAGTCTGGAGGTGTGAAGAGTTAACCCTGTGTGTGCTGGTGTGAGTCTTGCTAGTTTGTGGAACTAGAAGCCTGTGTGCCAGTGGGGGACAGTATATTGGGGTCCTATTGCCCGTACCCAATAGGTGGTGACTGAACCTTGAAGTGTCTGGGGGTGTGAGAGCGCTGTGTTTGGGGGCGATTCCGTAGGTCTAGAACCTGTGTGATAGGTGAGAGAGACTGCAGGCTGAAATTGTGTCTGACCTCATACAGCAAACACCCCAAAGTCATGGCAGCTGGGAGCGTTTTTGTGACACTCCCTGTGATAGATTTAACCACATGCATACTGTTTTTCAACAAGAGGAATTTCTTCCCAGTCTGAACAACATGCACACTTTCTAATATTACATTATAGAGAAGATCATTCACAACTTTTGCATTTTCTGCAGCAATGTATTTCGCTGTTTTCAGCTAAACCCCATGACTGTTCTTCTGTGGATTATTGCATTTCTTGTATAATTAAACATCTTAGAGGTAATGCCCTCCATTGGGTAACCACTATTTTGGAACAGGGGAGCCCCTTACTTAAGGGTTTTGTAGTTTGGATTAAAAGACTTGCACCCTGTATATCTGACCTTGTGCCTCGAGCAGCTAGAGCTTTCAACCCAATCCTTAATCAACCTGTTTGCCCATATAATGGAAAGATAAATAAGAGAATTACTAGTTCCTACTCACAGAAAACAGTAACTGAATCACTCAACCGTCTGCTGTCTGTGTTACTGCTTCCACTGCGCTGATGCCTAACCACAATTGGCTTCACACCAAAAAGCTCTGTTCACTAAAAGTTCCTTTGAGTCCTGTGCTGTTTCAATTCCATGCCAGTTGGTGCATTTCTCACTATAATCTCTACCAGAATGTGGAAACTTATTGAGCTTTTAGAAGTCATTATTCCATTTTAAATCTTTAGAAAAACTTTCCGTGCCTCTCACAGAAGTGATACAGCTTCCTTAGCTGCGGATTCCTTCATCAGCTGCTGCGTCCTGTCTTGAGGGTCCAGCTGCTGCATCCTATCCTGAGGGTCCAGCTGCTGCATCCTATCCTGAGGGTCCAGCTGCAGCATCCTGTTCTGAGGGTCCAGCTGCTACCTCCTGTCCTGAGGGTCCAGCTGCGGCCCCTGTCCTGAGGGTCCAGCTGCTGCCTCTTGACCTGAGGGTCCAGCTGCGGCCTTTTGTCCTGAGGGTCCAGCTGCTGCCTTTTGTCCTGAGGGTCCAGCTGTGGCCCCCTGTCCTGAATGTCCAGCTGCTGCGTCCTATCCTGAGGGTCCATCTGCTGCCTCCTATCCTGAGGGTCCAGCTGCTGCCTCTTGTCCTGAGGGTCCAGCTGCTGCCTCTTGTCCTGAGGGTCCAGCTGCTGCCTCTTGTCCTGAGGGTCCAGCTGCTGCCTCCTGTCCTAAGGGTCCAGCTGCGGCCTCCTGTCCTGAATGTCCAGCTGCTGCCTCCTGTCCTGAGGGTCCAGCTGCTGCCTCCTCTCCTGAGCGCCCAGCTGTTGTTTCCTGTTCTGTGGGGCCTGGGATGACTGGTGAATCTGAGTGGCCTAGAATGACTGGCCAGTCTGACTTGTCTGGGGCGACTGCTCAGTCTGAGGTTTTGCTTTGCCGGCTGGCACTCGAAGCAATATACTATGCTGGGACTTAGCTAATAGCAATACCCAGCCACAAAGGGGCGCACCAGTGAATGCTTAGGAGTCACAATCATACTGGAGGGTTCAGTAAAGAGAGAGAATCCCTGGACATACAAATCAGAGATTTGGGATCTATTTGTCAAGGGCCAGAAATAAGGCCTGAAGTATGCAGGGGTGGAGGGTCTTTAATTACTGCTGGGTAATTGGCTGTTCACACACATGACAGACCTGGTTTATGCGATTGCAGACCACTGCCACATATACAGATAATGAAGAATGCTACACAAGTTGAGACAATGCATTGAAATTCACAGCTGAATGTCTTGACATTTCTACAGTGATTGGTTCATTATTCATGTATCCACCTTCCACTGTCTCTCCTCATTCCAACTGCACCACACAACGGTGGCTGTACAGACATGCCAGTCACCATTGGCTGCTTTACTATTGGTGGCTACACTATCTTTACCAACCACTAGTTACAATTATTACTCCACTACTGTATCAATTGTCTAACACACCTCTTGGATTGTATGCTCATTTTGGCTACTTAATATGTTGGTTCTTTATAAATAAAGGATAATAATAATGTGTAAAGCAATGAGCTGATAGCGTGAAAACAAGTAATGTTAATTGAGTAGGTTGAACATTGGTACAGAGATGGCACAAATTAATGGATGTCAAAGTTTTGTTGACCTAAGGATGCTGCTGTTGATAGCTTTCACTCTATCCTGAACTCCAGCTGAACTAAGCAAATCACAAATCTTTAATGACAGCACTGCTCTGAAGCTTCATGGGAACAGCCATTTGGAAATATAATGTGTTAATTTTTGTCCTTACCCCTCATGGTACATTAATAGCCAGCCATATTACACTTTTCTTTTTTATGACATTATATTGTAGACCCTTCTTTTATGATCGTTAATTGATAATACTATATATGTTTTGTACAACTAACAAGACAATATGACCATTTACTTAATGTGGAGGAGGAAATACTTATGCCCATTTTTAGCGGACATTTTTACACTTCAGTCTTATCCTCTGCATATTTGAAAACTTTGACTGCTTGTATTAAGATGGTCATTTCTTGTTTTCTCCCACATTCTTCAGTATCTGTAACTCCAAAGAAAGTAGAAAAAGACCATTGCATATAGCATGCTTTGTTGCTGGTTGAGGACCTCATATAGGGTTGGGAGTAAACCCAGTTACAAGGTTCAGTTTTGCTCCTTGGCAAAGCCATGTTGTGCAGCAGTTAAGATAATTATTGCTAGAGACTTTGGCCTCGATACTGCAGTTTCTGAATATTCTTGAAACAAATGTTATAACATTGTATATGCTAATCAACCTAAGAAATGCAGATATTCATATAAATAATCAAACAATACGACATGGAGCTGCCTTGTCCCAAAGTGTGTGTGTATGTTAGGGAATTTAGACTGTAAGCTCCAATGAGGCAGGGACTAAAACACTGCTGTTATGGTTAAGGCCACTTCTATTCATTCCTATAAAATAGAAGTTTATTTCCATACATAAAATTTAGACAAAACATTGAACTTGTTAAAGTGCAATGCAATGATTATTCCCTAATAATAAAATCCCTTCATATGTAATGGTCCTGTACGGGTTAAAGTTATAGCCCAAAATCTCCATACACAAGGTTATTATACACGAATAAGCATCAGCCACAATGCTCCATTCTCTGTGGGCATCATCACTGATAGGTCCACAGCAGAAACCAACGCCCATGTCTGAGTGTATAAAATGACAGAGGATCCTGTCTGGCGCCGAGGAATGTGAGAAGATGGCAGGTGAGGAGAAGGTGTCAGTGGGGGTTGCAGCTATGGAGACGGAGACAGAGTCAGAGATGGTGCTGGACGGGCCAAAATTTTTTGAAAAAGTTAAGGTGGGGGATGGAGATGCTCAAGAAGAGCAAAGAGCAAAACCAATGAGCCCAAGAGAGGTGGAGATGATGGTAAAATTACTGGACCAGTACGACTACAACATTAAAAAAAGTGAATAGTACGTGTAGTGTACCTGTTTGAAGGACTTTATGTATTTCATTCTAGTTTCACATGAAGCAATACAAACGTCTGATTTGTAACATAGATTTTTTTTTGTCAGAACGAAGAATTAACGGTGAGAAGGCCTGTTTAGATACCACTGATATCAATAATGTAACACCTGTTATCAAACAAGAAAATATTGATGTTGAATACCAAGATATGAAAGAAGTTATACACAAAGGTATTTCAGTGAACATGTGTAGACAACTAAATGCTCTGGGCATATACCTGTACCGTTATAATAACCAAAATGACGCCTGTTTCCCAGAATATATGGAGGTTAAGCCCGCTATTATTGCGATTTCGCCACAGGGACCAAAATATAAACTGATCTCGAGCAGTGTGCAAGGTGAGCAAATGAGAGTATGTCTGGTGTTGGATATAGATTACAAATATAGAAGTTTAATGGTAAACATTTTTTATTTCCTTGTTTCGTAGGTAAAGAAATCAAAGGGAATATAAACCCAAGCGACATCAAGAAAAAAATTAAAAACCTTGAGAAAAATTTTGTTGAAATCTGTATGCTGTTTGGAACTGTTCTGCCAAAAACCCTATAGCACCTTTAAAGTGTAATACTATTTTTTTCACTTGTCATATTCTGCGATAACATTTTTGTATTTTTTCATGCAATAAAACTGTAGCATTAACACTGTGTAATTTATTCTGGATATTTTACAAATATTAGTTAATAAAGGTTAATATGACTTTATAAGTTTAATAGTTTATAAAGGTATAAGTTTATAAAGGGTAAATATGAATAGGTTCCCAATATATATGAAAAGGGTAATAACACACATGCTTTACACACAAGTGTAATGGTCTGCAACCAGACAGGTGCAATACACATGTATACAAAACACAAGTCAGTGATGTACGGATACCACATCACATGGGACTGGTACAGGCATCACAAATTTACATACGCACGCCCCCCAGGTCAGGGAAGTATGGGAGGATTGCCGTGGATTGGTGGGAAATTTTTACACACTACACAACGGAAACGAGAGTGAAACGAAAATATTTAACGGTACGACCAACCAAATGAGGCAACAATCGACCATTTGGGCAGACTTTCAACCATCGTGTCACTACACACACTGACCCGACTTTCGAACGAGGGGCCGTATGTCGGCTGGTTGAGCCGATTATTGAACAAAAACCCTGTAGTGTCACTATTACTACTGCATCCCATTCAGGATCAGGGTTTCTACCAGCATTCAGCTGCCAATGTTTTATATATAAGTATCTTCTGATGTGCACCAATGTGCTTGGCCATGTATACATAGGTTTACCATTAGCAAAAGGGAGGACTTTTCATAGTTATAGATATATAATTAATTTATGGTGGAACAATCCTGAGTAGCCATCTACATCTTTCTTCCTAGTTGTATGTCACTCAGTGAGTGATACCTAATAGTTTATTGTAAGCCATTAATATAATAAGAGGGCAGGAGTAATAAAAAACTTTGATTGGGGATCATTTCAGCTGACAGTAATAATAAATTAGTATTAGTGTTATTAAGTATTGTCGAAGTACCTCTAAATATCACCGGAACATTATGTGAAATTAATACCCTAATCTTTCTCTCAAGTAGAGAGTTAATAGTAACAATTAGGGAAATATTTGTATTAAAAAGGTTATTTATTTGTCCAGGATAATAGGTTCCAGGAAGGAAGATAACATGGACATTAGACAGGTTATTATATTGTATTTAATCGTTACTACAAACACATTATGCATGTATAATATTTTTGAAAATATTTTATTAGCTTAACCAGCCTATATTAAATAAAAATCAAGCCAAATGGTTGTTTATTACATTATTATATTGTTTGCGTGTCCTTTGGAGGGGGTTCAGGTTTGGTATGGGGCAGGGGTTCTCCTAAATCGACCCACAGTGTTCAAATTTCAGAAATACAGCCCTGAGAAGGAAGTCAGGTTTAGGTAGAGGCACTATCAAGACTTAAATGTGAGAAACACTTCCACAGCCTCTATTTACAGTGACCCAGCCTTATACATTCAAGGGCTTAAAAGGGTGTTATATAGAGAACCAAGTTTAACAGTTTGAGAGAGATATGCTGTTGCAGGCTTTTCTATAATATCACAAAGCAGTCAGTAAAAGGTTAAGTGTCCTTGTTAAATCAAAATGACAACAAGTCTGCCTCTCTGGCTTCCTTTCAAGACATAGAGGATTCACCAGCTGTGTGTTGGTTGGCATTGCCACAAGGGACTTTAGGTGCAGGCGGCTGCTTTTCTGCCAAGACCCATCCCCCTGTACATGTCCCAAGCTCCCACCGTCTCATGCTATTATGATTACACATGCAGCTCGTCCCTGAAAAATTTATAATAACTTGGAGGCAGAATTCCCTCATGGATCCAAATAATGTTGTAAGAGACAGAATTAAAAAGTAGAGAACATTCAAGTAGAGATAAGATCAGCTCAGTTAAACATTACTATATGTTAGTGTACAGCAGATTATTACTTAAAAGCAAGGTTTCTTAACTGTGGATCAGCTATCAGAAAGCCAGATTTTTAATTTATTACAAACAAAAGTCACTAGCTTGCTTTTTATCTCTGTTGTATGTAAAAGTATTAAAAAGGCTTAACGGTTGATGGTCAGCTATGCTATAACTTCAGATCTCCCCTTAACATAAAATAAACACACTGACAAGTTTTGGCAAATGAGAATCCGTTTTATTAATAGGAAGCAAATATATGGTTTAGGAGAAAGCACAAGTAGCCAGTTAGAACCAATACCAGAACATCACAATGAGAGTGTGTGAACCCACACTGTGAACTTGGACTTGAGCTTATAAGATTAGGACATTTGAGTTTCATTATCTTTTTCTGCCTACTGAACTGGGTTGTGTTACTTTATTGAACTTCTTGTGCACATGCGTGTGCTAAAATATGCAATTATATATCCTGCATATTTTAGGTAATTGATTTTTTGTTATTAGAGTTTATTCGTAAATGTCGCCAGGTGGAAGAGTTAATCAAAAATAAGACAGGACAAAGTCTATAATATCTACTTTTGTCCTCTAGTCAACAAGGACATGACATGTTGGTACTCTGGCCCAGACTCCTAGGCACCCTCTCCTCAGGGAACCAATGGTTACCAGTCAGAAGGAGGGAGGACACTCCGGGGTTAGCTGGTCATATTACCACCAATCAGCAGCGAGTTACCACCCTAATACATTCCCCTTTTGCTTCATGATCATGGGAATAATCAGTGCTATATAAAGAGTGTTTTGGGGGTCTTTGACCATATCTTGTGTGGTGACTAAGAACTGCACTTCTGTCTCGTGCCTACACTGTGCTTTTAAGGACTTACTCTGTTTTGCCATGTGTTGAATAAACCACTGTTTGGTTGCAACAATTCGCCTAGGTGATTTTTGAACGAATCCACCTAGATGTATGGTCCTCACAAAGGGTCACTCACCCTCTCGGTATAAATCAACTGGGTGACGTTTTCTTCCAGGAGCGCACCCTTAAAATGACCAGGTATCCATCCACCACAAGCTTAGAGGATCCACATCCCCTCAAATGCTGACTTAACGCACCAACAAACCAGACCCCGAACCTAAAGTTTGACACTTCGAAGGGATGTGGACTCTTCAGCTCAATAACTGAGCGCCAATCAGGTCCTGGCCTCTGGCTGCCAGTGCCTTCTAGCTACAACACAATGCACCAAACCCACAAAATCGAGGGCGCACCACCCTATTTGCAATATCCAATCAGAAACCATGCAACAACCACACCACCACAGAGCCTGGCACCCAGAATCCTTGCAACACGAGGTCCACTGACCTGATAGACAGCACTCACCATCTATCAACAAACAACAGAACTAACCGAGATAAAAACAAAAAACAGCCAAAACCCCAACACACCAGGGATGGAAGAGTGGGAAACTTCCACAGGATTAAAGAGGAAGTTCATAAGTTCACAAGATATTTATGACCAGGTTAGCTAAGCAACTCCCATTGTGACACAACATGGGAGTATCCAAGTAAGCCTGTTATGCCCTCTTTTCTTAACCCTTTCATGTATAGGAGCCTATACCAGACTAGATCCCAAACCTCAGCCTTTTAATCTCCTTCGTACTGATGACCATCCCTCTGTTGTAATTTCTCTTTGGTTTTTTTTTATAGTTGATAATAAATTTAGGCTAGTTTAAGATTGGTTGTTTCTAGCCTGACATTTAGGGGTACATGGAAAATTAGCAGAGACTTCAGCCCCAGCATCGATGTGATTCGTCTCCATGGATTGTTCCGGAGACACATCACGCTGAATTGAGTATCCCCCCTTAGGGGCCTATTTAATAAACTGCGATAGCCCAAAAATCCATAGAAAATGAGTATTGCATGGCTTCTCTTAATATATCAAGGGGTTAACGCAGGTGAAATCCAAGATTTCTCCTGCATTAGCCTACTTTTCATTGGCTACCACAGTCCCCATAGAACACTATGGGGACTGCACTGTGAGCGATTTATCAAGCAGCTATATGCAAAGTTTTTTGCTTTAAACTAATACCAACTCAGGATGACAGTAGCTTTCCTGGTCTTTGGGATCCAGTGAAACTGGAAAAGCTTTGCTTGATCCCCCACCAGGTTAGATCACTATGCATATGCACAGATGTGAGCTGTGCATGTTCATATCACTTCCTCTATTCACCGGCAGCATTAAACTACAAATGAAGAGTAAAAATTCTTTGTGGAGGAGGGGGATCTTTACTGGGGCTCCCAGAGCAGCCTCAACATGGTAAATGGTACTTTATTAAAAATAGCTGCGGTTTGAGGCAATACATAATGATTGTTACTACAGCTCAATAAATAATAAACAGACCCCTTAATCTCTTATACTCAGACACATAGTAATGAATGAAATTTTAGAACTAGCACTCACTGTACACCAGTGCTCAGCAAACTGTTAAATTTGGAAGCCCCCTCATTTCCTACAAAGAGCTGCAAATTACATGTCTTTTTATTTTGCTTTATATAAAATAGATGAATAACAAGAATACATTTTTTATTCATTAACATTTCACCTGCAACCGACTGAGGAACTCTACTGGGTTGTATACTGTTACTAAGAGCCACAGGCACTGAGGACCCTCACCAGGTCACTTGAGATCCTTAACTAGGGCATTTGTGAACTGCCAGACACCATCAACAGTGATAAGTATGCTAGCATTAGCAGAAATGTCCAATAATATGTACAACAGTAATAGCAATGCCAACACTAATAAAAATGCCCAACAATATGTCAGCAGAACTAGCAGTGACCAGAAATATGGCTGCAGTAACAGTAATGTACAATAACATGTCAGCAGTATTAGTAGTGCCCAGTAATATGATGGCAGTAACAATAATGCCCAATAATTTTACCAATATGTAAGTAGTACTAATAGAGCCCTGCAATAACAGTAATGCCAAATAAATGTCACCAGTAGTAAAGTCCTGTAAAAGCCCTGTAATACGCTACATGTAATAGTAATGTGGACTCATAAGACACATTAATAAAGATCAGTAATAACAATACCTAGTAATAAGCATACTTTCGCACTCTTCTGGGATGTCCGGGAGACTCCCAAAATCCGGGTAGGTCTCCCGGACTCCTGGAAGAGAAGGCCATTCTTCCGCATAGTGCCCACTTCCTAGTGAAGTGGGCAGGATGGGAGCTGCCATGACAGGACTTGCGGTGATTCGCATCATTATGGCTCCGCCAGCCGCAGCAAAATAATGCTGTTGTTTCATGGAGGCATGGCCAAATGGCGCAATTCTCCATGCCCCACCACCCTCCATCTTCACACTCCACATCCCGGAGAAAAACAGAAAAGAGTTGGTAAGTATGGTAATAAGCCACCAGTAATAGTAAGCCCAATAATGTACAAAGAGTAATAGTATTATCCTGTAATAGCGATGGCTAATATACAGTCAGCTTACCCTGCTAAAAACTTTTTTTCTTACTGATCCAGCTGATCATTTGCTGACAAACACTGTCCACAGCCATTTAAAAGTCAGCAGTACATTCCCAACATCATACAAAGTGACACTACTTCCTGCTCCCAGTCCTCCCATCCAGCAATCATTCATTTGGCACAGGGTGGGAAAAAAACCAATACAAAATGGACAGCTGCTGCTAATTGGAAGAGGATTTACAGGCAGGCTGCATACAGGCCACCATATATCTTGTACTTTCTACAAATTTTAGTTTTCATAAGTATATATCAGTTTTATAGGGATACAGATCTGTGTTTTTATTGCAGTGCAGAAATGCCCCACTTGAGTAATTTATTAATTAATCATATAGTATACATGATCATTTGCAGCACAAAAACCAAGTCCATATAACAACTAAATCAGTTTATTAAACAATGTACCGGTAATCATGGTTGGATAAGTAAAATAAGGCTTAATTCCAATTTTACAATTATAATTGCATATTAAACCTGTTAATGTTGAAACATTCTGGATATATTAAAAAAGGTACCAAATTGTCAACCCTGTTTGACCCCCTGAAAATCCCCTCTGACTGTATTCTGGACAATGTGACACCACCATGAATATTTCTCCTGATCAAAAAGATTTATAAAAATATTAAACACACAGTGCTGGGATACACGACAATCAATCCTGCTTTGAGTACAGTGTGAACTGTCCTACTGACAAATCCTGCACAACCGGAGTGCTTACAGATCAGGTCAATGTGAAAAAAGAAAAAAGCATGAGCGTCCGGACAATTCTCTTTAGGTGCAAAGGGGTTAATATTTGTCTTGTGGCACCAGCTATGCCTGCATCCCATTCTTTTTTAATAGGTTTTGAAATGTACATGAGAGAAGTCATGTCAATTATGCAGTGTGGAAGGATTTTCCAACAAGGGAATCAAAAAGACCAGTCCTGCCTCGCCACTCTTACTTAACCTATTCAGCTCTACAACTGCGACACAAATTCTCTGTAATCTGCTGTGCTGTCCAAGTGAGCTAACAAATAGAGGCAATTCCATCTTTTTTAACCCTTACTGCTAGTCTACAATAGCAAAAGAATTATTCAATGTTGTCCAAGTATATCATAATAATGTTCCCAAATATCCCACCTGGACTGCAAGCAGCTATCATACCTCTCATAACATATCATATAATAGATCATCTCTGAAGCCTGCATATTACATGAGTTCCCTAAAGCAGATTTATATTACACACTGTTTCTGTACTAATGTCTTTATGACTCCAAAACTGGATGTTTATGCAGCACAGAGATTATCCGGCTCCAAAGCATAGACTAATTTTTGATTCATCATAAATTATTTAGGTTAAAAATCAAGGGATAAAAATTGTCCACTCTCCATTTCCTTTTCACAGTGAACACATGAGGACAACATGCTTACAGGGGAAGTCCACCATCACTTTTTTCCTCCAGCTCATTTTCAACCAAAATAATATTTTATTTAAGAAAACCAGGGATACTCTGCACTCTCCAAACACATAATTAATCATAATTAATGCTGTACTAAATACTGTTCTATATTAAAAACAGGGAATGTTAGTTCCACATATTGTAATATATGTTAAGCTGACCAACTCACGCCAAAGTCTTCCCAATCTGGTCAGTCCTAACATGATCAAATGCTATGCTATTTTATCTGGGCTTAAGGCTTACCTGCACACAGCTTTTAAAGGCAAGTCTTTCCCAAGCACTAGCAGCCATGGGACACCTGGGACTCACCTGACACAAGTTGGAATTAATTAATGTAAAGAATGGGGTGCAAGAGTCATGGGACATTGTATAAACAAAAACAGACATAGATCCTCTGCACTCACCATGTACAGACTGAGGTGCAAGAGGGGGTTGCCCACATTGTATTGACAGAAAAACAGGGATACTCTGCACTCTCCAAACACATAATTTTATTTAAAACCAAACTCTTATTTCTTATTTTATATGGATTTCAGCTCAGCTTTCTCCATTGTTCCGTTGGAATCTTCTTCTTTCTCACAGTATTGCAATTCACTATTCAAGACAACCCAATATCAATAAAGTAACTTTGTGGATATACTGATAACAGCAATATGGAGACAGCCAAGATGTAAACTTACTCAGAAAGACAAAAGACCTGCAGTGTTAAGTGTATTTGGCAATGTTTTGATAATGGTCAGCACCTTAAAATGTGGCTCCTCTTGAAAGAATTTGCAAACAATAATTAGAGGGAAAAAAGGCCCTGAAAAATGTCATATTATGGGGGGTATTCAATTGTCGGTGGGATTGCCGAAAATCCCGCTGTCCGCGCACGATTACCGATATTACGGTAATTGTGCGCGGAAAATCATGTAATACGGTAATTTACTCGCTGGATTTCAGCTCGCAGCTCCTTGAGCCGCGAGCTGAAATCCAGCTACAAATTACCGTATTCCATGTATTAGTTTTTCCGCGGCGGGATTTTCGGCGATCCCGCCGACAATTGAATATGCCCCTATATGTTGAATAGTATGCATCTAGAGTGTGTTTTTAGTTTAACAATCTGCCATTATTGAATGTTTAATAGTATGTATATTATTATCAGGGTCATCACTGCCATTAGGTAAGCCTAGGGCACCAATGTTTATTGGATGCCTAAACACTAAATAAGTGACATCCAGTGCTGCTCATTTGGTTTGCAGTCTATATAAAACAGTAGTTATTCTCCTAAAGAGTAATATGATTTATGAACAAGATACTTCTCTCACAAGGATTCCACCAAAACCACTTGCACTAAACCAGAGCACACATTATGTGTAATGCAAATGGCACTATATGTGGTTGTTAGAAATTATTTCTTTAAAAGCAGTTTATAAAAGACCACTATCTGTAAGATTTTTTTTCCTTGGTTTAATAAGGCTTATATTAAATACTTGGCTGTCAGTTCACATAAAGTTTAAAAAGAAGCACTGGAGTCTTTAAAGGAGAAAATGAAAATAAATAATGTCTTGCTCTGAACTAAGTTTAAAGAGCAACATGCATGCAGTAGGCCAGATGCACTTGCTAATTGTAACACTGCAGGTAGCCTACCAGTATTGGAGTTCCTGTCTAACAGGGTGAAAGGGAAACCTATAGGTCGAGAAAATCAGAATGTTGGAAATGAGTGACAGTTATGTCAGCATCCACCATCAACAGAAGGCTGCACCTGAGTGATTTTGCTTCTACCGAAGTATTTATCCGCCCACACATTTAGCCTTCCCCCGGTGTCTCAGGAGAGAAAAATAATGTGGGAATGGATTCTGTTATTTCATTTAAGATCAGCACCTTAACCCATTTTTCCCCTGTTTTCATTGAACAAAATCTATGGAGCCTGTATAAGTCCCGTACTGGCAGGCTTCTATGACTGTTGTTTATACATTACAAGCACATTTAAAAGATGATAAAAAGATATAAAACATCTTTGGGCCAAATTTAAAAACAGATGTTACTTACAAAATGTGACATCTAAACAGTGAAACCAAAACAGCTGTTTTATTAAAGACCACATGAAGTATGAGCTAAGCTAAATAGGCTTAGCTGCTCACCAATTGAAACAGTGGTTTTTGGCACAATTACCCAATAAGACTAGTAATGTTACATTTCATGGGCATGATAACAGCCCAGCTGGGAAAGTAAACAGCCCATAGTAGAACGGTAACATATTTAAAATGATAGGCTATAATGCAATGAAAGGCAGAGGTAGCCAACTATAACGGTTCAGCAGATTTAGCAGGATAGTATTGTAGTGAAATCTCCTACAGAGCAGTTAATTTAAAAAAAGTACTCAGATCTGGTCAGAAATCATGTGTTTTTGTGAAGTGGCAATGGCTATGAGCCACATCTAATAATACCTCCTCTCCACCCCTTTTTCTCAATTTAATAACCTTACTCCATAAAATGAAATCTCATTTTTACACTGCTCTGAAAATCTAGGTGTACTAAATTTCCCTTGCTCCGCCTATATCCTTCCATTGGCAAGCACAACCTTCAGCTCCTCCACAAATGCCATTTTGCTTTGCAAACCCATGTGCAAATCTAGGCGCATGGCACCCCCAAAAGGTTTTTTGCACTATGTCTCAGTTAATTTGCACCTCATTTACAAAGTGCAAATTAAGATACATTGAGTAAAATGTATCTTTAAAAGTACAGTTTTATAATTGATGATTATAAAGATTGTTGCATACTTGCTCCAGGCATATCTATATGCTAGACTTAGGTTACATGTATCTTAAGATACATGTAGCTCAAAAAAACATACAAGGAAACATATGTGTGAGGATATATATTTACACATGCACAAAGGGGCATCTTTTCCATTCAACTCTAAGGGGCATATTCAATTCCGATCCCGATCCGCGGGATTGCGTCGGAACGGGCGCAAACCTAATCCGCGGTACCGCAATAACGTGGATTTTCGTTCGCAGCCCGTACAGTAGATTATTACCGGCAGTAGCGCGCATTTTCCGCGGTAACGCGCGTTACCGCGCGTTACCGCGGATCGGATCAGAATTGAATATGCCCCTAAATATCTACCCAGTAGGAGTAGCCTAGAAGCATAGTTGCAATTATTAAACACACAGAACAAGATAAAGGCCAGCGCTGGATATTGAGAACACCGCTAACCAAATTTCAATCCGTGAAACTTGTAAAATCTAACACAATTTTATTACAAAATTAAAACATAAAATACTGTAAACATTCAATGGTGAATAAAAAAGGAGAGTATGCTAATCAGTGCACTGATCTCAACACCACTATCTATATATCAACAAACTAGACAGATATCATATTATATTACTGATCATATATATAATTCAAACTCAATCTGTCACCAGCATTGTTATTTTGTTTTACTGCTGATGCCTTTTATATTCACCTTATCATGTACCTTCCTTTGCTGCTGTCCTCTCAGTCCCCTTAACCACTTGTATTATTACTTAGTGTCACAGATGTGCTCCTGGGTTGACCCCTGGGAAGACAAATACACATCCACCTCCTGTTGCGAGGCTGTTGTCAATGTTGATCTGGGTGGAGGTATTGAAGCCCCAAAAATTAAGTGGATCTAATTTTACCATTTAACACCCCAGATCCATCTGCCCAGAGATTACACTAAGCATTTAATAACATTGCAAAATTGGAACATGGCTAATCCCAGTTTTTAAACCTCCCCCACTGTCCTTACCAAAGCTGTGGGTTTCCATTTCTGAAATCACCTAAATTTACGCTATTGGGATCTCCAAGGAAATTGGGCAGATGTTTGCAAGTAGGCCATAGCTCTGCCTCCTTAGGCTCCACCTCTTGTCACATCCTCATATAGCTTCTGGCCACTAGTATTCAAAATCCCAATGTCAATAGGTCAATCACGCTTGGACTTTAAAAGATAACTGCAAAAGCAGCTACATTTAATGTAGACTTATTTGCAAAAACTTATTCACCCCATGTCAAATTGTATATTTGAGAAAATCTCTAAGTGAACAGAAGTTTATAAGAACCCTGAAGGATATAAAGTTAAATGCATCTTTTTATGTATTTTTTATATTTGTTTGTAGTTTTGTGCAGATAAAATAAATAAGATGCATAGAAGAGTTTGTGCTGGTATTTTCTAAAACTTTGACTGAAATAACAGCAGACAAGTTGCCAGCTGTGTGTTTCTATTCTTGATTTTGAATTTTCTCCACTCTTCCAGCTCAAACATTTCACAAGAATTCCTTCTACACTGTGCAGGTTTCAGATGTTTCCACAGATAAAGATATTTAAGGCTGGAGACAGTGAAGGCCATCCCATAACCTGGTTGATATTGACGTATGTTTCCGTTCATTGTCAAAATCCTATGTTTTCAGCTTCTTTCTTTAGAGGTTGTGGACATTTACATCTAAGATAGTGATTCCAAAGCCAATGTGTCAGGACACATTTGTGTATCAAAATATGAGGTTCAATGTGTCACAAAAAATAGAGGGTGATATGTCAACTATGTCTTAAATTAAAAATTAATGGATTATGCTAAAATTATTCATGTTTTTTTTTTTTATATTTACTCATACATGATTCCAGACAGTAGATTAGGTTTTACTGCTATCTAGATATCTGTAAATGTATCCTGAATTAAAACATTTGCTCTCAGTATTCCATCAATTATTGGAAATATCTACTTCTAGACAACAAAAGTTCTCCCGTGGCACACCTTCCATTAAACTGCTTGCCACTGTGGTTGATTAAGTGTTATATTGGTAACATGCAGAGAAATACCATGGTTTTTCCAAAAGCTAATATTTTTTTTTGAAGGATCACTTGATGCTACTTTTTGACTTTGATGTCCTATGCGGTGGTAGTCAGCATATCGATGCTGACTACCCCGACAACACTATGCCCCTCTTTGGACAATCTCATTAATTTTTTTTTCTTTAGAAATCATCCCCATGCTTATGACAAATAAGCTATATTTTATTATAGCCAAACTTACATCATCACTGCACAAATTACAGAGTACTTTTCAGCACTGGAGGACTGCTTGTCATGGTGCTATTATAATAAACTGCAATCGAAACATATTGTCCCACCACCTACATATTATGTACCATACCATTTTTACCTAATGTTATTCCAATGCTCAGTATTATAATATATTATGTAGGAGACTTGGCATTTCACCTGAAGTAACAAAGTCATACTTGTTGATTCTTGGATTTCTCAAACAAAAATATTGTTGTGTACTAGTATCTCTGAGACCCAGGTTTAGATTTGCTAGATTTGAAAATTGGAGGTGTTGCACATAGGAACCAATCAGATTCTAGCTATCATTTATTGAGTACATTATAGAAAATGATAGCTAAAAACTGATTGGTTGCTATGGGCAACACCTGCAGTTTTTACACGTTTTAAAAAGTTTCGAAAATCTAACGCTGGGTCTCAGAATTACATACTAGCGAAACACGCATCAGCGTTATTGCTTTGTTGCTTCAATATAACTCCATTATGTTCTTTTCACACTAGCTCAGAATCCACCAATGAACTAATTAGATGAGCAATCCATGAAGAAGGGGACTAACTAAGCAATTAGAATTAACATCCATGACTCTAGACAAGAGATAGTGAGTCAGTGAGCAACAATCATATAGTATACCCCTTAAACCATATGATAGCAATTAGAATGCATGGACTATTTAACCCAACCATTGTTGAACATTAATAATTGGATAAAAGTGGTAATCTGAAATTTCTGTACACTAATATTAGTTGCGATGAGAATAATATGCAATCGAACACTTATCTTAGTGATAGTTAAAGTTTTCTTACAGTTACAGTTAATATAAAATATAATGTGGTAAAGAAGGTAATAAATGTTTTCAATACGTTAATCTCATCGAGTTTGGTCATTCTGTTCGCAATCGCATGAAAACGTTTCCAGTAGTATTTATGAAGCGTTTGCACATTTTGAACGCTCGGCATAACTAATATTAGTTTTGCTATACCAAATAGCAACTCCATAGATGTCATAAAATAACCAGTTTATACAGGTTCAGGGGCGGGAGCCTGAGAATGTACAGTACACCTGGCCACTCATGGAAAGATGACCCCCACCTCAAGAAACAATAACCAGAAGAATCAGCCACTGTGACGTTGAGTTCTTGGGAGGTCATGACCCATCAACCTATGGATGTGGACCTTAATACTCTATTTGTGTAGCCTGCATTTTTATGACTGTACAGTGTATAAATTGTTCATCTCTGGCTTTGGAAACCAGAGCGTTCTGATAGAAGACTCACTTGAGCATATGTGATTGGTGAGTGTGAAGAGTTTAATCAAAACACAACCTAGTCAGTCTAAAAATAATTAACCTACCCATAAATTATATCTCACACTCAACTTTTACTTACCCAATTCAGTCACCCCTAGGATTTGGTTCCACAGCTGACACTTTACAAAACTCTCAAAATGCACTCTCAATTACAGTAACCCAAACAAATAATTGTCTTAAATGTAGCATTTAAAGCAACTGATCTAACCTGGAACAGGTATTGTTTAAGAGCACAAAGATAGAACATTATTAAATGGAGTTTAATATGATAAAGAAAGTCACAATACTTAATATATAAAAAGATAATAAAAGGACATACAGAAATACAATTGCAAACATGTTTCCTGAAAATAAAACAGGAGTTAAACAGAAACCAAAAACTCATGTATTTTCATGTGACTGCACCAGGAAGGGCTCGAAAAAGAACAGAACATGAACAGAACAGAACATCAATATAAAAATTGATCTGCAGGAACTGACGATTTCTCATAAGAACACATTACCTTTTAAACATTCTCTGCTGTCCCCCTTTACTGTGTGGTCACTAATGGAAGGTCTATGTGTATGTCAATCATTTTTTTACAACTCTTTTCCTTAACCTTTGTTCAAACATATTTCTATTCAGGAAGTCTTATAAATAGGATATCTCTCGTTTGGAACATAATGGAAATAAAATATTGCATTAAAAAAATCAGAATATGAAATTATGCACATAGTGTTATGAAACATAACTATTCTATTTTGATTTCTTGTGAAGATACATTACTCTATAAATTCTATATCTTCTCTATATGGCTGATACCTGTGGTTGACACATATTATGAGGCTATGTTTACTAATATGAGATATATACAGAGATTTTGCAAACAAGAATTAAGAAGAGCACAGCTTTGATGTATTAGGTACCTTATATGAATATATATAAGGCACTGGGATGACCACACTTATTTGCTGTAGTAACAGCATGTGGTTGGCGCCCCAAACAGGGGCTCAGGAGTGTGTCTGAAAAGAAAGAGAGAGAGTGAACTTCTGTATTACAAGGACTTGGTATTTGTGTGCTGAGCCACTAAACTGGTAAGTGGGTTAGCTGCCCACTGGATACATAGGGGCCAAGAAGTGAGGTAATGCCTTTGGCTTATCTGTGGTGCTATTTATATATATAACTATATATAATTCCATCATATTTATAGAGTAGAGCAGACCATCATCAGCATTTGTAGATTATTAATTAAATAAAGAATCTATTACAAATGCATACAAAATGTTACAGGGTCTCAGCCCAACAATTGTTTCAGTCAGTGTCTCTGATTTCCTACAGGGGCACTGTGCAAACATAATGCAGGACTTTATATACCTTAAAAGGCACCAGTAATTAGTAATTAGCAAGTCCATTCAGTTAAGTACATTGAAACTGAAGCATCAGAAGCATATGCCAATAACCAATCAACTGAAGATAGGACATCTATTCCAGAGATATCGCGATACCACAGCATGTATAAATACTAAATTTGAAATCTTCCATGTTTAGAAGCAAAGCCGTCGTTAGTAGTGCCCTGGTTGCCTGGTAAATGGCTTAGCTGTCATAAAGGTGTCAGAATATAGCAGGTCTCCAGCAACATCAGACAGTAGTGAAAGACCAAAACTCAGACACACACAGAATGCAATAACAAACGGACAAAGGAATACATAGTGAAACATTAAAGAATAGACAAAAAAAGTTCCTAAAATCAAAGATTGTAGTTAACACAGTAGTTTACACTCTTTCCAAATATATTCTCACAGAGTTAGAGTCATCACTCTTTAATAAGGGATTTGTACCAACTATCAAACAGAACAATTTTGACTGCTTTGTAGATGTCCACAAATTTGGTCAGCAATTAACATTATGTGATGTTTTCCCAGTGTAGCAAGAGACATCTCCAAGTTCTATGACTATAGATACACAGATCATGAAGAAAGCAAGCATGTTTGACTCTATAAATACATGTTTGCGTGTTCTCAAAAGAAACAGTGACACCTTTGTCTAAAAACATAACATCTCATACTTAACAAAGATGAGAGAGATGCTATTAAAACATTGAGCGATGATATAAATCTGGTTATTCGCTCCACTCGTAATGTAGGAGTGATAGTTCTACAAGACTTCAACAGCTATACCTCTGAATTGTTGAGACAACATTCTGATAATATCTGCTATCAAAAACTCACATTTGATTCCACAGCCAATACAAAAGGGATATTGATAAAATTATCACCCTAGGCATCAACACTTGCTGCATTGAGCATGAGTCAGCTGCATTTCTGATACATCCGTACCAGAAGAAAACCTATCCTGTACTCCCTAGCTAAGGTCCATAAAAGTCAAAAGGGTTCCCCTGGGAGAACAATCCATGAACTTCTAAGGTTGTATCTTAGAGGATAATGTCAGATCCGAGGAGACAAGGTGCCAGAGTTGAAGGACCATCTTACAAATATGACTTGAAGCCATCGTATATGTTGTACGGAAATTGATGACTCGTTCATCATGTTGGTCCACTGTATAATATATATATATATATATATATATGTGTATATATATATATATATATATATATATATATATATATATTATATAAATTAACTTGCCAACAATAAAAAACACATAGAAAATTTATTTAAGATAATATTAAAATCAATAATTCATCGTGCTCAGTGTATCTAATACAGCATATAATACCGGACAGTGGTATATAGGGAAATACTTCCCACTTTACAATTGATTGCTAGAGCGGTACCTAGCTGCAATAAGATTCCTCCGTTGATTGAGGGACAGAAGCATTTTCTCATATACAACTCTTATTTATTGCCTTAGGGCTAATGTATATGAACTGATTATCCCAGGTTTTGAAGATGTGTGGACAAGAAGCATAAATATATACAGTTTAATGCAAGATATATGTGATTTCTTTTTTGTGAGAAGTTATCTATGAACTGTCGGGTATTATAAGCTGTACTAGATGCGCTGAGTGTGATGAATTATTGATTTTATTATTATCTTAAATAAATTTTATATGTGTTTTAAATTGTTGTCATCATTCTCACAAGTTCATTATTTCTTTTCAGCTATTAGCAGCAGGTTACAGTACCTGCTACCCAGAGAGCTGTGGACTTCATAGGCACCATTTATCAGTAATATTCATTAGAGCCTGGTTATTTTTTTTATTGTTTATCACATTTATATACAGTGGTTGAAGTGGAAATTTAGAAGTGGCAGAGCGGAAGTTGATAGTTTGAAATCAATATTGAATATTTTTCTTTTTATTTAATACTCCCCTCCCCCGCCAATTGATTTGAACCAAATCTCTGTCTATGCATCCACCTCATTCCTGTTTGTGATTTGTCTGTGGTGCAACTCTGCCCTCCTAATGTTTCTGGTTATTGTCTCCCCTCCCATTCCTGCTGTATCCTACATCATGCTCTGTTGACTCTGAGGACTTCATTGCACCTGCTATATGCTTGATGTTCCATTCAGTGGCATATTTATCTAGCAGGAAAAACATCCCAACTACTCACCGCTTGGTAATCCATTGCCGTAAACAAATTTAGCATTTCTTGCAATGTATCCATAGGGACAGATTCAATTCGGAAAATATCTGCGCAAGGTTCTTTAGGAACCGCCGAGAGACACCTTGCACAGATATTTTCTGACAGAAATAATGCTAGTTTCTACTCGCGCCCCATAGAAGTGGGAGCACAAATCTGTGTTACTTTTTACCGTAGTAACGATAATAAAGCTCGGCCATAATGTTCTCTGGAGCATTACTGCCAATGGAATCTGCTCTGTAGTGAGTGATACCTAAGTGCATTTTGGTCTACAGAAAAATGGTTGTCTTCCTGATTGGCTCACCGATCCATTGCCAGGTCGGTGAGCTAATCAGGGCTCACTTCCCAGCCATGCAAACCAATCAGGGTTCGCCGCATTACCTTGCAGCATTGTGCGGACACTGTGTGATGTCGGCACGGCCGTGGCTATTTAAGTCGCTGGGCGTCGCCATCTTGCATTCAGTCCGACATCGGAGCCAACAGAAGAGGATGTTGTGGGACTCCAGATGAAACGAAGATGGCGGCTATGCAGCGGAATTGGCAGGGAGACCTTGTAAGGGCTAAGAACTACCCTGCCATGCAAAGAGAACAGAAGAGATGCTGAGTCACGAAGAGAAGACACAGAGAGAAGCGCCCACTGGAAAAAGGCAGAAGATGTTGAGATCAAGACAAAGAAGATATCAACGTTGGGGAGACCTTGTAAGGGTTACGAGTGCCCCCTCCAAGAAGACAGCGGAAAACCAAAGAAGAGGTGCCGCCGGCTGGAGGGTCTGGAAGACCCGAAGATGCCAGGGGCAAGTTGAGTATCCTGCGAGCAGCAGGTAAGTTAGTGTTAGTTGGGCTCCAGCCCAATAGTTAGGTAGTGGGCAAAAGGCCCAATAGTAACTGGGCACAAGGCCCATTAGGTCGGTGGGGCTTAAGGCCCGCTAGACAGGCATCAGGGCACAAGACCCTTAGTTGGGGACAAGGCCCTTAAGTAGGACAGCAGTTTGGACATAAGGCCCAATAAGTTGGGTTGGGTACGTATTATCGATGCTGAAAAAAGTTTAAACACTTAACCTGCGGGGACATACATTGCCGCTTTAATTTAATGTTTATCTAAGTCGTGCTGATGTGAAAGTGAAGTGCCGGAGTCATGTGTCTTCGGAATCACTGCCTGTCAGCATGCCGCTTCCATCGGAGATGTGGACCTTTGGTTTTCAGGTAAGTCTCTTTATTTTCTATTCATTTTTCTCACATTTGTGATTTTTTTGGTACTAATAAAGCCTGTCAGATTTTTCAGCATCGGTGATATGACTACCACCCCAAGTAGTTACGGTGGGCACAAGACCCAATAGGTATCTAGGTTGGGTTCAAGGTCCTAGTAGTATAAGAGGACGCTAGGCCCTAATTGTTAGCGGCATGCAAGGCCCTTATTGTTAGCAGGGCATTCGGCACTTAATGTACTGTATGTTCTTTTCTATTCCACCTGTCTCCTTTAGTGTACTCCTCTGTGGGGCCCAGGAGTCAGACCTTCATGGAAGAGACGGAGAGTGGCTGGGGTGGATCCGAAGCAGACGGCAGATGGGCCATGGTTTATAAAGCAAGACATCTATGTGCATCTGTTCCATTCGCCGCAGGCCTTACACTTCAGAGAAATCCTTTAATTGGCGGGAAACAACCATTCAGTGCATACACCTAAACCCTTATCATATTGCTGGACATTAGTTAGTGTTGATTCAAATGACAAGTGGAATTCACTTAAAAGGTATTGTTATAACTGTGCTACAACATTTGTCTGTTTATACAAAAAAGTTTGCGTGTAACATTTAAACAACTATTGCTTGAAGTTGACTGCGATGAGACTTTGTTACAGCGAGAAATCCAGAGAGTTAAAACCACAGTCGTAATTACTGATTGATGTGTTGCTGATTTATTATTGCAATATCCAGAGAAAGTATTAATGTGAGCAAAGCTAATATTCTGTTTAATGCTGACTTTGTTGCATGTTGATATTGTCTTGTGAAATTTGGTGTAATTGAAATGATACATTATTCAGCTTCATATTTCAGCTTTAGTGAATCTGACCTGGCCTTTACAGTTGTGGCTGCAGTTTCAGCCTTATACAGTTTAATAAAAACCAGCGATTATTGAGCCTCTAATCCTTGCGCTTTTATTTATTTCAACATCTATCTGGGGGAGGGGGGATGGGTAGAATCCATACCTCTCTGATATGGTGAGGTGGAAGTGAAGAAGTGATAGGGCTGTCAAAGTCAGATTGCCAAAGCAAGAAAATATTCAAGAAGCATTGCTATAACAAGGTAGCATCTGACCTGTGTTTATCCATCATACACTAACACCTCACTTATACTGGAGTACCAAACAGGGCATGTTATCAAGGATATGCAAATGGTGAGCCTTTATGTCATTAAATATATGGAAAGCATTATCACTGCTGGAAAGCAATTATCACATCCTTGCCTACTCTCCTGGAATGTCTGGGAGGCTCTCTCATTTCCAGGGACTTAATGACACAATTGTGTAATCACGACCCCTTCCCACACTTGCCACTTGACCCCCCCCCCCCCGTTAATGAGATGCTTATCAAGACTTTAGTAGTCGCTTGGCCATAGATTAGGAAGTTCTAACAGTTTGCGGTAACTGTCTTTATGGAATACAAAACACAAATGCAGGAGCACACTCATCTCATGATGCTGATTTTCAAATAGTGGTAAAATATTTGCAAGTTTTTAAAAATAAACTTTGTGAATATAGCGATTTGCATTTTCTCAAAAATGTCTCAAATAGTTCTGCAGTTAACATTAAAGACAGTTCAGAACAAAGCATTAAAAATGTCATAGCTGAAACAGACAACACATATGTTAAGTAGATATTATTTAAAGAGTATAAGTGCTGAGGACATTTAAGAAACTTTTACAGCTCCAATTGTGAGAGCTACTAAGAGAAAAGATGAAAATGTTGACTATATGGGATATATTTACCAATCGGCGGTTCAGACAATTTTTGACAGTTTGCATTGGGTTTTGTCTGTAATAAAATTGCCGTTTTAAGAAACTGACAGCAAACTGCTAAGAATCGGCAGTTTGTCGGAACCGCCGCTTAGTAAATATACCTCTTTGTCTTTCTTTTGCCTTATTAAAAAACCTGGTTTTGTCCTTTTGTTTATTTGTATTATTTTTGCTTCATGGTGTTTCCCTTTTAATAAACACTGTCTTAATCAGTCACTGAAACCCCTTTCTATTCAGCCTTACTTGCATTGCTTTGCGTTCCATATTTGGAAGATTCTCTACCTTTTTTCTCACTGCTATTTCAACTTTGCTTAAAATGAAAAGAGACTGCTCTCGAGACGAAAGGGCTCTCCATGAATAATGGACCTTGATGAGCAATATCAGAGGGAAAGGAAGCACTGCATGAGGATCTGGGAAATAAGGAAGTTACATAGTAATGTGATTAAAAAAACTTCAAGAGATTGGCCTTTAAAGGGGAAATTCACAACTGGCAATACGTTGTGTTTATTTTTGCCCTAATTTTCATTGAACATTACTAAGCAAGAAATTGATTTTTTTTCCCTGTACAGTTTATGGAAAAGATATTGACGCGTTACATCTAAAGTATAATAAAGCACCTTAACACACTGTAATTGGTAAAATACTAGTTGATGTAATATTGTCTTGCATAACCTCTATGTCATTTATTTCCTATTTTCTATTAATGGTGCTGATAAGACTGCTGAGAGTTTGTACCTATTGCAATTCAAAAACATTTTTGTGGTCTAAAAGTTATTTTACGAATTAAAGTTAGCGTTCTTCTGGGCTAGAGGCTATCAAATTATATAGGAAAGTGGTAAATTATCGCCATATATCATAAATGTTTTTCTTAGTTAAATTAATGCAATAATATAATTTACCCTATGGAGAGGATAGAACAAGGCACTTGCCTTGATGTTTTAAGTTACTGAACATGTAACATAAAAAGCACACTGAATTAACATATATATGTTGCCAGGATTAGAAATGAGGAAAAAAATGAACTAGGGCAGTCAAGTCAATTCTTAACTGTGCTGACATTGTTCAGAGACTGAGGGGTCTATTTACTATGCTGTGATGAGCCAAAAATGAGAATAAAATAGCTATTGCAGGTGCAAATATGGCATTTCTACTTGCCATAGTGGGCATGAATGGCATGCAAGGGGCATTTCTATAATATTAGGAATTGCTAGACTGCTCTCCAACTCATCCCATCCCATTCAAATACAGGCAATGCTGTGTGCACTACTGTTAGGTGCAGACAGCTACCTCTTCACAAACAGAGCAGTATGAAGTGAGACATAACTGATTGAGAGGGACTGTTGCCCAAAAATGGAAACTGTCCCGTTAGAATCAAGACAGTTGGCACACTGTCTTGCTCTCTCCTATGTGTCCTTGCATCTTCACTACCTGCTACTGCTTATGTCTTAACCATAGTGGTTGCCCGGCCAGATTCTGGAATGTTGGGACCCTGTTTGGAAAATTGATAGGGGAGGGTGGTTGGGTTTCTTAAAGATAGTGGTACTGCCAACCTGAACTGTGATATGTGAAATACTGGATTAAACCTGTGCATAGAAGAAAGCATGACCATTGAAGAAGATGTTGTTGCTATGATCATAAAAGGTCCAATTCATTTGTCAGACAACTTGAGTGATGGACACCCTAAATTGATGTTCTTAGTGGAAAATCACACTTGATCACACTTGATACCTCACTGAATACATCTTAGTGGATCTACAAAGTTTGTGTGCTTGAGGCTTGTATCTTTTTTGAGATTCACAATGCTTATCCCCTATGGAGAGGAGTAGCCATTGATACAACCAAAATAAATCTGGTTTACTTAGCATGTTTAAGACACTTAATAATAAGAAGAGACAAGGTAAGATTAAAACTAGTTTTGTTTCTTATTCATATCTTATATTTTTTGAGAGATTTTTTTGGTTTCAGAGCCTCTGTTTTTTTGGGGGAAATTCTTGGAATAAAACGCAGAGATTGGTTCGATTATTTAGCGATATAAGAGATTTTGGTCCTTTCTCTCTTTCCCTGAATCTTATGTCTTTTTTCAAACTAATCTTCTTACTAAACAATATAAAATTGAATGCATACCAAATAAATTGCCGCTAGAAACTTATTATTTAAAAAACAAATACTGCTGCTCCTTAATAGGACTTCTGAATCCTTCACAATGTAAACCACAATAATAAAAACTTTGGAGCGCTAGGTAAATGTATTCTGTCAATTGGTCACAAACCAACCAATAGATTAAATCAATGTTTTAAGAAACATATATCACCATTAACAAAAACAGCATAAAATATCATTCAATAAAAAATGAACCTGTTACATTCAGAACAAAAAAACTCAATGAAATACCTAGGAATCAAATTGGCCTCTACTTTGTTCTCCTGATTTCCACTAAATGTTGAGGGGAAAACAAGATTGAGAAGGAAAGAATTAACTAGACTATACTTTATATAGCTAAGTAGAATTCCATTTCTTCATTAATGTGCCTGTCTGATATTTTGTTATTCCAAATGTTCCCAAACTAAATACCTCCTCCTTTTTCAAAGAAGTCTATAAAATATTTACCCTGTATCAGTTTCCAGGCGATAAGGCATAAAGCCCCCTTACCGGCTTTGAATAACAGTATTTTCCACTGGCGAAGATCACCCTCATCATAATTTATTTATTTATAAGGTGCCACAGATTCCATAGCGCTGGATACAGAAGCCAGTAACAAATAGATGACATAATACATGTCAGTAGCACAGATTAGTATGAGTAATGCTATGGGGTCTCACAGAGTGCAGCAAAATACATGATAGGAAGTACAAGGGACAGAAGACAGACGTGGGACAATAGGTAAAGAGGACCCTGCCTGCGAGTGCTTACTTTCTAAAGGGAGGGGTGGTGAGAGACAGGAGGACCAATTGGCAGACAAGGAAGAGAAGGTGATGAATAGAATGGTTATTAGGTGGTAGGATAGGCCAGCTTGAAAAGGTGAGTTTTGAGTGAACGTTTGCAGGACTGAAGTCTGGGGGAGATTCGAGTGAGCTCTGTCTATGTAAAAGAGCACCTGCTCTCTAGTCATTGCGTTTTTGCAGCAGGATCGAAGAAAACTGGGACAGCTAAAGGCATGTGATGCAGTGGTAGAAAGAAATAGGGGTCTGAGAATGCTTTTGTTTGTAAGTTGCATTCCCACTTGTTCCACCCAGCTAATCCTGTCAGTAGATACTATATTTACTACCTTCATAGATGCCTCAGATCTATGCCCTTCCTAGAACAACAGTGTATTTGCACAAAATAGGAGCATGACCTCACAAAAAGGCACATGTTAAACCATGGTACATTTAACACATTCTTTAATGGCCTTAATTCTTTAATGCCTTTAATTACTAATATCTATATGAAAATAAGATTACACTTTGCAATCTGACTATTTGGAGAAATCACTGAATTATTAGCTCTCTGGACAATTGACCTCCATGTGTGCTGGCCTAATTTTATTTGTTGTTTATTTGTTATTGGTTTTATTGTCAGGTTACATGCCTGGATTGCAAACTAGATAGAACACATCATCTCCCATCTTGATAGTGGTATCCCCTGTGATCTAGTGAAGACTGGAAATGAGGCAGTCTCCAGCCGTCTGCATTGCTCTACTGAGCATACACAGACAAGAAGTTCAGTTCTCAGCAGGTTCTTCCAGTGACAGTTGAACTGTAAAGAAGTAATAACAGAAGCTTTATATTGTGGCAGCAAATTCTATAGCACTTTACAATTGGGAAGAAGCACAGTGTCACTCACCGGACCGTGAGTGCCTCTTCCCGGACATTTAGGAACCGTGGCCGTCCACCATCCTGAGGGTCTGCGCATGCGCAGCCCTTTTCTATACTTCAGTGTATACTCCTTTAACTTAATTGGCAGATCAGGCAACCTCCCTATATTAAGCACCTGTGGTCACCACCACGTTGCCTGATCTTGGAGTCTCATTCCTCATGAGTCTCTGAAGGTGTTCCTGTATTACTCGTGTATTCAGCGCTGCTGATTCCTGTGGTTTCCAAAACCACTTCTACGACTGTGGTTCCTTACCACTTCTACCATCAACTGTATCATCATGACTGTTTGCTGATTCCTATCCGCTGCCTCCGTGCACTACAGTCTTCTACACCACTTCAACGTTATTTTATATCAATGTGACTGTTTGCTCATTGCTATCCGCTGCCTCCGTGCACTCCAGCTTTTACCTCACTCACCTGCTCTCATCAAGTCTGTTTGCTGATTTCTATCCGCTGCCTCCGTGCACTACAGTCTCCTGCTTGCAACTCGCCTGTGTTCAACATCGTGACTGCCAGCTGACTACTATCCGCTGCCTCTGTGCACTACAGTCTCCTGCTTGCAACTCGCCTGTGTTCAACATCGTGACTGCCAGCTGATTACTATCCGCTGCCTCCGTGCACTACACTCTCATCTCATCTTTGCTGTGACTTCCTCGAGACTGCCGCTTTTCATTACCATCTGCCACACTTCGTGATCTACAGCCCCTGCCCTGCGCTGCACTCCTGTTTCCCATCGCTGTTGGTTCCTGTGGTTGCTACTGGTTACCTCCGTGTGCCGCTGAGTCCTGCCGCTGTGGTCAGCGCTATCGTCCATCTCCTGCTGATCCACTCTCCACGCCTTCACGTGTTCCACTGGTCTCTACCCTCCTGTCAGCATTGGATTTGTATCTTTTCTACTACCCTCTGCTGGATCATCTCCATTCTCCTGGGTTTCCTATGAGTCCAGTTCCACGTGTTGCTGACTCCTGTGGATTCGTGTCCCTGTCGGTCTACTCACCTGTGCGCTGCACCTGCTAGACCGCTGCTTCACCTATCCAGGGACTTCCTATCCAGTCGGCCTCCAGCCGCTCAGGTACCGCTGCTATCCCATCTGACTGCTACTGCTGAACCACGGTATGCATACTTCTCATTGACTGTGCTGGGTATTGCATATCTTGCTGGACTGTGTTTGGTTCTCTCTGGAGTCTGCTATCCGCTGAGTCTATTGCCATCATTGACTGTGTTATCATTGTGCTGGACTACTTCAAGAGACTTTCTAGATTGCAGACCTGATCAGTCATTTACATATATATATATATCTATATTGTGCATATTACTGTGGATCGTGTATAAGGTGCCTGTGTATATCCTGTGTTGCAGTCTTCCCCCGTGCACCTCCTCACATATATATTCAGTGGTACAACTTGCTGATGTCAGACCACTGATCCCTGTTTCCGGTATCACCTGTTCCATTATCCTCTCACATAGCAGTGGTACAACTTGCTACCGCAGACCACTGACTACCTGGATACCTCCACTTGGATTCCATTCCTTCACTCAGACAACGGTACAACTTGCTACCCGCAGACCGCTGACTCTCATCACCTCCTTGTTTCTGTTGGACATTCCTCCTCACTATAGCAGTGGTACAACTTGCTATCGCAGACCACTGACTACCTTCACGTGTCCTTGTCCATACAGTTCCTTGTGTATCATTACCTCATTATTACCAGTGTTGCTAGTCATAGACTTTCCTGAGCATCTCATCGGCCATCATTTCATGTTCCGTGATCACCCAGCTACCAGAGTACCCTATTACCATCTACATTGCTCTGGTAAGCCTACCATCTGGTGATCCCTGGGTAAAGACTCCTAGTGCCCGTGACAGTAAGATCAGGCCATGACAGACCCAGATGTGGAACCTACCGCCAAAGAGATGCTGCAACATCTGGTTAGCCGTGTGGAGCAACAGGATGCCCGCCAACAGCTGTTACTTCAGTGTTATCAGTCATTAACCTCCCAAGGAACATCTGGACAGACTGTGACAGCTACTATTGAAGCTCCTGTGCTTTCCTCCGTTTCCCCATTGCCATCCCAGGGGTCTATAGCTTCCACGCTTCACCTGCCTACTCCGTCAAAGTACGATGGAGACCCCAAAACTTGTAGGGGTTTCCTTAACCAATGTTCAGTCCATTTTGAGCTCCAACCTCAAAATTTTTCTACCCATCGTTCCAGAGTGGCCTATCTTATCTCTTTGTTTTCAGGACAAGCCCTGGCTTGGGCCTCCCCTCTGTGGGAGAGGAACGATCCAATATTACAAGATAGTGCCAAATTCATTTCTACATTCCGAAGTGTGTTCGATGAACCAGGTCGTGTGACCTCCGCTGCTTCCAGCATCCTCCGTCTGCGACAAGGATCTCATACTGTAGGCCAGTACGTCATTCAATTTAGGATCTTAGCCTCTGAACTTCAGTGGAACACTGAAGCCCTAGTTGCCGCCTTCTGGCAGGGGCTTTCCGATAAAATTAAAGATGCACTGACTACCCAAGAGCTTCCTTCGTCACTTGAAGATTTGATCTCTCTATGCCATCGTGTTGATATGAGATTTCGTGAAAGAGAGGCTGAGAAAACGACTTCTGCTAAAGCACCTTTTCGCTCTAACCCTCAATTTCGTCCAGTGTCACCCGCTGTGATTCCCATGGAGATAGGACGTTCCAAGTTATCTTCTGAGGAGAGGAAACGAAGAGTCAAGAATAGACTCTGTATCTATTGTGCTGATTCCACTCATGTCCTCAGCTCCTGCCCTAAGAGATCGGGAAATGCCAGGCCCTAACTAGTTCTGGAGAGGTGAAGTTAGGGTCCCTGGAGTCCTCTCCATCGTCTATGAAATCTAAAGTCTGCGCTTTTGATGTGACTATTTCCTTTGCTACCAAGACCTTTGAGTCACAGGCATTGATTGATTCCGGAGCAGCAGGAAATTTTATTTCCAAATCGTTAGTTAATCAATGGTCTCTACCAATGATTACCTTAAAAACTCCCATTACTGTGACGGCTATCGATGGATCACGTCTCATCAACGGTCTCATCACCCAGAGTACGTCTCCAGTAACCCTTCAGATTGGTGCTCTGCATCATGAAGAGATATCGTTTTTAATTCTTCCTGTTACGACAAGTCCGATTGTCCTAGGCCTTCCATGGCTTCAGTGTCACTCTCCCCAGATTGACTGGCGCACCCCTCAAGTCACGTCTTGGGGGCCTGAATGTCACCATCGTTGCCTTTCCCAAGTCATCCCTCTCAAGGTACAGCAAGCTTCCATCTCAGCCATTTCACCGGGACTCCCTCCTCAATATGCTTCATTTACCGATGTTTTTGATAAAGCTCAGTCTGAACGTCTTCCTCCTCATCGTTCTTGGGATTGTCCGATTGATCTTCTTCCTGGCAAGACTCCTCCCAGGGGCCGGGTCTATCCACTCTCGTTACCTGAAACTCAAGCTACATCTGAATATATACGGGAGAACCTCCAGCGTGGGTTCATTCGACCTTCCACCTCGCCCGCTGGAGCTGGGTTCTTCTTTGTCAAAAAGAAGGATGGATCATTACGCCCTTGTATAGATTTTCGTGGACTCAATGCCATTACTATCAAGAATCGGTATCCCATTCCGTTGATCACTGAGCTATTTGACCGCATCAAGGGAGCCCGTATTTTTACTAAGTTGGATCTTCGTGGTGCCTACAATTTAATCAGAATCCGTTCCGGTGACGAATGGAAGACGGCGTTTAACACCAGAGACGGGCATTACGAATATCTGGTAATGCCTTTCGGGCTATGTAATGCCCCCGCTGTTTTTCAGGGCTTCATCAATGAGATTTTTCGGGACTTATTATATGTATGTGTCGTCGTCTACCTGGACGACATATTGATTTTTTCACAGGACCTGCCTTCTCACCACCAACATGTGGCAGAAGTCCTCTCCAGGCTACGGAAAAATTCATTGTTCTGTAAATTAGAAAAATGTTCATTCGAATTACCCCAGATTCCATTCTTGGGGTATATTGTTTCCGGAGTTGGTCTGAAGATGGATCCTGACAAAGTAAATGCTGTACTACATTGGCCCCAGCCAACTACTCTTCGTGCCATCCAGCGTTTTTTAGGTTTTGCCAATTACTATAGACGCTTCATTCAAGATTTTTCTTCCATTGCATCTCCTATTGTGGCCCTGACTCGAAAAGGGGCTAATCCTAAGCAATGGTCTACTGAGGCTATTCAAGCCTTTCAAACATTAAAAGAGTCCTTCTCTTCGGCTCCAATCCTTCGTCAGCCTGATGTGACACTCCCCTTTTTTCTAGAAGTAGATGCCTCTAATGTGGGCTTAGGAGCTATTCTCTCCCAACGCTCGGAACAGCAAAAATTCCACCCTTGTGCCTTCTATTCTCGGGGTCTCCTACCCGCAGAGAAGAATTATACCATCGGAGACAAGGAATTACTGGCTATCAAAGCCGCATTAGAGGAATGGAGATACTTGTTGGAGGGAGCTCGCCATCCGGTGACGATCTTCACGGATCATAAGAACTTGTCATATCTCCAGTCTGCCCAATGCTTGAACCCTCGTCAAGCAAGATGGTCTCTTTTCTTTTCCCGTTTTGAATTAATAATTACCTTCAAACCAGCTGCCAAGAACAAAAAAGCTGATGCCTTATCTAGAGCCTTTGTTACGTCCTCTGATATAGAAGAGGTTTCCAACCATACCATTCTAGACCCCAAATGTATCTCACTGGCTGCTTCATCCACCAAAACGCTACCATTTGGGAAGACCCTCGTGCCTCCTACTCTAAGGAGGAAAATCCTTTCGTGGTTCCATGCCTCTCGTTTTTCTGGACACGCCGGTGAACACAAGACTTTTGAGATCCTCTCTCGAAGTTACTGGTGGCCTTCAATGAGGAGAGACGTCAAAGAGTTCATTGCTTCCTGTGAATTATGTTCGCAATTCAAATCCTCCCGCAGAACCCCAGCAGGGTTGCTGCGACCACTACCCATTCCGTCCAAACCATGGACCCATATTAGTATGGATTTCGTTACTGACTTACCACCTAGTAAGAACCATAACACTATTTGGGTGGTAGTGGACAGATTTTCGAAGATGGCTCATTTCATCCCTCTGTCTGGTTTGCCTTCCTCGTCTATCCTGGCTGAACATTTCATTAAAGAGATCTTCCGTATCCATGGATGTCCATCTGAGATTGTGTCTGATAGAGGAGTACAATTCGTGTCCAGATTCTGGCGAGCCCTTTGTAAAACCTTGGGCATACGATTAGCACTCTCATCTTCTTACCATCCACAATCCAATGGACAAACCGAACGTGTCAATCAAGATCTTGAGACTTTTATAAGGATATTTTCATCAGCCAATCAAGACAACTGGGTAGAGTTACTCCCTTGGGCTGAGTTCGCCCATAACAACATGTACCATGAGTCATCATCCAAAACTCCATTCTTTGTGGTCTACGGTCACCATCCGTCTTTTCCGGAATTTCCTGCCCTCCCGCCCACCCAAGTTCCTGCGGTGGAAACGGTTTGTCAGACCTTTAAAAATATCTGGTCTCAGGTCAGAACCTGTTTAAAGAAGACATCTGTCAAATATAAATCTTTCGCTGATAAGAAGAGGCGGGCTATTCCACCACTAAAAATTGGAGATCGTGTCTGGTTATCCACAAAAAATATTCGTTTGAAGGTTCCATCCATGAAATTCGCCCCTCGTTTTATTGGTCCATATAGGATCATTCAAGTTATCAATCCAGTATGTGTGAAACTCCTTCTTCCTAAGAGTCTTCGGATTTCTAATGCCTTCCATGTATCTTTGCTCAAACCTCTTATTATCAACCTTTTTTCAACTCCTCCCTCAGCTCCGCAGCCAGTTCAAGTTCATCAGGAGGAGGATTTTGAGATTACCGAGGTACTAGATGCAAAAATTTCGCGAGGAGTCCTCCACTTCCTCGTTCATTGGAAGGGCTTTGGTCCTGAGGAGCGCTCTTGGATCAAAGCTGAAGATCTTAATGCTCCTGCCCTTTTGAAGAAGTTTTACTCCAAAAATCCGGACAAGCCCGGTTCCAGGCGTTCTGTGCCCACCTTTAAAAGGGGGGGTACTGTCACTCACCGGACCGTGAGTGCCTCTTCCCGGACATTTAGGAACCGTGGCCGTCCACCATCCTGAGGGTCTGCGCATGCGCAGCCCTTTTCTATACTTCAGTGTATACTCCTTTAACTTAATTGGCAGATCAGGCAACCTCCCTATATTAAGCACCTGTGGTCACCACCACGTTGCCTGATCTTGGAGTCTCATTCCTCATGAGTCTCTGAAGGTGTTCCTGTATTACTCGTGTATTCAGCGCTGCTGATTCCTGTGGTTTCCAAAACCACTTCTACGACTGTGGTTCCTTACCACTTCTACCATCAACTGTATCATCATGACTGTTTGCTGATTCCTATCCGCTGCCTCCGTGCACTACAGTCTTCTACACCACTTCAACGTTATTTTATATCAATGTGACTGTTTGCTCATTGCTATCCGCTGCCTCCGTGCACTCCAGCTTTTACCTCACTCACCTGCTCTCATCAAGTCTGTTTGCTGATTTCTATCCGCTGCCTCCGTGCACTACAGTCTCCTGCTTGCAACTCGCCTGTGTTCAACATCGTGACTGCCAGCTGACTACTATCCGCTGCCTCTGTGCACTACAGTCTCCTGCTTGCAACTCGCCTGTGTTCAACATCGTGACTGCCAGCTGATTACTATCCGCTGCCTCCGTGCACTACACTCTCATCTCATCTTTGCTGTGACTTCCTCGAGACTGCCGCTTTTCATTACCATCTGCCACACTTCGTGATCTACAGCCCCTGCCCTGCGCTGCACTCCTGTTTCCCATCGCTGTTGGTTCCTGTGGTTGCTACTGGTTACCTCCGTGTGCCGCTGAGTCCTGCCGCTGTGGTCAGCGCTATCGTCCATCTCCTGCTGATCCACTCTCCACGCCTTCACGTGTTCCACTGGTCTCTACCCTCCTGTCAGCATTGGATTTGTATCTTTTCTACTACCCTCTGCTGGATCATCTCCATTCTCCTGGGTTTCCTATGAGTCCAGTTCCACGTGTTGCTGACTCCTGTGGATTCATGTCCCTGTCGGTCTACTCACCTGTGCGCTGCACCTGCTAGACCGCTGCTTCACCTATCCAGGGACTTCCTATCCAGTCGGCCTCCAGCCGCTCAGGTACCGCTGCTATCCCATCTGACTGCTACTGCTGAACCACGGTATGCATACTTCTCATTGACTGTGCTGGGTATTGCATATCTTGCTGGACTGTGTTTGGTTCTCTCTGGAGTCTGCTATCCGCTGAGTCTATTGCCATCATTGACTGTGTTATCATTGTGCTGGACTACTTCAAGAGACTTTCTAGATTGCAGACCTGATCAGTCATTTACATATATATATATATCTATATTGTGCATATTACTGTGGATCGTGTATAAGGTGCCTGTGTATATCCTGTGTTGCAGTCTTCCCCCGTGCACCTCCTCACATATATATTCAGTGGTACAACTTGCTGATGTCAGACCACTGATCCCTGTTTCCGGTATCACCTGTTCCATTATCCTCTCACATAGCAGTGGTACAACTTGCTACCGCAGACCACTGACTACCTGGATACCTCCACTTGGATTCCATTCCTTCACTCAGACAACGGTACAACTTGCTACCCGCAGACCGCTGACTCTCATCACCTCCTTGTTTCTGTTGGACATTCCTCCTCACTATAGCAGTGGTACAACTTGCTATCGCAGACCACTGACTACCTTCACGTGTCCTTGTCCATACAGTTCCTTGTGTATCATTACCTCATTATTACCAGTGTTGCTAGTCATAGACTTTCCTGAGCATCTCATCGGCCATCATTTCATGTTCCGTGATCACCCAGCTACCAGAGTACCCTATTACCATCTACATTGCTCTGGTAAGCCTACCATCTGGTGATCCCTGGGTAAAGACTCCTAGTGCCCGTGACACACAGTAATAAATCAATACTGGGCAATAGAGACAGAGAGAGGTAAGAAGACTCACGGAACTATTAGTAGTTAAAACATTTTGTAATTACTCTGAAACACCCACCTAGGCCTAAAGATGAACTTATTGGGCTGATTCATGTCTGAATGCAACTTGAACGCAAGAGCATGCATTTTGTACAGAGTTCTGCCAGTATTCACATTCAAGGGTATCTTAAGATACGCTATGCATTGAATATAGGTGAAAATATGCTCTGTATAAACAATACTGCTGTACGTAGACGCAAATAACAGACTTCCGTATACGCACATGTGTATGTACAATGAAAGTTCTCATCAGAAAGCATAAAACTTATATTTTATCATTAATTAAATTAACAACTGTTAGCAGTATAATTAAAAAAGTATATTCAAATATAAACTTTTTCTTAGGTTTTTTTTACATTATTTACATAAATAAAGATCACTTCAATGTGTGCAGTAAAGAAGACAAGGCAAAAAAAGAAGTAAATGTTCTTTGGGACAAACCATGTTACAATGCAAGGGGTGCAAATTGGTTTATTATTTCGCACATAAGTTAAAAAACGGCTGTTTTGTCATGTAGCACACAAATACTTGATAGCTTCATTTTTACACTGAAATTAAAAGTTGATCCAGGACATGTCTTACCCCAACTATAAATCTGTCCCCACATTTTACATTTACCCCCCCCTCTTCCTCCAATGCAATATAGTTTTGCCCAGGTGCAAAGTTACTCCTTTTTTATACTTTGCTCTCCTTAATGACTCAGGTTGAATGTGTTTTGATAGTATATCCTAGTTGTATACATTTGTTTTGGAATAATTACTGACACGAATATGTGTCATTTTGAATTCATAAGTCTATGCTGTGTTGATCTTCATTATCATTCAGCATGTACATCAGCCCTGTAGCGAATGTAAAAGATACAGTTGAAAACAAGTGTACTTTGGACAAACACAGGACTTGAATCGGACACATGTACGTTGAAATACCCTTCCTGTAAGTTTCCTACATGAGTCCGTCTCTTCTCTTCGTTTATGGGTATTTGCAGTGCGTTTGTTACTTCTTCATTATAAAAACTGAAATTGATATAAAGGAGCTGAATATACAGAAAACATTGCCAATAGAGGTGTAACTCTCACCTACGAGCAATCCCTGTCCATCCCATTATCTTACACATCATCTACAGAGGAGAGCTGGCAAATTTTAGCACAAGGGAAAAAACTCGACACAGCAGCCGATTAGGAACATTTTAAATGCAGGTGGTCCAGTGACCCAGCCCAAGATTGCCTAATATGGAACTAGCCCGGGGGGCAGATGCCCTCCCGGCCCAGACTGCCCCAGTCAGTCTACCCTTCCTTCTATTATTTGGGTCATTCCATGTCAGTTCAACCAGGGTTGTCCACCACCCATCTCAGATTTCTATGAATTTTTTTTAGTTAAGAGAGGATGTCAAAACAACTATTTCTGCCAAATATCTTGACTGTCTGACAATTAGTTGATTAAATATTGATTTTTCAATGTATTAAATAATTTACTAATCACGGCTTCTTTATCCAGTTTATTTGAAGTATCGTGGGTGTTTATTAAGTTATCGACACAAAATTTGGACCCTTAAGGTAACTCTTTCTCCCGAATCTGAAAATCCAAACCAAATTACATTATCTGTCTCATGTTTTGCGTTACGGCAAAAACGCATGTTTTTCTAATATAATTAAAAACGCTAGGTTCAATTGACATTAGGGATCACATTTTTTGGGGGGTGTTTAAAAAAGGTATAAATTACTACCACAAAAAAAATCAGCCGGGTACTCTGTTTCATAGTGGAGAAAAAAACCTAATGAAGTTGATGCTCGATTACTGTAAAAAAAAAAGGCCAACATCAGTGGTTAATGCGAATTAACCTGACAATAACTGACATCTGTAGCAAAGACCCATTTTTTAATCTATAGACAGAAAGAGCCCAAGTGTTCTGGATCTGTTGACACAGTCAAATACTAACAATATACATAATTAAATTGACATTATTTACATTGCATTATATATTTTGACAAAATAAATACTCTGCAGTAGAAAAGTGTTCTAGGTAGGTAAGGAAACCAAATATAAATTCTTTAGGCAGTGCTGCCGTTTTACCTAACCTTGGAAATTAATTTCCAAACCATATTACAGATGTGAAAATGTATTTATGATACTGCTTGTGAATAATGCAGTGAATGATTTATCTGTTCTGAGTGTTTTTAGGTTGACATCTGAGACATCTGCATAGATACGGTGTAGCTGACAGTGAATATATTTATGCTAGAAGTCAGCAGGCATTGTCCTTAAACATCTAGGTGTGAAACATTATTTCCTTAATTACCACTCTCTTCTCACTGGCACCTTTGACTGTAATTAATGCTCTAGCAATCACAGATGTTGCCCGGCTATTATTTCCTGATCTTGAAGCTTTTGCGCCATTCAAATAGATGCTAAGCTACTGCACACAAACATGAAAAGAAAAAGCAATGAAAAATCTACGAACTTGAGACTCTAATACTGAATGAAAAAGGAAGGTTAGATCTGTACTATCGCTCTTTTACTACCCTACCTACTGCGTATTAAACATTTATTATTATTTTGATAATTGCTGGGTGTGGAGAATGAAGTAGTTTTTACTTTATTCAACACATTCACCTCTTCTCTTCTTCTATGTTCCGATGAACATCTGACGATAAGGCCGACTTTCAAGCATCGCTTATCTCAGTGATAGAAATTAACCTATGGCCGTAATTCACCATTAAAATCTTGCCAAGGCCGCTGAGCGATGGTCAGCTTCCTCTGCAATACTTGCCTAGAGTAGCAAAGGGGTTAACGTACCTCTTTGGTAGGCCAGGCTAAAGGAATATGCACATGCGTCACTTATCTAGCAGGCTCACGCATGGACTTTAAGTTCCACTTTGCGGGGGGGAAAAATAGTAAGAAAAAAATACTTACAAATATATTTTAAAAATATATATTTTATATAATTTATTTATAATATATATTTTGTTTTATTATATTATTATATTTAATATTATTTTTATATTACTAGTATATTATTATATATAGTTTATATTTTATTTACAATGCTTTATATAAATAAATAATTTTTTAATTAATTTTCCTCTGTTATCGCCGTCATGAGATGGTAATAACAGAGCAAGTCTTATAGTGGTATATTTACCCGAGTGATGCTTGTTAAATAGACTTCCCCATGGTTTTCATGAGGAAGCTGTAACCGAGGAGGCTTAGTGAGCCTTACTGCCAGCAAGGCTTGGATGTTAATAAGTATACCCCATAGGAAGAGGATGCAATTTATGTATTTAATGCCTCCGATCTTCTGGTGATCCGCTGCTAGGATTTCGACTAGATTTTGGAACATCCCTGCAGAGATTGTAAGCTTTCGAGCAGGGTTCTCTTACCTCTCTGTCTGTATGTATTACCCAGTATTGTCTTATCAATGTTTGTTCCCAATTGTAAAGCGCTACGGAATTTGCTTGCGCTATATAAATAAATGTTGATGATGTTGATGATGATTCACATTCATTCAACCACAATAGCATTAGTAAGGTCAGGCACTGATGTTGGTTGACAAGGCCTGGCTCGTAGTCCGGATTCAAATTCATAAAAAAGGTGTTTGGTGTGGAATAAATTGCATAGATCCCTGACCTCAATTCTATCAAACTCATGAAACCATTTTTTGCTGGACCTCACTTTTTGCATTGCTGTGCTGAAACAGGAAAGGGTGTTCCCCAAATTGTTGCCACAAAGTTGGAAGCATACAATGCTCTAGAATGTATGCTGTAGCATTTAGATTTCACTTCAATGGAACTGAGAAGCTCATGTCAAACCATTATTTATTGTCATGGTACTTCTCACGGGAACTAGGATGCCAGGACCCTGATCTGCCTAATTACTAGTACTCTTACCGAAGGCAGGGAGTCTAACGCAGTGGCTGGTCTTCTCCAGGGACCCTCGCAAAAAGGTATGGCTTTTAGCGACTTTTGCTACATAGGTCGCGGCCCTCAGGAGAGTATGGCGAGATCAGTGGAGTTCAGCGCTATCTGTAGACTGGGTCACAGGAATGGAGAGCAAAGATCAGCGGACAGCCGGTGTAACTGCTAGGATGGTGGAAGGATGATCTGCGGACTATAGGTATTACCACTGGAATAGCCGGTATGATGATCTGCGGACTGCAGGTATTACCACTGGGATAGCGGATTTGATGATCTGCGTACTGTAGGTATTTCCACAGGGATAGCAGGTATGGAAACCCAGAGCTTGCTAGGTTCTTAGGTTCGGGTCTGCTCATGCGCAGACCCGAACCTAAGATGGCGCCCGGCCGCCGAGATGGGAGGACGCCGGCAAGAAGGTAAGTAAGCCGGGTCTCGGTTTAGAGGTACTGAAGAGCTGGCGTATGACATTTATCCTCCACCACAGTTTACAGTTGGCATTACGCATTCAGGTAGGTAATGTTCTCCTGACATTTGCCAAACCCCTTCATTCGTCAGATTGACAAATGGTGAAGTGTGATGTGTAACTCCAGAGAAAGCATTTCCACTGCTCCTGAATACAATGGCGGGGTGTTTCACACCACTCAAGTCAATGTTTGGCATTGCACATGATGATCAGAGCCTGGTGTGCAGTTAGTTGGCCATGGAACCGCAATCCATGAACCTCCCAATGAACAGTTGTTGTGCTTAGAGGCAGGTTGGGACTCGATTGTCAGCATTGCAACTGAGAACAGACAATTTTTATGTGCTATATGCTTCAGCACTCGGCTGTCATGTTCTGTGAACTGGTGTGGCCTACTGGTGTGGCCAGGTGTTGGTACTCCTAGACAATTCCACTTTACACCAACAGCACATAAAATTGATCGGCAGCTCTATCAGGGCAGAATTTGAGAAATTGACTTGGAAAGGTGGCGTTCTATAACAGTGCCACATTGAAGGTCACTGATCTCTACATTGAGACCCATTCCACTGCTAGTGTTTGACTATGGAGATTGCATGGCTGTGTGCTTGATTTTATACATCCATTAGCAGTAGGCATGCTGAAATGGCCAAACATGCTATTTAGAAGGAATATCCATACATTTTGGGCATGTAGTGTATGTGAGGGTAAAAGGGAGACTGTAAAATATCAGAAAGCAAAGAAGAGGAGAACATTTATAGCAAATCTAATTAATTCTGGAGAATGCTTTAATATCTAATTCAGTCCCACACAAACTATTCCACATTTGTTGGCATGAGAAACTGTTAGAAATAAATTAATAATTTTTACCCTGAAAGCTGTGGGATGTCCAAAATAAATGTAGATAGAATACAGATATAAACTACGTAATCATTTTAATAGAAATAGCACGTATATAGCAACAATATTTCATCTCACTCTATATGCAGTAAACTTAAGTTTAAAATGACCATGTCTACATTACCAGACAGGGGAGGTAAGATTTTGGCACAGAGCTAAAATACACTATTTGCCACAAAATATATTGTAGCTGTAATTTTTATTCTGGAGTAAAATAAAATAAAAATTTTAATTACCATTTATAGCTAATACATGTACATATATTTATGCACTTAGCTATAATTAGACTTCTACCTACTTTGCAAGTTTAAATATTTTAAATTGGCTCTGTGCCTTGTACTTTCCATACCCTTTCATACAGTACCTTACCAGCCATGCTTAGCCTATTACCACACTGCTGTATTGGCCACCATTACTTAAGGGTATGCCCTAATTCTGGGTCCTGGCTATAAAGTGTTATGGTTACAATATTTAATGGAGTTCTGAGGTTTAAAGATCTACAGTATAATAATACATTAGGATTTACGATACAACAATGTACTTCTGAAGTATAGCATACCTTCCAACATGTAAAGATGGGGAATCAGTACAGTGAGGTGGACATCACCACTTCATGACCATGTTTTCTTTACAATTGGTGCAGTGGACTATGTCCTGCAAACTCAGCTCTTTCAGTAATTTAAAACTCAGAGAGACAATGGTTATTTACCAACAGACAGATACAAGTATTTGTGTATTCTTACGTATACTTTGTAATGTTTTTTTAGAAGCAATATATGAATGTAATTGGTTAGTTTGCAAAATTAACTGTTTTACTCAGAATGATACTGTCATCAATTGCTTTACTTTAGCCATCTAGCTGTTAATGATTCAGTGGGTCTTACAAGATATGGTCTTTCGACATGTACACTTGGGGTGGTGACTGGAATCAGTTTCTGCTTACTATATAAATGTAGACATGGAGGACTCAGTAGCCTTTTCCCTGGAATAACATGGACTGCAGAAGAGCCAGGGAGCCAGAAACCCATTCTAACCTCACTGTCTAGCTGAGGAGGGCTCCTAGAAATGCTGGTACAATTGTTGTACTGGACGTATATACCTATGAATTAATCAACACTTGTAGCTAAGTATATTATCAATAAATCTATTTGCTCTGCTAACTGAAGTTGTGTCTCTTACTTGGGATTATACATCTGAGGTCTCATCGAACTTTAATATTCAACCATTTACAGTGGGCGACTATTTTTAGTTGTGCAAAGTAATGATGGTACAGGGCAGGGGATTTTTGATCTATTGACTGAAACATTACAGCATCTTAAAATTGATCCCAAATTTTTTTTATCTGATAGTATAGATGGAGCCGCAAGCTACCATGGCCATTATAATGGTTTACAAAGTAAAATTACTGATGTGGCTGATCCGCATCTTCATATATGGTGCTATGCCCATGTCTTGAATTTGGTGATAACTGAAAAAAACAAAATGTTGCGTGCCTGCAGTTTCTTTTTCAAAGTTGCTCCAGAATTTAGCAACATTTGTGAAAACATCATACAAGAGAATGGCTGTATGGATAGAAGTTGTTGGAAAACATCCAAGAAAAGGAAAAATTAAACGATAAAAGTTAATTGGTGAGAAAAGATGGTCAGAAAAATCAAATGCAGCGACAACTATATTTGGACGTTTTGATGATGATGCTGTCAGTACTTTTGTGAATCTATTGACATACTTATCCATGATACAAGATTCAGAAAATTTTGATGCAAAACAAAACAAGAAGCATTACAGGTAGTTATAGCATTCTGGGCCTGAGTCATTAAGGACAGTAAGGCAAATAAAGGAGTAAATGTTCTCCGGGACAAACCATGGGGGTGAAAATTAGTTTATTATTTTGTACATAAGTTAAATACTGGCTGCAGGTTCATCTAGCACACAAATACTTGATAGCTTTATTTTTACATTGAAATTTAAAGTTGATTTGGACATGCTCTATCCCAAATATAAATCTGTCCCCACATTTTAATTTACCTCCCCCTCCAATGCAACATGATTTTGCCCTAGTGCAAAGTTACTCCTTTTTTATGCTTTGCTCTCCTTAATGACTCAGGCCCACTGTATTTACATTTAGTGTCTACTGTATACTGCCAGTAATATGTACAATATATGTACACTGTAATTACTAAAAAATATACATTTATTTTGCAAAAATATAATTGTACCTTTGTACGCAATTTTATATATTTCTTATAAAAATTAAATGATAGCCTTATAGTTGTGGGTGGGCCCCTTTTGTCTTCTGGCAACCAAAATTTTTAGACCTAGTCCGCCACTGAGTACATTGCAACTATCCTTGCAGTCAGAACAAAATCCTGACTGAGCATTACAGTCACATAATATTATGATTGCCCAACCAGAAGGAGGACATTTGACTACCATTGCCGGTGTATTTGAATATTTGAATATTTTATATTTGAAGGGGATAGGAAAAGTTGGAGAGCAGCCTAGCACTGTCTCAAATGATAGCCATGCCTATTTCATACACTTTGGTGGTGTGGACTGTAAACTACCCTCTAAAAATCCTGCGTTTGCCCCTGGGTAATGATCAGTGTGTGTGAGAGCACATTTATGTGTCAACAAGCAAAGGACCCATACTGTGAAGTACAGAGTTTGCCAACATTATTCGTGCTTTGATGTGTTATGAAATGCAAGGACATCATGAGGCCAACAATTCAAATGCTGACAGTATTGTTAGGTCGACTATTTGAATGTAGAAAGTATTATTTGGTTTACAATTAAAATGTAGACGGTATTATATGGTTAGGGTTAAGGTTAGGGATAGAGTTAGGGTTAGTGACAGGGTTAAGGTTAGGGACAGAGTTAGGGTTAGGAATATTATTGTTTACCTAATTTCTACATTTGTATTGTCAATCTAATAATACTGTTTACATTCAAATTGTCGAATATACAGTATATTAATACAGTAAATAAAAAATGTATAGAATTTATCTAACAAAGATGACCTAGTGCCAATTATTGTTATCAATGAAGTCTGCACTGCTACACCTGCTAAAGCTGCATGTTCGGGCACAGTTGCTTCCCACCTTTAACCCATGTGATGTAGTGTGTGAGACTGAGCTACAACCAGGTGGTTGTCCCAAGGGTCATAACAGGTAGGAGATATAAAGAACACTCAATGCACTCATGCAAGCAGGGACTGCAGTACCAGAGGTTTATGTTGTTCTCTTGTTTACTGGAATCAGTACAATGATCCATTTTTAATGACAAGTTTTGATGGTCTGCAAATTTTACCAAATTATAAAGTCAAGGGATTTCCTTTTCGACAGATCATTACCGCCCATATGAATAACTAGTATGACTGGCGGTCCCCATTGCCCAATTTGACGGGTCAGCTATGGAAGGAGATTTGTCAGGCGCCGCTCGGCGGCCGCCCGCCCCTCCACACAGAACGTCTGGTTGCCTAGCAACCAGACGCATCACTTCCCCTTCCGCCCGGCCGGCCAGCTCAGAACCAGAAGCGTCCCCGTTGCTAGGCAACGGGACGCTGCTTGAAGGAAGCGCTACGGCGCTACAGTATGACTAGCGCTACGGCGCTACTGCTATGACAGCACTACCAGCGCTGAGGGCATTGGCTAGCAGCACTATTTAAGGCCCTCTGACCTCACCTCCTGTGCCAGAGTTTCAGGTCCTTTCCTGTCCTCCAGCGTTCCAGTATTCCTGAGTCTATCTGTTTCCTGACCCTTGCTTTCCTCTAGTTTATTGCCGTTTGCCTGTGACCATTGTGACCCGGATTGCCTTGACTACCCCTTTTGGATCTCCCGTTTGTACCTCGCTGTCAGAACGTTATTGACCCGGCTTTATTCACACCCCGCTCGGATTCTCCTTGTGTACCTACATTGCCCGCACCGTTGCCGAACCTGCCTGTCTGACAATTCTCCCGTACTTCGCTATCTGACTCGTGGAAGGACCGCGACCTGCGTGTTTCCTGCTGCTAAGCCCATACCTCCTTGCGGGGGTCCCTGGTGAACACCAGGGGCACGTTAGACTCCGCGCCTTCTTCCGAGTAGTGCCAACGATAGCAGGTACGCTATACTAGTCGTGACAGTAAACTCTGGCGATGACTACCGAAGGAACGGGGGAACCCTCAGCCCGGGACCTTCTCATTCATTTGGCTCAGCGAGTAGAACAGCAAGAAGCAGCCCAAGCACACCTCCTACAATGTGTTCAAGGTATCGCTACACGCTTCGACGCCTTACAAGGCTCCCTGCCTGCTGCTCCTGCCATTACCACCGCTCCAGGGGCGCCCTCTAGTGTGGTTACGGTATCCACCGCAACTTCTGGCATGCGTATCCCCACGCCTGAAAAATACGATGGAGATCCCAAGAAATGCAGGGGTTTCTTGAACCAGTGCTCCATCCAGTTTGAGTGCAATGCAGGAGCATTTCCTTCAGAGCGAACGAAGGTGGCGTTTATGATCTACCTCCTGAGTGGTCAAGCACTAGCCTGGGCTTCGCCTTTGTGGGAAAATGGAGACCCTCTTCTTAATAACACCGGCTCCTTTATCGAAGCTTTCAGGAGAGTCTTCGATGACCCTGGGAGAGTAGCCTCTGCTGCCACCAGCTTGCTGAACCTGCGTCAAGGCAACTTATCGGTTGGGCAATATGCCATCCAGTTCCGGACCTTAGCATCAGAGCTGAAATGGAACAACGAGGCGCTGGTCGCAACTTTTTGGCAAGGTCTAATCGACCGTATTAAGGACGAACTAATTTCTCGGGATCTTCCCTCTGGTCTTGATACTCTAATTGCGCTATGTATCAAAGTAGACCTACGTTATCAGGAACGCACCCAGGAACGTCCGGTCTCTAAGCGGGTGGTTCCTCGTCTGGCTCCTCAATTTCAAAACCCAGTTTTGCCTATGGATGAACCCATGCAAGTAGGACGGTCCCGTTTATCCCCAGAAGAAAGAGAGAGGCGCTTCAGGCAGCGTCTCTGCCTTTACTGTGGCGATTCCGGACATGTTCTTAAAGTCTGTCCTAAGAGACCGGGAAACCCGTCCTCCTAAACGGTAGCAGGGAGGCCGGTTTAGGAGTATCCACAGTTGCTCCCTACTCAAAAAACACCCCTGAGCTTCTTATGGCAGTCACCCTGAGCACCCCTAGAGGTCCCTTCTCCACCACGGCCTTTGTGGACTCCGGCTCCTCCGGGAACTTCATTTCTGCCACTCTCATTGCTGGGCTTCAAATTCCCACCCTCCCCTTGCCTCAATCATTATCATTAACAGCAGTGGATGGGAACCGTGTCAGCAGTGGCTCCATCTCCTTCATCACTTCACCTATTCGGCTAATGGTTGGAGCCCTCCATAGCGAAATGATTCAGTTGTTGGTGTTGCCAAAATCCATCAATCCCATTATCTTGGGGCTTCCATGGCTACGAAGACATTCTCCGCAGATGGATTGGGATCGAGCTCAGGTTACTCGTTGGGGTACAGAATGTCATCATAGATGTCTACCTAGTGTTCTGCCTCCTGGTTCCCAAGTTGTTGCTCAGTCCACGGTGACGGAAGTTAGCCTTCCAGCTGCATACACTGACTTCCAAGATGTTTTCAGTAAAACTGAGGCCGAGTTATTACCTCCCCATCGGCCCTGGGATTGTTCCATCACTTTGCTGCCCGATCAACCTATACCCAAGGGGCGAACGTATCCACTTTCTCGCCCAGAGACCCTGGCAATGTCCCAATATATCAAGGAGAATCTGGAACGTGGTTTTATTCGCAAGTCTACCTCTCCTGCTGGGGCTGGATTCTTCTTTGTCAAGAAAAAAGATGGGTCTCTGCGCCCATGCATTGACTATAGACCCCTGAATCGTATTACCATCAAGAACCGGTACCCGTTACCTCTTATCTCCGATTTATTTGACAGAATCAGCGGGGCTCAAGTGTTTACTAAATTAGACCTACGAGGGGCCTACAACCTCATTCGTATAAAGAAGGGTGACGAGTGGAAGACCGCCTTCAATACGAGGGATGGTCATTTTGAATACCTGGTAATGCCCTTCGGTCTTTGCAATGCCCCTGCCATCTTCCAGAATTTCGTTAATGACATCTTTCAAGATCTGTTGTACACCTCCGTAGTCGTTTATCTAGACGACATCCTAGTGTTTTCTAAAGACTTGAGTTCTCATCAAGAACAAGTGAGGGAGGTCTTACGAAGACTGCGCAAATATCATCTTTATTGCAAATTGGAAAAATGTGTTTTTGAAGTTCTCCAAGTGTCCTTCCTTGGGTTCATTGTGTCCGGCTCCGGGTTACAGATGGATCCCACCAAGGTGTCATCCATCTTGAATTGGCCTCAACCGCAGGGTCTTAAAAGTATCCAAAGATTCATTGGATTCGCCAATTATTATCGACAGTTCATCCAAGATTTCTCTTCCATCATTGCTCCAATTACAGCATTAACTAGGAGATCTGCCAATCCTAAAATATGGTCTCCAGAAGCTGTTTCTGCCTTTACTACCCTGAAGAAAGCCTTTTCCTCAGCCGCTGTTCTCTCTCAACCGGATCAACAGCGACCTTTCTTTGTGGAGGTAGACGCCTCTTCAATAGGCATTGGAGCCGTGTTATTCCAAAAGACACCTTCAGGTACCCATTCTCCATGTGGGTTCTTCTCCAGACGATTTCTTTCCAACGAGATTAATTACGGAATCGGAGACAAGGAGCTTCTCGCTATTAAAGCAGCTTTGGAGGAATGGCGGCACCTATTAGAGGGAGCCCTATATCCAGTTACCATCTTTACAGATCACCGAAATTTGACATTCATTCGGGAAGCTCGCTGTCTGAATCCTCGGCAGGCCCGCTGGGCATCATTCTTTGCTCGCTTTAACATGATTCTTACCTTCTGTCCAGGTGCTAAGAATGGGCGGGCAGACGCTCTATCTCGTTCTTTTGATGATACAGACCGCCTGAATCCATCGATTCCTCATTGCATTATTGACCCTTCGAACATCATTGCTATTACCAATACTGTGAAGGATGCTCCGCCCACAGGACGATCATTTGTGGAACCACAATTACGACTCAAGGTATTGCGTTGGGCCCATTCGTCCTGTATTGTGGGTCACGCCGGCATAAAGAAGACCACATTCCTTCTCTGCCGTCGGTTCTGGTGGCCTACCATACGCGCTGATATACGGGACTTTATTGCAGCATGTACCATTTGTGCCCAACACAAAACTTCCAGGAAGGTTCCTGCTGGGTTGCTCCAGCCCCTACCCACGCCTGATGCTCCTTGGGAGAGTATAGCCATGGATTTTATTACTGACCTTCCCTGCAGTTCTGGATTCAATACCATCTGGGTTGTCATTGACCGATTTTCTAAAATGGTGCATTTTATTCCTCTTTCAGGTCTACCTTCAGCCAGTCACTTAGCCAACACATTTATCAAGGAGATCTTCAGACTTCATGGTTGCCCTAAGGAAATTATCTCTGACAGGGGAGTGCAATTCATCTCCCGGTTCTGGAGGACTTTCTGTAAAAAACTGGGTACGGAGTTAAAATTCTCATCGGGATATCACCCCCAGACCAATGGTCAGACCGAGCGGATCAACCAGGATTTAGAGACTTTTCTCCGTTGCTTTACCGCTGATAATCAAAGCAGATGGTCACAATTCCTTCCCTGGGCAGAATTCTCACACAATCACCATGTCCATGAATCTACCGGGTTTTCTCCATTCTTTATTGTGACCGGGATGCATCCTATTATCCCAGAGCCATTTCCCAATTCTTCCTCCCCTGTTCCAGCGGTGGACTCACTTTATCGAGAATTCTCTAGCATTTGGGCCACAACCAAAACAGCTCTGCAAAAGGCATCACAGCATCATAAGATCTTTGCAGATCGCCACCGAAGAGCTACTCCTCTATTGAAGGTAGGGGATCAAGTATGGCTTTCCACTAAAGATTTAAAACTCAAAGTACCATCTATGAAAATGGCTCCACGTTTTATTGGTCCTTACATCATCTCACAAGTTATTAATCCAGTGTGTGTGAAACTAAAACTACCGGCTTCTTTACGATGTCATAATACTTTTCATGTGTCCCTACTCCGGCCATTGGTGCTTAACAGGTTCTTTGTACCCCCATCTCGACCTCCTCCTATTCAGACCTCCTCTGGAACAGAGTTTGAGATCAGCCGGATTCTGGATGTCCGCATTCGCTACGGGCAACAACAGTTCCTTGTGCACTGGAAGGGATTTGGCCCGGAAGAAAGATCTTGGGTGAATAAACCGGACCTTCACGCTCCTCAGTTACTCAAGAGATTCCTCCAAACAAGGGGAGAAGGAGGAGGGCATACTGTCAGGCGCCGCTCGGCGGCCGCCCGTCCCTCCACACAGAACGTCTGGTTGCCTAGCAACCAGACGCATCACTTCCCCTTCCGCCCGGCCGGCCAGCTCAGAACCAGAAGCGTCCCCATTGCTAGGCAACGGGACGCTGCTTGAAGGAAGCGCTACGGCGCTACAGTATGACTAGCGCTACTGCTATGACAGCACTACCAGCGCTGAGGGCATTGGCTAGCAGCACTATTTAAGGCCCTCTGACCTCACCTCCTGTGCCAGAGTTTCAGGTCCTTTCCTGTCCTCCAGCGTTCCAGTATTCCTGAGTCTATCTGTTTCCTGACCCTTGCTTTCCTCTAGTTTATTGCCGTTTGCCTGTGACCATTGTGACCCGGATTGCCTTGACTACCCCTTTTGGATCTCCCGTTTGTACCTCGCTGTCAGAACGTTATTGACCCGGCTTTATTCACACCCCGCTCGGATTCTCCTTGTGTACCTACATTGCCCGCACCGTTGCCGAACCTGCCTGTCTGACAATTCTCCCGTACTTCGCTATCTGACTCGTGGAAGGACAGCGACCTGCGTGTTTCCTGCTGCTAAGCCCATACCTCCTTGCGGGGGTCCCTGGTGAACACCAGGGGCACGTTAGACTCCGCGCCTTCTTCCGAGTAGTGCCAACGATAGCAGGTACGCTATACTAGTCGTGACAAGATTATGCCAACAGATGCCCCGTCTTCTCATCTAATATATCTCTACCGGGCCAGAGAAAATGAAATACGCCTCAGCCTTTTATTGTCTGGCCGCCCAGAACACGTAGGAGTGGCTTATGAACCAAATGCACTTGGCTTGCTTCGAGAGACCTGTGGACAAAAGGCTGTGTCAGCAACCAGCAACATTTGCTATGCTGTGCAGTGAATATGTCATCTGCTTAATTGGACTCCAGGATTGTCCTAAGGCACTTGGGGAAGAGGGTGTAATCCATATGTAGGTAAAAAAAACCAAGAAAACCTAGAGACACACCAGTATTCAGGCCTTGATCCAGAGGAAAAATGGAAGAAATCCCTTCACGACCTCGCTAAAAGCAACAAGCACCAAAGTACAGTACAAGGAGGAGGGGGGGGGGGAGAGTTTGAGAAGGGTAAAAACAATTATACAGCAATAGAAGACAAGCAAGAAAAAACATGGGGCCTAATTTACGTCTTGTATGCTCCTGATTTCCACCTACTCAGCGTCTTGATGGCACTACCGATGAGCCAGCCAAGGCACCGGACGTAGTGCCCAAACCTGAAGGAATGGGTGCCAATCCGGGTTTAGTCTAAACCCCAAATTTTTTATGTCTTTTTAAATTGATACTTTGTTGGTGGTGACTTATCTAAATGCTCTAGGAACAAGGGGCAATCCGGAGTTCTAACTCCGGTGAACCATTTAGTGGGCAAATCGCTGTCTCTGTAAATAGGCACATGTATATTCAGCAGCACCTACCTGCTTGGTCCGTTTTTGACTTACTAATCTTACTTGTCTAATCCTTTTTTATATTATTATATGTCTGGCTAATAAACCCAATGATGTGTTCTGCTTATCCTAAAATTACCGAAAATTGCTGGACTTCATACTTATTCTCAGTTAAGGACTGAAGAGTATGAACTGTCTTAAGATCTATAAATCTATTGGTCGTCTGGTGTCCTCCTCTACTGGTCTTGTGACCAACCTTATAGGGCCTTTGATATTATAAAGTTCCTGATCATGACTGTGGTGCCATTCAAACACACCATGAATGATATACCTGCAAGGGTAGCAGCCATAGTCTTCTTGGATGTACCCTCTTGATATTGTTCTCACATGAAGCATTTCATCACTCTGACCTGATTTAGGAGTATGGCTTGAACCTAGGAATTGTGACCACTGTTGCCACACTGCCAGGTAAGCTCTTGTAGTGGACTGGGCCAATGATCTCTCCGCAAGTCCTGTTATGCCGGCTTGATGATCTGCCAACACACAAGTAGGACAAGGGGTGCCTCTGGGGTTAGCATTCGGGGCCAAGGCTCTAAAATAATGCTATAGCAATAATACATCTGCAATGTTGTTTTCTGTCCCCGGGACATGTCGCGCGCTAAAAGAGATATCAAGACAGCGCAATATGAGATGCCGAAGCAGAATGATGAGTGGACGATGGTGATCGATTGAACAACACTCAGATTGTCAGAGAAGAAAACACTATGATGGCTGCCTAATCTTGAAGCCCATAGTTCAATTGCAACTATGATCAGGAAGAGCTCTAGCACTAAAAGTTTGGCTACAATGTTGCACTGATGCCAGGATTCATCATTTAGATATGATCCAAAGCCTAGGGCTCCTACTGCATCTGAGAAGAGATCTAGTTGATTGTTAGCTAAAGGAGGGGTGGGCCATATGCGCTTGCCATTGAAGTTGCGCAGAAATCTTAGCCAGACTGTAGGTTGTCTTTGATTTCAGATGATAAAGGCACCACTGTGTGTGGCCTAGTGAGACCTGTCATGGTCCTTTGTAGTTTTCTACACAAAACTCAGCCCATGGGGTTGATCCGACATGCAGAATTGAAGGCCTAAAAGGGACTGCACGTTATGTAATGGTACCGACTGTGTACTTTGAATGTCCAATATTAATTCCACCAAATTTTGTATTTTGTCTTGGGGAAGCAACAACAATCTGCCAGGGTGTTGATTTCTATCCCCAAGAAAGACAAGCAGGATGTTGGCCCCTCCGTTTTTGTTGTGCACAATTAGCATGCCTAACACCACAAATATCGCTTGTGCTGCTGCAAGTGTTTTACCGCACTAATAGGAACCCACCGGGCCTATAATCAGGAAGTCATCAAAATAATGGGCTACTCTGTGATGTCCAATTCCTGCTTGAATGCACTAGTGGTGAAACGAACTGTACCTCTCAAAGTATGCACAGGAAATTCAACAATCCATGGGCAGGTAACGGTCGATGTAAAACCTGTACAGATGCCTGAAACCCTAAAGGATCTTAATCTAAAGGACACTGGATGTATTGGCCGATTCAATGTCTAGTTTGGCTAATAGAGCACCGAGATCATATTCCTGTACTAGAGCCAGTGCAGTTTCAAATGACTGGCAAGTAACTGTGCTGTGCTGTGTAGGAGGTCTCTGGCATCATTCACCTAGCCTCCGGCCTGGTACAATAGGTGGTAAATTGGATGAAATTTGCCTGCTCTCTTCTTGGGGACAACTCCTATTGCGGAAACTACCAGGTTGGCTTGTGAAAGGTATTAAAAAAGGGCCTAACATGCCGCCTAACCTAAATTCTTTCGATAATTTTTCAGTCAGTACTTCGGAGAAGATATATACTGATTTAAGCTCCTGGGGATGGGGGGGGGGGGGGTTTAGAGCCCCTTGAACTGGGATTTGAAATTACAAAATGAAAACTGTTTCTTAAGAAGGCGGCCGATTCCTGGTCTGGGAAAAGGGTAAGTAGTCTGTCAAATGCTATTAGGTCAATTGGTGAAGCGCCATGTCCTCTACCTGCATTAGGGTCGGGTGCATTTATCTGGCCTGTATTCAATTAATCGGCTGCTAAAACACAGGAACTGTTCACTCAATTGGGGAAGGATCTGTATGCATCTTTACCTATCCCATTCTTCTCGCAAGCTGCGGCTAAATTCTTTTTGCCTATGTCCATAATCATGAATATGTCCACCTAACAGAAATGCCTTTCTTAAACTTGTCTCTAGCACTTGGCCTGATCCCATACATGAGTGCTGTGTTCTCACACTGTTCCATGAAGCTGGTGCATGTTCCTAGTTGGGGCCCAGTACCTTGATTTTTCTTGGCCTCTTGCTTACCTAGCAACTGAGTCTGCAATAGCTTGATTAGCTTGCACAGGCCTTGCTCAGTGTCAGAAGTATCCTCTCTAGTGCTAGCAATTGAAGGGTTGGTGTTGTGCATGAAGTGTAAAATAGGTAAAATATTTTCACCCATAATAGTGGACAAGCTAGACTCGCTGGTTGATCCCGTAAAGACTTGCCCCAATGTCAGCCCCTCGCTGCTTCCCCCCAACTATCCTGGGCCTTTGTTTGATTGTTGAAAAAGTCCAGAGTTGGGAATGTTTGGCTGCCTCTGAGAATCTGTAACAATTGACACATTAGTATCCTTAGGAAAAGGGTTAAGCACTTCACTTGTTGCTACAAGGGGTGCGGGGTGGAGAGCTGTGTGTCTCGGATGGCTATCTGAAAACCTGGCATCAGGGGCCTGTAGAAGGGAGTGTCCCCTGGCTTGGGAATCTGTGATTCTAATGTGGTCGCTAATAGTGGCTTATGAAGCTGAGGCACAAGCAGCTAGTGTAGGGGGTGTGGGCCACCTATGTTTGTCAGGGGGTGCTGGTGGGGGGTAGGGTCCAAACCACTCTAGCATGGAAGGCCTGCCTATTACCGAGTTGATTGAAATGGGCTGGATGAGTGCTGTTTCTGGTTTACTTCCTAAGGGGTCATCTCTGAAAATTGCTGGCAGAAAGGGCCATTGAGATGGATTGGTTGAAATGGAATGGTGATAGTCCACGACCAGATCACATGGCGGGCCGGGCGTGGGCCTGCTCCGAGGAGGGGAATTGGGAATTGCATTTTGATGTAGTGACGGGGATCCCTGACTACTGGGCCTGGCTGGTAGCTGTCTTTCAGATCTTTTGGAAAATAATGAGTGAGATAGCTTTAAAACTGTATGGTCATGGGGCTGCTGTTGGGCGGTTGTGGTCCTGTCTGTTAATGCTGCCACTATCAGGAGGAGTGAGTTGAACATTGAGGGGTCTTGTGGTTTATACAAGTCTGCAAGGAGAGGTACTTCCCGTTGCAGTAACATTGTGCCTACTTGCACGCTGTAACTGCACAATGGGCTGTGCCATACCCCACTCTGGTACGTGCACTTTGCGCATGCACGCTGGCACCAGCAGTTGCGAATGAACTACCGGGCCATGCAACAGGATGTCTCTGCTCCTGCTTGCTGTGCCCAGAGCAGGTAGGAGCAATAGGGCAGAGGCAGGGGGCATGAGGGATCGGCGGTCAGCAAAGGGAATGCCACTGCCTTCAGCTTCCTGATTCACAGATCCAATATAAAGTGGGAGCGTGGATGTCCCTGAGTCTGGCTGAATGGGAGACAGATCTTTTGGGATGGGGCATGGTCAAACAGGGAGAAGAAAACTAATGGGACAATAAAGAAAAAAAGGGTGGAATGAAAGAGGTATAAAAAAAGGGAAAGGAAAGGAGCAGGGCAGACAGGGGGAGGGGTGTGGAAGAGAAACAGTTAAAATGGGAACACAGGGGGAAAAAATGAAGAATAAAGTGCAGAAGGGAGAGAGGGACAGAAAAAATTAAAAAAACATGAGCACAAAGCAAAAAAAGAGAGCAGATGTATATAATATGATTTCTTCTCCAGTAGGTCTTCCCATGAATTTTGTGAAGGAGAATGAGGCAGTCTACACAGCCAGAGGGGATCTATATAGAAATCCAGTACACTCCCACCCTCTACTATTGGTCAGTCTGGAACAGAGAATATTAACTCTTTGCAGGTAAGTTTAAGGTTACAGAGGCACACACATCTGCGTTTAAGTGCTTTCATCTATTGGGACTCTCTTGTCATTATTATTATTATTTTTCTGGCATATTAAATTCAATTTAATAACATTCTGTCTTTATGTCCTCAATGAACTCATGTACTAGATAGCTTGGTTAATACAAGCGCTGCATAACCAAACTTCATAAACATGCTATTATTGTATTCTGCCTTCTTGTGCTCATCACAGACAACACTGCAAACCCTAGGTTTATTGGTACATAACTCAACCAATACAGATAAATATATATTCGGATGTATGCGTCCACATTTTTTGTAGTTTTTGCAGTATGGAAATGTGTATTTTGCACAATAAAATTGACTTGTGTCCAACTCAAAATGAGCCCCATAATGTTTAAAACTGTGTGGTCATTTGTATTTATTAGGAAGATACAGGGCCCTCTCTACCCTCTCTCTGACGTCTGCACATTATCGTATGTACTTCTTCTTTGTTTTATCTTTTTATGTATGACTTATTTTTATGTGCTGTGAAATGCCAAAAAAATAAACAATGAGGAGGTATATTAACAGTTTAACTCTGTCACCAGGTCTCACAGTAAGACCTGCAGGTCCTGTGTGACACTATTTATCACTCACTACCAAGAGTGATGGTTTGAATTCCAGCTGGTGCCAGAATGTAACCTGCAGCTATTACTTGTATTCTTTTTAAACAAATTCTAATTTTCACTAATTAGAATAATTTGCATACCCTAACCCAAACTAGAGTATGGGAATTTCTGGAATCAAACATATTATTTGAAGTACAACATACAGTAAAATGCAAAGAGTTATATTTGACCTAAATCCTCTTCTTTTCCATTTTTAATAATCTCATCTGTGTTAAATTTTTCATGTATTTAAAGATAAATTTACTGGTAGATGAATTTAATATTAATAAAAATGGGCAGTTGAGATCCTATTGAATCCTACAGTCCAGAGGTTTTCCAATATGAGTGAGGACTCAGATTGATATGGAATTTCCAGCTCACCTCAGATCTGAAAGGCAAAAACTCCCTTTACCTCAATGTTGGATTTTGCAATGTGGTTTGTGATAGTTGTAGAGCAGGTGCCACTAGATTACTGGTGCTCCTGTAGTTTGAGATCCTTCCCCTTAGGATTGAAAAGGTATGTGATTATACCCTTCAGGCGGTTACTATAGGGCTCAGGGGGCTCAGTTAGGAGCAATAGGGTCAAGTGAAACAGTTCAATGGAGCTCATTGAATATAGCTGGATGAAGGGCTTTGGCAAAACCTACAGGTCCAACCTGAAAGGCGAGAGAAATTGCAAGCCTAGTTGGAGACAGGCTGGTGGTTTTGCAAGGCAGGAGCTCAGGAGAGTCTTTTACCACAGACAGAGAGAGACACCACAGTGACTAACTGAGTAGGGAACCCCTGGTAGTACATGAGAACTGTGTTCATGTTCAACCACCAGCATCGGACTGGCCCGCAGGGGTGCTGGGGTATTCCCTGGTGGGCCCTGATGTTTGATAGTCCCTCCTCCTTCATTGGTGGGGCGGAGCAGCAGAGGACCGATCGTCCCAAGCGATTTTACTTACAGAGAACCAAAACCTGTCTCTCTGCAACTTGTTGTTGCTGGCAATGACATGTCACATGGAAGAAGACCTACCCACGGAGCAGGAGCTGCAGCCCAGAGGAGCAGGATGAAAGACTCAGGAGCCAGCCAATGTGATTTTGGTCACAGGTTAGTGTCATTTTAACAGTGAGGGATAAGGGGAGAGTGATGAGGAGAGGACAATAAATTGAACTGGGGCACTATTGTGTGGCATAATATTGTTTGGGGGCAATAATCTGTGACATTATATTGTTTGGGTGCACTATTGTGTGGCATAATATTGTTTGAGGGCAATACTCTGTGACATTATATTGTTTGGGTGCACTACTGTGTGGCATAATATAGTTTGGGGGCACTACTGTGTGGCATAATATTGTTTGAGTGAGTGGGTCAGCTATTTAACCCCTGGACTAAGAGGGAAAGCATTGGAAGCATTTGCAGACCTTCCCCAGGAACTGGACGGCGATTATGCAGCAATTAAGAAAGCCATGTTACGTCGTTTCAACGTAACTCCTGAGGCTTTTTGATGAAAGTAACAAGACTCAAGGTGCAGTCCCTCTGATACCTATACCGGACTGTTAGTGCAATTATAAACCAATGGATTGAGGGATTGTAGGAACTGGACTATGATAAACTAAAGGATCTCATTCTCCAGTAGCAGTTCCTCGCACTGTGCCCAGCTGAGGTGAAAGAATGGGTTGTATATGGTGATCCTAAAACATTGTGAGAGGCAGCCAGCCAGGCCGACAAGTACACCATTACCAGGGCTCCTGTGATGAAGAAGAGTTGAGGAGCACCAGGGCAGACAGCGTCGAAAGAGAGGCAACCTGGAGTATCACCCGAGTTCCCTGTCAACCAAACCAGCTGTTGCTGCATCTTTTGGGGGGCGGGGAGAAAACCTGTTTTGGCAACTGGCTGCAGGTTTTGCGTGTGATGAAGAGGGGCACATTAGTGTCAATTACTCCAAAAAGAAAAAAAAACAACACCTTCTCCTGTGCGGGGCCCTACAAGGAAGCCAGTGCCGGCCGCCCTATGTGCGTGAGGACCCTAAGAACACCCCAGAGACAATCTGCAAGCGGTTAAGGTAGGACAAAAAGTCGCACTTGGGTTGTTAGACTCTGGCGCAGACCTGACTTTTGTGCAATCAGCTCTCATGAGCCCTGCTATGGCCACCTGTGCGGCATAAACTCATAGAACAGGTAGGAGAGAGGTCTTCACCTTTAGCAGCCACCTTTCCCGTAGAGACTGGTTGTGCTCACAGGTACTCAGATGCCCCCAGGTCATATGCTCAGAGTAGTATGAGTTTATGCTTACATGCTAGCACACAGCTTTAGGAGGTTGTACACAGAGGGGCGACAGGCCAGATGTCAGCAGACTGGGCAGGGCACCAGAGGATGTGTCAGGTAGAGGCAGAAAGGTCAAGGTCACAGGCACAGGTTCAGGATCCAGGGACAGGCGTTAGATCAGGGTCACTAGCAGAGGATCAGAATCCGACTTCAGGCAATAGATCAGGGTCAGAAGCACAGGTTCAGAGTCCAGGAACAGGCAAGGGTCATACACGGGTAATCAATCTTAGGTTAAACACCAAACACAGGGACAAAGTAGCAGGCAGCAGTACTGAAACAGGACGCTATAACCGGCATTGAGGCTCAGTCCTCACTGCCTTAAATAGTACAGATGGCCAATCAGAACAGAGACCAGCATGAGAGCCTAGCAGCAGAATAATTAATATGCAGAGCCTGCAGCCAATGGTACACGGAGAGTGCCAGCAGAAGACTAAGATCTTAATCAGCCTTGATTGGCTGATAATACGCAGGGCTGACCCAATCTGCTCCTGTGCGCACGTGCCCGGCTGTTTGACAGCTGGCGCGGCGTCAGGGAGACCAAAGCATCCCGGTTGTTGTCCAGGCAACCAGGACACAGAAACCGGAAGTGATGCCCCGTTTGCCGTAGCAACGGCCAGGACATCGCCAGAGGACCCAGGAGAGTCGCGGCGGTGCCCACAGCCGCCGCGATCTCTAACAAGCCCAGAGAACATTATTCCTGGGAAGACTATTGCTGTGCGAGGAGTGAGCGGCCTACACTCTGCAGTACCCCTAGCCAGAGTGTACCTAGACTGGGGATCTGGTACTAGATAACCTGGCTGCCACGGTACTGTTGGGGACTGGTTTGGGAAGGATGCACACTGCTTATATAAATGAAAGTGATGTCATTTCTGATGCACTGGTGCAATCTAACCCTATTCTTTCCCAGTTGGGCTCTGCTAACCAGCGAAATATGAATGCAAAAATATGTAATGAAATTTCATGTGTTGCTAAGAATACTCATGCAGATTTACAGGTACCTGTGATGCAGGGGGAGGGATAATGTGCCAATGGGTTTAATGGTAATACTCTTGCTAGAGAGACTAATGTTTTACATCCCCTGGGTTGTGAATTTGATCAGGGCAAAATGTGTGTGATTGTGTCTAAATGTGATACCATGTCTGCTAATGTCTAAGGTAGTCAGGTCAATTTACATGTGCCTAGTTCTGAAGGTGACACAAAGTGTGAAAATGTATACAATGACTTAGCAGTGGTGACCTGGAGAGCAGCACAGATGAGCTGTGCATTAACCCCTGCAAGTGTGGAAGGTAGCTCAATAGGAAATAATTCCCCACCACCCCCCGCCTTCCGTAGAAATTGCAGGCTCAGGCAGTGATTTGAATGAGTGACCTCATGCTGTGTGCAACACTGACCAGTGAAGAAGTGATACTTTAAAAGTAGAGCAGCACACTGATTCCAGTCTATCAACAGTAAGGGGGAGGGTCAGCCCATCCTGTATTGAAGGTGAGAAAGATAGAATTTTTTGGGAAAATGGCTTTTTGTACAGAGAGGAAAATGTCACGAGCATGCATCCAGATGTAATTGCTGACAGACAGCTAGTTGTACCACAAACCTATAGGAAAGGGTTGCTGAAAGTGGCCCATGAAATACCCCTTAGCAGGACATTTGGGTGTTGCCAGAACTAAAGCTTATTTGGTACATAATTTTTACTGGCCCAGCATGCTGATTGATACAGTCAAAGTACTGTCGTTAATGCCATGCATGCCAGGTGGTTGGAAAGTCTGGTGATGTGGGGAGGGCCCCTCTCCTTCCCCTGCCCGTCATATCAGAACCCTTTGAACAGGTTGCTGTGGATATTGTGGGTCCTCTAGCCATTCCCAGAAGCTCAGTGAAAGAGTACCTTCTGACTGTAGCGGATTATGCTACTAGTTACCCAGAAGCAGTAGCTCTTTCCTCCATTCGTTCAGACAAAACAGCAGATGCCCTTATAACTATCTTCTCCAGGGTGGGGTTCCCAAAAGAAATGTTAAATGATCACGTTACCCAGTTCATGTCTAACCTCATGCAGAGTCTTTGTAAAAGATGCAGGTAAATCATTTAATTACCTCCTCTTATCACCCGCAGGCCAACGGGTTGAGCGAATGCCTTAATAGCACCCTAAAACAAATGCTTAGGACTTTTGTGGAGTCGCAGGGAAGAGACTGGGAGAGGTTCCTGCCGCACCCTCTCTTTGCATACCACAAGGTACCGCAGGATTCCACTGACTTCTCACCCTTTGAACTCCTGTACGGGCACCGGGTGCACGGCTCATTAGATTTGATTAGGGAAGCTGGACTGGTGACTACGTGGACAAAGCCAAGTGGCCTGATAATGTTCCTCTGCATGTAGTGAATGGACTGGTGCAGATAGTGATTACACTAGCAGGGTAGACCAAACAGGAACAGTAATGCTTTGCAAAGGGTTTTAAGGTTCCCTTTAGAAAATTTAAATGGTTGAAGGGAATTTAAAATCAGTAAGAGAACACTCAGAGGTGACCAGCTAAAAGAAGTTAGACAAGGAGGATGGGAGCCCCTTAGAGCAGCCATCATTGGAAGGTTCTCTACTAATGGGGATTTAGTGAATGATGGGATTGACAAGGAAGTGTGCTCATTTTCATTTATCTCATTTAATTCTGCTATTCGTTAGCTGAGCTGGTAGAGTGAGGCTTTGTTCACTAAGACAGATAAAAAGTCTGCATTTAGGTTGCTCACAGTGCATCCAGAGTGTTGCATGCATCCCTATGGGTTGTTTGATGTCATGTACCTTCTTCAAAGTCTTTACTAGAGTGTGTGCTAAAGAAGGAAACCAGGATTCATTAAGAAAAAATCTAATGAAAAGCACATAGGACACTATGTATATAGCAAGTGTATAGTCACATGCATAAATAAAACAGTGTGTAAGTAGTACATGGAATATGTAACAAGTATGCTTGTATTAAAAATGTTAAAATGTTTAAAATATGTTTGAATTTTTTTATAACTCTATGGATAAAAAAAAGAGTAATAATGTTATAGTTCTTTTGTGTAACTAATGGAAGCTTGAGGCTCCAGGCACCATAAAAGAACAATGTTCCTTACCCTAAACTGTCCCTACCCTGGTCCTCCATGTGCTTATGTCAACTTCTCCCAGCGATTCTTTTCTTTCAGAGATTAGTTGCTGGTGGAGGGTGTTCGCATGTGGAATGCAGATGGAACGCATTTGTGTTCTTGAAATAACGGAGGCCAAATGTTGTTATGAGTGCTACAATTAGAATGCTAATTAAGAATATAAAACATTTTATATGAAGATACATCTTGCATGCTGTGTTTCTTGAAAATATAAGCATAAGCTTATTATATAAATATTGTGTAAGAATTACCGAATGAGTGACTTACTCCAGTCTTCTTAACTGGTTGTTGTTTTATTTTGTCACAGCAACACCAACACAATAATTAAACGTTCCATGGCTTCCTGACACTAAATAAATTCACCATCCCTAGCTATTGTCCGGCTGCTATTTAGCGTCTGTAGCCCCACCCACCAGATACCACAATCCTTTCATTCTTAACAAACACACCTCAGCAATCATACCCATGTCATGCACCCGTTAAAAAAAAATGCTTCCGTAAAGTAGCAGCGGGATTCTTAACCCTGTCTGTAACTTTCCCTGGTGGACAGGTCCAGTTCCGGTTAGCAGACCGTGGTAAATTACTCCCTTTTCCTCAATTGATCCTGTGGATTTAGTGCAGAATAGGAAATATATTCCTTTACCTTTGCGAAGAGTTTGCTGACGTTAATATTTATAAATACATTATTAAATGATAATCACACCATTTACCAGGCTATTAGGTCCCGTTCTCAGGGTGAGAACGGGACCTAATAGGACTGACAATTCAGTGCCAAGTGCTTTATTTACTCTGAGGAGAGAGCATAGCACTAAATTAAAAAACAGTTTAGAATAAATCTGAGAAAGCATAGTAGATCATATAAACATGAAGTTTATGTCTCTAGCCTACCAAGTCAACTTGCATTTTGCTCGATTAAATAACTAACTTGCAAAGCAAACATTTGCCAACCTACTTCTGTATACAGAGCAGCACAAAGTATCCGTTGTCCATCCCAAATGTATAGACATCCATAAATTATATTGAAGCACAAAATACTAAGGCAGGCAAACTGCAAAATCTGCATGCATGTTGTAAATGACACTAAGGGGTAAATGTATCAAAGTACGATTTTTCAACTCCAGCGATTTTCTCGGGAGAGTTGAAACTCGCTGATGTATGAAGCTGAGATTTCATGCAAAATCGCCAGAGTTGTGCTTCTGTCAAAATCGCTATTTGCAAAATCGCCAGAGATCAAACTCCTGACTGTTTGCCACTGCAGCTATACAGCTCTCAAATGTATGAAGCTGCGAGTTAGCAAACTCAGGAGAGTTTGCTTCAAAACACGCCAGATACAACACGCTGCTTGATAGCAGCGTGTTGTAGAAACATATCACTGTTACACTGGCAGTGTTAAAATTTTAAAGAATAGATAAAAGTTGAAAAAAAAAAAAAAGCGTGAGGTCCCCCCGCTATTCCTGCTTAACCCTAGTGCTGCCTGACTAGTGCTTGGAAGTATAATTTTGCTGGGACTGGGGCAAGCCAAAACTTTTGGAAGTATAATTATTAAGGGACTGGGGCAAGCACGGACCTTTGGAAGAAGAAAGAAGACATCTTTGGTGAGTATTTGGGGTGTTTTTATCGTTAATAAATAGATGTGGTCTAAATGAGGGTGGTTAGTGTATTTATTGTGGGTTTTTTATTTTTAATAAATATGTGTGGTGTTTACTAGGGTGCTGTTTATTTAACATTTTGTTTTGTGGAACTACAGGTTCCAGCAAGCCAGGGATGTCAGGGCATGGTGGCACTTGTGGATCTCCAAGTGCCAACATGCCCTGGCTGCCGTGGGTATGCTGGTGCTTGTAGTTATACAAGCAGCAGCATGGCGGACCCCACGCTTTTTTTTTTTCACTTTGATCTATTCTTTACAGTTTTTACAGTTGCCGGAGCTCCGGCAGCTGTATGACAGGGCAGTGTAACAGTGATGTGTTTACAACTCACTGTTACAACACAGGAGAGTTTTCCAAACACAGGAGAGTTAGCTAAACTCGGGAGTGTTTACATCGCACAAAATCGCCAGAGATGACCAGCGATTTTGAACATCAGTGTCAAAATCGCAGCTTGATACATTTCATTTTTTTTTTTCAAAACTCTCGATTTGCCGCGATTTAAACACGCTGGTAAACTCGCACTTTGATACATTTACCCCTAAATGTGGTCATGCATATGTAGGTCCCTGTATAAAAACAAAATAACGTTTTGATTCTATAAAGCTTTTTTTTCAAGTAAAATTCCCACTACTATTGTTCTTGCTCAAATGTTCATAATACTGCTATTTGGATCCCAGATTACAATAAATTGAGATAACCAAAATTGAAAGATATATTGGAAATCTGACAGGATTGTTTCATTTTCTACTCAGTGTTCTGATTTAGAATTCTGAATACATTTCATTAGTCAAATCGTTTTAATAAAAGACAAAATATGCTGCTTTTTGTTGTACATAAGCTGACTCACCTGGGGTTGAGTAATTCCAGCAAAGGTTTCATTTTATTCAAACAGCTCTGTAATGTTTTTGAAAATAATTGAATACTTATACCAGTTTTTGAAGGAAAGAATGCAAAAGAAAAATGGTCTGTCTTTAAAATGTTGTTGGAAACATGTGTATAAGTTCAATCCTATGGGAAACAAATGTAAAATAATTAAGTCTAAACCAATGTGGCTACATTAAAAGGTAAGGGAAGAAATGAAAAAGCATGGTGGTGTAGTGGTTAACACTTCTGACTTACAGCACTGGGGTCATGAGTTCAATTGCCAACCATGGCCTTATCTGTAAGGAGTTTGTATGTTCTCCCCGTGTTTGTGTGGGTTTCCTCTGGGTGCTCCGGTTTCCTCCTACACTCCAAAAACATACTGGTAGGTTAATTGGCTGCTAACAAATTGACTCTAGTCTGTGTCTGTGTCTGTGTGTGTGTGTGTGTGTGTGTGTGTGTGTGTGTGTTAGGGAATTTAGACTGTAAGCCCCAATAGGGCAGGGACTGATGTGAGTGAGTTCTCTGTACAGCGCTGCGGAATTAGTGGCGCTATATAAATAAATGATGATGATGAAATGAAGAGGTGGGCATTTAAATTGTTTAAGTCTGAAGAGACTGAGGAGTCCTTCTGTATTTACAAGGAATGTAATAAATAACACAAAAAGGAAATTTGACTGGCTAAATTATAAAATAAAAAAATAAAAATGAAGAAAGTAAGACAAGCCCTAAAAACTTTTTTAAGTTTATAAATGGCAAAAGGTTTACAAAAGACAATATAGGACCCCTGAGAAGTGAGATATGTGGATTGATTAATGATAACAAAGAAAAAGCAGAGGTATTAAACACTTTCTTTTCTTCAGTGTTTACTAGAGAGGAACAACTGGTAGGACAAATACATAAAAAATGGAAATGCAAACATACCATTAATTAATACTTGCCTGACAAAGGAAGAAGTCCAAAAGTGACTGAATAAAATTAAAATAAATAAACCTCCAGGTCCATATGGCATACACCCAAGTCTTATGGAGCTAAACTCAGAAATAGCTAGACCGCTATTCTCAATTTCATAGATTCAATTTCATCAAGCTCATTACCAAGGGATTGGCGAATACCATTGTTTAAAAAGGGAATGAGAGCACAGCCAGGGAATTATAGACCTGTAAGCCAGACATCAATAGTGGGGAAACTACTGGAAGGTATATTAAGGGATAGTATTCCGGATTACTTGGTGAGCAATAAGATTATTAGTGGGAATCAGCATGAATTTGTGAGGGATAGGTCATGTCAAACTAATCTAATTAGTTTCTACGAGGAAGTTAGTGAGAACCTAGACCATGGTAGTACAGTAGATGAGGTCTACTTAGATGTTGCAAAAGCATTTCATACAGTGCCAAACAAGAGGTTAGTTTACAAAATAAGAGAACTGGGTCTAGGAAGCAACATTTGTACTTGGGTTGAAAACTGATTGTAGAATAGGGAACAGAGAGTTGGGATTGATTGAACATTTTCTAATTGGTCAAAACTTTTTATTGGTTTACCTCACGGTTCTGTGCTGGGGCCCCTCCTTTTTTTTTTTTTTACTTATTAGGTTTGTAAATTTTTAAAGAGGGGTACAAAAAAAGAAGGGTTAGGGAAGGGTGTTAAGGTATAGAGAAGGGAAGGAGGAAGGAGCACAACAGTAGATGATAAATATTGCATACATTCCTGAAAACATTGCAGAACTGCTATAGATAAATAGTTACTCTTCCTTACTTCACTACCATCTTGGATGGTTATGTATGTCTAGTACTTTCTGGAAACACTACAATATTGATTACAGAAAGCCAGCAGTAGAAACCTATTCAGATGTCCGAGGTGGAGCCCCTGCCCCCTCTGTTATATATATGTGCCAACTACACCATTTCACATGCGGAGATGTAGCCGCTGTGGAATAGGGTTCTCCCAGATTCTGCATTTCAAAGCTATACTGTACTTTTGAAATAATCTTTGCTAGTGGGGGAGGTAATGGTTGGTTCCAAACCTGTGTGATGGCTGCTCTGGTGGCTATAAGAACGTGTCCTAGCACATATCTATCCCATTATGGGATGGATGTTGAGTAGGGGTGTAAGAGGACTAGTTCCGGTGAAGAGGAAATAGGGTGCCCAAAGATGTCCTTCAATAAGTCAAATAATTCGATCCATAAGGGTTGTACAACAGGCAAGACCAGGACATTTGGAAAATATCTCCTCGTTCTGAACAATTACGCCAACAGAATGGGGACGCTGAAGGCCACATCTTACGTAGTTTTTTTCGGGATTAATATATATCCGACCGATGAGCGTAACTAACATTTTTTTGTGGTTTAGACATTTAGACATTTTGAAAGAGTTCTGAAAAATACGTTCCCACTGCTTGGCAGAGAAGTCTAAGTGGAGGTCTGTCTCCCATTGGAGCTGAACCCTGGATTTTGGTGGGTCATTTTGAGTGTTCAGTAAGTTGTACCAGAATGTGATACTAGCTTTATTGCAACCCTTGGTCAGTTTAGTGAAGTATAACGATGGAGGGGGACGTATAGGCAGTCCCTTAAGTTGTGGTGTTTGAGTCCAGTGTCTCAACTAGAGGAATTTATAGAACTCCCCTCTAGATAGATGGTAGTGGTCACTAAGCTTGGTAAAGGAGGTGAACGCTCCTGAGTCAAACAGATGGCCCAGGGTTATAATCCCTCTAGACGCCCATAGGGTGAGGTTTAGGTCAGGAATCTGCATGGCAACTGCTTGCATGGACACTTTGGAGGTGGGATGGGAGAATTCAACGGTAGCATTGCATAGATGATCCCACACCATCAAGGCGTCCCTAGTTAAAACAGGAAGGTTGTGGTCTGGAGGCCTCCAGTCCGTAAGGACCCACATTAAGTCAACCAATGGGAAGTCTGTATTAATCGCCCTTTTGATATCTACCCAGGGCTTCTGTCCTCGCGGCAGAGAGACCTGTCTCGCATTGGGGACAACAAGCATGCAGAATAATAATTCCATAGATCGGGAAGGGCTAATCCTCCCTGCTTTATCCCCCAAGTCATTCGCTGCATCGCCATGCATGGGGGCTTAGAATTCAGGGCCACACCTTTTTTATATATTAATGACATTGGTGATGGTTTAGAGAGCAAAGTTTCCATTTTTGCAGATGACATTAAACTTTGTAAGGTAATAAAATCAGAGCAAGATGTAATTTCTCTGCAGAGGGACCTTAATAAACTTGAGAATTGGGTGGTCAATTGGAAGATGAAGGTTAATATAGATAACTGTAAGGTTATGCATTTAGAGATCAAAAATAAGCATGCAATCTATAAATTAAATGGGATAAATTTAGGGGAGTCTATAATGGAAAAGGATTTGGAGTGATTTTAGCCAGTAAACTTAGCAATAATGCTCAATGTCAAGCAGCAGCTGCAACGGCCAATAAACTATTGGCATGCATAAAAAGGGGCACAGACGCAAGGGAAGAAGGTGTAATTTAGTACTATATTGTAAGAACTTACCTGATCCATGCTCCTGCTCCATTCTGACAGCCGCATGGGAAAATTCAGTTCTTGGTTGACTGTAAGGACTACAGACCTGAAGAATGCTCATGGATTCCTGCCCGAGTGTCAGGCCGAAGGCCTTCTGGAGAGTACAATGGAGCAGAACACTAACCGGAATTAGCACTACTGAACTGGTAGGTGCGGAGTCTAACGTACCCCTGCTATTCGCCGGGGACCCCCCGCAAGGAGGTTTGGACTTCGCTGCACAGGGTACACAGGTCGCGGTCCTACTAGCCAGTTGCCGGTGTAGTGTAGAAGAGTCAGACGGTCCGGGTCACACCAAACCTGATAATACGGTGCCAAGGGAAATCCAAAGAGTAGTCGCCAAGCCGAGGTCACAGTACAATATGGGTCACGTAGATAACAGAATAGTCGCCAAGCCGGGTCACAACGAAGAGCAGGAACGGATGAAGCACACAGGAGCACTAAGGCACAAACCAGGAACACAGGCTGATAACCTGTTACTCTGGCACCCTAATGGCGCCAGAGCCAGGTTTAAATAATGGGGGAAAGCCACTGATAGGAGAGCTCAGGAGGCGGCGATCATCGGCAGGCGAAGCATCCCGTTGCCTAGCAATGGGACGAAGGCAGAGCGCATGCGCCCGACATCAGTCCAAGGAGCCGGAAGCCGATGCCGCCAGGAAGGGTCAGACGTCCGTTCCCCGACTGACAGGGAATCAGCGGGGACGACGTCTGACACCGAGATCTTCATGCACCTAACCTTCTCAAACGTTTTAATAAGAAATTTCCCAGCAAACCAGAGGCCACCCCTAAAGGGGGTGGTACTATAAGAAGCTTACCTGATCCACGCTCCTGCTCCGTTCTGACAGCTGGGTGGGACTTCCAGGTTTACGGCTGTGGCGATCATGTGTCTTTCAGAGGTGAATTTGAAAATTCCCCTTCCTATATAGGAATCGTTCTGACACTTGCATGATGTCAGAGCAACAGGTTACCCAGAGTCTGACTCCCCTGTACCTTTGATGCGATTCTCCCTCTGATTCCTGCCTGTGTACTGCTGTCTGATTAAGTGTAACAAACCTCAGCTTGTCCCTGTGTACTGCTGCCATCTGATTCGTGTACCATACCCTTTCTAGTCAGATTCAGCACATCTCACCTATAGATCTCACAGGTACTACTTCTTTATTCATCAGTGGACTGAACCAAGGGCCGCGACCTGCAGGCTCCTGGCTGCTAAGTCCATCCCGTCTTGTGGCGGTTCTTGGTAAAAACCAGGGAGGCAGTTAGATTCCGCGCATTGCTAAACCAGTGCTAATACTGATTGGGAGAATACCCCTGTGCATAACATATATAAATCGTTGGTAAGACCTCATCTTGAATATGGAGCACAGTTCTAGGCACCAATCTATAAAAAATACATTTTGGAACTAGAAAAGGTTCAGAGAAGGGCGATAAAATTGATAAAGTATATGGAGTCAGTAAGTTATGAGAAAAGGTTAGCCAGTTTAGGCATGTTTTCTTTAGAAAAGAGGCGTCTAAGAGGAGATATGATTACTATGTACAAATACATTAAGGGTTAATACAGAGAACTTTCATGGGAACTATTTACCCAAAGGACTGTACACAGGACACACAGTCACCCCCTAAGGTTAGAGGAGAGGAAGTTTCACAAACAGCAAAGGAAGGGGTTCCTTACAGTTAAGCCAGTCAAGATATGGAATTCACTGCCAGGAAGATTGTGATGGCTGATTCAATTGATATGTTCAAGAGAAGATTAGACAAATATTTGGTGGAAAAGGGTATCCAGGGTTATGACCGTTAATTAAAAGGATAGTAGTGGATCCAGGGAGAAATAGGACTGAAATATTGGATCAGGAGGGATTTGTCCTGATTGAAACAGATTGGCGGTTGCGTCATGTGGATCAATTTCAAATATAAGATAGGGATCGCAGGAGATCCAAATTAGGTTGAACTTGATGGACTGGTGCTTTTTTTAACCTCATCAACTATGTTACTATGTTATTCTAATGAAATTAGAACTTCTTTTCCTGCTACATCCTCTCCATGCTACAGTCAGGGCCGCCATCAGGGGGGTACAGGGAGTACAGCAGTATGGGGCCCAAAAACAGAGAGGGGCCCTACCAGCCTTGCACTCAAACAAACTTATTAGGGGCAGGGACCTCCACAGTGAATTAAGGGAGCCAGCGGGCGCTATTTCTAGGCAGCAGCTGTGTCTGAGATGTGAGAATTGATGTGGTGAGAGACTTCTAATTAAGTAATTAAGGATGCGGCAGCAGGCCCCTTGCAGGCATGTCTGCTTCCGCTCCCAAGATGGGGGGTCCCCACAGCTGCTGCTATTTTCTCCAGTCCCAGAGTAATTAATAACGTCACAGTGCTGTCAATATGGAGGAGCCGAAAGGAGACAGCAAGAAGACGCAGAGAAGTAAGTAAACTATTGCTGGGGTTAGATGGGGGGTGACTGTAGAGAATGGGGGAAGGCAAATGTTGGGCAGAGAATAATTTCAATATGAAGGTGGGTGGAGAGAAGGTAGAGGCCCTCCCTGTTACATTTGTAGTGGGCCCCGCAATTTCTGGTGGCAGCCCTGGCTACAGTACTAAAATAATGTTTGTAAATGAAAGCAACACAAATGTATATAAGATTGAAACTTGCCTGCAAATGGAGTAAACAAATTACTAAGCAATAAGCTCTGAGATAAACCAGGAGCTATATGTGAGATGCACAAAGGTGCAATTTAGTGGATGAAGATTTTTTTCATTGGACTAAGAAAGTACAAAAACACTAAACTTAAAGGGTACTTTTATTGCCCGCTCTTTACACTTCTTTATTTGTAATCAGGTTTTTCATTTATGAGGTAGACTCTTTCGGGTACAGAAAATAAAAGTATAAGGGAGGGTGGAGGTTTAGACAGTGAAAATATTTAGCTACTGAAGGACTTAGTTGTGTAAGTAAAGAAGTGATACATAATATATACATTTGTTCATAATCTGGTAGATATTACCATAAAGTTATCCTAATTGCCCAGCATAGATAATAAGAACCTACTTGAAGGTATATAGCTTGTTCTTGCCAGAGATGGCTTCTATATCTAGATAGTGGAGTATTGTTTTGTATTATTAAATACTCAAGCAAGATGATGGGTAACTTAAAGCTGATGTACTACCTGATACAGGGGTCAGGAAACTTTTTTATCTTTTACCCAAAATATATTTAGATGCGCCGACGTTACCCCCTTGATTTGAAAGAAAGGAAATCATATATTATTAATTATTGGAATTCAAAATTGAATCTATTCAAAATTTCTTTGAAAGTTTCAACTTAAAAATTTAAGGTTTTGGAGAAATGATGTTGCTTCATTTTTGATATGAGAGCATCAATATTGGAGCATTTTGATGTCAGAGCAATTTGGATACAGTCTTCAGCGTCTAATCAATTTCTCTGCTTCTTATTTATGTTCGTTAGAGTGGAAAATCCTTGTTCGCAAAGGTAGGTTGTTGCAAAAGGCAGCAACTTTTTCACTGCTTCCTCATATGCAATTTTGAATGTCTTTGCAGCTGTTGACATCCAAAAATATAACAGATATGCTTTGTTTTCAAATGCAATACATGCTTCCTATTGCATTGAAGCTCAAGAAGTGCTTCTGCCAACCCTTGAGGCTCTTCTGGTACAACAGCAATTTCACATTTAAAGGGGTCTACAATCCAACTGACAGCATGTGAATCTGCAGCATTACCCTCAGGAATTTAATTTTTACCCCATTTGGGGTAATTTACCCCTGTTCCCTGACCACTGACCTAATAGAATGATTTATTTACCTTTTCAATCACTCCAGGATAGGGAAGCAGTCTGTGGAGCACAGGAGAGAGCAGAGTGGATCATTCCTACACAAAGCAGCAAGAAAGAGGAGTCAATATCACCATCATCATCATCATCATCAACGTTTATTTATAAGGAGCCACAGATTATGCAGCACCATACATCAATACAAATCAGATATATAGAGTAATAATACATAAATACAGTGATAATACATAAACCAGATAATACCTAGGCGCAAATTAGCATAACACAAATACAAGCATACAAGTAGCTAAAATAGTAAATAGTACAATACTGCTTAACATATGCAGTGTACAATGTAACAGGGACAAACAGACAGACAAACAGTAGAAATGGGTAGAAAAGTCCCTGCCCATAAGAGCTTACATTCTAGACCGAATATCACTACAGGAAGATAACATCTGTGAGGAGATCTGGTTATTACAGGAAAGTCTTGATTATTATTTCTTGATTACTATTTTTCCTGGGTCATCTCTGTTCGTCTTGGCTGAAAATGTAGTGGTGGGGAGTCAATAGTGAGAACAATCACAAGCTGCAATCAAAAGATTCATACTACATCATGTATATGGAGGCTAAATACAGCATTCATTTTATCAGAGATATAAGGGAAAAGAGCAAAGTAAGGTCTAACCTGTGTAGACATGTGTTATGATCTTATTAGATCACAAAGGTATGAGGTATGGACTCTGTTTTTCGCTGGGTAAGGTTTGATGTATCCCTTAAGAAGCATGTTACTTACTATTGTAACAGCTCCCACTGGACTCCAGATAAACTCTTAGGGGGGAATTCAATTGGTCGGGTTATTTGTGAGAACAATGCGGCCCACGCACTATTACCATTGGTATGGTAGTTTTAAAATACATTTCTGCTTGCGGCTCACAGAGCTGTGAGTAAATATCAGCATTGAAATTACCGTACTAATGCCAATAATGCACACTATTACCGTAGTTATGGTAATAATGCACACTATTACCGTAGTAACGGTAATAATGCACACTATTACCGTAGTAACGGTAATAGTGTGTGGCCCGCGTTGTTCGTACAAACAACACAGTCAATTGAATTCCCCCCTTAGAGCAAGATATATAGTAAGCTGCCTTTCTCATAGAGAGCGATATTGTCACAGTATACGGATGACCCCAGTACTTGTACTCAGAGTAGTAAGAGTTTATCTAAGGTGCCGGGTAATGAAGAGGTATTGAGTCTTGAAGTAACTGGTGAACAGTGAAGTAGTACAGCAGGCAGTATATAAAAGCTTAACCAGAGAGAATGCAAATGGTTGAGGGCAGGCAGTAGGGATAGCAAGCCAAGGAATGGGCAGGCAGCAAGCAAGCAGGTCTAAGAACCTAGCCAAAGCAGGTAGCAGAAAGACTATATCCAGGATCAAGCAGAAGTCAGGAAAGTCAGGAAACAGATAAAGAAGTAATCAGCAGACAAGGATTTTCAGCAAAACAGCAGCCTTTAGAAATGCAGGGCATAGAGGCAGGGAGGCTAGTTTCTGCAGGTGGCCAATCACAGGACCGCCAGAGCGGTCGAGGGAAGCAGTCCAGCTGCTTAACAACCAGACAAGATGGAAATACACAGAGCAGCAGTCAGTAAAAAAAGCATCCTTGCTGCCTAGGAACCAGCCAGGATGGAAGAACATAGTGAGCCGTTGCGAGTAGCACAGCAGCTCATAACAACTATTTAGTGCATTGGAGTCTCTGAAAGTCCATTCCCAACAATTACAAAGGTGCAGACCCTGAAATTGTAATTGTCAAGGTAACTACTGGAAGAATTCTAAAGTTAGAAAAATTTATCTTTTTAGACAGGTTTGCATGATAAAATAGGTGTCAAGGTCAAGTCAACTGAGAATCACAATGACGCCAACTGTTCAGTCATTAAATCCTTCTAACAATAGAGTCCATCCACTTCACAAATCTCCAGACCATAATGCCTCATAAATGATAATTCTAGGGTTCTTTGAAAAGGTGACCTTTGGCGGGGACCTTTATCATTCAGTTATTTATGAAAGGGAATAAATCAATATATGAAATAAATGCTTCTAAGTTATATAGAAAAGAGATTTGCACTTGATATATCTGGGCATATGTCAGATAAATAAGTTTGTTATATATTTTCAAATGATAGATTAAGCAACAGGCTGCGGCACACTATGATATAGGGACCCTTACTGAGGGTTTCCATACTATAGTGCTGCTGTTTGCGGCTTTTGCCAGATACCACTACTTACATTAACTGAAATCAGCCCAGTGCTGATCACTTAGTTTTTGTTTTATTTTATTTAATATTTAATAAACACTGTAAACATCCATGTTACTGGTCATCATTATCAGCACAGATCGTTGCACCAGGGGTCCAGTACCCACAAGATACGCCTAATAACAGGCATAACTGAAGATGCAGCCTACTCAGAAAAGTCTGTACAGTAAAACAAAGTAGAATTTTGCACTTGAAATTTGGACTTTGATCCAACTGTAAATGAGGCCCTATAAATGCATACATTGCGTTTTTCGCAGTGTCTTGTGGGAGATACATGTAAATTCTGAAGATGTTTCTTAGATATCTACTATAACAGGATTTGCAGAAAGATTGAATGTTGGACACAAAGGTCAAGGATTCACGGATAGCATGTAGACAGTGAACTAGAGGGGCAGGGCTTATTATCATATTCTCAACAGGCATAGAGATGTGAGGTAAGTATCTTCTGTTGGCTGGTAGGAAAATAGCTCACTTTTCTTTTTATTGAGTTTGCGGCGACAAGATGACATCCAAGATGAAATTGCAGATGGTGGCATATAGAGACAGGGTATATACATTTTATTATTATCCATATGGAGGTGATACTGTAACCAAAAAGGAGTTTATTTGGTGAATTCAACTCCCTGCGATGAGCTACTGGACATCACTGCAATGTCCAGCTGTACTGATTTCCAGGTTCTCGCTGTACTTGTCCAGCATGCTTGGTCCTTTGATCTCATGATGGGGCTTTGACAAGGGTGACTGGCCTCCTCCACCTGTGTGTCCTGTAGCAACTGCAGCTGAAGGGAAGGGCAATATAGCTTAGAATTAGTACAGTTAGGGCATGTTTGCTGACTGAGGTAGATACAAATATACAGATGATTATGATGATCGGCAACACTGGCTAGCTACTTCTGTTTGGATGATTTTGGATTTGCAGCTGATAGTGTTTCCTTCTTTGTTTGTGCCTATATTAGATGATTTAGCAGCCAATTGTGTGAATTTTTTTATTTCCAGTCCCACCAAAACAGCACTGGAGTTCTATAGAGGTATGGTGTTATTCATATTACAATGAATAGCAGAATGTGTGTCACACACTTGCGTGATTGTATATGATTAGTGTATGGTGAATGACCCATTTGAACTATAAACTATAAACTACCCTGTCTTGAAAGCTATTTAATTTTGTGCCCTTTTCTGCTTTGGAAATAGAACATGTTCGGCAGGATTCCTACCAATTATTTTTTTGTCTTTTTGTTTATTTTTATCTGATTATAATAGACATGCAAACCTGAAATGTTTCTTTTGCAAATGTATCATATGGGTTTATGTGGTTATATACTTATGTAACAAAAAAAATCTAACATTAAATATTTTATTATTAATATATTTTTTGTTTATTTTTTGGCTTTTTTATTATTCATGTTTTTCCTATCTTTTAACTCTTTTTAACTTTTTCTGACATATAGCACATTCTTTGTCAAGTGTCATACTATATCATCCTTAGATGAAGGGGACCTCATTGCAAGCAGCAGCATCAACAAAGTCACTGGGTGCATGTGTACTTGTCGCATGTAAGCCTTTGAGATGCAGAGGTAATAGGCCAGTTCAGTCTCCCACCTTGTGTCATCATGGAAACTGTCACACAGACAGCTTTTATTGGGGTATTCAAACAGGTACTATGGGCATCAAGCAGTTAATTAATTTACCACTGGATGAGGAATACTCTTTGCAGAAAGAGTAGTAATTTTACTCCATTGCTTAATTTTCACATGAATAAATTATTCAATTTTTAGGAATCAGAAACATTTTCATTCTTTCAAAGTCCAGACTATATGTGAAACATCTAACCTCATCCATAGCACTGTTGCCAAATTTTCAGGGAGTGCACTTGTGATACCCTGGTATGCTGGGTACAATTTGTAGTATTCTAATGCATCGCCGATAATGGCACTTGCTCAAATGAATCAGGGCTGCAATGATTGACAGATCATGAGCTGCTTTAGAAGGTTCTAGTCACTGGGCGTCACATGTAACTGGTAACAAGGAAAGAGACCAGGATCTTATGAAGAAAACAGCAGCTTAGGAAGGAATAAATGATGAGTAATTGCTGAGAGGAATGATCGCTGATGACAAGGCAGTGCATTGATGACAGACTGGTAAACCTGGGTCATCTATATAGAAATGACATACTTACATGAACATTTAATGAGATAAACTTCTTCCAGACTTAGTTAAGACCAAATCCATTAAGTGGAGTATAGAAATTTATCTCACAAAGAAAGCATATTGTTTACAAAATAGAGTCAGTAGGCTTGATTCATCAAGGCACATATCTACCAATATTGAGCGTATTGTAGGCAAAATCACTCTGCACATCTCCAGAACCAGGACATACGCCAGAATACACAGCGCTGGCTGCTCTGTCTTTGAATACAAAGGACAATTGCTACAGCCTACGATTTCAGGAAGTGAACAGGGTGGGGAAGGGGAGTTTGGCTGAAGTCAACTTACAGTAAGGGCGTGCCAAACTCAAGTGCACGCAGCCACGTCCAGATCAAGCTCTAAGCATGGCAAAGTTACTTGTTTTAATGTCGTATCCCTTGCTCCAGCTACAGGGCTAGTCTAAGTCCTGAGTACAAGTTTGACAGACTCGTATGCATTCTATAACATGTGTCTGAAAACAGGAGCAACTGTGAAAATGTATTTTAATTTCAGGAGACATTAGCAACAACCTAATGTATTTCATTGGAAAAAAATGTAAAAAATTTAAAATGTTTTTTTTTTTACTGTTTTTATTGATACCTTTATTATTAACTGGTGGCATTAATTCTATATTTATTTATTTTTGTGCATTCTTTTGCAAATTTATTAGTGCGTGAGCCTATTTACATTTTAAATCAAATGCATATTTCGCTCAGTATGCGTGCTTTGGGGAATCAGGCCCAGTATCACCACAACTATTCCCTTAGGAAAATATTTGTAGAGAAATTTGTATACACAGACTATTGTATCAGTTCCCCTCTCACTAACAAAATAACTAAGCTGAAATACCAACATTATTCAATACACCAAATAAAGGAACTGTGGAATATTACCATATATTTTGTTCACCAATTTCAGATAGTATACTTGAATATATTTAACTAAGTGAAAGATTAGAGTAAATTGAAAATAATTCAGATATTATAGACTGAGTTGGACCATAGCTACAGAATCGAACATAGTTCATGATAAATGACCTACTCTCAGCTCTCCAAAGGTCACTTCTTCCTTCTTGTACTCCTCGACCTCTCCACTGCTTTTGACATCATCGATCATTCTCTTCTCCTCACCACCTTCACTTCCTAGGTCTTCGCAAAACAGCTTTCTCCTGGTTTGCCTCCTACCTCTCTGGCCGATCTTATAGCATGTCTGATTATGACTCTTCCTCCCAGCCTCTTCCATTTTCTATTGGAGTTCCACAAGGCTCTGTCCTTGGCCCCTCTTCTCTTCTCTTTCTACACCACCTCCTTCGGTGAACTTATTCAATCATTTGACCTCCAATACCACCTCTATGCTAATGACATGCAAATCTATCTTTCCTTCCCTGACCTCTCTCCCACTTTCCTAACTCAGATATCTAGCTGTCTCTCTGCTGTAACTATCTGGATGTCACAGCGGTTTCTGAAACTCAAAATCTCCAACTCCAAGCTCATCATTTTTTCTTCTGATAATATTGCTATCCATCCCAATAGAGAAAGGGGGGAGTTTGCACTCAATTTCCAATGAATTGCAAGAGCTGCAATAGAACTAGGGATCTCTCCCTAAAGATACAGAATAAACCAAAAATCTATGCACTCATTGACTTGTAAATGTTCCTAAATAATTATGATGTAATCCTAACCTGTTTTATTGTATCTTAACAGGATTAAATGCAACGGAAAAACACTGTTAAAATCTTTTATATGTGTAAAGAAAAGATTTGACCTATATGTATAAAGGAGTTCAACAATTTTATTAACACTTGTACGTGTACAAATTGACTCAAAAATTGAAACCTCAAGGTATCAATAAAAGGAGGTTATAAAACCATATAAGTAAAAAAAACATGTATCAAACATATGACAATCGTCAGCCAACCAGTCCTTGTACTGTTGATCATTCAAATGTAATGCTATTATTGATTGATAGACCTCCTGAGGTCAAGTGGCATGTGTAATAATCGCCAGTATAAATATTGATGCTCATATAGTTGTTGGCAAAGAAATGTATAAGGAGTGCAGAATCCAGATGGAAAATAGTCCAGTGCATGGTGAGTCTAAGCGTGGTAAAAGCAGAAATATACACTGTAGATCCAATCGACCATATGGGGCTCGATTCAATAGATAATTCTCGCTAAGATAATATGTTACTTGCGGTTAGTAGTGGATGTCACAGCTCCGGGGGGAGTCCGATGGTGTGGTGCTTGTAGTTTATGCATAATATCACAGCTCTAGAAGAGATCCTGGCAGAGCGGACTACAAGCACCACACCATCGGACTACCCCCGGAGCTGTGACATCTGTACCGTCTACTCCCCTCTCTCATAAACTTCTACTTGTTCCCCATTGGTCCTGGCATTTTGGAGCACTATTTAAAAATCCTACTTCCTCCTGTCCGATGCCTGTTCTTCGAGTTCATTCACTCTCTGTAAGGGCCTGGCTCCCTTCGGTCTGACTCACCTGCCATGCTCTGAGTTACCATCTTCGGATCAGCCAAGTTCTACTTCACTACTGCCTCTATTTGAACTGCCGCTGTACCAGTGAATCACCTGCTGTTGCTCTGAGTTACCATCTCCAGATCACTATAGTGCCTCTCCTCTATTGCCTTCATTGCACTACCACCACAGTACCAATAATTCTCTTGCAGTTGATCTGTACTGGCTATCATCACTTCAGCCACCATTCTATCATTAAATTGCCGCTGTCCCAGACACTCTCCTGCTGCTGCTCTTCATTACTATTGGGCCAGCTTCAGTACGTCTTCTCCAGTACTCCTCTGATTTGCCATCATCTATCCTCTGTGTCAGGCTCCGCCTACTACTCTGCCAAACACTCATCCGTGACCTGTGGAATAGGGGCAGCAAGTCCATACCCCCTTGCGGGGGTCACTGGCGAACACCACCTACCCATTAGATTCCGCGCCCCTGAATGAGCAATACCACCTGGCAGCTACAAGGGATCCACTAAATATCCACGGGATTTGTGACAATCTCCCTTTTGGTTGAAAACATCATTCTTTCTCCTGTCAGCCAAGCCTGCTGCCTTGGAGTCACCCTTGACTTAGCACACAGCTTTACCCCTCATATCCAGTCCTTCATCAAATTTTGCCACTTCCTGCTCTGTAACATTACAAAATTCTGCCCCATCCTCTCTCAGGAAGCAACCAAAATCCTGGTCCATTCACTCATCATTCTTGTCTAGATTATAGCAACCTCCTTCTCACTAGCCTTTCTGACTCAGATTTCTGACCTTTGATCCATACAGAATGCTGAGGATAGGTTCATCTTCCTCTACAAGTGCACCTCTTTCGCTTCTCCTCTGTATAAATCCTTTCATTGGCTCCCTATCCGTTTCAGAATTCAGTTCAAACTCCTTGCAATGTGAAAAAGACAGTATGAAAAACTAAACTTATTTTTTTGTAGAAAAAACACAGAATTATTCTCTCTCTCTCTCTCTCTGTCTCACTTAGTACTCCATGTGTAATGATGCAATCGCAAGGATTACTAGCACACAAACACATTTACAATCGCACTTACACTTGTAAATAGTACACATTTATTAAGGTTCCAATCCACATTTATTTATTAGTAAAATGTATTAGAGATTATTTATACATAGATAAAACTATAGTAAAGGTATTTACGGTTCAGGTCCTCCAAAAGATAAAGAGTTTGGACTCATATTAAAGTTTATTTCACCATGATTAAGCCGGTATCGACAGTGTAGCGATCGCAACCAGCGGTCACAAGTTATGAGCAATATGAGATTAATACTCAAAAGTACTTTTTGGGTGAGTTTGAACTGGTTATTCGACGGGAAGACACGTAGGCATCAGTTGGAGTGAGCTGCCCCCCACCCTTGGAAAAAATCAAATGAACTGAACTATGACCAGCAGACAACTGTAACATCATTAAACCTGAACCAATGAAGACCTCTCTGGGTGTTATTTGTGTACATTGTGACATCATCAGTGTTATTTTTGTTAACTGAAACTGTGTATAAGCTCCCTGAACCAGTGTCTTCTTCCTCTCTTCCTGACAACAGACAACATGACTGTAACTGAACCTGGGCCCAGGGGAAGTGCTGGCTTAATGTAATGTATTCGGGTTATGCATTCCTGTTTATTATAATGTCTTTTATACATCTTAATGGCTTCCTGTAAATCCTGCTATCTTTTGCTATTAAATCTCTTTGTGCGTTGGAACTACAATAATCGCATTGGACAATGTTTATTGGTAGCGTTAAAAATGAACATAACAATAGACAGGTACCTGAGAATTGAGGTACCTGTCACTAGTAATGAAGTCAAAGACAAAACCTACAAAGCCGCTTAACAGCATATACGTCATCAGACACTCAATCACCCAACTGCTACACAGGTGGAGCATCTTATGGAGGAGGCAGCCTGAGCTACTCTCTTGCCTGTGGAGGAAAGTTAGGAGGCATAGGTTAGCAGTTAATTTTCAAAAGAATATTTTAAATCGTTAATATTTGTCAAATAAGCCCAAATCCTATGACTTTGAATTTTTGTATGTAAAATAATGTATGATTGTTATTTGTGTCCACCTCCAACACCCCCGCCAGAAGACAAAAATTGCTATGAAAATGATATTGATAATGTTAAGATTAAAACTGTAAGCAAATAAAATAATCTGATAAATTATTAAAATATTAGCAATATTTTTTTAATAATTTATTATTAAAAAGCTTGCTCAAGGTTTTATGTAAGCTATGTTTCTGAAATAAATATATCTACAATGTAAAGCATGCAATAAAACAGTACATTACTTATTGATTTACTTTTAAAAAAGAAATGTTAACTAGGTGTGCCATACAGCTGTGCAACTCAAAAAATATTTTGAGACTCTGTTTCACAGAGCAGCACCACAGAGAGCATGCCACACAGGCGGCCCATGCCTTGGTGCAGGTGGTGCCTGAGGAGGAGAGCCAAGAGAAGGAGATGCCTGGTGAGGTGGTGGTCAAGGAAATGGTGGTTAAGGAGGAAGGACAAGTGGAAATGGGGCAAAAGGAAGATGCTGAAGAAGAGGAAATGACCTTGGTATTGAATGGTCCATCAAGGATGAACCTGGATGAAGTTATCTTATCCTATATGAAAACTACGTTTATTTATGTAAGCATAACACTGTAGGCCTTATATGAGTCAATGTTGGACAAGTAACTTCAGAGAGTGTGCATTAATTTAATTTTATTATCATATATTTTCACCTTTTGCCCAAAAAAATAAAACAAACTGTAATTACTTACACACTTAAATTTTTGCAAATAGCAAGACAATTACATTCTGTAAGACACATACAGCAAATGTGTCAAAGTTGCGTAACTTATAGGGGCATATTCAGTTCGTTTTTTTCCGTGCCTCAGAAAAACTATTACCGTTAATACGGTAATAGTTAGCTGGATTTCAGCTCACGACTCAGGGAGCTGCGAGCTGAAATCCAGCGAGAAAATTACCGTATTAACGTTTTTTCCGCGCACGCTTACTGTAATAACGGTAATTGTGCGCGGGCCTCGAGATTTTTGCCGTTTCCGCTGAGATTGAATATGCCATATAGAGGTTTCCTCAAATTCTGGGCACGGGAAAAGACTTGGGGGTATATTTACTAAACTGCGGGTTTGAAAAAGTGGAGATGTTGGCTATAGCAACCAATAAGATTCTAGCTGTTATTCTGAAGGATGCACTAAATAAATGAAAGCTAGAATCTGCTTGGTTGCTATAGGCAACATCTCCACTTTTCAAAACCAGCAGTTTAGTAAATCTAGCCCTTGATGTCTTCTGCTCTATAAAGTAGAATTATGAATAACTGTTGCTTTTATGCATAAGTATATAATGGATGACTATATAATCCAAAAAGATATAGGAAATAACAACATATTTGAGAATTTAAAAAAAAATAAAATAACCACAAACGTCATATCTACTGTGTATTTAGCACAGTTTTTTTAATGCAAAGAAATTATTATTTTCATTTCTTCCTATCCACATATGTTGCATATAAGGAAATCTCTCCTTCGTGACAAAGGGAGATGGTCCCTCACATACCTGGATGGCATCCACTGCAAATTGGAGGTCATGCAGGATAGCCTGGGTCATCTCATGCATGTCTATTTTTTCAAAAAATATAATAGTTTATTTTAAAAAAATGTCTTTAGAAAATTATTTGCAAATAAATATTTTATTTTTTGATCAAATCTGAATATTTCATTGTCCATACTTCATATGATTTTAATCAAATGAAGCGGACGCAATTGTAGTAAATAGTGTGATTAGTTTTAGATGCTAGTGTTGCAGCGACAGTACCCTATAGATCTACCTAATAAGGTGTTAATAGTAAAGGTAAATACTAGGATATTGACATCACCTCTTCAGCTGTGGTGAGCATGAGACACCCTACATAAGTTTCATTAATTTAAGGTGTGCTTTACTCCTGACCTAGTTGGATCTTTGAAGTTTTACAGTCCCTCCTATTATATGCAGTGATAGAGTTTTACTCTGGCCTCCTCTACAGTCTCCTCTCTGGGATTCTTCAGTTTTCTGATTACAGCTTCTATTCTGTCTCTATTACCCAGCCTGATGATATACAAAGACTTTTGACTCTGTACCCTGCAAACAACATTATTTCTCCAACTCAGCATTCCAGCATCCTGCTTACTGTAACTTCTCTCTGTGAAAATAGCATATTGAACTTTGAACAGCTGGCTAGAAAATAAATCTTTCTATATTACTCTGCTTGCTAGACTCTTTCCAGTTGCATTTGGACATTGGCTGTCTCCAGGTAGGTCAGGAAGATTGGATATGTTTTGTTACCAAGATTGCATCTTGTGATTACTGTGTGTGCTTCTACAAATCTGTGCCTTAATTAGTCTGTGTGAAGCACTTCAGACTGACAGTGTTGCTGGAGATCATTTATTCATTACAGCTGTCAGAGACTGCTATTACTACAAACTTTGTTCTATGTTTACAAATCAGTAGAAACCTGTGTTTTCGGTAGAGATGTTCACTGACTCCCATGTTTTGGTTTTGGCTTTGGATCTGTATTTTTTAGAGAAATAGCTAAAATATGCTAAAATCACATAAATGTTTTCTTTTTCTATATTATTATTAACATCAATAACAATAATTTCCAATTATTTCCAGTCAATTTTGAACACCTCACAGGTCACCATATAATTTTCATCCCATCCACTTTCGGAGACCGGCTGCAGCGAGCTGGCTGGATGCTAAGCGTAAGCCACAAACACACAGCAGTTCATAGTTCATCTAGGAAACATTGCCACACAGCAGTGGCAGAAAAGAAAAGTGGTGCTAGATGGAATTGTCCTTGGGCCCTCCCACCCACCCTTATGTTGGATCTTAAAAAGGTCATGCACACTTTAACAAACCAAGCACTTCTGGAACAAGAAGTGCCACTATTGTGACACAAGTGCTTGGTTTGTTTTAACCCCCACAAAACAAGCTAACAATGGGCTTAACTAAGCAAACAGTGTTGTTAATGAACTCTACTGTGACAAGTCATGCACCAGTGGAAGCAGTTCTTGCCATTGATAAAAAAAATAAACATTGTCATGTTTGGACATAAGACCAAAAAAACTTATGTGTGGAATTATTTTTACCCAAATCCTGACCACAGCTGTCTAGCCATTTGTAGCATTGTAAAGCCACAGTCAGTAGAGGTAGGGACTTTAACCATCTAGGAACCTCATTCATGTTATGCCATTTGAAGCGAGTTCATGGAAAGCTCTTGGGAAAATCAGAAACTTAAGCTAACAAAATAACAACAAGCAGTTCAGCCTCAGCTACCTCTCTTCTCTCAGCTAGATCCCAGCACCTGCAATCTACACCCCCAATACCTTCATCAGCAATATCCTCCCTAGTGATCAGAGTTAGTCCTGCATCCAAGTTGCTAAGGTGAGATGACTCCTTCCCGATCCAGGATTCCTCAGAAAAATCCTTGAGAGTTAGACCCGCTGTTGCTGCTCCCGCTGCTGGGGGTGCATATTCAACCCAGAAGCAGACCAAGACGACTACTAGTAGTTTACAACAATTGATGGTTAAGCAATCCTTTGCAAGAGGAAGCTGTCACCCAGTCGCACATCAGATCACAGGCACCATGGCGACTATACTAGTATTAGATCTGCGTCCTATATTCACCGTTAATGTAGCAGGATTTAGACAGATATTTGAGGTCCTTTGTCCCCGTTACCAAATTCCATCTCAACACGATTTTACTAGACAAACAATTCCTCACCTGTATCAGGAGGTTTCAAAAAAGAAAATTATTGGGCTACAAAATGCCATTCTACCGACTGTACAATTGACCACAGATATGTGGACAAGCGGAACTGGGAAAACTAAAGATTATATGACTGTGACAGCCCACTGGGTTGATTAATCGCCTTCAGCAGCAGGAACAGCAGCAGCATCTAACAAACAACACCAGATCTTTCAGAGGCAGGCTACTCTGTGTATTATCTGCTTCACTAAGAGGCATACCACTGACAACCTGTTTGAAAAACTAAAGAATGTCATTGTAACATGGCTTATCCTGCTTGGACTCTCCTGAGGATATGTGATTTCTGATAACGCCACCAATATTGTAAGAGCATTAAAGCAGGGGGATTTCTATCACATTCCCTGTTTTGCTCTCACAGTCAACTTGGTGGTACAGAGCTTTTTAAAAAATGACAGTGACATTCAGGAGATGCAGTCTGTGTCCCGTAATTTTTCGGGTCATTTTCGGCATTCTGGAACAGCATGTAGGAGAATGCAGCAGCTGCAAGAAGAACAGAATTTGAGGGGGAATGTACTTTAGTCCAGCACAGTGGAGAATACTTTTCGTATTGTGCAAGGTGCTTAAACCACTCAAAGTAGTCATCTGTGAAGAGAGTGCAGACACTGTTAGCTTAAGTCATGTTATTCCGCTAATTAGTCTTTTTGAGAAGCCGCTAGAGAAATTGAAGGAGGAAATTAAACAAAGCAATACCCCTAACTATGTTGGACTTGTAGATCAAGTACTTTATTCGCTTCACCAGGATCCAAGAGTTATCAACATCTTGAAATCTAATTACTACATTTTGGCAACTGTACTTGATGCTAGGTTTAAGAGCTATGCCTTCTCTTTCTTTCCAACTGACCCAGATCTCAAGAGATGCAATAAGCTCCTGGTCAGCAAGCTGACAGCTCAAGTGGTATATGACACAACAATGTCTCCTCCTTCAGTTTCTCTGGTAACTGCTGCTAGGGAAAAAACGTAGCTTTCCCAAGACACCCAGTGGTGCTGCAGATGAGTCAGCACATTTTGACATTTGGTCTGGTCTAAAAGAATTGCCCCAAAAGCTCTGCCGTATAATGAACTACAAATTCCACAAGGAAGGCCATCACCGGCAATTACATCAAAGTACACAGACTTCTTTGATGGTGGATTCCAGTGGGGATGAATTAATATTGTTTGAGGATGATGTACACACTGATGAGGGTGAGTATGAGTGTGAGGATGATGACAGTGTAGATTGCAGGTGCTGGGATCTAGCTGAGAGAAGGGAGTTAGCTGATGCTGGTATGCTTGTTAATATTTTGGGTAGAATGACATGTTGGCAATTTTATGTTTTTCTAAAGTAAACTTTAACCTTTATTAGAGAAGTCTGTGCGACCAATGGCACTGAGACTGGAGAGTGACAAGAACAATTTGACTAGAGACTGGAGAGTGACAAGGACACTGCCAACCCTCCTGTTTCTGTATGAGCTATGGCACAATAGAATGAAACTGGAGAATTTGAAGAACACTGAAAGCCCTATTATTACAATTTCTGTTTCAGCACTGAACCCTGCCACCTTTCCTGTTCTGGGTGAGCTATGGCAGAGTAAAATGTGACTGGAGAATTTTAAAAACACTGTCAGCCTTATTATTTGAATTTCTGTTTTAGCACTGAACAATGCCACCTCTCCTACTTCAGTGTGAGCTATTTCTCTGTAGAATGGCACTGGAGCCTTTGAAAAACACTGCCAGCCCTATAATATTTCTTTCAGGACTAAACACTGCCACCTTTCCTATTTCTGAGTGAGCTATGGCACAGTAAAACAATGCCAGTCCTATCATTTGAATTTCTGTTTCAGCACTAAACACTGCCACCTCAGAATTAATAATATTTACATTTATAATTTAGATGTATTTGTACATATGGCATAATATAACTTATATTATCATATCCTTATTTATTTTTATATTATTTTTAATTCCCTTCTTTCTTATTAAATACTTTATAATGTAGTCCTCTGAATATCAGAGATGATTGATTTTGTGAAAATGTTTCATATTAATGACAAACCTTTATAGAACTAAAAAATAAGAGTTTCCAGCGCTATTGATATTGTCCCCACAGAATGAATGAAATGAATTATACTTAATTTTTTCCTAAAGTATATATTCTTTCTTCAATACTTCTTATGGTGTTCACTGTTTAAAGACTTTAAAATAGTGTCTTAAAATAAATTCTGTGTGCAAACCTTCACTCTGATATTGGTGTGTTTCATTTTTCCAATCAGTGCACCTTGATGGGAATTCACTTCTTCCTTCACCGTGAATTCACCAATTGTGATTGCACTTAAACAAAACTTTGTATCAAAATTCCTGTTGGCATCTCTCTCCCAGTAATTCTTATGCTCGGTTACATTTCTTCCCAGATGTATTTGATAATCAATCATATGTGGGGAAACAGAAAGCAGAGCAAATCTGTTTCAATATTGTTGAATAATATTGTGCTTTAATATAAATTAATACTTCATCTCATAGCTAAAAATCATAAAACATAAAAATAAAATCACTCTGAAAAATTTGTACTAGAGACTACCTACCAGATGGACCAAGAAACGTTTGTGATGTCAATGATAAACCTTTTTATAATTATATTTGCAGTCCACATAAAGTGGACATTTATAGCATTGATTTCTCCCCTAATGCAGAGGTGCTCAAAGTCAGTCCTCAAGAGCTACCAACAGTTCATGTTTTCAGCATTTCTTTAATCATGCACAGGTGAGCTAGTCTATTTTTCTGGGTCAGTAATTATTCCACCTGTTTCTACAGATAGAAATCCTGTAAACATGACCTGTTGTTAGCTCTTGAGGACTGGGATTGAGCACCTCTGCTCTAGTGTTTGAGAAATTGTGAATTGCGTATACTTGAAGTCGGAGCATGCACATTTAGGGATTATGTTTGGATTCGTTTTACAGGGTTCCTGCACTTATGATGGGGCATGTGCCGGAGACTTTACCTTGCACATGCAAGTATTTCCCATATTTGCAATTGAGGCCTAGGATCAGGGCTGGATTTACCGCTAGGCAACCTAGGCACCTGCCTAGGGCCTAGTGGCTCTCGGGGGGCACAGTTGGGGGGCACAGGAGCAATTGAAAAAAAAAATATATATAATTTTTTTGGCCCCTCCCGCAACTCGTGCGGGGGGGGGGGGGGGGGGTGCCGCGAATCGGGGGAGGGGGGGGGGGGTCGGATGCCGCGAGTCGGGGGAGGAGCCACATGGGGCTAGTGTGGTGGCTGGTCTCCTCCCTCCCTGGCCTGCTGTGTGTCACATGGGACATGCACTACATCGCAAGTGCCGTCCCATGTGTGAAGGGGATGAATACTCCACAGCTCCTACAAGGAAAAAGGTAAGTTGGGGGAGGGGTGGGGTAGTATATTAAGTGTGTGTGTGTCCCCACTGCGTCCTGGTATTGTGCGTGTGTGTCCCCACTGTGTCCTGGTATTGTGCGTGTGTGTCCCCACTGCGTCCGTGTATTATGTGTGTGTGTCCCCACTGCGTCCGTGTATTATGTGTGTGTGTCCCCACTGCGTCCGTGTATTATGTGTGTGTGTCCCCACTGCGTGCGTGTATTATGCGTGTGTGAGGGGCCACTGCGTGCGTGTATTATGTGTGTGTGAGGGGCCCATGTGTGCGTGTATTATGTGTGTGTGAGGGGCCACTGTATGTATGTGTGAGGGGCCACTGTGTGTGTGTGAGGGGCCACTGTGTGTGTGTGTGAAGGGGGGGGGCCCAAACCGATATCTTGCCTAGGGCCCCATGAGGTGTAAATCCGGCTCCGCCTAGGATGACAGTATGTTTCACCTCTAGTGCGTTCTTTATTCAGGGAATAGATACATGTGATGAAAGTATTCTAATATTAGAATTAATTTTATTCTTATTTATTTGAAATGCTTTTAATTTTTTGATATATTATTTGATCTCTTTGTTTTTTTCACGTCAATTTATTTGATGCTTCAATTATATAACTCATTTTTATGCAGCAACACAGTGAGTACTATAAGTTTGTTTGTTTTCTTTTTAACATGCAGTACACTTCTGCACTGGATCTATCATTGAATTTGCTTATTCATAGATATAGACAGACTTCACAATCTTAATTATAAACAAGCTCTGTATAATAGCTGGTCTTCATCATCATCATCACCATTTATTTATATAGCGCCACTGATTCCGCAGCGCTGTACAGAGAACTCACTCACATCAGTCCCTGCCCCATTGGAGCTTACAGTCTAAATTCCCTAACATATACACACATACACAGACAGACAGAGAGAGAGAGAGACAGACAGACAGACAGACAGAGAGACTAGGGTCAATTTTCATAGCAACCAATTAACCTAGCAGTATGTTTTTGGAGTGTGGGAGGAAACCGGAGCACCCGGAGGAAACCCACGCAAACACGGGGAGAACATACAAACTCCACACAGATAAGGCCGTGGTCGGGAATTGAACTCATGACCCCAGCGCTGTGAGGCAGAAGTGCTACCACTTAGCCACCGTGGTCTTTGCATTTGACATAAACAAACATACAAACTTCTCAAGCTACCGAATTTAGGTTGCAGGAGGTACAAAATAATGATAAATAGATCTAACTGCAAGAAAGTTAATGTTTGTATTTTTCACACTCTAAACTATTGTAATTATTTAAACATCATGTAAATATTTTTGTTTTTAATTATATTATGTCAGGATCGGAACATGAGCTGTGTCCTCAGCTGCTGGGATGCAGGCAGTCTATTAGTGCAGTAATCACTAAAGTGGGCTCAGATCTGCTGAAACTTTCTGATTGGCTCTGTCCTTTATAGTGCAGGGATTCCAGTCTATCGATGCTGGTGACAATTGTTGCCTCGTTGTATATGTTACTCATCCTAGTTCCTTGTCTTACTGCTGCCTGGATTTTGAACACTGCATGGATACAGACTTTTGCCATACTGACTGCTGCAAGGACCTAGAAATCTGCTTGGATACTGACATTCTCTAAACTGACTGCTGCGTGGACCTGAAACTCTGCCTGGACTCCAACCTCTGCTAGGCTGACTGCTGTGACTAACATGTTTAGTCCTGGGGGCAATTGAGTAACAGTGAGCGTATGTCCCTTTCTATGGGAAAGGGAGCTGCTATAGGTGAAGACATGTGTAGCCAAGGAAGGGCTAGAAGATGAACAGCACACTGAATGAGGAGCCCCCACCTGGAACCGCTTCCTTAACTCAGAATGAGTTATGGCAGAATTGGAATCGTTGGATACTCCACCAGAACTCAAACCAAGCACCCCAATTGGAGCCACCAGTGGATGCTGCCATAACTCTAAAGGGGCTGTGCTGCACTGCCTACTGGGAGCCTAATAGACCAGAACAGGCAACCAGCCCTCCAGAGACTGTAAACACCTCAGGTTGCTAACAGGACTCAGGGGCTTAACAAAGGCCTACATGAATATATTTACAAAGGTGGCCCCAATATTTCCTTAACTCAGTGACCTAACTATGGGTGATAAATTAACAGCTCTTTATCTTACTTGCATTTACTACAACACACAAAATGGCAACTATGGGAGAATATACAAGATGGTTGACTACAGAGGCCTAGTATCTGATTTTAGTTGGTGGGCATAGACTAATCCTGACCTGAAAGTGCCCCACAGGCCTAGCCTAAATACTGCAAAATGTGCCTTTAGACCTCAGCCTGACTATCTGGTGCCACAGGCCTATGCCTGACTAAAGATATATAATCTGTTCCAGGAGATCTGTGTCATCCTCTGCTGGTCTTCTAGGCAAGGACTCCCTGTGTTGACTGCGGTGTTCTCTCTGTGTCTTCAGGCTTGAACCCAGCATCATCAGGCTTGATCCTGGCATTTCCAAACTTGACTGCACCATCCTGGATATTCCTCTCTCAGTTCGCCTTTTTCCACTGCTGCCACTGCCCTTGGATGTCCCTCAATGTCTACCTCTCTCTGGCACCATCACAAAACTGTCACTTGCGCAGCCCAGACCAGCTATATACTAGCCGTCGGGGGCCCATAATGTTGTTAAGATGGCCCTGATTACTGTAGAACTAGCTAGATGCAGTTAAGGCTCACTCTGCCCAATTCTGATTTGTGATTCCCTAATCAGGGGAATGCAGGGTACATATACATCACCTTTACTAATTGCTCTTTATTATTTTAAAATTGTAACTAATACATTGATAGTACAATATATATGTATTTTGTTCCCCTGTCATTATTATACTTATATGATGTAAATAGCACATTTTTATTGAAAAACACATCTCCTACACACCTACCACCTTTGCCCTGAGCGGATAAAGCATTTTAAAAAATCCCAGCCTCTGTGTGTCTCCAGACTTATCTGCATTTAGTTTCTATATATTGGGGGAATTTTTCAACATTCAACTCAATTTCTCAAGCAATTTAAAAAGTTTTGATGATTTTCAGATTGATTATTTGCATAGGAATGATTTCTTGCTGAGCCACTTCCATATCAAATGCATTTATTACAATTGTTTTTATACAACAAGTCAGTTTTGATGTCTATTAAATAGGATTGGTATTTAACTGTTTTTATTTTCAATCGAGATTCTGTATTTGTGCACAAAAGAAAAAGCCTTGTGTTATGAATCTAAACCATGATCAGTGAATAAATAAAGATAAAATACATACAATGTGGCAGCCTCCATTGGTATGTACCTGTTTGTGAGAGTAGTATCTAAAATGGATCACAAAAGAAAAAAGAGCCACCAAGATAGTGTAGTACATAAGGATGAAACCAAAATTAATTGATAATAAAGATAACTGCATACACAATATATATAAGTGTGCTTATCTGAAACAGTGTCAAGATCATTGTTAAACATGGTCTCATATGAAGAAAGGTATCTCCAATAAGATGTAGAATAATTCATTTTTTAGTCTTGTATATTATGCTTAAATAGTATTGATGCCCTAAAAAATATTATTAGGATTTGTAGCCATTAAATAAATAGAGATAGGTTATCCCTATCCATCCCATTCTTTTGAGGTTCCAAATACACCTTCCTAATTCATACTATCAGCAAAACATATGAGAAACTCAACATATTGTAGTATATCTTTTAAAAACCTATTTAATCAAGAAATATAATAAAATGCTCTACATAAAAACAATATTGCAAGGCTTCTCTCTAATACTTAGGAAGAAAGGTAATCTCTGACCAAGAGAAACTTTCTATCTAAGTAGCCTCAAAAGGTATGATGTCCCAGTGAAAGGGACCCTACGCGTTTCATCCCAGTGGAATTCCTCTAGGGGTAGTTTTGTTGTCTTTTAAATAAGATAGGCAATTAACTGTTTTTGCTTTATATTTGTGTGACTCAAACAATTTTACTCTAATATACAATATATATTTTGTTCCAATGTTACATCCTTTAAACAAAATCTGTTCTGTCCTGACAATAGTGATGGTAAATTTTGCTTAGGAGATTATTCTGTATAGTATTTATGGGTGGCATTTATGTTACAATAAACATGTATTTATTGTATTTTCTAGGAGCTTACTTACTTACAGCAGCTTTTCATCTGTTTACTTGGCAATCAGTCTGTCATAGTGGAGATAAATTGGGTTACTGTGCAGGAGCTCCTATACAGTACCCATACAAAACATTACAAAATGTATGCCCCAGCATTCTGTTCCTCAACCTGCCGAACATAACGGGACATTCTGACATTGAATTGTCGCTATGTAGAAATTACTTCATTGTAACCACATCATCTCTCTGCCGGGTGGAACATAAGTGGCCCCACAAAATATATATTAGCAAAGAACTTTGGTGGAAAATCCATCTCAATTTTAATAAAATGATCCTAACTTGATCTTTTTTTAAAAAGTCATTGCAGATATGAGTTAACATTTATTTAATTATGAATTTTGAGTCAACATCATAAATAATAATAATCATTTTATTCATATAGCACTTTTCTCCCAGTAGGACTCAAAGCACTTTACATTTGCAAAATAAAAAGACATGGTAAATATAAACTTTTTAATTATTAACCAAATACAGAAAAATAGAGCGAAGCATTAGGTATTATAAAGGGTTGGGTACGAATTTCCGATGGTAGAAATACCGACGGAAATAATACCAACATTAAAATGTCAACAGGCAAAATCTGTAATGGCATTGCTTTTTTAATGCCGGCATTGTGACTGTCAGCATTTTTACTGCAGGCAATCACAATGTCGGTATTTTATCCATGTGAGTGAAATTTACATGATAGGATTTTGACTCTTTGCATTTTTTGTGTTTGTCATATTTCCATTGGTTTTTCTACCACTGGAAATATGACTACCATCGATTATAATAGTAGGTGCATTAATGAAATGTTTGATTAAACAAGTAAGTCTTAAAAGAGGCCTCCTGGACTGTGCAAGGCAGCAAGTTCCTTAGAGTAGAAGCTGCAAAGCTAAAGCTTGGGCCCCATTTGAAATATAGGAGTTTCTAGGTACTGATATTAGTCCTTCAGCTACGGATGAACAAGTGAGAGGATAGAGAATCAGAAGGTGCTTCTAGTGTCTTGGACCCTGTTTATGTAGGTCTTTGAATGTTAATCTTCAACCAGATCCGCCATCTGACAGGTATCCAGAGAAGGGAATGGAGAAGCGTTGCTACATGGCAGCAGCAGGGATGGTAAATTCATAGCCCAGCTGATGTATTTTGTACCAGCTGCAGGTGGTGCAATTCTTTTTCTGGGAGACCAAGGTAGAATACATTGCAATTGTCCAAGTATGAGGATACAAATGCATATATGAAGATCTTCTGAGGAATCAAATGCTTGATTCTGCCAATGTTCCTCAGATGAAAGAATAAAGATTTGATTGAGACTAATACCTGGGGGTAAATGTATCAAGCTGCGAGTTTCCAGCAGGTTTGCAAAGTGGAGATGTTGCCTATAGCAACCAATCAGATTCTAGCTATCATTTTGTAGAATGTACTGAATAAATGATTGCTAGAATGTGATTGGTTGCTATAGGCAACTTTTCCAATCTATATTTGTATACAATGAATTAATAAGAAAAAAATACTACATTTCTTTTATTCTGCAAATTTTTGTGTTTTTATATTTTTATATTTCATTTTTATACGCATTATTAACCTGTTGCTTGTTTAGGCAATATCCGTGCTTGCTCATATTTTTTTTACTGATATTCATGTTTTTTTTTTTTCTAAAACGAATGGTATTTTCCTCATTGAATATGACATATTCCTCAAAAATAATCTCAAAGTAATTTTTCTCACTTTTAAGTATGCCACTTTATTACAATACACATCTGAAATGATACATTATAGCTGTTACCCTCATTAAACACAAGTTGTTCAGTAAAGATTTCTTACATGTGTCTGTGTTTTTCTTTTTGCTCTTTTTTTGTGCAAAATGTATCTATTTTGCAACCCCCATCATGTTTATTTTATGGTGATGTTATATTATTTTATTAATATTTACCTAACTTATGACAAAAAATAATGAAACAAAGGTTGATGCATTCAGTCTTGGTGGTAGGGACATTAGGATTTCATCTACATCATTTATTTATATAGCGCCACTAATTTTGCATTGCTGTACAGAGAACTCACACAAGTCCCTGCCCCAATGGAGCTTACAGTCTAAATCCCTAACACGCACACACACACACACACACACACACACACACACACAAGGGTCAATTTGATAGCAGCCAATTAGCCTATTAGTTTGTTTTTGAATTGTGGGAGGATACTGGACTGCCTGGAGGAAATCCATGGAAACATGGATGATCATGGTCAGGATTTGAACTCATGACCACACTGCTAACCACTAAGCCACCATGGATATCTTACAAGTATGGGTTTGATTCATTAGTTTATGAAGCAACCAACAAGCCTTCGATTGCGGAAAAACAATATAATCTATCAGCGGTAAGATTAACCCACCAGGGATATTCTATGGGAAATGTATTAATTAATGATTATTTATATAGTGCCTACATATTACTTTACAGATATATTTAATGATTCACATCAGTCCCTGTCCCAGTGGAGTTTATAATCTATATTCCCCACCACACAGACACACTAGGATTCATTTCATCAGAAGCCAATTAACCTAGCAGTATGTATTTGGAGTGTGGGAGCAAACTAGAGTACCCAGAGGAAATCTCACACAAACAGGGAGAGCATACAAACTCCTAACAGATATAGTCATGGTCAGAATGGAACTCATGATTCCAGCACTGTGGCAGAAATGCTAACCACTGTGCAGCCATGAATATTACATTTACTGCTTCCCCCACAGAGGTAGGTGTAGAATATGACCTTAAGCTGACCTTAAGCTGTAGGCTGGGGGATGCTACCCTGCTCAGTCCCTTATCAGGTCCAATGGGGGTTAAAAATGTATGTGGGGGGTATATTATAATACCATACTTATAAAACAAGGACAGTGGTATAGTAATAATATGTTTTTATTCTTAAAATTATTTAATTCTCCTTCTTAGGGGACAGGCTATATCCCTAAGATATAACGAAACTTGCTACATTTTAAGGTGGTAGTTTCATTCACCATGTTTGGATTGAATAATTCCAGCAACAGACACCACTGATGGACACCGAAACTTGGGGAGGAGGGGTAATAGTTGGCTTGCAGAGAGTTGAACAACAAGTGATAAGATGCAATGACAGCATTTATCTCAAAAACGCTATATTTTGTAATAGGGACAGCTAGGTATTTGATGTAATATTGTAGCAGTCCAGCATAGCAATAGGACACATAAAATGCTATTGTAAATCAGATATGATAATGAGCTAAGGAAAATGTCTAGTCTAGGAACCTCAGTAAATTAATGTAGGGCTCTTGGAAACAGTGAGAGTTAAAGGCATCAGACCCTCTCGTTCTCTAAAAGCTGATTTTTTTTATCTGCAGAGAATACTCAAAATGAAAAAGGGATACCCCTTAGGAATGTTTTCAATTACTGAAGAAAAACTTAATATATTCAATTTCAAGTTTTTTATTTTACCAGTCCAGTTTTCTTGCATCAATCTGCAAAAGAGAGGCATTTTTGAATTTCTACAATGAATTTGTAATCATAGTAACAGTGGAAGCATTTGCCATGTTTATTCTAGAAACCAGTAATAGGTGAGATGAGTGAGTGAAAATTTTTGCATGCGTTAGGTAACAGGTTATTTCACGGAGGTACGAAATTCCAGCAATTAATTCTTCAAGTACCTCTTTTGCATCATAAATTTGCATTTCAAGGAATTGAAAGTCTTTGAATAGAACTGGGACAGTGATTTAATTCAGCAACTCTCTGTGGTTGGGGCAGGACGAGGAACTGAAAAAATGTTGCTTATCTCTAGACATAAAATGTGATGATCAGATGTGACAGAGACACTTCTACCTGGACAGGAAACTTAGGCTGGGTACACACTACAGAATTTTCTGACAGCGATTGTACCTACAACTGAAGTTCCGATCAATCGGTCAATTCATCTGTAAACACTATACACATTTGAAACGATTTTTGCACAATTAACAGTCCGGCCAGCGATTTTTTTTATCTGTCACAACATCGTCTCAAAAGATTGTGGCTCCATACACATTGGAACGATATATATGGCCTCCCTGCAGCAATATGCCAAATAAATTTAAATAAAAGGCTGAACATCACTGGCAAAAAACTCCCACAAACCCAGATTCCGGAAAAGGAAATACCGCATCGCCATTCATCTATACCACATCTTTGTGTAAGTGTACATTCATTCACAACTGCACATTTAATATGGTTTATTTTAACATAATGGCCACAATTGAACAACAGCAAGCTTGTAAAATTTTGCTACTTACTATGGCAAGAACACTGCAAGCACAGACCCGGAGGGAAAGAAGAAGAAAGCTGTACAGAGCATTTTAATAGCAGCCAATTAACCTACCAGAATGTTTTTAGAGTGTGGGAAGAATCCGGGGCACCCAGAGGAAACCCACGCAAACACGGGGAGAATATATAAACTCCACACAGATAAGGCCATGGTCAGGAATCAAACTCATGGCCCCAGTGCTATGAGGCAACATTGACCAGATAGCTCAAACAACATGCTTTTATTTCTATTCAACCTTGGGCGAGTTTCAGTTTCTGTTGAAACTCAGAGGAGTTGTGCTTAAAATCCGTCGAGTTTGAGTACAACATGGGAGTGATAGGTGTTCTGAAATCGGCACAAATCGCCAGAAATTGGATTTTGGAAAGTCAAAATCACAGGTAGATATATGTGGCGATTTTGCACTTCAATTCGCCGGTTATCTCTCACTATTTGCGCTAATTTTAAATTGCAGAAAAAAATCGCAGCTAGATACATTTATCCCCTAAGGTACACCACTATTCACTAACTGAAAACTCCACCCCCCCACCCCCCACCAAAAAAAATATATATAATGTATTCTTAAAGCTAGTAAGTTATAAATTATTATTAGGTACTTTCCCCCCACATCTTGGGAAGTCAGTAATGATAACTGTGAACCTGCAGCTCTAATAATACATCCAGGACAGTGGTCAAAGTGTAAACTTAGAGGTGGCGGTATGAAAAATGTAAAGGGAATGTAAGTAAATGGAATTTGACAGTTTTGCAGTGAAGGAACTATGAGATACACCCCTACTTCCACCACTGATCCAGGATGAATGGGAAAACATGTAACTGCAGACAGATAGAACATTTCTCTTACCAGAGTGAAAACACCATTCTGTTTCAGGAATATTTCATTATGGAGCCAGCATAGGCTTTCCACGAAAATATTCACCAGGTTTACATGCAATTAATAAAAATCCTTTTTTAGACAAACTTAAACAGCACTGCAGGTCAGATACTGTGCAGTAGAGGAAAAACAGAACCGCTTTTACATAACACCATGTGCTATGACTAGCTGAACTCAAATAAACACGAAACAGACGTATATCACATTTGCATAATTGCAAAAACGACTTAAAAATGAAATAAAAATCAAAACAATTAAGATCAAAACACATATATTGTACCATGTATTTCAAGTAGCAAAGGGAGAAATATGTTTCATTAATATTATTTAAACTACAACACTATGAATGTCTGTATTTAACCCTTCTGAGTGTATGGTGTGTAGTCAGTAAATCTGCACCGAGCCTTGTCTATCCAATTTCTTAATAGTATTTTCTCCTTCTTGGCATTAACTCCTGCATCTACATGTTATTAAATAACAAAGTAACACATCTAGCAATATCATTAATATAATGCCTGATATCATCCTGTTAGTAACTGAGGAGTTGAAGGACTTTGAAACTTTAAGAAAACTGCAGTAATTACAAATCACACACTTGTAAATACCTTCTACAGAAAGTCTATTTCTTTGTAGCATACATTTGCCTTTTACATAAAGCCTGATATATTTTTCCTCTGATAAACATAAATATGGGTGATTCCATCATAAGATCATATAAGATTGGATCCAAACACAGGAAAGTCCAGACTGCACTATGTATTGATCATATTCTACTTGGTCAAAATGGCTAAGAAGTTAATGACTAACTCCACCAAAAACAAATCAAGAAGTGTTATTTGACTATATATATATATATATATAAACCGCCCTCACGTATTATGGTTTTGGATCTGTATTTTTTATTTTATTTTTTGAAATAAGTGCTAAAAAATGATAAAATCACATAATTTGGCTCTTTTTTTTTGTTACTACATTATTATTAACCTCAGTAACATTAATGTTCAGTCATTTCAAGTCAATTTTTGTCAAGTGACAAGAACACTGCTACCCCTCCTGTTTCTGTATGAGCAATGGAACTGAGTAATGGCACTGGAGACTGGAGAGTGTCAAGAACACTGCTACCCATGTTTCTGTGTGGGCAATAGCACTGAGCAATGTCAATGGAGAGTGACAAGAGCACCGCTATCCCTGTTACTGTGTGAGCAATGGCGCTGGATCTCCTGGGGAGGGAAGTACTTATGATATTCAAAACCCGCGAGATCCAACGATGCAACAATGACGTTTTGCCTCGGTTCAGATCCGAGGAAGTGGGAAAGTCCCGCGCCGGCTCGGTATGCGGATTGGCGATGTTCGGGTGGTCGGTCTTCAGAAAACAGAGCCTGAGCATCTCTAATGTAATTGATATAGATTGACAAACTGCAGACCACATACCTGAATGGGTTCAGAGAGGTTATTTATCAAAGCACCCTACCCGTGAAGACTATAGCCACAGTAGTCTTCATTGGGGGCCTTCTGAGAAGCTTCCCTGTACAAACCATGATGAAGCTTATGTATCATGGACATCAGTGCTACAAGCACCGCCACTGTCCTCCACATGCTAACACTTTCTCAGGATGGCGTTAACTGGGAGACTGAACAAGAAAAAATCCTTTATTAATAAAAAAATAATTTGTTTAACTTGTTTTGGACTTTTTTTTTAAACAGATCTGGAACTGAAAGGCCAAGTCCGCAGATATTGACACCAAGTCAGGCCTGGGGAGTGGTAAGGCACCTCTTACCGCTGCTGACAGCTGCCGCAGGTGAGCTTAGCATCACTCAGCAGCCCCTTTGATATTGTGCAGTGTGATATATGGGAAGTGCGAAAAGCATCAATAAAGTGTCTTCATAACGGAAGAGTCGTGATAAATAGTCCCCTAAATACAGATACAGATTGTCATTATGCTGCCGTTTTAATAATATCTATAATATATTTTTCTCCCTTTGCTAATTAAAATGCATGAAATTAAATGTCGCAATCAAACTTATTTATTTATGTTTAATGTTTTTAATGCGTTTATTGTAATTATGCAAATGTTATGTAAGTCAGTGATTTTTTTATGCCTGACCTGCTTCACTGTTAAATTATGTCTAATAAACCAATTCTTTTAACTGCATGTGTGCCTGGTGGGTAGTCTATACTGTGTATTTATGTTGGCTACATAATTAAATATTCCTGAAAGAGATGGTTGCTTTCATTCTGTTTCATGTATAAACACTGTACCTTTTAATTGAAGTCAGGAACCTTAATAAGTTATGTCCTTTGGGTAAGCTTGGTGCGGGGCACTCCACATGCAGAATGAGTCCGCTGGGCCATGGGGAGAGAGTGCACAGCATGAGTCAACAAAATAGCACAATGCTACATCATATAGTCTCATATGCCTCTGTATACCATATGAGGACATTGGAAACTACATGGGCATTTAGACTTCCTGGTGGCATGTGAGAACATATAGAGGCAAATTGTCTCTAGTTCATTGTTAGGCTATATGTGCATATTGGTGATCTATTTACTTGTGAAACTGAATAGGGATATTTTGGGTATATGGTAATTGATGGCATGTGAGGGCAAAGTAAAATGTTCAAGGTACGCTTTACTTGCCACAGTAACGTGAGTCATTAATTGATCCCAATGATTATACTGTAATGAAATGTTTCAGGCTAGCTGGTCTATTATGTAGTATATATATTGAGAGATATGCATAATTGTGAGCATACAATGAGAGTATTAAGTTACCTTTTATTTTGCCCAGTGGAAACGATATGCTACACTGCCATAACTGGGTTTTGTTGAAGGGTGGCTTAGAATAACTACCAGAGGTTCAGACAGAGTGGTAGTAAGGTCCCATCGGGCAATAAGTAACATACTGGTCTGAGCCCCTTTCCCACCTCCATTTGTCAAAAAAACAACAACAAAACAGGTTTGGGTAATCTGGGTCCCTCAGTCCCTACTGTGCCCTTGACAGGAGTCTAGGTTGCCTAATGAATGATCCGGCTATGGGTGCAGAGAAGGATTCCACTATGGTTAGTGATGGTATGGTGTACAACCGTTTACACCCCCACTTCAAGCATTGGTTACACCAATGCAATTGGTAATTGGTTGGTGACTGAGAAAAACTGCTGGGGCGCAGAGGATGATACCATTATTGTGCCCAACACCGCTAGGGGTCCCAAAACTTGTGCTGTGTCCTCACATCATAAATTGTTATGTACAGCATTATGGATGGTAGTGTAATTGGGGTTATTGTTCACTAGCAGTTGCAATAATGAAGGTTGCTGTCTAGGTGGTAACCTCAATATACCTAATCATAAATATAAAGCAGAACCAATACGCCATTTATTTCCTTGCAAGAGATATACATACTACAATAAAATGACAAATGAAAATAGGTTCTATAGAAAATGCAACAACACAGAATGAATGGAGAAGGAAATGGAAAAATCAAGACAAGAGGAAAACATGAGGAGAGATAATGTACAGTATATAATATAGACAAAATGCTGGTGAGAGAGAGACAGAGAAAGAGAGAGGCAGAGATTAGTCAAAGGAAGATAAATAGGATGAGTTACACTGGAGTGAGGGAGAAAAGGATTGAGTGACAGGAACATCGCATCATCGAGGACTCGTGTCTGTATTTAAAGGCAGAGATCGCTATTCAGACTCCTCAAGGCATCCACAGCTCTACAAGCACAGAGGATCAGCGTGACTCTAGCACTCACAGGTACAGCAACAACTATCACATGTAACTACACTGTAACTGCAAGCTTAGGAACTCAAGTGTATTGCATATAAATTCTATTTTTTCTTATTCTTGCTGGCATTGCAATAGGAACTGTATGACATTTACTTTATAGTGTGTTATAAATGTGGATAGGAAAGTTGTCCAGTTTTGCTAACATAAGTTATTCACCACTGTGTAATCACGAAAGGGAAAGGTGCTTTATTTTCACAAATTAATGTGGACAATACCTAAAACAAATTGAATATTTGCATAATGTGATACCAAACGGAACTATTTTTTGTTCAATAGATCCAAATTAGTGAAGAAAATTTTTATAAATTAATTCAGTGCATATTTGGTGAAACTGAATAATGTGTTTTTTACAAAATGTCCAATTTTTTCACCTTACCATTATAACTACTCAGAATACTCATGATATGTTCATTTTTCCAATTAGTATCTTGCACTCATTAATGAATGAGAATATAAGGTAGCCTTGTCTTATTTGTGCATTACAGACGCTGTACATTTAAAATGATTATACCATCTTTCTGCATAATCTAATAACTCACAGAACTTTTAAATCTAAGTGTAAAACAAAGGACACCTTATCATTTATAAAACTGTGTCTCTACCTAAGCACTGATTTATGACAGAGTTTATAAATCTCATTGTAACTTTAACTATATATTTCTTACTAAGCATTTGAGTGAAATACAAGGTTACAATACTAATCTATGGAAATACATGTAACAATATTTTTGTTTCAAAAATGCATTGTGATAATGAAGAAAGAGAGTGATTAAATTCCTATTTTTCAATGGAATGTGACATACTATTTTGATAAATATTAATATTACCGTAGTTCAGATTTGTATTTTATGCAGTATTTAATATAGTGTATCACCCTATACACAATACTGATAAATGTTTTAACTGAATGCATTTTTGTAAACTGGTGCCGTGTTGTCCTCCCTGCATGTAATTCACCCCAAAATTAAGTGGTTGAGCCCTGGAGTAAAAAGGAGCATTGATAATATGTATACCATACAATAAAATAGACCTCGTAGAAAAGAAACTCATGCAATTTATAGTCACATATGTATTAATAGCTGTAACAACTTTGATTTCAAAATAATGGAAACTTAAACATACCTTGACAACATATTGAAAAAAAATGTAGATGTATAGAGGGAAATAAGTAATCTGATGGTGAAGGCATTGACATGTACTGCCCCTCCTCAGCTTAACCTGGAAAAACTATAGTGCAATAAAGACTGAACTTGTTATAAAAATTCCCTTGTGTTTGGTTGCACTCAGTGACATATTCTTAATGCAGACCTTTAGGGTGGAGTCCTTGTTAGACTAGCTGTCATTTTGTGGAATGTACTAAATAAATGGTAACTAGAATCTGATTGGTTGCTATAGGCATCATGTCCACTTTTTCAAACCCGGAGTTTAGTAAATATACCCCTAATCCTTTAATACTTTCAGTTCTAGTACTCTTTTGCCAACACCTAATAATATATGGATGAAAGATGAAAAAAGATAATGCCAACTAACAATAAGTAATTATAAATGAGATAAGTTACATAAGCAAATATAGTGTACTATATATTATGCTGCATCTTTTATATAGGTAACATCAAAGCACATCTTTGAATGTAATGCAGACTATAGATATGAGTGGAACATAAAATGTAGATCCTTTTCTTAAATGACTTGTGAGTTAAATAGTAAGTGTGGGAAATGGGAAAAGGACTGAGTAGCTTTAAAGTAGGTTGAGTACTACAATGTTCTCAGAACATGTAGATGTAGTGGATATAAATAGAAAAGTGGAGCATATATGAATAGAAACAATAAGATGCCTAATGTCATCCCACACCATGGGGTATAGATTCTAAACTGTGGGTTTGAAAAGTGGAGATGTTGCCTATAACAATAAATCACAATCTAGCTGTCATTTTGTAGAATGTACTAAATAAATGATAAGAAGAACCTGATATAGGCAACATCTCCACTTTTTCAAACCCGCACTTTAGTAAATATACCCCCATATTTTTTCCTCAAGGGGGAGATACTCTAGCCATATCTGATGTGAAACATCACATTTCCTTTTCAATGATTAATGACAATTTGGTGAAAACTACATTGACATCACTTAGAAACTAATAACTTGCACCAAACAGTTGCACAATACAACACTAATATCAAGTTACAATAGGCGACAATCTGTAAAGGACCATCCTGATAGCTCTACAAAAGTGCAGTACTTTAGAAATTGCTTAATAAATACCCAGAGCAGCTAAGCTTTGTATCCTCAGCTAAAAGTATCACAAGCCTAATTAAAGAACACCATGATGAAAAAGTTTTCTTTTTTCAGATTTAATTAAAAACTCATACTAATTGGTGCTATGGGAAGAAGCACACATTTATTTTATACTTGTATGCAGTGGTCAAAGTGAACATTTAGATGTGGTGGTATAAAAAATGTAATAGGAATGTAAGTGAATGGAATTTAATAGTTTTACAATGAAGGCAGTAGGAAAAGTAGCGGTATGGCACACCCCAACTTCAACCACTGCCTGTGTGGATATGAAAGTAAATGGTTCATTATACCTAAGACATAAGTAGATTTGAAAAGTTATCCTGTGACATATCAAACATACAAGTAAGTGTCCTGATAACTTGACAGGAGGTAAGATATGTATGCAATTGATGCAACTTTTTTTTATGTATCTCACTGTAAGTGTTTGTGGTGCATTAGGATTAGTCATTTTAGATCTAGTTTGGGTTATGTTACTGAAAGAGTCTGTTGTGCAAGGGAAAAATGCTTAACTCACAAAACCTTTTCTCAAATATTGTTAAGCTCTCAAAATATTTGCATATATAAATGTGAAAAGTAATAATATATATGTTATATAAAACGTCATGTATTTTATGTTCAGTTGTCATTTAAGAAGAAGAATGCTAAACCACCATTCCTATCACATTAGACACAACCAGCTTCTCTCTGACAACCCTGCACAGTGCAGATTGTATTGTTGGTTGTTGTCACATCTTTTGTAGTGTTGTGCATTTAATATTTCTTACTACCTCTTCTTATTTCTATATAAATATAAAGAATTATACTGTGGTGTCAACTCAAACACAGGGACAGAATACCATTCATTTATTTCTGAAAAAAAGTAGATTGATGATTAAAGATGCCTATATAGATTTACCTCTGTTCTTTAAAAGACCATTAGTCCCATATAAAGAGACTATTACGGAAGACCCCCAGATAGCAGTGGGAGCAGTCCCAAATGCTTCTGATCAGATAAAATGACAGTGCTTGCAGCTAGGGGATCCTTCTCAATGCAATGAAAAATAAAAATATTTTGACTACAGTAATAAATATATATAAATATATATTAGTTTTTAAAAGCATATTTTGATGTCAAATTTGTTATATTTGCTGAATACAGTAAGTAATCTGAGCTAAACGGTCCAACGGAAGATGAGGGATCTGGGGATTTACTTAGTAGAGGGCATTGCTCTATGGTTGTCCTTAGTACAGTTAGCAGTGTGACATTCTCTAGTAACTTACCAATGAGCATAAATATACAGAGAAATATGATTCTCTCTGTGCAATAATATACAGTATGGCTGTGTTTTACTGAACCTGAACAGAGCACAACATGTAAATACACATTCTTCCCACCACCATTTTCATGTATTTTGCTCTATGTAGGTTTCAATGAGAATATTTTCGTTTTTGTTTTAGCCTTTTAGTCTATCCAAGCAAATTTTACATTTTGTATTGGTAGAATATTATGATATCTGTATTTTAACTTTATGGGAATTAAATAGGCAAAACAATCAAATATTAAAACCATACACAATAGTTACTTTTACTGATAGTATTCCATAAATTTAGTAGAAAATATAATCAACTGCTAGCCTAAGCACAGTAATATACTTTATTCCAGGCCTGAGACTGTTATATGAACAGAAATAAATGTATAGATTAGATTATGTTTATGTGTGAAGCCAATTTTCAAGCATTAAATCTAAAGGGGTATATTTACTAAACTGCTGGTTTGAAAAAATAGCAACCAATCAGATTTTAGTTGTCATTTATTTAGTACATTCTACAAAAGGACAGCTAGAATCTGATTGGTTGCTATAGGCAACATCTCCACTTTTTCAAACCTGCAGTTCAGTAAATATACCCCTATGTCTACATGGGTGATTTTTAGTTGCACATGTATGTGCAATTAATTCATAAGACAAATTACGTAAGCTGTATCCAATAAATTCCTATAGCCCCTCAGACTAACTAGCGGCAATGCTTTCCTGGATCCATTGATTACAGGTATATTTGGCTTGTTTGATTAATCACACATAAATTGCATGTAGTAGTAACCAATATAAGAGTGGTAAGATCCATTTCAGCATTGATCTATTAGTAATGCCTTCCTTGGAAGACTCATTTTTGCCTCCAACGCAACCACATGGGTCTACCTACCTGCAAGTCTATAGCAACGTTACAGGGAATGCTCTTTAAAAAAGCAGAAGTTTCAGCTTTTCAGCTTTAAACTTTAGTTTCAATGTTCATGTAGCCAGGAAATGATTATTATCTCCGTCACTGGATCCCAAGATTGTCACTGGGCATCTTCACAGTGCACATCTGCACTAATGTGTTAATAATATCAGTCTAACAAGGATGGTCTAAAGCACCCATTATAAAACCTTAAGATTTCACCTAAAAATCAATTTTCCATGGTTTTGCCATTTAATAGCTCATATCACTCTCATATTATGAATAAATGATAGACGGTCTAAACCTCATAAATGGGCTTGTCAGTTCTAATCATTTAAATATATTGATTTCCAATTATAATTTTGTTTGTACAAAGGACAACAAACTTTGTAAATGAAAGTTTGCCGGTGCGTTTATGTCACCACTAATAAGTTGTAATAATATTAATAATTCTATTTGCAGTCTAACAAAGTCTTTCTACCTCTCTCAAATGAAGAGCCTTCCTTAAAGTATGCCCAGTCAACTCCTCTTTTGATCATTTAAATATCATGTTCTCCATGTCATCAGTTTCCATTAACTATATTGTCCTTTGCCAGTGGACAAAATGTATGTCTACCTATTCACAAACTCACATTGCCTCGACCAATCAAGCACATGTCATAAATATTCAAGACTGGCTTTTATACTGTATATGACAAATAACATAACATAATAAATAATCTCACAATACAGTGGGCTTTTTTTTATCCGGAAATGACATGGTTACAGAACCTGTGATTCCTGTGCCTCACTCGGTATGACTTAAATATATAGTAACTCCATTTCTTACACTTATTATTTAGCTTAGTACTATATTTGTAGATCTACATAAAGTACAAAACTCTTTTTCAGGAAAAGACAGGTAGTCTGATGTTTTATAGTTATAGTTTATCAACCTATTTGATTTTTAATCAACAGTGACTGCTTGGCTGTTATCCCAAAAGGTGACATAAGAAGATCTGCTAACCCAGTGTCATTGATAAGATGAAGAATTCTGCAGTTGGCCTTGCAATTCTTTTCCTGATGGCAGTGAGAACATGTCGAGGAAGCTGTCTGGAGCCACAGGACGCTGACGACTCAAGTGCACAGTTCAAGGTAGGGCGCAAAGAAAGTAAAAAAATATTATCAATAAGTGTTCAGAGTGTTTGTGAAGGAAAACGCAACTGAAGCATGCAGGGCCAGTGCACCCCTACACTTGGAAGTGGGGCCCCCAAATCCGCTGCTTCTTACCTTGGCAGGCAGGAGGTGGGGGCGTCATCTTCAGATTCTCAGACTGGGAATGTGGTGATTGGCTGTTACATCGTAGCCAAGTGCCAAACTCAGTGTTACACTGACATGGAGGAGCAACAGCCAACAGTTTCACATTGGAGAGGCTGCTCTCTGCTTCTCCTTCATGTCAGCAGCCAATGTGTGTGGGTCTACGATGGCATTAAAATTACTGGATGAGTGATATTATGTCACTCATTTGGTGTTTTAGGTGCCCTAGGCAAGGAACATTGTTACAAAGTACTGTAATGTATTTATAAGAACACAGGGAATGGGATGACAATTCAGTATATGTGGTGGTAATGCTGGTCATATTAAAAAAAGATTGCAGTGACAGAGATTATTAATAGGCCTATTATATTCAGTGTGCTATTGACTGCTTCACACTTTACGCTCAATGAAGATGTGATTTAAATGGACAGAGCTGAAAGATGTTTAATACATTATTATTATTATTATTATTATTATTATTATTATTATTATTATTATTAATAACCTTTATTTATATAGTACCAACATATTATGCAATGCTTAATCATTCACATCAGTCCCTACCCAGATGCAGGTTGCAGTCTAAATTCTCTTCCACACATATGTTGTCCTACTAGTATGTTTTTGAACTGTGGGAAGAAGCTGCAGCTCCTAAAAGAAACTCTTGCAAATAGAGGGAGAACATTGAAACGCAACAGTGCCTTTATTGGAACAGAGCCCAAAGCCCCAGTGCTGCGAGGCTGGAATGCTATCCTCAATAATGTAGTGCAGTCTGCCTGAGAGAACATACAAATTCCACAGAGATAGAGCCCTGGTTGGAATCGAACCAATGACCCAATACTATCATAGGAATATGTCTAGACATGTTGTAAAGTGACCTGATTTAAATTGGAATTAGTACTAGTCTAAGTCTAAGAAGTCTAAGAAGTCAAGTCTAAAACAACTAGAAATTATCAGATACAGCTTATGTGATTTGCCTTTTGAATTAATTGCACACACATGTGCAACTAAAAATCACTCATGTAGACATAGGGGTACATTTTACTGAACTGCAGGTTTGGAAAAGACAAGTGACCTGGATTCTGACCCAGAAAAGATTTGGTGTCAAGAAAAGTATACTTGATTAATTTATTTAGGCAATTTCTAAAAACATAATATTACATCATACAGCAATACTTACTATTGCAGCAAATGTAAAAGACTGAAGAGCATTTACATACAAAATATGCAGATAGGCATCCCATTTAGTTGTGTGCAAAGATTCCAATTTGTTCATCTAATGCAGTGGTCAGGGAACAGGGGTAAATTACCCCAAATGGGGTAAAAATGAAATTCCTAGGGATAATGCTGCCAATTCACATGCTGTCAGTTGGATTGTAAACCCCTTTGAATGTGAAATTGCTGTTGTACCAGAAGAGCCTCAAGGGTTGGCAGAGGCACTTCTTGAGCTTTGACGCAATAATGTATTGCACGTATTGCATTTGAAAACAAAGCAGATCTGTTATATTTTTGGATGTCAACAGCTGCAAAGGCATTCAAAATTGCACATGAGGAGGCAGTTAAAAAGTTGCTGCCTTTTGCAACAACCTACCTTTCCGAAAAAGGATTTTCCACTCTAACGAACATAAAAACAAAGCAGAAAAATCGATTGGTCGCTGAAGACTGTATCCAAATTGCTCTGACATCAAAATGCCCCAATACTAATGCTCTCGTATCAAAAATGAAGCAACATCATTTCTCCAAAATCTGAAGTTTTGAAGTTGAAGCTTTCAAAGAAATTTTGAATAGATTCAATGAAATTTTGAATTCCAATAATTAATAATATATGATTTCCTTCCTTTCAAATCAAGGGGGTACCGTCGGCGTATCTAAATATATTTGGGGTAAAAGGTAAAAAAGTTCCCTGACTCCTGATCTAATGCATACATAGGTACACATTATGGGGCTGTTTGTGGGACTGCAAGCCCAGATGTGTATAGAGTTAATTGTCACTTCAAAGTCTAGCCCATCATTTTTTGGGACATTCTCTTCATTAATTGCAACCTTTTCTCCTAAAACACAGTTTGAGCCTCATTCATGTCTTAAATAAGTAATGGGAGTAAATTGGGACTGTCTTCATTTTGTGTATCCCATTTGTAGTATGTTTTTTAAGCAATTGGTAGAAAAGCACTTCAATATATTCTGGCATGCAGGAAGTGTGCCATATATTTTTGAGATGGTGTGAAATGGAAGCCATTCTGTGGGGCACGTTTTGTAGCTCTCTGCTAACCCAGGAACATCTTCTAAAGTGTCTATCGATTATGCTAATAGAAACATCTTATGCCACAACACAATGTACATGTACATTGGTTGATCTACACAATATGTGCACTGCCCTTACAGATCATGTCTATGTAGTCCTCTGTTTGCCTGGTAGGTGGTGGTGAGGTATTTGTCCATTACATCTATCTCTGTAGTACATTTGGGTCCACCACCCGGCTGTAGTCTCTCCCACCTCAGGTTTCAAGTATGTAAAATGCAGATACAGCAGGTGTACTGTAATTTCATGAAAATAAATTAAATAACAAAAAAAATTAAGTAGCTCTCTATTTAAGACTTCCAGCTTAAGTCTTCAGAACAGTTCATTTTGACAGTAGTTTCACCAGGCATAAAAGTTGACACTCTCACATAGTGGGGCTGTCACCCTATTTCTCATTCCTCTGACTCTACATCATACCTCCAGATACCAGCTCACCTCACTTTTTGGGTTACAGTCTTGAGCATCCTGGGGTTCTCTCAGAATGAGCACCCGCTTCACACTCCTCAACTCACATGTAGAACAGGTTAGTGGCATCTATAAGGTTAGTTAGACATACACATTGTTCAAACTGGAAGTTTCCTTTTATGGTACATTTGACTAGGGTCAGCTGATATCAATCTTTATCTCCTGCTAAAACATATGATACCACTTTTAAAGTGGGCAGAAATAAAACAACTGTATCCATTCATAGCATTTGGATTTTCACAACATCAGGGGAGGCTCAGTCTGTCATCTATCGCCCCCCTGGACCATACCAACAATTTCTTGAACACTTCTCTGCATGGCTCCCTCACTTCTTATCTACTGATATCCCCACCATCATCATGGGTGATTTCAACATCCCTATTTCTAATCCACATTCCAATGTTGCTTCCAAACTACTCTCTCTAACCTCCTCACTTGACCTCTCCCAGTGGATTGAATCCGCTACTCATCAGGATGGCCACTGTCTTGATCTTGTTCTCTCTAGACTATGCTCAGTTTCTCATTTCCTAAACACTAATTTCCCCTCTCGGATCATCACCTTATTAGCTACTCGTTCACCCCCAGTTCTTTACTCTCCCTAGTGTCAAACTCTTCCAAGCCTCCTCACAACCGCAGGAATTTCAACTCTATTGATTTTCAACAGTTTTCCACCTCTCTCCAACACCTTCTCTCCCCAATTTCTACATTCTCCTCCCCTGATCGGGCAGTACCCCATTTTCATCAAACCCTAGCAACTGCCCTGGATCAAGTGGCTCCAGCGACACTACATACTTCGCGTAGAATCTGTTGCCAACCGTGGCACACTACAGTAACACGAACTCTACAAAAACTTTCTCATAAAGCAGAACGTCACTGGCGTAAATCTTATGCCTCTAATGATTTCATCAGATATACTGATATCTACCACTCCTATAGAAATGCTCTGGACACTGCTAAACAAGCATACTTCCGATCTCTCATCTATGCTCAGGCTTCTAACCCCAAACGCCTCTTTAACACATTTAACTCTCTTCTGAATCCTCCTGCCCCAAATCCTCCAACTAACATCAGTGCACAGGATCTTGCCTCCTATTTTAAGGACAAAATTGAGAAGATCAGGCTTGAAATGGTATCATCTCCCTTGACAGGCAATCGGCTCAATTCCTTTGTAGCACCCTCTGACACTCTCTCTTCATTGGATCACACAAATGAAGAGGAAGTTTCTACTCTCTTCTCATCTTCCTACTCTACCTCCTGTCCTCTTGATCCCATTCCCTCACAAATTGGTAGATCCCTGTCTCCTGTTCTCATTCCCCCTCTAACAAAAATCTGCAATCTCTCCCTTTCTACTGGTATTTTTCCATCACTATTCAAGCATGCAGTGATTACTGCCATTTTAAAAAAACAAAATTCTGACCCTAACTCTCTCGTAAATTACCGCCCCAGCTCCCATGTCCCTCCAGGCTTCTCGAGAGAATTGCCTACACTCGCCTCACACACTTTCTTACAGCAAACAACCTGTTGGATGCTCTTCAGTCAGGCTTTCGCTCTCAACAATCCACAGAGACTGCGCTGACCAAGGTTGTCAATCATTTGATCACAGCAAAAAATAATAACCATTACTCTCTTCTAATTCTCCTGGATCTCTCTGCTGCATTTGACACTGTTGACCACTCTCTCCTCATACAAATGCTACAATCCCTAGGTCTTGAAGGTACTGTCCTATCCTGGTTCTCATCCTACCTATCTAATCGCTCTTTCAGTGTTAATTTTTCTGGATCCACCTCTGCTCTGCTTCCTTTATCAGTTGGAGTACCACAAGGCTCAGTCCTAGGTCCTCTGCTATTCTCTATCTACACCACTTCTCTTGGAAAACTAATAAGCTCCTTTGGATTTCTGTATCATCTGTATGCGGATGATACACAAATTTATCTATCCTCTCCTGATCTTTCACCATCTGTGTTGTCTCGCGTTACTGACTTATTAAAGTAATTCTATCGTTTTAAAATAAGCATTGCCCACTCAATTGTATGTGTTTCCAAAGCACAAAGTGATTTATTATAGTAGATGTAAATAGTCAACAATTCAATACATTATTATATTATGATAAAGTACAGTACAGTCAATACCAAAAAGATAAGTACATACCAATGCTATCGCATGCGCTCGCTGCGCACCCCGGGACCCGGTGGACAGTATATCTGTTAGAATACTGTGTCAGATTTGACTGAGGCTGGTGGGGGATGCAGCTATTATATATATACAGTCAGTGTTTCATTGTGAACAATAGAGATGACGTAGCTTGCTTCTATAGGTCCAGACGTTGGGTGGTTTCAGGGTAAACAGATCATAGGTTGATTCAATCTAAGCAATCCAAAGGTGGGGGTCGTCTCTCCAGGGGGTCTGCTCCTTTCATAGCCAGCATCATACAAAGGATTATTCCCTAATATCAATAACTAAAGTACGCAATGTGCGATCTCTTCGCCGACTGCACCGGACAGCTGCTGATGATTAGGGGATCAATATGATATCAGGCATGACACCTTTCCTATAACCTAAACCTTTAATAACACTAAAGTGTACATATAATCATACTATATATATATATATAGACTAATAATAAACCAAATATTATCTGCTCATAAATTACAGTGTAACGAAACCAATATGAATATGAATTATATAAATAACTAAATGTTGTAATGCGAGTGTGTGCGTGCGTATTTTACCGTGCGATAGCATCACGCCACGTGTTACGTGGCGTACGCTTCGCAATCGCACGGCAAACCAATATTAAACTGATATACTTTCGTTCATCCAATTATACGACTTCAACAGTCTGTCTTTCTGCCATTTCATCTTGGATGTCTCCTCGCCAACTTAAACTCAATCTTTCAAAAACTGAATTAATAATATTCCCACCCAAATACAGAAGCTTCCTGCCTGACATTTCAATTTCTGTTGATAACATGACCATAAATCCCACCCCGCAAGCTCGTTGCCTAGGTGTAATCCTTGATTCACAACTGTCATTTATTCCCCACATCAACTCTATATTTAAATCATGTTACATACATCTAAAGAACATTTCCAGAATACGCACATATCTGACACAAGACACCGCAAAAACATGAATTCATGCACTCATCATCTCCCGCATCGACTATGCAATTCCCTCCTTACTGGTCTTCCCAAAGTCAGACTTAAACCTCTACAATCTATTTTGCATGCAGCGGCTAGATTGATTTTCCTTACTAACCGTTTTTCCTCTGCTGAGCCACTCTGTCAGTCTCTACATTGGCTGCCTGTATTTCAACGAATCCAATATAAAATTCTTCTACTAATACACAAGGCCATCAACAAAATTGCACCGACATACATTTCCTCACTTGTCTCAAAATATCTCCCCACTCGACACCTCCGTTCTGCACAAGATCTACGTCTCTCCTCCACTCTCATCACATCCTCCCATTCTCGGTTACAGGATATTTTCCAGGCTGCACCCACTTTGTGGAATTCCCTCCCTCGCACAGTAAGACTTTGCCCTAGTCTTCAAACCTTCAAGCGTTCACTGAAAACCCACCTCTTCAGACAAGGTTATGATATTCCTCAACCACCATCTTAATTTCCCTAGAATACCCTATTACCATCCTCTACACAGCTAATGCAAGACAACAACCTCTGACCAACAGCGCAACACACAAAGCCCACTCAATACTTTTACCTTTGCGTTCTAGCTGGTCCATTGTGCAATATGATGGAGCACATGCCCTTGTGTTTCTAACTCCCATTGTCCTATAGATTGTAAGCTTGCGAGCAGGGTTCTCTTACCTCTTTGTCTGTATGTATTACCCAGTATTGTTTTATCAATGTTTGTTCCCAATTGTAAAGCTACGGAATTTGCTGGCGCTATATAAATAAATATTGATGATGATGATGATGAGTGTGGACAGTGCTGCCTATGAAATTTTGAGAGAAGGAGAATGAAGCCAAGAGGGAAGTCAAAGATTGTGTTGTTGGTTGGTCTGGCTCCTTCCACATCTAACTAAGAAAAATAATATAAGCATACCTTGCTAAGTGCGATCTTGGTGCATGGAGCAGCATGGTGGCTAAGTGGTTAGCACCTCTGCCTCACAGCACTGATGTCATGAGTTTGATTCCCAACCAGGGCCTGTCTGTGTGGAGTTTGTATGTTCTCCCCGTGTTTACGTGGGTTTCCTCTGGGTACTCCAGCTTCTTCCCGCACTCCAAAAACATACTGGTAGGTTGATTGGCTGCTAACAAAATGTAACACTAGTCTGAGTGTGTGTTATGGAACTTAGAGTGTAAACTCCAATGAGGCAGGGATGGATGTGAATGACAAATACTCTCTGTACATCGCTGGGTGGTGCTATATAAATAAATGGTGATGATGATGATTAAGAATGCACCTAGATTTGCACCCATATGTCAACAGAAGATTTCATTTTGTGGGACAGCATTATTGAAATGAGAATCAAGGGTTGAAGAGGATGCATTTGTTTTCTAGAAGAGTGCACAGAAATCCCCCCCACCCCCACTAAACAACTTCATTTTAACACATCTTCGGAGCTGCAGGAGATCTGGCCTCCTCCTCTACTTTTTTTTTCACTTTCCAGGCACACTTTACATTATTAAATATATATTTTAGTCTTTGCACACTGTGCATTTTCAGGTGGAACTGCAAAAGTAGGCACATCCCTTTTTGGGGGGTACTTCTAACAACTGGAAAGTTGGCATGCACTGTGAAATGTACAAAGCATACAGAAATGGGCATTTGCGTAAATACCTATAAGGGAGAGGATTCATCACAGCAGCAACCCTTTATAACAAGGCCTCCTCATGCTTGTAGACCTCGCTCCTCTTTGCACACCACAATTCTTATGTAGCCTCCTAATGCCGGTACATCCTCTCCTCTGCCAGCTCTGATGGCGGACACCCACCTCGCTCCTTTCCTCTTGCCCCCACTTTCTGGCATGCTCTCCTTGTGCCATGCCGCCACTCCTCCTCTGCCACTATGACAGGGGTTACATATAAAAGCAGATCAGGTCAGCGTTTTTTGCAAAATAACCCTTTTGTAGTTGTGAGTCCAACTGATGTGGAGGGATAATGGTGTTAAATGCACTTGTATAGAAGATACACATACAAGTTCACACATCCAAGAAATGCAAATAAAACACATGGCAAAAGGCTACATTCCATTTATGAAAATTAATACAATACATTACAATAACTTACTTTTACGGGATGCCAAAACACAACGTAAAAAATATTTTTTCTGGTTTAATCTCTTTTAAAGCAGAACATGTAGCTACTTTTATTGAGCAAAATATATCTGATTTGATGGATTACTATTATTATAGAGCTGATCAAATATTTAGGCACAATATACAGAAAATGCATTACATTGTTCCAGCTTCTTAGGATCTCAGATGTGCAGTTTAATTTGAAGGTTTAATTAGCATATTGATTATGCTGTCTGAACAGTCAAGTTCAAATTCATTAGTGCAGTATTTACATTGATGGAAGTTGTGGCTTACCTATGCTCTGACACCTTATGCCCAGATGTGTCTAACCCTTTCATGACCAAGCCTGTTGCTCACATTTACGCAATAAATGGGTTATACAGGAATTAATTTTATATTACTTAGTCTATTAATGTGAATTTAATTATTATTATTCTTTATTTCAGGGAATACAAGGTTTTCTTTTGGTATAAAATAAATAATCTCCTTTTACAATAGTTATATGTTTTTCACATAGGTAGTGCTACCTCACAAAAAAAAACTTAATTTACTATGCAACTTCTAGTCTTCATAGGGAAGCCAAATACTAGGTTTACTTTATTAGTTGTTTGGTTTACTTATGGTGGCTATAATAAAGTGAATGTACAGTATATATATGTTATTGTGTGTTTTAAACATTTATTTCATTAGATCTTTTAGTACTTGCTAATTAAAGAGGCACCAGTCTGGTCAGTACGGTATGTTCATTATAATCAGATCACAGGTTAGCACAGCACAGACCGACAGGCAGTGGATTCGAGTTGACAGACCGGCAGGCAGTGGGATTGGGTTGACAGATGGGTAGGTAGTGAGTTCGGGTGACAGACAGGCAGGCCAGCAGCATGATTGGGTTTGTGGGGCTAGGCTCCACAGTGATGCATGATCTAATTAGAATTAGAGATGTTCACTGACCCCCGTGTGTTGGTTTTGGTTTGGATCTGAATTAACTTTATGTTTTGGTTTTGGTTTTGGGAAAACTGCCCTCGTGTGTTTTGGTTTTGGATCCCAATTTTATTTTTCTAAAATCCCTATTTTTATTTCAAAAATCACATAATTTGGCTCTTTTTTTGTTCCTACATTATTATTAACCTCAATAGCATTAATTTCCAGTCATTTCCAGTCAATTTTTGTCAAGTGACAAGAACACTACTACCCCTCCTGTATGAGCAATGGCACTGAGCAATGGTACTGGAGACTGGAGAGTGACAAGAACACTGCTATCCATGTTTCTGTGTGAGCAATGGCACTGAGCAATGTCACTGGAGAATGGAGAGTGACAAGAACACTGCTACCACTTTTTCTGTGTGAGCAATGGCGCTGGATCTCCTGGGGAGGGAGGTACTTAAGGAATCCAAAACCCGCGAGATCCGACAATGCAACAATGACGCATTGCCTCAATTCAGATCCTAGGATGCACAAAAGTACTGAGCCCTATGGCGAGCCTACTCGGATCCCCTAAGTTCGGCATCTCTAATTAGAATGTGCTGGTAGTGCTAACCAGAGTGGCACCCGTGTAATTAACAAGTACCTTTTCTCTTATTTAGGGGAGTCACAATTTACTAAATTTGCATTGCAAAATCATGTGTTAATATGCTCAATTAGCATATGGATTAAGTTGTCTGAACAGCTAATTTCAAAGACATTAATACAGTAGACACATGGATATGAGTTGGGACTTACCTCTGCCATAATCCCTTTATACCCTAAAGTCTTTAACTACTTCATTACCAAACCAGTTTTACACATTTACGCCTTTTTATGTTGAGGTGGGTTACCCTAGAATTAATTTTATATTACTTAGTTTATGCCTGTGAATATAATTCCTAGTTTTATGTTTTGCTAACATATAAGAAAAAAAATTCCCTTCACCACAGTTCTGTCCTTTGATCTTTTTCACCTATCTTACAAATATAGCTCTACATTTATTCTGCAACTTCAGATGCATATAGAAAATCCACAAACTGTATGTGTATTTTATTACAAGTTTGATCTATTAAAGTCGCCCATAATAGAGTGGATGTTTATATTTGAGTGTGTTTTTAACTGTTCTTACACTTTTATTTTAATTACACTTTGTTTCCTTTTTATCAGTTAGAGGAGTCACAGTGTATTTATTATTCTCTTTGTAATTATTGGAACTTTATTAAAGCTCACCTTCAATACTGGACCCCGAGGCACTTTCTGCTACACTCCTATACGTTATCTATCGTTTTGCCCAGGACACATTACACTGCACCCATTGTACACAATCCCATAACTAAATAACCCTGATCAAATTAAACAATTGAAATAACAGGTATTTTAATATAAATTGTTATTCAGCATAAGTTAGTTCAATAGGAAAATTAAAGAGGGGTAAGCAACATGTCTAAGGTTCAGTAATTCATGTTGGCATGTATGTTACCCAGAACACAGGTGAAGAAGTCACTGGCTGGCTAGTAGATGCAGAAGTGAAGCTATAGCTGCGGTTGCAGAGTACATATTTTGGATCACACTGCCAAAAAACTCTTTTAATTGTTCCTGGCTAATACACGGCAATCAAGGGCTTCAGTGAGAGCCTGGCTCCAGTAAAAAGAGTGAGGGTTACCGGTGGTAATCGTATTAACCTTGCAGGTTAAGTGTTTAAAGACTTAACCTGCGGCCTCCAGACATTGCCGCTTAAATTAACATTCATCTAAATCGTGCTGACGTGAAATTAAAGTGCCGGAGACATGTGTCTTCGGAATCACTACCTGTCAGCATGCCGCTTGTATCGGAAATCTGGAAGTTCTGTTTTCACGTAAGTCTCTTTTTTATTGTATTCGTTTTTGTGAGAATTCGTTTTTTTTCTGTAGGAGTAAAGGCTGTCGGAATTATCATTATCGTTAATATGTACCCAACCCAGGTTACCTCTAACCAGCAGGAGAGCACTACATGTGCTTGACAGAGCTAACCAGGAAAAAGGCTACAACTCTTAGCAGCAACTCATGCTAAAATACTTAGAGGTCAATGTTGAAATATCATTCTTCAAATGCAAATAGCTTACAAAAACATACACACACCAATATACTTTAGACATCTGCCCAAACTGAGATAGTTAATTTAAGCATGCACAGGTGACTTGGTCTCCCTGTTTCCACAGGCAGAAATCCTCAAAACATGAGCTGTTGGGGGTGCAGGAGGACTGAACTTAAGAAACACTGACTTAGAGGTTCTTCTGTACATACAAAATATATGAATATTATGATTGCATCCATCTGGCTGGTTGACATCCCCGCTGTAATATCAGAGCGCCTAGCTAATTCAGCAGGGCATTCTAGATGACAAGCAAATAACCTGCCCCTGTTATTATTGTTAATAACACTTATTTATATAGTGTCAGCATGTTCTGCAGCACTTTACAATTGGGAACAAACAGTAATAAAACAAGACTGGGTATAAACAAATCGACAAAGAGGTAAGAGGATCCTGCTCGAAAGCTTACAATCTATACGAAAATAGGAGTCTGATTAATTGAGTGGTACAGATTTCATATTGGACCAGCCAGATTGCAATGGGAATAAGTGCATAGTGGGGCTATAACATCCAGTCACACAGCAATGTTGCTTGAGTATAGAAAATTAATAAATGTAAGATTTGTGTGAACTGTGTCAATGGGCTGTAATCAGGTAGAGCAGCTTAGGGAAGTTAAGAAGGTGGTTCAGGGATTTGATAAACTTGCCTAAAGAGGTATCTTTTCAAGGGACATTTAAAGATTTGGAGGCAAGGGAAAAATCTTGTCCAAGGTATCAGACGCCGTCCCCGCGCCTCCTCGCTAGTCGGGGACGGACGTCTGATTGCTATGGAGCGCCCCGTTGCTAGGCAACGGGGGTGCACAATCGGGGCATCCTGTCGGCGGTCAGCGCGTCTGACCGCCGAGCCACTGCCCACCAATGAGGAGTCACTACTTCCTATAAATGGTCTGCTCTGACACCACTAGGGTGCCAGAGCAACTAGTAGTTACTAGCCTCTAGCGTTTGTTCTATATATATATATTCCAATATATACTCTGCATTGATTCCTGTGTACTGACCCGGCTCTCTCTTACCTCGTTTTGGATTCTCCTTTTGTCCAGTATTATACTCTCCGGTTTGACTTCGGCCTGTTGACTGTTCTCCTGCTTCCTGATTTTGTACCTTATCTGCCCGCACGGTTCCTGACTCCAGCTTGTATGACCACGTATATATCTCCGCCATCTCACAGGTAGCTCCCTGGGAGGGCTGCGACCTACACCTTGTTCGCCGCGAAGTCCAAACTTCCTTGTGGGGGTCCCTGGTGAAGACTGGCGGTGTGTTAGACTCCGCGCCTCCTAGTGTAGCAGTGCCAATACTTGCAGGTGCCACAATCTTCCTTGTGACACAAGGGATGCAAATCCATAGAGGGAAAGGGAGCAGGTAAGTAAGGAAAAGATGTGCAGAGTGGAGGGGTCAAGTAGGGAGATATTTTGGGACAAAAGAAGATATATATGTTGTGCAGTTTGGTTAATGGCTTTATATGACAGTAGAAGTATTTTAGATTTGGTAAAGTACAGCAACCAATGTAGGGACTAGCAGAGCAGAGCAGCAGTGGCAAAAGTTTTGCGAGGAAAATTAGTCTCAATGCAAGAGATTATAAGTGCACAAATTGATGTTTTCCATTCATTATTATTTATTTATGAAGCACCAACATACTATGCACTACTACATACTATACATTGAGGGGATCATGATACAAATACGTTACATACAATAAGATGAAACAGAAGGTAAAGATGGCCCTGTCCAAATAAACTTACAATCTAAAAGGTGAGGGGAACAATTGAAATATATGGTAGTGGAATAACAATTATTATCGGTTGCAGGGAAAGTGTGCGTGGTTATTATCAGCCACCAGAATTGCATCAGTCATTAGCAACATGCATTTTTGTGCAGCTACACGTGATACTGTTGGAATGAGGAAAGAAAGTGGAAGGTGGAGACATGAAAGGTGAACTAGTCATTGTAGAAATCTTAACAGTCAGTGCCAAAGGAGGTCGGCTGGCAACTGAGGGAGAGGGCATACACAGACGCACCCGAGTCACGGCACCGTGCTGTGGGGGATGGAGCTTAATGGTGTGAATTGGGCATAAGGACGAGACCATCTCGGGATCTGGGAGAGTGGCTGCTCATTCAAGAGGACACCCCGAGTTCAGGAGTTTCCCAAACATTTCAAGTATGGACTATCCCTGACCATTTATATTAACCAACCTCCTTTTTGTTTTGGTTCTGGAGAAGGCTTTGACTGCATGTAACATGATTTGGCTACCAATTGAATGTGGGAATGAAAAACAGATGACCCATAGGCGGGGAGCTGGAGGGGTTCGCTTTATTGTCATAGTGTCACAGCAACAGAGATGTCAGGTACTTAGCATCTGTTAACTATTGGAAAACCAGTATATAGACTGAACATTAATTTCCCATATATGGGACTGTCATTTTGACACACTACCTTTTATTCTCTATTGAGTCATCTTATAATATTACTTTTCATACTATATTGCTTTTCATATCCACATACATCTAATTATCTTTCTATCCAACGTGAAAGTTGATAAATATTTCAAAATAGTGCCATCAAGTTAATATTCAAAACCCTCCCCCAGCAACCAAATTTCATATAACCTATTGTGAGTTAGGAAAAACTTAAAAATAACAAAAAAAAATAATAGAAAAAATGGCTTCTAGTGCAGTATATTAGCATATCCCAATTTGTGCAAAACATAAATAGTGAATGTGCAAATATGCCTCGAACCTACGTGAATAAATCTTATCTCATCCAAAAATTGCACAGCTCCTCGACAGCACCTTCTTAGTCCTAGATGAGACTTTCTTATTTTTTCTCAAACGAAGAGAACCTAAAATAGTGTAGTACATTCCAAACATATACTTAAAATAAGTAATACATGTACATCAAATTAACAACAAAACAGATTATCTGAGGATGATCTCTCCTTCCAGCTCCCAATTAAAGAGATATAGTAAAATCCAAGGAGGAGTCCTAGTCAAATCTTATAAAGGAGTCACTAACAGTAGGTCTGGACCATCAAGGGGTCCATTATCTTGCACTTTGATACTTTCTCAGGGGGAAAGACCCTTAATATACTAATAATCCTAAGATATTTATACAGTTATCTATTAAATTAATAGGTAAGTGCACGCGCAGAAGAATACAAACTCGTCCGGCGTGTGTATTACTAGGGACATACTTCCTGGAATTCTTTCACCACCTTCTGCCCATAGAGCAGTGCACCACTTCCGCCCCTTCTCACAATCCTGGTTATACTGTGCGCATGCGCATCCCTTCCTCCAAATGTGCTCACAGTCTCCAATGTACATATATGCCCATACTTGGCAATATAAGAAAGAAAACTCGGGAACTAATAATAAAAGGTATTTAGATTACCTCTCAGGTACTCAAGTAAAAATACATGTATATAAAAATGCAATAATACATGAAAGAGCAATAAAAACAAGATAATTCATATTTTAAGACAGGTACCCTTTCATGGAGCATCATTATTAAATATCTTATCATCAATATTTGCCCAAAGATGTTGTTCACAAAAAATAAATAATAAAGAACATACAGTAAAACAAATATATCACCTCTATTCTTAATACTATAAAACAGTCACCATAACCTAGAAGAACACCTATTCTACGTTAAAAAAGGGGCACTCTTGTATCCTTCATTAAGACCCTGTGGTGACATGGTCCCAGATACTATATACAACACATTCCACATTGAGATAACAATCTGACATAACTGTGAGTGGACATAGATACTGTCTTTTGTGCAAAATGTACCCTATTAAAGGTAAAGTTGCAACATTATACGTTTTTTCCTTTTTTATTATCCCATTTTAGTAATCACTCTCTGCAAAACAAAATACTGCTTAGTATGGGTGCACAATTACTAAGAGACACCCTTGCTCCACCTAACTACTCCCATTGGAAAGTGTAATATTTTGTTTCTCAGCAAAGTCATCTTGCCTTTTTGTGTTCAACAAATGCTGGCACTTGGAATACAGCATCATCGAATAGGAGTTTGCCCTGTGCCTTGTCTTATTAGTGTGTTGCAAACGTCCTGGTATATATTTCATTTGCCATCCATAAACCTTTGCCTCTGCATAATACATAATAAATTGGATAAGCAATATAGTCGGTTGCAACTACATTGGAAACCTTAAAATGTATATTGGACATATTGTGACATCAAAGCATTGCACACTATGTAATAAAATATTGGGAGTTTCTTTTAACAATATTTGCAGTACCATGTCTAATATTGTCTGAAGCACATTTAAAATCCCCTTGTCCTTCCCCCCACACATCCCCTGCCATTATCCTCCTAAATTATTTAGTAGAGCTCCTGATAGAACTTTTAGACAAAACACTTGGGGCCGGATTCATTAAGGAACTTAAATTAAGAAGTTTCTTACTTAAGACTCCTGGACAAAACCATGTTACAATGCAAGGGGTGCAAATTAGTTTTCTGTTTGGCACATAAGTTAAATACTGACTGTTTTTTCATCTAGCACACAAATATCAACTTTAAAGTACACTTTAAAGTTAAAGTACACTTATTTGTACACTTTCAGTGTACAAATAAGCTATCAAGTATGTGTATGTGCTACATGAAAAAACAGTCAGTATTTAACTTATGTGCAAAACAGAAAACTAACTTGTACCCCTTGCATTGTAACATGGTTTTGTCCAGGAGACTTAAATAAGAAACCTCTTAATTTAAGTTCCTTAATGAATCAGGCCCTAGGTGAATATATCTGTGTACATGACAAAATCACAGAAATACAGGTTGCACATATATCATATATCATGTTTATGTTAAATAGAGCAGTACTGTCCACATTTTACATGATGAATATATATTTTAGAAACATTTGCTGCACTAAATGCAATAGTAACCCCAATATTTCCAGCACCATCTGTTAGAGGCAAGCACTGCTTTTGAAGCTTGGGATAGCACAGGGTAACATGCTATACCTTTGATAAAATTGTAAGCATGTCACTTTTTCTAGATTGCCAGTTATGATACAGTGACAGTGTAGCATAACTTCATATTTCTTGGTTTTACGGTACTTTGTCTCTTTTGTAAAAAGAGCGATTGAAGAATGAATCATCGAGTTTACTATACAATTTCTTCTTAAATCATATTTAAATTGTTCTGGTGAAGTCATGTATTTTTGTTTATGCTATTTAGATATAATGGGTAGAAATTTGCCTGACAAGCGTTGAACCAAAGTACTTTAAAAGTCAGACTAAGCAATGCATCCAGATTGTTTCTGCCTGGTATTTGGACTCAATGGAGGTCATTTATGAAGCAGAAAAAAGTAGCTTAAAAGTCGTTCCTCTCCTTTGTGGCTTCATGTGACTATTTATGTGCAGGAGCTGATTGAGAGGGGAAGGAATTTCTAATGCACGGGGCTGGCTGGCTATCTTTAGGACTTTAAATTGTGAATGCAGTAATGTGCTTAACTGTTCCCATGGCTGCAAATATGAGATTTTGTTATCTTGGATGATATTTTTTAATGGACTTCAAGGATGGAGACTGTGTAAGTTTGGGAGATAATCTCAATTTACCGGGTTTTGCAGAGTCTTTCTAGTCATGTTTTACACTACCTTGGTGGAGGCAATAATGAGGCCTCGGCCTCTACTTTCATTTTCTTATGTAAATTAAAAAAATCAAAATGTAGGATTGTAAGACCTTAAGTAAATGTAGCCTTGATGTTTCATGTGCTGGGTTATTTAACATATAAAGAAGGCTCCAACAATCAGCAGTAACATTAAGAAGAATGGTCCAAATGTGATAGCAGTCAGGACTACTTTTACCAACTTGCACCCTTTTATCATGGCCCACAGGCCTGCAAAGTGTCAGGCAAAGTGTCTCAGCGGAGGAACATGAAAAGTAGAGCCAGGGTTGCTCCAAAGTAAGCTCCTGATGGACAAACAGGATTATTTGTGCATAAACATATGTGCCGAGTCTCTGCTTTATCTCCAGATAATTGTTGCTAATAATATGAAAATTACATACGTCATATGGAGAATTGTGTCACTTAAAGCACTAATGAAAATCTGAGCCATGCCCTCCTCATCCCTTGTGTCACCCACCAGTATATTACAGTCCCATTAACCTCCATATCATACAACCTGTAGTGTACAACATTTCCCAACAAATAGCATGTTATACAGGTAAACAGAGGCATCCTCTCCCTACTCTGCAGATCAGTGTGATCTGTATGCAAGGAAGTACTAGTCTGGTCAGATAAGTGACTTTGATTACGTCATGAGTGTCCATTTGGCGTTTTATGTTTTTTATTACACTATATTACTCATACTTGCCAACATTTCATTATTTTTTTCCGGGAGCTGCTAGTAGGAGGTAGGCGTGTAGGGGGCGGGGCCCCAAAATTGCGTCATTTTAGCCCCGCCCCTGTTACATAATGACGCAAATCGCGTCATTTTACAGTGGGGGCAGATCAGGGAGATTGCCACACTCTCTCGGGAGTCCGGGAGACTCCCGCAAAATGCGTTCCGGGAGAGTTGGTAAGTATGATATTACTACACCATATGGGTGTTTTTTGTCCTGTGTGCATGAAACGGAATCATTGTACTCTAGGATGATATAGAATAAGCAGCATTAGAAGAGGAGGATATTACTGGAGTATGATTGAACATTGGTATATATATATATATATATATATATATATATATATATATATTTTAAAAAACAAGATACAGCAATTGGCGCTTGTAACAAATCACCAATAGTCCAGTATAAAGTCTATGTTCTTTTCAGTAGACACTTCCCATGTGCAGGCGGCTGCCAATCCTCTTAACCAAGCGGTGTAGCATGGAAATAACCTATAAAAGAAAAATGGAGGAGGAGGCGCACAATAGTGTAGTATATTTATATAATGTTGGGATCACACCAGAACCCACAGTAGAACCGGAAACACCAGTGGAGAGGAAACCAGGAAACCAAAACTGTCATATATCATCCAATATAAGATGTAGAATACAAGTTACAGCTTATTGTGAGTGAATTTGCAAAATTTCCATATATTAAACACCCAGGACACACTTATGTAGGTGTATGCGTACCAGATAGCAAAACTTTTAAGCTTAGTGTACGTAGATATCCTTCATCTGATCATAAACGGGTCACACGACTGGATACATAACTGTCAGCCTTGCAAATCCATGTTGAATCTGAGGTGTCCTGGCTTCACAATTTCCAGAGGGCTGGGGGTAGCAGTAAAACACAATAACCATAGGCTTAGGATTCTATGGTTATTGGGTTTTTGCAAATTCACTCACAATAAGCTGTAACTTGTATTCTACATCTTATATTGGATGATATATGACAGTTTTCGTTTCCTGGTTTCCTCTCCACTGGTGTTTCCGGTTCTACTGTGGGTTCTGGTGTGATCCCAACATTATATAAATATACTACACTATTGTGCGCCTCTTCCTCCATTTTTCTTTATATATATATATATATATATATATATATATATATATATATATATATATATATATATACTATCATTTTGTAAGTGATCAGTCTGATCCTTTTTATTATATAAAAGCTAAATATAAAGCATACCAAAGAAAATATACTTATCTTGCAGCCATCAAAATCAGCCCTATGTCTTTAAGATGGCTCTCCCTCTGTATAAATAAAGCAGTTACTTGCATTAGAAAACATTTCTTTACATACTTATTGCACACATGTGACGTACATCATAAAGTCTTAGGATAGCCATATTTTGTTATGAGAGCATTAGAAAGAAAAAACATTTTTCTACACTTAATCCAACAAGTAGGCTAAAGAGACATTTGCTATATTTCATACTAATAATTATAATGAATTCAAATATAAACATATATTAGACGCTTCATACATAGACGCTTCTGACTTTGCCACCTTTTTCTCTTCCAAAATTGAGGCCATCAGACTGAATATCTGCTCTTCCCCTTCTCCCGCCTCCCTCTTTGCTTCACCTCCCATTAACACCCAACTCTGGTGCTCCTTCTGCCCTACAACAGGTGAAGAAGTTCACTCTCTCATTCAGTCCTCTCCACCCTCTACCTGCCCTCTCGATCCCATCCCCTTTCACCTCCTTCGCTCTCTTTCTCCCACTGCCTGCTCCTACCTCGCACACCTTTTCAACCTATCACTCTCCTCTGGGGTAGTACCCTTCTCATTTAAACACGCTCTCATCTCTCCTATCCCCAAGAAACCCAATCTCGACCCCACATCTCTTGCCAATTATCGCCCTATCTCTTTTCTCCCCTATGCCTCTAAATTACTTGAGCGGATTGTCTGTAGCCGCCTAACCAGGCACCTCTCGGACAATTCCCTCCTTGACCCTCTCCAATCCGGCTACCGCCCCCTCCACTCTACCGAAACGGCCCTGGCCAAGGTTACTAATGATCTCCTATCGGCCAAATCCAAGGGTCACTTTTCCCAACTCATCCTCCTTGACCTCTCCGCAGCCTTCGACACCGTGGACCACCCCCTCCTGCTGCAAACTCTTCTCTCTCTCGGCCTCTCTGGTTCTGTCCATGCCTGGTTCACCTCTTACCTCGCTAACCGCTCCTTCTCTGTATCCACGTCTGGTTCTTCCTCCTCCCCCTACCCTCTCGCAGTAGGAGTCCCGCAGGGCTCCGTTCTTGGCCCTCTACTCTTTTCCCTCTATACTTCCTCCCTTGGTGCTCTCATCTCCTCCTTTGGCCTTCAGTATCACCTTTATGCTGACGACATTCAACTCTACATCTCTTCACCTGATCTTTCCCCCACCCTCCTCGCTCAGGTATCTGACTGCCTCTCCGCCATCTCCTCCTGGATGTCGGAGCGCTTTCTCAAAATCAACATTTCCAAAACTGAACTCATTGTCTTTCCGCCTCCCAACCACCCATCCCACCATGACCTCTCCATTGTCGTTAACAACACTACCATCTCCTCTGTCACCCAACTCCGCTGCTTGGGTGTCACCCTTGACTCCTCTCTCTCTTTTGCCCCCCACATTCATTCCCTTGCCCAAGCCTGTCGCTTCCAACTGCGCAACATCGCCCGCATCCGTCCCTTTCTCTCTCAGGAGGCCACTAAAACTATCATACACGCACTCATCATCTCCCGCCTGGATTACTGCAACCTCCTCCTCACCGGCCTCCCCCACTCTCGTCTCTCCCCCCTCCGCTCTATACTCAACGCGGCCGCAAGACTCATCTACCTCTCACGCCGCTCCTCCTCTGCCTCCCCTCTCTGCCTTGCCCTTCACTGGATCCCCTCCCCCTACAGAATTCTTTTCAAACTCCTCACCACCACTTACAAGGCTCTCTCCCACTCTACTGCCCCTTATATCTCCAACCTCCTCTCCATTCACACTCCCGCCCGCTCCCTGCGCTCGGCCAATGACCGTCGCCTCTCCTCCACTCTGATCACCTCTTCCCATTCCAGAATCCAGGACTTTTCCCGTGCAGCCCCCCTTCACTGGAATGACCTCCCTCTCTCCCACTCTGTGCTCCTTCAAACGTGCACTCAAAACTCACCTCTTTCTCAAAGCCTACCACCCGTCCACTTAACCCCTATCTCCTCCGCTCATTCTCCCCTCTCTCCCATTGCCTCAACCGGCTCCTCTTGTGCCTGGTCTGTCAACCCTCCCTTAGGATGTAAGCTCGAATGAGCAGGGCCCTCTTCCCTCCTGTCTCCTTACCCGTTCTTCTGCTCCGTGTCTATTGCATCTGCCTGCCTGGAGTTTCTGAAGTATTGGTACTTTTTGTTGATTGTTCTGTACTGTTATACCCTGTATAGTCTACTGTTTGTACTATGTGCGGCGCTGCGGAAACCTTGTGGTGCCTAACAAATAAATGATAATAATAATAATAATAATAATAATAATAATAATGTATGTAATTAACCTTTTGAGACTCAGATTGCACACAAAGCGGATTATATACAGTTGCATGCAAATGATGCATAGTTACATTTCAGTCTGTATTCTGAGCTACACACATCTTAAGGTACGTGCAACCTTAAATTTAGCATATAGATGCTTCTGGAGCAAACATGCGGCAATCATTATCATAAATTCGAAACCTGCACCCGTCTTGTGTGGACAAATATAGAAACCAGCATTAGTAAGTCTATTGATTAAACCTTTAATCAGCATCTCATGGACTAATTCAGTCTAATGGAAATATGCAATATAATTTATTACTAAACTATCCCGCATGTAAAATCACACATAAAATAAAACATATCAAAAATATAATTAATTTGTAATGTTAGCAGCCACTGGAATATAATAATAAAGGTTACATTTGTAAGCCTATCTTTTTAGGAATTCGAGGTCGCTGTCATTTGTAAAATCATTAAAATGATTCCTAAGTGGTAGAGTGAATGCATATTGGACCATTGTCAGCTCACCACTATTGAATGTTGAACTCTCGCTCATGGCTCCTTTTGATAACAAGTCTTTGCAAACTGCAGGATAAAAATGTATGTTAATTCCAGACAAGTATATTCGACATGGCAGGCTCAGATGTAGGTTATCCCATGCATTGAAATTTTGATCAATAGTAAGAATGAGAATAGCTTGACGCGTTTCTCTACATAAAAGCCGTTTTCACTGAAGCAAATGCCCACCCTGTGTAGGTCAAAGTACTAGCATAAAATGTATGCATCCAAAATGTGACAAATTCTACATGAGATGGATGTTAACACAGCACAAATGCACTTGGGTCTAATATCTAAATCACCCCAAAGAGTGAATTGAGGCACAGATTTAATATTATCTCCACTTAACCCTCCTCTGTGAAATATCAATGTTGTCACGGGCACTAGGAGTCTTTGCCCAGGATATCACCAGATGATGGACTTACCAGAGTAATATAGCTGGTATTATGGTTCTCTGGTATCAGGGTGACAATGGAACAGGAGAAACAGCAGATGGTGAGAGAATGCTCAAGGAAAGTCTATGACTAGCAGCAACTGGTAATGAGTAGATGAATGTACACGAGGATCCAGATGGACAATAAAACATGAGGAGAGTCAGTGGTCTGCGCATAGCAAGTTGTACCACTGCTATAGTGAGGAGGAATGTCCAGGAGTAGCGAGGAGGTAGTGAGAGTCAGCAGTCTGCGTATAGCAAGTTGTATCGCTGTCTATAGTGAAGGAATGGAATCCAGGTGAAGGTAGGTAACGGGAAGTCAGTGGTCTGCGTGTAGCAGGTTGTACCACTGCTATGTGAGAGGATACTTGAAACTGGTGTCACAGGGAACAGGAGTCAGTGGTCTGCGTCAGCAAGTTGTACCACTGCTATATATATGTGAGGAGGGGCACGAGGAGATGAATGTAAAGCAGAGTATACACGGGGCACACAGAACTTGATCCCACGATGATATCCACAATACAACAATAACTGACCAGCGCTGCTTGAAGTATACAAAGTCTCAATAGCAATCCAGGCAATAGAAAACAAAGTCAATGGTAACAATAGCTTCAGTGGATAGGAGGCTCCGGAGAAGAACACAACTCAGTCCAGATGGATATGCAATACAAAAGCAAAGTCAATGGAAAGTATGCATACCGCGGTTCAGGAGAGCAGGCTGTCAGAGCGACGTGCAGGGATACCTGAAGGCTGAAGGCCGGCAGGAGGAGAGACCACTGGAGGGTGGAAGCGGTAATCAGGTTGGTGCAGCGCACGGCAGGTAATCCAGAATCAAAGAAGCAATACTCAGGAAGCAGTAGTAAGTGAAACTGGAAACATGATGAACACGGGAGAGTTGAGGCGGTCTGGTATCCAGTAGTAGTGGTAACGGAGGCAGCGGATAGGAATCAGCTGAGTGCAGGCACGATGAACACAGGAGAGTTGAAGTGAGCAGGAACTCTGTATGTAGTAGTAACGGAGGCAGCGGATAGGAATCAGCTGAGTGCAGGCACGATGAACACAGGAGAGTTGAAGTGAGCAGGAACTCTGTAGTAGTAACGGAGGCAGCGGATAGGAATCAGCTGAGTGCAGGCACGATGAACACAGGAGAGTTGAAGTGAGCAGGAACTCTGTAGTAGTAACGGAGGCAGCGGATAGGAATCAGCTGAGTGCAGGCACGATGAACACAGGAGAGTTGAAGTGAGCAGGAACTCTGTAGTAGTAACGGAGGCAGCGGATAGGAATCAGCTGAGTGCAGGCACGATGAACACAGCAGAGTTGAAGTGGTCTGGCAACCACAATAGCAGTAAACAGGAATCAGCAGAAGCTGAATACACGAGGAACACAGGAACACCTTCAGAGGCTCATGGGGAATGACACTCCAAGATCAGGCAACCAGGTAATGATCACAGGTGGTTTAAATAGGGAGGGTTGCCTGATCATCCAATCAATTAAAAGCAACAGGTATTGAAGGCTTGATAAGGGCTGCACATGCGCAGACCCTCAGGATGGCGGACGGCCACGGTTCCTGAACACACGGGAAATGGCACTCACAGTCCGGTGAGTGACAAATGTTCACATTATGTCAATTGTTTAATTCAGTAATATTTGCCTGTACAGTTTTTATATAATCCTTATTTTGAAAACAGCATTTGGAATATAGTATGTTTAGTAAGTAGAGATGCTCAGACTCGGTTCCTCGAGAACCGACCACACCCGAATTTAGCAGATCCGAGTACCGAGCCGAGCCGGCTCGGTACTTTCGCATGCCCTCTGAATTTAAAACAAGGCAAAACGTCATTGTTACGTCGTCTGATCTCGGGAGCTTTGGATTTTATGCGTACTGCCCTGCACAGCGATTTAGCGTCATTTCACAGAGGGACAAAGAAGGGGTAGCACAGTTGTCGGCAGTCTCTACTGCAATTGGGCAGCGTCATAGGTAGAAAAGCAAGAGGAGGGGTAACAGTGTTCTTCAAAGTCTCCAGTGACATTCAGGAGAGCTCCATTGCTCCATTGCTAATTGTCATTACTGAAATAGAAATAATAGGTCTGGCAGTTGTGGTGTGAATCTGTAGTCACATTGTACTGTGTTACATAGGTAACATACAAAGAGGAGAGCTCCATTGCTAATTGTCATTGCTGAAAAAGTATAATAGGTCTGGCAGGCTTGGTCTTCTAAATCTGCAGTCACATTGTACTGTGTTATATAGGTAACATAGAAAGAGGAGCGCTCCATTGCTAATTGTTATTGCTGAAATACAAATAATAGGTCTGGCAGGCTTGGTCTTCTAAATCTGCAGTCACATTGTACTGTGTTATATCGGTAAAACACAAAGAGGAGAGCTCCATTGCTAATTGTCATTGCTGAAAAACAAATAATAGGACTGGCTGGCTTGGTCTTCTAAATCTGCAGTCACATTGCACTGGGTTATATAGGTAACATACAAAGAGGAGAGCTCCATTGCTCCATTGATAATTGTCGTTGCTGAAATACAAATAGGTCTGGCAGGCTTGGTCTTCTAAATCTGCAGTCTTTGTTTGAAAGTGTATGAAAATAATATTGTGACCTGTGAGGTGGTCAAAATTGACTGCAAATGACTTGAAATGAGTGTTATTTAGATTAATAATAATGTAGGGGGGAAAAAGCAAAGTAGATAAAATACATTGCACCTTATTTGTACAGTAATACGGGCATAAAATCAGCACACAAATATTTTGCATATGTTATCTGACAATTTACCAAATAAACATGGTCTATAGACTTCCACTGTCCTTATTAGCAACCATTTGGTGTTTGTCAGGCAGCTGTAGGTAACTTACCAGCTGCACATATCAACATTTCTCTTACACTGGGAGAAATAAAGAATCAGTGGGAGCTGTCACAGCACTAGTATGAATCAATTCCACTTCTAGCAAGTCTCCATGCGGTATACCAACAGGTGGAGGAACTGTTCAGCTGCCAGCTCTGATTTTAACTGCTTTTCAAAGGCAGAATAGTCAAATACTGATTGCTAAAGTGTATTAGAGCAAATAAATGTTTTAAGTTAAAAGTAAACATCTCTCTATATATTTTAAAGAAGTTGAAAGAAATTAGTTTGTTGGCGAATGTCTTCCACAGCTCTCAAGTTAAAGATGCCAAATCTTACATAGTTATTCAGTATTGAAAAAGTAACCTATTGGACCACATAGCGACAACGCGACAATGCAACAGAGCGACAGAGCAACAAATATTGAATACATTGTTTTTGTTGTAAGTTGTAAACAATTGTTTGACTGCTGGAAGGAAAACTCGCCATAACAATGCTGCTACTTTGTTATAAAATTATTGTAATAAGAAAAATATAAACTAATAAATTTAGTTCATTATTAAATCATAGTTGCAATAAAATTAATTTCATTTTAGTGAAATAAATTAGTTAAAATTGTATTTTATTTCTCTAATCAGAGCTTTTGTATATTTTCTAAATAGCATTTTTGGTCTATTTGCAAGTAATTTGCTAATATATATTTAATATATAAAACTGCTACACATTACAAATCGGACCCGCTCAACGCCGGGTGACCCTGCTTGTAATTAATAAATTAACAAATGCAGTACATGTAATGTAAGGTTAACAAATTGTAGGTCACATCCATTTTACTTTCTAACACATCACCTATTCTAGCATTCATATTACAACCTATAGCCACCTTGCTGTGCAGCTCACAGGGACAACCAGTATCCAGTGAAACTCCATTTGAGCAGTATTATTAAGATTTATTTATATAGCGCCAACATCCTTTGCAGTGTTTTACAATTGGAATATATTCAATGTTGCAGCATTTTTCCCACACAGATTGCATTTAACCAGTAAATAATACTGTACCATATGACTAGTAATTAAACCAACATGGCCAGTACGCAATCTTGAGCCATTTGACCAGTAGACAAATTTCCCATAATTACTCTCTCTTGAAGAAGATTTGATACAATACACTCACTATGCTGGTTCTCTGACACAGCCAGTACTCTCAATGGAAGCAATGCTGAATGTGAATCTCAAACTGGCTATTGGAATTCAACAGATAAGAAGCTGTCGGCAATTTACCTATGTCCGTGCTAACGCTCTCTTGTGCCTAGTTTAGCACCACTCAAGTATGGCCACAATGTCTTGCTGAGGCTGCACTTTACTACTCAAAGTGCGGGTTCAGAAATTAAAGTCTTCAGCTAATCACAATTAAGAATTGCTTGTCTATCTCATGAATATAGCAGCTGAGATTGTTAATCATGGCGAGACTGGCACAAGTACATTAAGGTAATTTTTTAATAAGAATTTCATGTTTGACACTCCTGGGTCTCTAGACACAACAATCAATTCCTGCACAACATACTTGCCCTATACAATATAGCATATATCAATATACTCATTCAAGTTTCTTAGGCTGGTGGATATTAGCAAAAAAACATTTTCTAAACTTGCCAGCATTTTACTAAAAACACCATAATAATCCTTATGCAGAGCCGTAACTATGGCTGTGCGAGAGGGTCAACCACCCAGGGCGCAAGGCTGAAGGGGGGCGCAGGAAAATGAATATTTTAGATTAATTTAATTGCAGTTGAGGGCTAAGGGGCATCATTTCTCCTTCTTGCCCTGGGTGCTAAAATTTCTAGTTACAACTCTGTCCTGATGAGTTAAAATGGCTTGAAATACAAAAAGTTAACTTGGGTTCAATGGGAGGTGACTGTACATTAATGTAAAGGCAATGTGAAGTTGAATGGATTTTTACAATGGATTTTTAGATTCCGTCTGTATTTAACGATAACTGATATTTAGCTGTTTTTAAATAATGACATTTTAATATATACATTTAATATAGTTATTGCAATAGGGCTGCGTGCAATATACTACACATATATATTCTCACCACACTCCAATTTCCTATTTATTACATACATACTAAAGTCTATGGATACAATATTTTCCAAATTTTTAAATGAGAGCTGTACATGTAGGATTTGAAGGTCACAAGGTTACAAACATACCTAACACTTAAGATAACACTTGGCCCATGGGCCGCCAGTTCAGATATAATATATGTCCAACATACTAAAGTTTTGTCTGTAACAAGTTACAGGCTGCTTAGTAAAATGATTGCTAGTATGCAGAGCATATCTTCCTGGACACTATGATCTACATGCATATTGGTGTTTATTGTAGACGGGAATAAGAGTGAATGTTTTTCTGTAATTGTGCCCATGATTACTCAGTTTTGCTGGTACATAGCAGCTGTAACTACAGATGAATCATGGACAGTTGCCCTTTATTATAAATAATTATAGTCTTGAGGCGAGGATACTACTTGTAACAAGTGTAATATTGATGCACAAAGCCAGATGCAAAAGAGATTCAATGTACAGTATTATGCATTATTACAAAGTGATACTTTTTAGAGAATAAATATATGTGTGCAGTACTTATATACACTATATGTGACTTGTTATTTTATATTGATTCATTTAGTAATAATTGCAAAGAATTGCCTTTGTAATATAATGCTATGTCAGTCTACAGTGTAATAATAAAATAAATGCTGTAAAGAAAATTTACTGTAACAAAACTGGCATAGTCGTAAGTGAGGAAAAGTGAATGACTTGTAAAGTGAACCTGCCAGGGCTACCTAAGCTGGAAGTGGATGGGATCTCTGGAAATATTTTGAGGGTTAAGGTTAATACAGCTATTGGGCTTATGTCCAAATGGGTAAGTAACACTTTAGATAAACACTTCAGTTGTTTAAGCTTTGATATATATTTTTTATATATATGAGGACTGAATTTGCAATGTATGTTCATTCTTGTTTCTTTACCACTTTGAAGCTTTAAATATTCCTCCAAACAATCGATAACTGAATTGAAATCACATGCCAAATATACTTCAAATTATAATTTTGCGACTGGCATGAAAATACAAATGATTATTCATTAAGAATATAATCTGTAATAATGCACTGCCATTTTTTAGAAATAATTCTCCAATATGGGGAAGATAATTTACAATGAAACAGTAAAGATGGTCTGTGATTAGATGTTAAACACAATCTAAAGGATTGATGCACTTTTTTAAATTTATTCTCCAGGCTTTAAATTCCAAATCTAATCTTTGTTAAGTCACATTGATAATGTTTTCAACTGGATGCAGCAGAATAAAGATCAACGAGAGATTAATGAGTGAATATGATATTTTTGTTGTTTCTCATAACAGAAAAGTTCAGACATCTACAAACTTCCAGTATCCCTTCTGAAGAGATTCTACGATGAAGATTCCTATGATGGTTTTGTTGGGCTTATGGGCAGGAGAAATTCCGGTAATAATGACTTGTTGGAAATTACTGAAATGCAATTAAAATCAAAATCATGTCACGGCCCAGTAAGACAAAAAAAGTGTAACAAAGATTTAAACACTGAAATAACCCTGTATGTGCTGGCTAGAGTAACTATAATAACAAACCTGGGGAGGATGACAAATGTCACGCCTGTTTTTTAATGAATGTCTCTTTATAACATATTTTGGCCCTTTTTTTCTTTCTGGGCTGTGAATTCTAGTGGAAATGTAAAAATCCTACCACGAAGAACAATTTAAATGTCTATTTTTTTAATAAAAGTTGATAGAAATTAAATGATGTTCAGAAACCTACTTATCTGTCAGTATTTCAGCTACAGCTACATGTTGATAATGGTATGGTCCATTAATCTAGCTATAGTTTACACTAATAGCAGCTACATGTTGATAATGGTATGGTCCATTAATCTAGCTATAGTTTACACTAATAGCCAGGGACAACTCTACTAGTGCTGGTGCATGAGGTATGTCGCCTGCCACCCACCCAGGATGTGTCAGCCAAAGTCACCTGTTTAAGTCCCAGGATAACAAACTATTTGGGCATTTACTATGACATTGACTGAATAAGGTCCCTGGTGGCTGGTGTGGAGAAAACACTTTGTAGACCAGCGGTAGGAGAGCTTTCCCCACTGACAAAAAGGTAGCTGTAACCAGGAAGGCACTTTATTTGCTATTTTCAACATTTTTCTACTAAACTCATATGAAAGAAATGTGGAGAAAATTGACATATCCGTCAAGCAGCAGGGTATCGTATCTGCTTCTGCTTTGTAGAGTAATGGTGTTTTCTTAAGTCAGTAGGACCCATTACCTAACATTCTATATCCTTGTAACACTGGATGAGTTGTAAGCTTTTACACTAGCTTGTTGGCAAAATGACTGCCCTAGCAAACAGACTGCATGTGTTATTAATATCATTTTCTTATAGTTTATTTATAAAATGTCAGAGGAGATAGCGGTGCAGGGCACTGGGGCGTGGAAATGAAGTACAAGTAACATTTATGCATAATAGATAGCAGCATGTAGCATGTATAAAGAGCAGTCAGGCAGGAAGCAGATGTGAGCAGCAGGTGTGATGAAAACACAGGGTGATAAACCTTTCCACTGACACACTGGCCTAATAATGTAGAAATGCACAACATTGAGTATTGTGAGGATTTACAGCTCTAACTTATTTTGCTCTTTTTTAGACTCAAAGGAATTTTCCTCATTGCCCTTAAAACGTAAGTAGGATCAAAAAATTGATTTTTAAAGGCTAACTAAGGTTAACCATTTCTATGAAGTTATAAAGCATCATTTTCCTTTGGATGTCAGGGTGGGGTACAAATTTACGGAGGTGCTCTAAACGAAAGGCAGTAGGACAAATAAAAAAAAAAAAAACTCACTTGCCCGACTCCTAATAAATGATGACTGACCTTAACAATGACAAAACAAGTCCCCGACAGTGTGCTAACAAATCACGATCAGCACTAAGAACGGCAGCCTGTATTGCCGTAAATTTAAATTGCGACCTGTATATCAGTATTTTTAAAGCGGCAATGCTAGGTCCCTAACCCTAACCTTATTCCTAACCCTATTCCTAACCCTATTCCTAACGCTAAGCCTAAGTGTAAGAGTCAGGTCCGATGAGAAGCAGCATTGCCGCTTTAAAAATACTGATATAGAGGTCACAATTTAAAGTGACGTGAAAACAGGGTGCCGTTCTTACTGCTGTTCGTGATTTGTTAACACACGGTCGGGGAATTGTTTTGTCATTGTTAAGGTCAGTCATCATTTATTAGGAGTCGGACAAGTGAGTTTCATTTTTTTTGGTTTGTGGTAGTCACTGTCAGTGTTATCAGCACCGTTAAAGTGACTACCACCGGTTACCACCGGTCAGAGCTGCTTTATTTACTGCCTTCTCTGTTCACTGAATGTTGTCATATTACTAAATAATTAATGAAAATCATGGGATATCAGTACTGTCTTTAATCAAAATGTACCTTCTCATCCACAAAAGTATAAAAGGCATCTTATTTAATATATAGAATGAGGCCCAATCTTTACCACTTCCAAACATGAGAAAATGAAGTTCTTATTCAGAGAGAAAAATGCTGTGCTCCCTCCTGGAAAGTAAGGACTGTCCCACTTTATGCAGTCTCTCAACCCGGCGGTTCCCAAACTGTGCGCTGCGGCTCCCAGGGGTGCCGCGGCGCTGTCTCGGGGGTGCCGCGGGCCAGCCATAAAAAAATCAAACAGAAACACTTACCAATCCGCGCGGTGCCAGGACCCAGCATCCTCCTCTCTCACGCAGCTGTCATATCAGTGACAGCTGCTGCGTGAGAGAGGAGGATGCTGGGTCCCGGCGCTGCGCGGATTGGTAAGTGTTTCTGTTTGATTTTTTTATGGCTGGCACGCGGCAGAGGGGGTAAAGTGAGAGAGGGACAGAGGAGAGTGACAGCGTGACAGGAGAGGGACAGCGTGACAGGAGGGGGACAGAGGAGAGTGACAGCGTGACAGGAGGGGGACAGAGGAGAGTGACAGCGTGACAGGAGGGGGACAGAGGAGAGTGACAGCGTGACAGGAGGGGGAAGGAGGAGAGTGACAGGAGGGGGACAGAGGAGAGTGACAGCGTGACAGGAGGGGGACAGAGGAGAGTGACAGCGTGACAGGAGGGGGACAGAGGAGAGTGACAGCGTGACAGAAGGGGGACAGAGGAGAGTGACAGGAGGGGGACAGAGGAGAGTGACAGCGTGAAAGGAGGGGGACAGAGGAGAGTGACAGCATGCCAGGAGGGGGACAGAGGAGAGTGACAGCGTGACAGGAGGGGGACAGAGGAGAGTGACAGCATGTCAGGAGGGGGACAGAGGAGAGTGACAGCGTGACAGGAGAGGGACAGTGTGACAGGATAGGGACAGAGGAGAGTGACAGCGTGTCAGGAGGGGGACAGAGGAGCGTGACAGGAGGGGGACAGAGGAGAGTGACAGCGTGTCAGGAGGGGGACAAAGGAGAGTGACAGCGTGACAGGAGGGGGACAGAGGAGAGTGACAGCGTGTCAGGAGGGGGACAGAGGAGAGTGACAGCGTGACAGGAGGGGGACAGAGGAGAGTGACAGCGTGACAGGAGAGGGACAGCGTGACAGAAGGGGGACAGAGGAGCTGGGACAGCGTGACAGAGGGCAGCGGAGGGAAACAGAGAGCAGAGGAGCTGGGACAGCGTGACAGAGGGCAGAGGAGGTAAACAAGGAAGATGAGCTGGGACAGCTGAACAGAGGGCAGAGGAGGGGGACAGCGTGAGAGAGGGCAGAGGAGGTGGACAGAGGGCAGAGGAGCTGGGACAGCGTGACAGAGGGCAGAGGAGGGGGACAGAGGGCAGAGGAGCTGGGACAGCGTGACAGAGGGCAGAGGAGCTGGGACAGCATGACAGTGGGCAGAGGAGGGGAACAGCATGACGGAGGGCAGAGGAGGGGGACAGCGTGGCAGATGAGCTGGGACAGCGTGACAGAGGGCAGAGGAGGGGGACAGTGGGCAGTGGAGGGGGACAGCATGACAGGGCAGAGGAGCAGGGACAGCGTGACAGAGGGTAGAGGAGGGGGGGCAGAGGGGGCAGCGTGAGAGAGGGCAGAGTATCTGGATGCAGTGGGGGCAGAGTGTCTGGATGCAGAGGGGGCATTTTTGCATACAACTAAATAAGCATTTCTGTCCTGACCTAAATACTTACATACAATTTTTTTACCCAACTACTTCTAAAACAGGACTGCTAGATAATTATTTTGGAGGGGTGCCTTAAAAAAATGATGGAGACTCTAAGGGTGCCGCGAACTGCAAAAGTTTGGGAACCACTGTCTCAACCCATTAATCTCATTTAAACAATCCTGTCCTACAAGACCTCATGTATATGCAGTTTTGCACTTAGTTCAACACTTAGTCCACAGCAGGGCCGTCTCTTCCATTGGGCACGATGGGCAGGTGCCCGGGGGCCCTGCAGGCAAGGGGGGCCCGTCCGAATCCTTTAAAAAAAAAAAAAATTTTTTTTTTTTAATAAAATACTTACCTTGCGGTCACATCAGCGGTGATCCGGCTCCCTCCCTGGTCCCCTCTTCCGTGCTGTGCTCACAGTGAATGCTGGGCGTGATGTCACGCCCAGCATTCACTGCAACCACAGCACGGAAGAGGGCAGAAGAGACTCAGCGGCGCGGAAAAAAGAAGAGGATCGGACTTAAGGTAAGTTAAGGGGGCCCCTATATATATATATATATATATATATATATATATATATGTGTGTGTGTATATATGTATATATATGTATCTATGTAAAAAAAAAGTGATTATATATATAATCACGTTTTTTTTTTTACATACATATATATTTTTTTTACACACACACACACTATATATATATATATATTTTTTTTTTTTTTTTAGGGGCCCGGTACACTGCATTGCCACAGTCAGCAATGATCGCTTTAATTCACCCAAATTCTACCGTCAATAAAAGCTAAATCTTGTACCTCTGCAGATACCACTTTAATTTGAAAAATTCATACACATTGCTCAAAATAGGGAGCATTTGTGCAAAAAGAGTTACAAACAGCTTTTGCACTGCTCAACCCAGAACCGTTGCGCTTGCATAAATTATCCTTAATAAGAGCAATCTACTTCCATTGTCACAGTTAGGTTTCTGCGTAAACAAATGAATAAATAATTGTGGCATAATTACATTAGCAACTGAGAGAGTAATTTACTAACTTTAAATGTGTGGACACAGCACATTTATTTTTGCGCAGTTTATATGACTGACTGTACACATACAGTCATGGCCAAAAGTTTTGAGAATGACACAAGTTTTGGTTTTCACAAAGTGTGCTGCTTCAGTGTTTTTAGACCTTTTTGTCAGATGTTGCTATGGTATACTGAAATAAAGTTGCATGCATTTCATAAGTGTCAAAGGCTTTTATTGACAATTACATTAAGTTTATGCAAATAATTGCAGTGTTGATCCTTTTTTTTGAAGACTTCTGCAATTCACCCTGGCATGCTGTCAATCAACTTCTGAGTCACATACTGACTGATGGCCATCCATTTTTGCCTAATCAATGCTTGGAGTTTGTCAGAATTTGTGGGTTTTTGTTTGTCCACCCACCTCTTGAGGATTGACCACAAGTTCTTAATGGGATTAAGGCCTGGGTAGTTTCCTGGCCATGGACCCAAAATTTTGATGTTTTGGTCCCCGAGCCACTTAGTTATCACTTTTGCTTATGGCAAGGTGCTCCATCATGCTGGAAAAAGGCATTGTTCATAACCAAACTGTTCTTGGATGGTTGGGAGAAGTTGCTTTTGGAGGATATTTTGGTACCATTCTTTATTCATGGCTGTATCCTTAGGCAGAATTGTGAGTCAGCCCACTCCCTTGGCTGAAAAGCAACCCCAAACATGAATGGTCTCCGGATGCTTTACTGTTGGCATGACACATATCTGATGGTAGCGATCACCTTTCCTTCTCCGGACTAGCTGCCCCAAACAATCTGAAAGGGGATTCATCAGAGAAAATGACTTTACCCCAGTCCTCAGCAGTCCAATTCCTGTAGCTTTTGCAGAATATCAGCTTGTCACTGATGTTTTTCCTGCAGAGAATTTGCTTTTTTGCTGGCCTTCTTGACACCAGGCCGTCCTCCAAAAGTCTTCACCTCACTGTGTGTGCAGATGCACTCACACCTGCCTGCTGCCAATCCTGAGCAAGCTCAGCACTGGTGGTGCCGCGCTCCCGCAGCTGAGTCAACTTTAGAAGATGGTCCTGGTGCTTGCTGGACATTCTTGGGTGCCCTGAAGCCTTCTTCACAACTATTGAACCTCTCTCCTTGAAGTTTTTGATAATCTGATAAATGGTTGATTTAGGTACAATCTTACAAGCAGCAATATCCTTGCCTGTGAAGCCCTTTTTGTGCAAAGCAATGATGACTGCTCGTGTTTCCTTGCAGATAACCATGGTTAACAGAGGAAGAACAATGATTTCAAGCACCACCCTCCTTTTAAAGCTTTCAGTCTGTTATTCTAACTCAATCAGTATGACAGAGTGATCTCCAGCTTTGTCCTCGTCAACACTCTCACCTGTGATAACGAGAGAATCACTAACCTGACGTCAGTTGGTCCTTATGTGACAGGGCTGAAATGCAGTGGAAATTTTGTTTTTGAAATAAATTTCATTGTCATGGCAAAGAGGGACTTTGAAATTAATTGCAATTCATCTGATCACTCTTCATGACATTCTGGAGTATATGCAAACTGTCATCATGAAAACTGAGGCAGAAGAATATAATAATTGTGTAATTCTCAAAATATTTGGCCATGACTGTACATAGCTGCAGCTTTCCGCTTTTGGGAAATGCCTATGTGCAAACACTTATTATGACCAGTTGTGGGTAGTCCTGCAGCAGGTTGAGGAAAAACGGTGATGCAGACCTTAGTTGGCAGTTTTACATTATATTTCACTTTGTGCAATATTATGAGGGCTTTTGGCCATGACAGAAATGCTAATATTTAAATAAGAGGTCTACTATCACATTTATATCACCCCTTAAATTAAATTACAGTTTTTGTTTTTCTCCCCCAAATACTACTTTTATGACACTCATTAATGTATTATTTAATTCATGACAGTAAGGGGACATCAGGATGGCCTTTAATTCAAGTGTCACAATTTAAAATGTAGAATTTTTCAACATTGGTGTATGTGCACATGTTAATGAGCTTTCTGAACAAATTGTACCTAGGGCAAAAGGAAGTGACTTCAGGTGATGCACGCACAGACAACTTATTGCTGTATGAACAGTACTTTTATTGTTCCATCACAATTAACAGCATACACTTCCTCAGGATGACAACCTAACACTGACTAGACATACTAATCCTGTCTGGTCACAGGCCACTGTCTGGCATCGGTTGTAATGCATAGTAGCACAATCCAGATTTTTATGCTGGAGACTCGTCACACAGCCTTAGCTTCATGGACAGATGACACTCCCATCTTGCCCTTAAAAGGGCCTGTTACCTGTGTGTAACCGGGTCTGCAGCCTTTACCTGCAGACTGTCAGCTGAATAGCTATTTCCTCTCTTAGAAGCATGTGGAAAACCACTCCATTTGTCACAATATAACAAAAAAAAATTGTTGGGTAAGGTTGATGTTATTTATGTAGTGCATGTTGTACCTAAAGACTGTAACAACCTTATGTATATGTTACTCTGTAAATTAATACATTATTGATGCCTGACAGGAGACATGCATGATTTCTTCGTTGGTTTAATGGGGAAGAGGAATTTGCAAGCAGGTAAGTCCTCATCAATGCATTGAGAAATCATTTATTACATCTCATTAAAGTACATTGGTTATTAAAGAAAAATTACAAGATAATTCCATCTACCAGATCATTATATACCATGATTTGTCTTATGAAATACAGATAGAAAAACATACAGGAAAATAAAGAAAGATAAAGAAAGAAATAAAGACATACAGGAAACCCATTTTCCAGAGACTAAAGAGGAGAACAGATGTGCAGACCAATAGTGCAGTTGGCTTCTGGGGATCTCAGCATGAGAGAGATATGGTCAGCTGGTCTCTAAAACTCATATATTCAAATATACACAATCAGGGACTCGAAAGGGACACATACATACATACATACATACATACATACATACATAGTAAACCAATAAAAGAATGTATGGTAACCTTAAAAACAATCTCTCTGCTGTATTTCAGACAAAATATGATTTTCTAAATAAACAACATTTGAAAAAGGTTCTATTAATAAATTTGAACTGTTTTTTTTTTAATTGAAAACATTGCATAGTCATCCTCCCTAGCAAAAGAATCTGAAGCACCAATCAATACTTGGGTAGTCCATAATGTTGTAACCTGATCCACTACCATTTTACCAAATATTATTTTAGTAGTCTACATTATGTGGTATATATGTGAAAGAATATATATATATACATATACATATTTTAGAGATGCTCAGGCTCGGTTTTTCAAAAAACGGACCTCCCGAACATCACAAGTCCGAATACCGAGCCGGCTCAGTACTTTCCTGCTTCCTCGGATCTGAATCGAGGCAAAACGTCATTGTTGTGTCATCGGATCTCGCTAATTTTGAATTCCAGAAGTACTTCCCTCCGCAGGAGATCCAGCACCATTGCTCACACAGAAACAGGGATAGCAGTGTTATTGTCACTCTCCACTCTCCAGTGACATTGCTCAGTGCCATTGCTCACACAGAAACAGGGGTAGCATCTGTTTGGTAGACTACGTGACAATATCCTTCTGTACTGAGAATCCCAGAAACAGCTGAGACAGCATTCGACATATGAGTTAATATTCACCTGCTGATGTATAAACCTTCATGCCACTCTTAGTATTCTTCTTTGAGATTACCACTTCTTTAAAGTGTAGAGGCAGACACCAGACTACATCCTGTTCTACATTACTTTGGATTGTCTAGGACTTGAAGTTTACTACCAAACAGATACATCATTTAAAAAATAAATGTAAATAAATAAAGTGGCATCTAGTGCCAGGCTATGCCAGTATGGCAACACTATAACATAGGTGAATACTTGTAAGTCAAAAATAGATTAAGTACTGTTGTGAAGCTACAAGCACTAACATGCCCATAGCTAATGCCCATGCCCATAGCCACCAGATCATGTTAAAATATAAGAACCAGCTTGTCCTGTCAGCCAGGGCATGGTAGAAGATGAAGTTCCACAAAGATATCTAATTGTAAAAAAAAATAAGATATTGAATCTTATATTTTATTTGAAATACCCAAATTCAACCACTTTATTATTCACCTAAATTCATAAGGCATCTTTTTTTCCTCAAGTAATTCAATTGGAAATAAATACAAGAAACTCTGAGGGAACCATGAGGAGTTGGATTAATATGCTCCAACCAATCAGAACATCTTTTCCAAACCCCAGCCAATCCGACACAATCCGCTCTGATTGGCTGTTCATGTATTGACCATTTCATTCATTTGTTTTGTGGTTCTGTTAGGTGCAAGTCCTCTTTTTTCTCTCAGGATCTTTTCATTGTTTCCAATTGGACTACTTCAGGAAAAAATATTGCTTATGAATTTAGGCAAATGAAAAAGTGGTAAATGAGGATGTGGGTGAGTAATAATTTCTAACAAATATTACAACATTTGGTCGTAGGTACTTTTGTGTGGAACTGTATGTTCCAAGGGGGCCTTGCTGCCAGGGCATGCTAGTGCCTGTGGGCCTGTAGTTCCATAAGCACCAGCATGCTATGCATTAAGTTGATGATGACTGCTGAATAGTTTTGATGCGGCCACATATTTAGAGTGCACATTTTTGTTATTAACCCTTTAACCCATTTGCTGCAGGTTTTTTTTTACTCTTCTGTTAAGTTGAATTTGGTATTTCTATTGTGGCCTGGTATACACAAATAAATAATACCTTGTATTGTATTGTTTCTTCATATGTATAGTTTGGAGCAGAGAAGGGAAAGGGGGAAAAATGATAGAAACTTTCAAATATATCAAGGGTTTTAACAAGGTGCAGGTGGGAAACATTCTTCAAAGTAAGAGAAGTACTAGAACACGAGGACATGCACTGAAACTAGAGGGAAGTACGTTCAGAGGAAAGCTGAGGAAAAACTACTTCACAGAAAGGGTAGTAGATAAGTGGAATAGCCTCCCATCAGAGGTGGTAGAGGTTAATACAGTAAGCAATTTAAACATGTTTGCAATAGACATAAGGATATCCTTACAAATATTAAAGGACCAAATAAGGTTTGAGGTTACCATAGGGTAATAAGAAAAAAATGGGCACACTAAATGGGGCAAGTGGTTGTTATCTGCCGTCAAATTCTATGTTTCCAAGACTGCCAAGAAGGTGAAAGAAGGTGAAAAGATGGCAGAAAACAACTACCGTTATTTATGCATTTACCAAATAAAAGTTTGGACAATGGTTACATAACCTGATTCGCTATACACTTAATGAACAGCTCAATATCTTCACAAAAAAGTTGTAACAGTTTTTTAAAAAAATATAATTTGATTAACATACTGGCTCTATTTGCTGTTGTGTATTGCTGGGTGATTATAAGTGATCCCCAGAAAATATTTACTAAGGGGAACTTATACTCCCCTCTTTCCAACATGAATACCCCCATGACAATGCCAGCCATGATGAGGGAAAAAGAAAGGATGTCATGATGAGGAAAAGAAAATACGCTACCCATAGATTCTTTCATATCTGCTGTAGTGTAGAGGTTTAATTGTATGATCACAAGTAATCAACAGATAATACCTTCCCTCTTTCAAATGAGGGTACCCACATGTCTGTAGGAGCCATAGTGAGGGAGATTGGGTTTATTCTTATGTGTGGGGGAGCTCCAGATGCTCTGTGATGTCATCACGCATGTGCATGATGATATCATTGACACTTCCACTTTCCTCCAATGGTGGAGGAAGGAAATACACATCAGTCAAGTGCTTTGTGATCTTTGACTATCAGCCGTAATATGGGGATAATAGCATGGAGTTCTTCTTCACTAAGTTTAGCAATGTGAGGAGCTATGTTTATCTATATGTAGAATTGACAACAGATCCATGAACTGTTAAATCTCCCCACATTTTCTTAAAGAAAAGTTCTCCCTGAAATAATGTTGTAATGAGGCATCTCTTGGCTAAGAAAAATATCTATGTAGAAATTGTGGCTCTAATACCACATTAGACTATTGGCATACTAACCACTGAAATGTTGCCTACTTCTAGTGAATCGAGCAAATGAAGAAAAGGAAGCTGAGCCCAATTCCAGGTATTCAACAAAATGCAGAATGAAGTAAGTTGAACATGAAATCACTAGACTCACTTTTATTTGCATCCCCATCATAAATAATTATTCGACTGTTAGCAATCAAATATTACTTCCCCTTAATATAATTATATATTAATATTGACCCATAATATAATAATACAATAATATTGCCCCCTCAATATAAGTAAAAGTAAAAATTGCCACCATAAATTAATTATAAATTAATTTTGTCCCCATTATTATTAAAAGTAATGATTGTCACAATAATTCATAAGTGAATGGTGCGTCCTCTAATGTTATGAATGGCAAGATAGCTCAAACAACCGCCTCTTTTATTTTGGCTGTTTTCCTCAGTTTGTGAAACTGCTGCTTTGCAATTCTGTCGGCTTGTATTTTTATCATGTTAAAAATCAGGAATTGTAATGTGGTGTTTCATTAAACTGTGATTTTCAGGTGGTTTAGCCTATAGTAAATCCAGCAGCTTTAAAATATCAGAATACCAGCTGTTTAATCAAACCACCCTTCAGTACATCTAGCCCTGAGAGTTAGATAGCGATTTAAGTAGGATTCCCCACCATACTGATGTGATGATCAAACTGATGCAAGAGAATTGTGTTGAAATGTACCTCTACATGAGCTGAACTTCACTCTTTTACTTTTGCCACTATGATACAAATTGCACTAAATATCACACAAAGTATCTGCTACAATGGACCTTGAAAATTATTAAATCTGTAAACTCGATGCACATAAAAATGCTTGCGCTACAGCATTTTCTTAGTAAATGACATCCTATTCTGTAAATTCTTCATGTACATCTTTGCACTATTTCAAATGTCAAATGAAAAATGTTGGAAATTATTAATAATTTGCAGGAAAAAAGTAAAGTTTCCTTGGAATGTTAGCTAGATCAGGGATGGACAAAATAAGGTAGAATTCAAGAGCCATTCAGTCTATCATTGCAGCCAGATAGATCTTTTGAGGTTCAATTGATTTTATGCATCCATTTACATCAATAGAAATGACCACCAAAATATATGAGCCAGCAAATATTGAGCACATGTGCTATCTGGTTCCTATGATTTGTCCAACCCTGAGCTAGGTAAATCATTGCGATGAGAAATCTGATCCAATAAGATATTGTATAACCTGTGTGCATTCAAAAGACATATTTTTTTTCTATACCTACAGATTCAGACGTTCAGTTTAAAATGTACAGCAGAGATGGTCTTCTGAACATAAACATTATCGGTCCAATGCCAAACACGCTGGATTTCTTATTTTGTACCACAGATGAAAAGCTCCACATCTGTTGCAATATATCTTCACCCTTCTGTGTCCGGCTTTTTCCATCATGCTGATTCATTACAAAGTCATATATGAAACAAAGGTGTTAATCTCTAAATTATGTCTTCTACTACCATATTTTTCATGTGATAACATGTCTGTTTATTCCTCTGTCGACACTTTATGTCATGCAGTATGAGTCTTGCCACATCTAATCTGATCTCTGTGAATAGCATTTGAATATTGGCAACTCAATTGTGTTGAACAATGGGAAAGCACTGTTGCAGTACTCATGTACTTTCATTTACTAGTTTGTCAGCCATATTGTTGACTACAAGAGGGAATTTAATCATGGACGAAGATGGATGGCTTTTCAAACAGTAAGGAAGAACAATAGCTTGGATTTTGTTTTGTTACAAATAAGGGAACTCCTCTTGTGCTCTTCGTTTAACCTTTAAATGTCACGACTCATAATGCTGTGCCTATCACATTACCAGCCATGCTTAAAGATACAATGTAGCTTAAAGATACAACAATCACACTCAATAATAATATTTTTACATATGATCCTGTGTTTTGAGTCTTTTTCTGCTAGCATAATGTACCATTTGTTATAAACAGTAAAAGTATAAAAGCACAATTAAAGTTAATTAATTGTTTTGTGGCATACATTTGCTCATGAGAAAGCAATCTATGGGTGTCTCTCTCTACAGAATGGTATCATTTGTTATTTTTGTTTATATTTTATTATGGTTTCTTTTTCTTTAATGTTAATTTTATTGTAAACTACTTGTGAGATATGAATTACAACTGTGGGCTAAACATGCCAAACTGAGAACAGACTGAAATTCCACGATAAGCCCAACTCGTGGAATTTGGGAATTGGGAATATCATAGAACTTAGTTCAGTTGTGTGGCATTGACAGATGTTTTCCAGGATAAATAATGTTCCTCCATCCCACACCTGTTTATGAAACTCCCCATAATGATCATGATTTTTTAAACCATACTTACTAAATCTAGTAATGATCAAACATCATAAACCAGCTCATCTCCCGTCTCCTAGCCTGCACAGTAATAATTTTACAGCAATAAGTTTCCATGTATCTCTCAGGCATCCCCAGTACACTGTGCTAAAATATATTTAATAAGTAGTAAAGAGCTAGGTTCCACTATAATATGCCATCTAATATAGCAGTTAGAGAGGCAGGATGAACTCATTAATATGCAAATCAGTCAAATGCTTTCAATGTAGGCTGGTAGCAGGGGGCTGAAAGTAGTAATTTGTGTACCACACCATCAAGGCTGCAAACACCAGAGGAACAAGTATGGAATAAAAAACATAATGATCAAGAATCCCTTTAAATCAATATTGAGCAAAATTATATATCTGGGGGCCTCATATCAAGCGTAGCCCTTATTCTTGGAGGAGGAATATTTGCAGTGTGGTAATATATACAAAGGAATAGATTGGTAAAGTCCAAATTCTCAAATTGATAGCATAAGACGAACACAGTGATATGCTCACAAGCAAAATGTTTATCCATGATTAGCTGGCCTTTTAGGTCTCTGTGATTCTGCCTCCCCAAAATAAAAGAAACACACACACACTATAAGTGGTGCTAGTGGTCGAAGTGGAACTTTAGAAGTGGTGGTATGGAAAATATAATGGTAATGCAAGTGAATATTGATAGTTTTACAATGAAGGCCGTAGGAGATGTGGTGGTATGGCATAACAATTTATATACCCCTACTTTGACCACTGAAAAATATTTGCACTGCTCTTGTTTGGAAACTTGGCGCACACTACTTTTGGATGCAGTGGTGAGTTCCACCTTTGCTTTGGAGTATGGGACCTGACTTATCAGCTCTTTGCCCCGGGCCCACTAATGTCTTAGAGCTACTATCCTGCATCACAGTCTTGTTGAATGCCACAAACTGAGAAAGAGGTAAAACCTGATTGGGGCAGCAGATGACAAGTATTAAGGGGACAGGCTGTTATCGCTTAGGCTAGCAACACAGAGAGGTTTTAGTATCCACACGGATTGGTTTTAGTACCCACATATGTAATCCCCCATAATTCAGCATTTATATTTTGTATTTGCCTACACATAGCAGGTAGTTTCTGGCACAGAAATGCTGATACACTCTATGCAGCATTTATAGCATCAGTGCTAGTGTAAGTGACAGGTTGCCGGGGACTGGGGATATGTTAGATTGATGTTGCAAATAAAGCATTTGGCTGGTTATGGTCCCTGAGTGATATAGGTTTTCTTTTTCAGTTTTGTCTTTTGTATATCTTTGTTTTACATGCACCAGTGACAGTGAAGTTTATTCCAGGTGGCAGCTAACAGACAAGCAACAAAAACTGCTGATTAGTGAAAGCGCATTGCAAGTTCTACTCACATAATTGTTACAATGTTAAGCACAGCCATGATTTTTTAAGCTGGCTACTCAAGGGGATGATTTTGACAAGATCAGTGTTTAATTTTATTGGGGCCTGTTAGTGCATTAGGAAGATGACAGCGCATAAAGGGAGACAAAGGCGATCTGTGACCATTGTTCAATTGCATCTCTCAATATCATCATCATTTATCTATATAGTGCCACTAATTCCGCAGCGCTGCACAGAGAACTCACATCAGTCCCTGCCCCATTGGAGCTTACAGTCTAAATTCCCTAACATACACACACACAGACAGAAACACAGACTAGGGTGAATTTGTTAGCAGCCAATTAACCTACCAGTATGCTTTTGGAGTGTGGGAGGAAACCGGAGCAATTGGAGGAAACCCACGCAAACACGGGGAGAACATACAAACTCTTCATAGATAAGGCCATGGTCGGGAATTGAACTCATGACCCCATCCTTATTATGATACAATTGATTTAGATTATTACCCAGAATCACTGTTTTCAAGCTACACACTACATAAAGTACATTATAATGTCAATTTCCGAATATTGGCTGTACTATAGCATGTCTGCCTAGTATTACAATAAAAGCGGAGAAATATTCAATGAAGCTATCAGTCTTTGTCCACTGCTATACATTATAAGGACTAGAGAAGATTTTAGCATTCCTGATGCCTGAGGAAACTTGTAAAATACCTGCCCCACCACAAACTGAATAAGGTATAATGTAAAAATAACAAAGATCAAGCACACACATTTACATTTAAAATTATTTTAGTTGGAAAACTCCATTGATACTTGCACCGAGAGCAAAAAAACATATTATATATCCCTTTAACACATACAAACTTTATCAAGACAGAAACCCAGTGCCCCATTATACTATTATTTATATATTTATAAGACGCCACAGATTCCGTAGCACCGGTTACAGAAGCAAGTAACAAATAGATGAGGTAATCCACATAAGTAGCACAGAAGAGTGTGAGTAATGCTATGGGGACTCACACGGAGTGTGATACATATACGGAGTACATGACAACCTCCCCATCACACAAATTAATTGTTTAATTATTAACTCCTTTATAGCAACCTCTTCAACATAATTAACCCCTTTTTACTCATTAACTCCCTCAATCATTACTTTCCTCAGTCTCATCAAATGTCAGCTTCATCAAAAGTCCTATTAAGATCAGTAACCCACTCACCCTCATAATTACCTCTCAATCATCAAGCCTAGCCCCCTCAACATTATTTTCCCAAAAATTATATTGATTCCTGCCTTTATCCCCACCTACCTGTTGCTGATCCATCGTCGCTGTAATAGTCAGAGGGGTACTGATCACGTCAGTTCCCCTCTTTATACTTCTGCTTTTGTATGCACAATGATGCAGAGGAGGGGGGCCTGGTGAGCGGCTACCCCACCCTGGTCTATCAGAGGAAAGGGGCAGCAAAGGGGAGGTAAGGGCCACTATTACTCCACTGCAGTAATAGGCTGCATGTTCCATACCTTGAAGCAAGAGAGAGGTATTAAGCCAGAGCCTTTACTTTCACTCTGCAACTGCAGGCCACACATCTTATACAAATGCCTGGTGACTTCCCAAGCCATTTAAAATATGACTGTTCCACTGTGGGAATGAAGTCCCTCAGTGGCGCCCCCAGAAGCCAGGTTTGCTAGGCGGCTGCCTAGAGCTGTCTATTGGTGAGCGCCAGGCTTGATAATATAAAACATGACAGTTGGGAACAGATATAACTGCATTTCTTAGAAAACACTCCTAACATCTACTTTGGAGAACTATAAAGTAGTCCACATATACTACATTCCTCCTTTCTTAGACAAGAAATACAATATGATGAGCTTGCAATTAAATAATTATACACAAATATTTTTACTATATGAATACTTTAAGACTAATACTTGAGTCTTCGAGAAGATCTCCATTGCTTTTCAGGACAACAGTTGTGAAACCCTGGAGCAAAGGACTTTAAGTTGTGTTTCCTTTGTAGACTTTGGAACTTTCCCAAGTACAGTTAAAGTTTCACATTCCTGTTGGGTAGCTGGTGGAACTACCAAAGTCTCTGGAGTTACATCTTGTTGAATAGACATTTCTGTGCAAACTTCAGGTTGTTCAACTAACATTACATTTGGCTCTTGTTAATTACATGTCTACAGTAAGAAATTTCTTCTTTAAAAAATTCACATTTATCTTGATTGGCTCTCAGACTATATTCATGTAATCTTGTGAGCACACTTTTAAGATTGTTCAAATGATCTTCATCATCTTTTTCTGTAATGATAATATCATCAAGGTAGCATTGAGTACAAGATATTCATGTAACATTTGATCCATGGCACTTTGCCAAACTGGTGGAGCTGTAGCTATTTTAAAGACAAGCCATTAAAATAAATCTTTTTGCCTGGTTATTGTCAAATATTTAATTGACGTATCTTCAAATTCCATTTGTAAATATGCTTGTGCCAAATTTATTTTTGGAAAGTGGTGTCCTCTCAACAGAGCTGCAAAGATGTCTTCAATCCTTTGTGACGGATATTATACTGCATGCAGCACAGAATAATCTCTGTTTTAAAGTCTCCACATGAAGCACTTCCGGCCTTACATGTCTTCAATAATAGAATTATAGGTGTGGCCCACTCACTTCATTCTACAGGTGACAATATTCCAGAATTTACAAATTTCTTCCGCTCTGTCCCAACCCTTGGTCGATTAGCATGACTAGTATTTTCTATCTAATACAAGGCTGGTTTTCATTCTTTTGAGTGTTCCTATTCCTTTTTCAAATATGGGTTACGCATCAGTTAATAATAGATTTCATCTCTCAATAGTAGCGTCACTATTTGATACTTTAGCTGCTGCCACCTCCAATATTTTAATAAACCGCCAGTCAACTTGAATTTTCCTTAACCACTCATGGCTAAACAATTTTTCTACAGGGGTGACACCAGTATATAACTTATAGCACACTGTTTTCCATTTTACACAATGATGAATACAGTTTTATCCTTGTCGCCAGTTGTAGTGCATATTGTTTTGAATAAATATGCTAACCATCTGGATATGTTAGGAACAGTAGCCACTGAACCACTTACTTCTGAGCATATGCACATAAAACCACAGATGATAGTTTGGCAAATTATATAAATACATATTTTAGAACACATTCCTAACATCTACCTCCGCGGAACTATTAAATAGTTCACATATTATACACCAGCCAGTACCCCAAATATTATCTCAGTCATTACCCTTAATATTATGTTAGCTAATTTCCCAACATTATACTAGCCCTTTTCCCATTATACCAGCGTGCCACAAATATTCCATATTACATCTCTCAGCGTTCCATGCTGTCACCCTCTCTACCATTCATCATTCACTTTTTCATCAGAATTGACAGCTGTGTTTAATATGAAAGTATTAGTTGGCTACAGCAGAAGGGTCCATTTCTTGAAACATCCAATCAGCAACCACTTTACCTCTCATAATTACATATGTACCGCTGATAAAAAATGAGAAGCTATTTTACTACAGTTGCAAAAGTTCATGAAATTGCATTAAACTGTGTATCTTGTATAATGCGAAGTGCTTTTCTTACAAGTAAATATGACTTTAACTATACAGAAAGGGTTTTCCGTTTTGAAAAAGTGTTAAGGATGAGTCCCACCTTTTCATAAACCATTGAAATGCTTTCTCCATGTTTTTCTCACTAGTTGATTCCAATGTTGCCAACAACCATTTCAAGTTTACTTATGTATTTCAACTGTTCACACCCAATTAGTACACTGTGGTTTTTAAAACCTCAACAAACTATAGTGTGTTTGTATTGTAATAACCTTTATAAAATGTACAGAATATTCACTGCTCAGAAAGATTGACAAATTGCACCAAATTACTGCTAACGCTTTTAGAACTATTTAAACTTTTTTTAAGTCCCCAACTAAAAATGTAATTTACAGCCAGCTGTAGATTTAACCTTATGACCCAGTACCAAAAGGTAACAGAACCATTTATTGTACAACTTAAGGAAAACTGCTGCAGTAATTATGGTACCATTTATACAACTGTAATTTGATTATGTCCTTGAAAACTTCTAAACTTTTCTTAACACTGAACTCAAGACAAAAGTTACAAATGGTGACTGACGTGTTCATAGCCATGGAGTGATAAGGCTCTTGTCACACAGCATATCAATTCAGGTGTTTTTAATAGCAAACTAGCAAACACCTTTTTTAAAAGGGTTTCTAAAGCATGCTTAGTGATCCCATATGTCAGTGAACCTCCCAATATTCCTGATTACAAAAATGGCCCATGCTTGGCCAGACCTCTGATGCTCCCCATAAACCAGTCAAACAGATAAAAAGCACTGTCTCACAAAAAATAGAACTGAGGGAATATGAAAATCCCCTCTCCTGTAAATAATGCTGACATACTGATCACAAAACCATCTAATCATTTACATTTAAGAAAACTGGAGCAAAAAACACTGTTCACCAATCTGGAATGTTGACAGTTCTGATGGTTTGCTATAGGCAGCAATTTGAGAACTTATCCTTTCACACATTTAGAGTGATACCCATCACAACAAGAGAGGGCTAATTGAGAGCACAAAGAATATACCTGTGCATAGGCAAAAGGTAAATATTTGGCATGCATGGTAAAGAAAAAAGAATATATTTAAAGCACTGTAAAAGTGAATACTTAGCATACTGTACTGTCTGGTCCTACAAAACTTGAGGACACCCGAAACCAGTGTATTGTGGGTTCCACCCTGGTCTATAAACCAAACATGCTTTACTGATACTCAGCTCACCCCAGGTCTTAAGCAACAGGTGGTATAGAATCACAACAATAGGAGAATGGACAAGTCCAAAGCAAAAAGTTCAATGCAAGTGACAAACAAACATTCAGGATTAAAGTAGGTGTCAATTCAAAGTAAGTATTCAGTCAAAGTCACACCAAAGGTACCAGAAAGCAGAACCTATCACAAGCAATTAAGTGATACTAGGCCTGAACTTATTAAGGCGATTAGAATCAACACATCATGCAAAAGGTGTTTGTATATCATTATTCATAACTACATTGGTCTGCTCCAGAAAGCACAGGCACAAGTCTACATTTACAAACAGATATAAATTGTGCATGCCCATGCTATTACAAGTCACACCGTCTATAGTTTACAAGCACACATGCAGTTAAGGACGCACCAAGCACAGCCTTACTCATGTGTAATAATCTATGGCAAATTTCATGGCCAGCATAACTACCCCATGCACATGACACACAGCATGTCTCATATTACAATATACACCCAATGTCACCATGTAGGACTAGTCTAATATCCACCTCATGCTACTTAAATGCTCCATTACAACACAATATACACCCCACCCATAAAGCACCATGCTGTTATGTTCATCTAGTCGTTATCAATAAATATTGTCCGCTGCGATAAATGAGATTTAATAGCAAGATGTACCAAATAATAATTAAATTAAATAAAGTACAGCCGATACATACGCAGTGCACTGTATCCAGCATACAGTCATTCAGTCCTGAAGCCTGTGGTCAAAGTAAACTGAATGATGGTCTCAGTGCCTGGTTTATATACAGCTTGTGGTACATAAAAAACAGTGGTGATGTCATGGCATTTTTCCATTGGTTTAGGATTTAGGACAGTCCAGTATAATGCAGGTCATAGGTCGGTTCAAATGATGCCCTCCAAGGGTGGGGGTCAACTCTCCAACAGCTGCCTACGCGTCTTCAGGGCCATCTTAACAACATTATGGGCCCCCAGGCAAAGCAGTGCACCGGAGCCCCTACATATATGTATATATATATATATATATATATATATATATATATATATAAATATATATATATATAGATATAGATGTATAGAGATACAGATACAGATAAAGATATAGATATATAGAGATAGATAGATGTACTTGCTCAGTGACCCTTGAAGGTCTTTTTTACAGGTTTTTTCTTTTTCAGGATTATTTATTCTAATTAAGAGCCCTGCCTATGGGGCCCCCTTGCCTGTGGGGCCCCCGGGCACCTGCCCATCGTGCCCAATGGAAAAGATGGCCCTGCGCGTCTTCCCGCCAAAATATTGGTTCAAACCAGCCTATTAGCATTTCAGACACAATATCATTTTGAGCATTAATCCTTTAATCATCCATAACTAGCATACGCAAGGTACGATCGCTTAGCCTATTGTAACGGATGTCTAATGGTAGAAAGTAGATTAGTATGACACTAAACATGATACATTTCCTATATCCTGAACTTTTGATATCAATAAAGTGGTTTTAACATTATTATACTAAACTATTTAATCTATTACATTTGATTATAAAAGCCTATGTGCTGGAACTTTATTAAGGTTAACTATTTACAAATGAATGCGTGAGTGTAAATATATTTAGAAGTGTTAGCTAGTGTTATTATGTAATACGCCCTTCCACGCCGTAGCCTGCCATTCTTATATTTTCATATTTTCTCATATAAAGCAAAATAAATCGATGGTTATTAATTTAAAACGACTTCATCCAATTATTTGACTTTCACAATGCCTATATAAACACGCTGACATAATATGCACACCATGCCACAAATACAGGTACTGCTTACACTAGGATACAAGTTGCAGTGATGTCTCTCCGACTCCACTGTGCTAATACGCTAATGTTCCTTCTCCTATTGAACTCCAACCAGCTGTTCTTTCCTAAGGAAAGTGAAGTAGCACTTTAATGCTGGCACCTGCCTATATTAATTTTTCCTAAATAGGGAGCTTGTCGTGTGACAACAAATGATGTTTCACTTGGGGGTGCTGGATGAATGTGCAGATCTGCAGTCAGTGGTCAAGCTCTGGAGTTGGGTACAGTGTCCTTTACACGTGGGCCAACATTCACCTGCTCAACAGCAAAGTGGCCCTGGACATGACATTCAAATGTTGGCAAACATGTGAAGTGTGAACAAGTTGCTCATTCCTTATGCGTAGCAGTATAGAGTAAATTATTTTGCATATATAAAAGAAAAGTAAACATTTCTAAAAGTTTATTCATGATATTTACTACTTCACTATTCTCTGGTATGCCAGGTCAGCATACCTTTCAACTTTCTAGAAAATAAATGCACAAATACCAAGAGAAAAGTGATGTCTGGCTCACAAACTAAAATCAGAATTCAACTCATCATGATGCACGCAAACCATGAAAACAATACTTATTATACCACAAAAGAAAGACAATGAACCAATTTCGCTCACACTCTTCAGCAGCAAATATACTTAAATTGAGATAGCTCCATTCTTTACTCTCCTGAATTAATGGATTGAACTGCTTGGCAATTTTCACAAACTAGCATTGAATAAAAAACACACTGTGCGAGACAATTATTGCCACAGTTCCAACAGTTCCAAACTCCTACACTGTATATTAAACTGACTTCTGTGTGCACACTCAGTGCAGAGAATTGGTGTACTTAGCATAAAATGAAGTTGCTTCAATCCACAGAAACAAAATGATCATACTTCCTTTTAGGACACTTCTATATTTACTTTCTTTTTATTCACTACAGTATGCTTATAGATCTATTTATGGCAATGGTTTCCACCCATTCTGTAAAAAAATCTTACACTCAAATTTGGCACCTGTACATGTCTATTTAGTTAAAATGGAGTTTTTTAAACTAATCTGTCAGCAGCCTTTATTTTAATACGTAATTGTTATTTGAAAACAGAAAACAGGGACGCCCATGTGACCTAATATTTGTTCAGACCTTAAAATCCACTTCATTCTTTTTTGAGCACCTGGTACAGTAAAGCAACTATAGAAAGCCATACTTGTTGTGCTAATCTGGGTGCATCATGAAATAGTATTCAATGGAAATCTTTTTTTTTTAAAAAAATGGCCAATATTACAGGTTTTCAGTGTGAGCAAACAGGAGTGTACTAGGAAAATATAAGGGCACCTTATGTGCCCAGTATATATCCAGGGCCGCCAAGAGGAATTTAGGGCCCCGATACAGCAATTCTCTGGGCCCCCATCCACACCTGGCAGGAGAAGGGATGAAGCGAGAACGATGTGGAGGTGTCATCAAAGGGGGCGTGGCCACATAGTGATGGGGCGTGAAAAACATGGGCTGTGGCTGCTCCTCTTTACACATGAGATGATGGGGGGAATTCAATTAGCCGCACAGTGTCTCCAGAAAGTCCGTGAGATACTTTGCGGTGGATTATTTTGACAGAAATTTCTACCACAATTGCCGCAATGTGTGGGGCGCAATGGCCGAGCTCCACATCAATGGCAAGTGAATTCCCCCCATTTCGTATTAAAATGGTGTTGCTCTCACCTACCTGTTAATGCAGCTTTCACAACCTGGCACTGGATTCTTGTATGGGTGCTGGAATGTTAGGACCTGTTTGGAAAATGTACAGGTACATGAAATATGGAAAATAATTAGTGAACACAGTACACAGCACAGATCACCCAGTATATAATTATATATCAAGCAAAATATGTGTGATAAAAATAATCACAGTTATCTATATGTTTGGAAAGTATCAGATAATGAAACATAATTGTAACTGTATAAGAGAAATGGCTGCCTCTAGGGGCTCTGCAACACCATACAAAGATAAACACACAATAAAAATTAAGAGGTGCTCAAAAACCCTTAAACATAAATTCAATAATGAGGAGAGAAAATTACATAACTCCAAACCAATTTATTCATAAAGTAACAATATGGAGGAGATTAAATTGCCGACAATGTGGCACGTGAAGATTGCACTGAGCACATTACCGGCAATTACAGTAAAAATTTCAACTGCAAGGTGTCTTGTGGATGTTTCTGAGACACTTTATGTCTAATTGAATCTCCCCCTATGTCTCACAATACAAAAAAATTAGAAAATATAATATACACACATACTTACCTACTTTCTCCTTGCTTTGTCTGGGAGAGGGGCGTGCCTGGAGGGAGGGAGGGGGCGGGGAGACGCGGGGTGGTGAATTGCGTCATTTTGGCTCCGCCCCCGCGACAAAACGGCATTTCCGTCGTGGGGGCGGAGCCAAAAAGATGCGATTCACCATGAATCGCGTCATTTTGGGGTGCCAGGTGCAGGATGCGGGAGATTTGCCAGCTCTCCCGGGAGTCCATGAGACTGACCCGAATTTCAGGAGTCTCCCGGACATTCTGGGAGAGTTGGCAAGTATGTATATACATTATAATAAAACATAACATTTAACACGCCACCCCCACAGATATATCACGCCACCCCTACAATCACATTACAGCCCCCCAGACATATCATAACCCCCTCTATACACATCATAACACCCGCAGACACATCATAAGCCCACCCAGACACATCATAAGCTCCCCAGAAACATTATAACCCCCTATACACATCATAAGCCCCCTAGACACATTATAAGCCCCCCAGCCCAGCATAATCCCCCCTCTAGACACATCATAACCCACCAGACACATCATAAACCCCCCGAGACACCTCATTGCCTACCCAGCCCAGCATAACCCCCATAGACACATTATAACCCCCACACACATATCATAACCCCCCTAGAAACATCCTAACCCCCCCAGACACATCATAGTCCCTCAAACACAACATAAGCCCCTACAGACACATCATAAGCCCCAGCCCAGCCCAGCATGCTTACCTAATCTGAGCTGGTGCAGTGCGGGAACTCCTCCTCCTCCTCCCTTTCCAGGTTGCTGGGACGGTGTGTGACATCACTGTCTGGGGACTGGGAGCTGCTGACAGCTGTGAGCTCGCTTCTACCCACTTTACAACCCCCCCAAATAAAATTGTGGGTTCCTCAGAAATTTGCACCCACTCCCTTTCCCCCCCTCTCGGTAACCCTGTATATATCAACCACAGGCCCCAGCATATATTTTCTCCTGATACCTGCACAATGTAGGCACTGTAAATGCCAAGTTTCTGCCACACTTCTGTGCATACTCTCTATAATCAAGGCCAGCAGCACTTTCAAAGTATTCAAATTGCAGAAAACAACACAGGATATAGAATCTGTAAGCCCTTTATGCTAATATCATAGACAGAAAGAATACGGCTACAACAGAATGAACTCTGAGTCCTGTTGGAATGAATATTTAAATCACTTTCAATTGTTAATAAGATAAACAGTTGCATATTTTTATATGCTATATTAATTATGTTTTGATCAAGGTCCAATTGTTTCCGGTTTTTACAAAATGCACTTGATTTTTTGCTATTATACGGCATCTCATGATCAGATAAATGTATATATGCTATGTAAACAGCTTTCTGAAATTCCCCAACATGCTTCTAAGAAAGCACTGATGGAAAAACTGGAAGAACAGTGGAATTGCCATGGGAGTAATCACTAGGTTCACCCAGATTCAACAGTCAGCATTTGCTTTGATACACTAAGGGTCGTTTGCTAACCACAGAATATGTGAATGTTGCGCACACCTAATTATGCAAAATGTGCCTATTTGTCCAGTTAGCACATACACTCTATGGACAAAAGTATTCGGACGCTTGACCATTATACCAACAGAGACTGTAGTAACATTGTATTCATAGACATATACTTTAATATGGAGTTTGTCCCCCTTTTTCAGCTCCCACTTTTCTTGGAAGGCTTTCCACAAGATGTTGGAGTGTTTATGTGGGAATTTGTGCCCATTCATTCTGTAGAGCATTTATGAGGTCAGGCACAGAATGAGAAGCCCTGGCTCGCAATTTCCATTCCAGTTCATACCAAAGGTGTTCGATGGGGTTGAGGTCAGGGCTCTGTGTGGGCCAGTCAAGTTCTTCCACATCAAACTCATAAAACCATGTTTTTGTAGTCCTTACTTTGTGCACTGGGCACTGTTGAGTTGGAATAGAAAAGCTCCTTCCCCAAATTGTTGCCACAAAGTTGGAAGCATAGCATCGTCCAAAATGACTTGGTATACTGAAGCATTAAGATTGCCCTTCACTGGAGATAAGGAACCTAGCCCAAACCCTGAAAAACAGCCCCATCTGACTGCCAAACAGAAAAGCGCATTTCGTCACTCCACAGAACACATTTCAACTGTTCCACAGTACAGTGTCGGTGTGCTTTACACCACTACATCCAACGCTTGGCATTGGTCTTGGTGATGTGAGGTTTGAATGTAGCTGCTCGGCCATGGAAACCCATTCCATTAAGCTGCAGGCACACAGTTTTTGTGCTTACATTAATGCCAATGGGAGTTCGGAACTCTTCAGCTATGGAATCAGCAGAGCGTTGCTGACTTTTACACATCATGCGCCTTAGCAGTCGTTGACCCCACCCCCTCTGTGATTTTACGTGGTCTTCCACTTCGTGGTTGAGTTGCTGTTATTACTAAACGCTTCCACTTTCTAATAATATCACTTAGTTGACCTTGGAATATCCATCAGGGATGAAACTTCACGTACCGTCTTATTGCAAATGTAGCATCCTATCACAGTACCACACTTGAAGTTACTCAGCTCTTCAGAACAACCCATTTTGTATCACAATTGTTTGCAAATAGATACTGCATGGCAAGGTGCTTGATTTTATATACCTCTGGCAACGGGTCTGATTGAGCCACCTCAATTCAATAATTAACAGGTGTGGCCAAATACTTTTGGCCATATAGTGTACATAAGGGCATACCCACTTCCTGGTTTAGGAAGTGAAATGTGCAAATGTTCTGAAAGGCCAATTGCAAAATTGCAAGCTGAAATGGAATCCACATGGTAAAAAAGAGAAAAAATATATTTTAAAACCTTGGTGGTGCCACGCAATGACGCGGATGGCAGTGTCTTCGATGGGGACATGGCCATTGAGAAGAAAGCATCATGAATATGAAAGTCAAGCATGAGCCATTCTAGAAGCCAGGACCCAGGAAGGAAGAGGGTGGTCCCAGTTCCCTGGCAAAGGTAGTTGAACAGCGAGGAGCAATTATAGAACCCATTAAGGGGTGCTAAAAGCCCAAATCTATTATTTAAGTGGTGTGTGGGGGAGGGTCACTGCAACTAGGCATTTGCAGTGGCTGCTCTTGAGTGAGTTGTAGATGGAATCTTGTGATTTAATAACCAGAACTACCAGTGAGGCAGAGTCCCTGGCTTTTGGGATGTTATTAAGAAGACTGCCTGAATAACTGACCATGAAATTACATCAGTACTGCATCGTGTTCCCTAGTAGTGAAAGCTCCCTGGATATTGGTGTGAAGATATGTGGTTCCGAAATCACTCAGACACAGTATTAGAGGAAAAATAGAAGGATGATTTATTCTGCAGAACAGGATTAAAAAGATAAATATAGCACGACCCCCTTAACAAAAGCAGGTCCAACAAGTGAGGAAATCAGTTAAAATAAATCCAGTGGGATAGGAACAGCATGGCCCCCTTAACAATAGCAGGTCCAACAAGTGAGGAAATCAGTTCAAATAAATCCAGTGAGATAGGTTCCACAGCACATCTCAGGCAGAGCATCACCTCTTGGTCAAAGTCAGTCACATACATGTCCAGCTCCCTGGGTAGCCTCTTTTATCACCTCATAATCCCACCTTGGGAACTGCCTGCCCAGGGGAGTTGCAATGGTCTCGATTGGTGGGCTTCTCACACTATCCGGCCCCCTCCCCTACCTCCCTAGATGTCCTCCCTCAGATGACCCCCAGCTGGGTCCAGCTCCTGGCTGTCTGTAGAGCTCACTAGTGGACAATAAGTAGCAAACAGAAATAACAATGGTAGCTTAATTCACTCAACTCCTTTCTGTTCCCTGTGGAGGTGGAATTTAACCCCTGAAGTACTTTTCCATGGAGATGTTATAGTTCCATCACTGATACTTGCTGATAACAACCAGGCTAAAATGTGCAGTCTGGGTATGGATTAGATTAAGGGGTTGTAACACTGGTTCCATACACCATGCCCATTTCTTTACAATTGGGATGACAACTTTAAGTGCAGCAGTGGTGCTGGAGTATGAGGGTCCCTGTGAGGGATGTAGTGCAACGTGGCAAGGAGAATGCATGGATAGTAGAATGTTAGTCAATCCTTGTTGGATGATAATCATAAACCTCTGAAGTATGCCTATGAAGCGCTGAGTAAGAGTGAGGCCAGTGTTACAAGAAAGTGTATATCTACTACACCCAGCAACATAGCGTATGCTGCTGTGTGATTAAACATAATAGATTCAGCAAGAAATGTGCAGGTGGAGTGAAGGAATATTAGAGAGCTTAATATCTGCTGAAATGTATGTGCTGGAGGCGGTTGGAGGGAGCTATACTTGTAACCATCATGATCTGTGCTGGAGGTGTTTGGCATTTCAATTTATGTCCATTGCAACCATTATGATATGTGCAGGAGAAGATGGCGTTGATAAATAAAAACCTGTTATTTTTGCTATGAGGTGGTCTGGCGCACAACATTTATTTGATATTGCACTGCACACCACTAGTGTTCACTCCATGCTAATTGTGTTTAAACACCTGAGTAATCGGGGGACTCCCTGGTCGCAAATGACATATTCATGCCATAGCCGAAGCAGAAGAGGAAGGCAACAGCAAGAGGGGTGACAAAACAGAAAGAAAGTTGTCAGCGCTTATCCTTTAAACTGCATATCTGTGTGTGTCTAGCAAAATGAAAACATGAGGTATTAGTTCATATTTTGATCAAAAGACTTAAGCCTGCATCCCAACGTCAAGGGTACCTCATTATATGCAGGTCCTACACTGATCTTTATGCTTTAAAGGATAAGCGCCGACAACTTTCTTTCTGTTTTGTATACATATATGGGCATTTATATTGCCACGCAGCTGGTACCACATACAATATGGGATATACCGAGAGCGGGCTTGTTGCCAAGCAGCTGGTACCATATATAATGTGGGATGTACCGAGCACGGGCTCATTTTTCTCTGGTTTTGTTTCAAAATATTGCCTTTTTGTCATAGCAGCTGTCCATCAAGCCTATTTAAGGCACATTTGGTTGTGGCTCACAAGCCAGCCTTTGCTAGATGTAAACCCCTATACCTGGGAGGTGAGTGCATCTGATTTTAACTGCATTTTAATAGTGTTTAAAGCATATAGGTCAGTGTAGGACCTGCATATAATGAGGTACCCTTGATGTTGGGATGCAGGCTTAAGTCTTTTGATCAAAATATGAACTAATACCTCATGTTTTCATTTTGCTAGACACACACACAGATATGCAGTTTAAAGGATAAGCAATGACAACTTTCTTTCTGTTTTGTATACATATATGGGCATTTATATTGCCACGCAGCTGGTATCACATACAATATGGGATATACCGAGCGCGGGCTTGCTGCCAAGCAGCTGGTACCATACATAATGTGGGATATACCGAGCGCAGGCTTATTTTTCTATGGTGATACTTTGTAGCCTTCAGAATGTCAACATTGTCTGGAGCAGAGAGGTCTTTGAAATCCAAAGTACATGTGCAATCAAAAGTGGAATGTTTCTATTCAGTACAGAATGCTGTTTCACTTACCATCCAGCAAGCTGCACCCAATGGTTACATTTGGTGAATGGTTGGTGGTATTATCTTTTTATCAGGATCAATCTTGGTTATACATTTTATTTATTTGCCTTTTAATCCTGCACCTTCTTAGTGAGTTTCACAGCAAAATTTACCTGGGCATAGGTGGCATATAAGGAGTAGGAAGTCAATAAGGAGGCTCCTAGTGAGTTGGATACCCCTGCAATGATTCATATGATCGGATTACACTGCCTGCCCGGCTGCTCTGAGGTGTCCATGTCAGCTGGGTCAGGAGTCTCACTTTGGATCGAGTCTGCACCCACCAACCATTACACGAAGATACAGCAGTCATCATTAACTCACTTGTTCGGCTTATGGACATGCTAAGATTCACCTCCTAAAATATGTATCTAAAGATATGTGTAACCCAAAATAAGGTGCATCTCAAAGGGGCGTGGCTGACATCTACATGTGTTTGGACATTCACGCCATTGCATGTAAATCCCCCCCGACCCACCTTTTAAAAACGCAACACGCGGTGTTCAAAATAAGGCACTAGTTGTGCTCATGCATAGTGAGACAAATTTTATTAAAAATGCAAAGTTACTACACACAATCGTATGTGCTCTAAACTGTAAATTAGTCTCATGGTGTATTAAGTACAGATGAACTAACTTTCATTCGAACAAATAGCTCAACACAATGTGTGCCGTATAATAGTAAACTCATCTCATCATCTGTATAATGTAACTTGTAAAATGAAAATGCTGATGTACTCATTTTTAAGAACAATATTCCTGTTACTGTTAGTACTTTACCTAGTTTCTAAGATAATGCTAGTAAATCTGCTTACAGAGCTCACTATTTATTATGCTGGCAATACACACTGTGATATCATAGTGAATATCTGGCAAATGCTAATGAATTTAGCATGATATCACAAAGAGCATGGCCTGAAAGCAACTACAATGCTTGACAGTAATCCGATAAAGATAAAGATCATTATTGAGCACAGCTATTGGCCAGTTTCTGAAGAAACTAATAGGCCCCAGTAATGGTAGCAAACAAACAGATGGCAGACACAACCCTATGAGTTTATTCATAATCAGCAGGGTCAGCATAACATAAAACCATATTGTTGCATTTACAGTCTACATTTGTTGCCCCTTTAAGTCTGGAGAAACAATGTATGTGCAATTCCTGTACAGTAGCCCCTGGAGATACGGTTTAGTTACCTTTGGCTGTATCCCCAGATACGGCTTCTAACAGAGGACACTGTGACGAGAAAGAATGAAGTGATCAATACACACTCCAGTCAATCAGAGTGGCATGCATCTGATTGGATAGAACGTGAAATCCACTCTGATTAGCTGAGCACATATTACCCCTCCAGATCATGTGAGTTCAATCACTCTAATTATGGCACCGCTAGGAGTAAGTTTCATATATCTTACATGATTCAATGCAGTGGCGGATCCGGGGGGGGGGGGGGGGGGGCAATCGGGGCGATCGCTCCCCCTAGCAGGGGCTTGCTGCCGGCGGCTGCACACTGTGCAGGTCCGTTCAGCAGTGACAGTGTGCTGCCCGGCTGCTCTGATTGTGTTTTAAACACAATCAGAGCAGTGGGGCAGCACACTGTCACTGCCGAGCGGACCTGCACATACTGTGCAGCCGCCGGCAGCCTTAGAAATTAGAAAGGGGCGGGGCCTAAATCGCCCCCCCTAAAATCGCCCGGGGTATAGCAATAGTCTGGATCCGCCCCTGATTCAATGAGATTCAGAATGCTATGGCAGACTTAAGCAAGTTGGCAATTGTAACTCCACAAGCATCACATGTCCAAGCAGTCATTGTTTAAAAGAGCTGCTTGAGACTTGTAATTCCACAATAGCATTAAATTTATTTTTGACTTCTAACTATTACCCTGGACTAGCACACTGTTAACCTGGCACCCTAGCACTGTGCTTGTTGACTCTGGGGGGATGAATGCTTTTTTGTTGGGCCGAAGCTTAGCACTGGTGCTACTTATTCATATTGGATGGGAAGAATGCTATTTATTCAAATTTATTTATTTAATTATATAATAGTTTTACACCACAGTGTATTTTTGCTGCCGCTGCATCTATAAGCTGTATTTTAATACACGTGCGATGCAAAATACATGCATAAAATTGGAATTTTGCAGCCAGAGTTTTACACCTACATTTGGGCTGCCTTTTTGCATCTAAATCTATATCAGACCCATATAGAGTTAGATGGAAAAATGCAGCCAAAATGCATTACTAAGGCCAATTAGACAAAGTAATGAATGACAAGATATATTTATATCTTGAGTAGTGAAGTGTTCTGCTCCAGTTCAGATGATGAAACAGCTGAGAAATCTAGCCATATTTTGAATTTATTTAAAAGCTATCATACTTCTTTTATTTTCTGCAAAATGTCATACTGCTGTGTATTCTGAACTTCAATTACCTTAATTGTGCTATCTTACAATACTCAATTGAAAATGAGATTCCCTAAAGGAAAGCAGCAAGGTCCCTTTTTATTGTCCCTGTTCTGTGTTCATATCTGTTTTTTGTAAATTGATATGTAATTACAGTCATTTAAAACTGCATAGAATTGTTTTCTGCTCCCTTTCTACAAAAAATTACAGACAGAACTTTAAAACAAGAAAGGTGCACACAGTACATGTTCCCTATGTTCAAACAGCTCGCAAGAACAGGTCCGCTAGGCTAATTAAAATCTTTTTCCTTTCAAAACTAGCTAGAGAGACATATTAATAAAAAAAAGTATTATAAAGGCGTTTAAACATCTTGTAAGAGCCATCTTAGGTACTTTCATTACAGGGAGATGTATCATTCAATAGTTATTAAACTCCACTAATGGAGTGCAGTATAGTCATTTAGCGTAATAGATGTCTGCATTTTAAAGCATTAATAAAATACTATGTGCAGTACGGTGCCTTTAAGATACGACCCTAATCAGTTTTTGGCAACCTCGAATAGCATTGTTTGAAAAACTAAAGTATTCTAAATAGAAAGAGCACTCTCCCAAATCCACAGTGCACAATTGTAAAAGCTGCTGCTGCCTAAGAGCTTCCATCCTTTCACTGCTACACTGAAGTTCAGATAAGAGTGCACAGGTAGCACTTATAGGATCACAGGAAAGCATGTAGCAGATCAACCCTTGAAATTCCCCTGCTATGTGTTTCTGATTGTTCCTTCATCATGTTACACAGTTGTATGTTCTCTGTATTTAGTTTTAGAAAGAAAACAATTGCGCAACTGCTGTTATCTGGTTAATATTCTAACCAACAGTCAATATTCGCACAATAAGACTCTCCTCTGGTCTACAAACTTTCAAGCGTTCTCTGAAAACCTACCTATTCAGACAAGCTTATAATATTCCTCAACTACCCTCTTAGCCTCACTACCTTTAGCCTGTTACCGCCTGTTACACAATTTCACACAAGACAACTACCCCCTGACCAACATTGTTGTGCGACAGGATCATTTAGCTTATGAGTCACTTTTACCTTTGCAGTCTGGCTGGGCCAAGATGCAAAATGTATACTTAACCTCATGTGTCAATCTCCCATTGTCCCATAGGTTGTAAGCTTGCGAGCAGGGCCTTCTCACCTCTTTGTCTGTTTTACCCAGTTTGTTTATTAGTTTATTATGTTTGTCCCCAATTGTAAAGCGCTACGGAATATGTTGGCGCTATATAAATAAATAAATGATGATGATGATATTCCAACTAAATAATGTACTCCAAAATCACAGACTGGAGATTAAAAAGAACAGAATAAGGCTTTATTATAAATATGCTAGAATTATTGTCTATAATTCTCAAAGCATGTCAATAAGACCATAAAACCTAGTACAGATTTGGACTCTAATATATAGTTTCTCTAGTTGAAAAAATATAAACATATTAAAACAAGTAGGTAAATGACTATTCTGGAGAGTTAGTGAGGTCCCCTATACGCCTGTAAAGGATAACAGAGGGCAAGAATTGGCCCGAAGTAGCATAAACGCTGAGGTTGTCTAAACAGAGAAAAATATTGAGCTTAGCAAGAGTTAACTTAGCATGAAAGGCTTGTGTGAGGCTCAGCCAATCAGTGTTAGGGCTTAAGGAGGGGCTATAGCTACGGAAGGATTATAAGGACAGTTTGTTACAGTTAGCTTTCTCTTGCCTGTCTGGAAAATTCCTGGTGAGTATAGCCGTGATTGCCCTGGTTGGTAAGTATTTTATAGTGTTTTTCTCTGCGCTTCTGATTGCAGAATTGCTCTCAATTTTCTTATCATTTGTATCCTTGTATTTTCCCTTTAGGTTTTAGGTCTTTTGCCCATTAATTAGATTTTACTTTTTTTCTATTTTCTTTGTTCTTCCCCACTTTCTTCTTTTTTATTTCTTAATGCTTCAGCATTTATTTTGTCTGGTATTCCCTTATCTCCCTTTTCCTCTTTCCTTTTCATAAATATCCCTTCCTGTGTTACCCAATCCCTCACTCCTAGTAGAGAGATGCTGCGCTCTAAAAGACCCCGGGTTGCCCCACATCGTCTCATTGAGGCTTCCCAGGGTCTCTCTACTGTGGCCGAGTGGCGAGTTCAGGTGCAGGGCTCACCGCAACTCCACCCCCCCTTGCTTGCCGGGTACCGGTCAAGCGACAAAGGTCCGCTTCAGGCGCCGTTGCAAAAAAGTACCTGCGCATGCGCGCACGCACACAGGCGCAAGAACGTGCCGTAGCCCATGATGGACCCGATCTCCACAGCGGCCATGTCAGTTGCAGGTGGTCCCGGAGTGCCCGTGGCTGGTCCCACTGCCACCAATGTCAGTCAGGTTGGTGTTTCTCTCCCCTCTAAGCGGCTAACGGAGAGCAGCACCGGGAGGGGAGAGACAGTTTCGCCCCTGTTAATTCCTCATGTTGTAATCCAGGAACCCGGCATGCAGGGGGGGGGGGCATATTGATACATCAGGGCAGCATACCCAGCACATCTGTAACGTGTTCCATCAATCCCATTCCTGGCAGCAATTTAGTTTCCTTAAATACTGATAATAGATGTAGCTTCCCTACGTCTTCTGCGCATACAACAGACACGGTTCTACTAAATTCAGCGCATATACCTTCCATAACAATGGCTACTGTTACACAACCTTTACAGCAAGTCTTTGTGAATTCCTTGCCCACACCTAACCCCCCTTCTTCCACTGCGTCAAAGCTCCTTTCTCTCCAGTGTGGGAACCCCCCTTCTCCCCCACCTGCTTCTCAGTTTTCAAGTTTTTCTGCTCCCTTCCTACCCCACCCCTCCCCCATGCGCCCTAATCAATCATCAGCTACAATTCCTGATGCTTCCGAACGAATACACCCCTTTTCCACCCCCCATGTTCATACCACTATGCTAGCTAGCAGGCCTACGCCCCAGAGGAGCACTGCTTTTCATAAGTCCTCCTCAGTTACATCATGGGCCCCTCTTTCTCATGGCATTCCACCATGGTCCACAGGCCAGCATTTAGTGGCGTGTCTATCCCTCTGTCTCACAGCGCGCTTTTCCCTGGCAGTATGTTAGTTTGGGCTGATTGCCGTTTAATCAGAGTGCCCCCTCTCTACTTTGCCCATTTCCGAGCCAACCTTTTGGCTTTCCTGCTTGCTATCCCCCTCTCTCTGCCTATGGCCCATATTTTACTGTTCCAACATGCCAAAGCAATTCGTTATATAACAGAAGTGCTCCTTCTTCAACAGCTATATCCCCTTTAGTGTTAACGGGGCAGATGTAGCGCAGGCAGCTGCTTTCACCCCACCAGTATCATGGGCCTATAACACTGTGCAATTGGCTGCTGGCTGTGCAGGTCATGGGCTGGGTTATGCGTCCACCCTGGCGGCTCCGCTGGTTACTTCCTGCACGGTTGCTTCAAATTTACCTAGTATGGTTCAGCAATTGGCTAAGCCTGCAGTTGCCGGGTTGAACTTTTTAGAGTCCAATCCGTTATTGGCTTCCTCAACATGGCCAGTTGTTTCTTGGAGTGCTACTCTGGGTTCTGGGAGCTCTGTTTCTGTTTACTCCTCTGCAGGTTCGACTGGGCATATGGCATCAGGACAGGGGAACAGGCACGCTTCTAATGCGGAAGACACATACACATCTGCTCAAGGGTCATCGTCGCAAGTGGTTGATGAGAGTTGCAGAGGGTCTGTTGATGTTTCTGGTGGTAGCTCGGAGTCGGGCTCTTCTTCCTCTGAGAGTGAGGTTCCCAGGAGATCCAGAAGTAAGGATGAGAAGTTAATAATGCTGCTGGAGAGAAAATTGGACGGTGCCCGCCGCAATGCTAGGGATGCAAGTGAGAGCTTCCTAGGCAGAATAGTGGGTGATGATGTGGTGCGCTGTTCTAATACAGCTGTCCTTAGGGACATTAGAAGTAAGGTGCATGGTAAGATCCACATGGGACATTTTGTGGATATGTTGCCATCACAAATAAGGCAAAGGACGCTTTGGCTGCAGAAAAGTCATGCTCTGGTATCCGTGAGGAAGCCTATCAGAGTTTTTCAAATTGGTTGGAGGGCATTCTTGTCTTTGCTGCGTGTTATCTAGAGAGCAGTCTGGAGGAACATATGAATGTCATAAAATACATTTATTTGATTCAAGGGATGTACACTCTCTCTAAAGGTAACATGTGGAGGCGTTCTGAAGAGGCATTCCGCAGAAAGCAGGATGGGTTGCTTGTGAATCTTGAATGAAAGGATGTGGAAGTGTGGCTTGAAGTTATACAACCTAGTACAGGAGTGCATGATGTGGGTGTGACGAGACAGAGGCAAAATCCAAATAGATATGAGCCGTCCTTTCAGGACAGATGTTTTGCCTATAACTGAGGTCAATGTGACAGAGGAGCAGCCTGTAGATATAAGCATGCCTGTTCCACATGTGGGGGAGGACATCCAAGGAGAGAGTGCAATAAGAGAAGTGATCCAGTGCCCACCGAATGACCCAATGAAAGGGCTCCTGCTTTTTAAGGCCTTTTCACCTATAATTTTATCTGAATTGGGTAAATGGTTGGGTTGGTATCCCTATAGGATGGCCTCAATATTTTTATGGGATGATTTGTTTATGGGTTTAAGTTGCCAGTTAGTGGGAAAGTGCTCATTGGTTCACCTAGAAATTTGAAATCACCTATTGATATGCTGCTAATTATGCAGGAGAAAATGGATAAGGAGGTGTCATTAGGTAGAATGTGTAGCCCTTCTTTTTCCCCTCCTATATGAGGTCTGATTCTTTCACCAGTGGGCATGGTTCCAAAAAAGGAATTAGGCAAATTCAGGCTAATCCAACATTTGTCATATCCGCCTGGTATGTCTGTGAATGACGCAAATGCACAATCTGAAAGCTTGGTTGTGTATAAATCCTTTGAGGATGCTTTGTTGATAGTGCAGTGGTGTGGATCTGGCGCGTTGCTGGCGAAACTTGATATAGAGTCAGCATTTAGACTTTTGCCATTGCATCCATCTTTATTTAGCTATATGGGGTTTCGTTTACTGGGTGGTTATTATGTCGAAAAATGTTTGCCTATGGGATGTTCGGTGTAATTTTTTGAGTGTTTTAGTCGTTTTCTTCATTGGTGTATTATCGCCAGTTCTGGGCATCTGGGGGTGGCCCATTATTTGGACGATTTTCTATTTATTGGTCCAATTGGTTCCACGGTCTGCCAAGAATTGTTGTTTTCTGCTCAATCATTGTTTAGGGTCATGGGGTTCCCGTTGCAGCAGACAAGTCGGAGGGCCCGACAGAAAAATTGTTGTACTTAGGTATTGAGATTGACACTCAGGCTGGGTGTTGTAGGCTACCAAATGAGAAAGTGGCTAAGTTGCAGGGTATTCTGGATTTGTTTCATGGAGTGTGCAGGGTGAATCTAAAGCAAGTTCAATCACTGCTTGGCCTTCTTAATTTCGCCAGTTGTGTTATTCCAATGGGAAGGGTTTTTTATCGTAAGCTGGAAAGGGCTACAGCTGGAGTAACTAAGGCCCATAATTTTGTAAGGAAATTAAGGATGATTTGGCTATATGGCGACTTTTTCTGAATAATTTCAATGGGGTATGTTTGTGGACTACTCCACCCGCCAATAATGTTGAGCTTCAAGGTTTTACCAATGCTGCGGGCTCTTCTGAGTTTGGGGCTTATTTGGACAGTGAGTAGTGCACCACGTCTTGGCCCCTTTCTTTGCAGCAGGAGGGCCTCAAAAAGAATCTTTTGTTGTTAGAATTGTTTCCAATTATTGTTGCAGTGAAATTGTGAGGTCATCGCCTTAGGGATAGAAACATACATTTTTGGTGTGATAATTTGGAGGTGGTATGTGCTATGAATAATCAAAGAGCCACTCTTCGGATGTGGAAGTGTGACAAAACGAGTGTGATATGTGAATTATAGCAAATACTTTTTATAGCCTTCTTTTGTTTCCCCAGCTCATCAGACTACAACTGCATTGTCCAATTACATGTGGTTAAGGGGACATTGTAATTCAATTTAAATATGTATATTTTGTATTATATATTGATGACTTGAAGTAATGTTATTCATTGTCCTTAAACTGAAGCCAGGAGGGTTATGGGTAAAGATCAGGTGGTGTCTAGGATACAGGTGAGAGGGCTTGAGCTGCATTCATTCTCCCCCCTCCTTCCTCTACAGGAAGCATGGAACAGCTGGGGACCCTGTGACATCACAAAGTAGTGTAAGGGGTTAATTTTAGGAGGGGCTCACTGCTACCTTATCCTTGGAAGTAGGGGAAGCCAATTAAGCATCAATTGTTCTCCTTAGGACTAGTCCAGACGTTCTGTCTGCATCCCAGCAGGGGGCTTCTGTGAAAGGACATCTCATCTCCACTGCCCTGTCCAAACCCCCTAGTCCTGCACTGGCCAATGGGGAAGTAGAATAGATGCAGGGGTTTGTCCAGGGAGGGGAAAGACTGTGGAAATTAGACCTGTGATATATAAGGAACAACTCCAGGGGGGAGGGGTGTTCATGCGTGGATTTCATTCAGGAAGGTGCAAGATGGAGTTTTGAATTGTCGTTTTCTAACTCAAGTCTATATATGCAGCTGAGAGGGATCCATGGGTCATGAAGTCTGGACAGCAGGTGACTATATCTCCTTAAGTTATTGGGGTAAGGGACAGATGATGTGGTAAATCTGACTGGCATTTATTTACTGTGTGTATATAATATTCTAGTGTTGTTTGTATAACAATAAATATACTGTTGTATTTTTATAACTGCATTTTGCCTGAGTGACCATACGAATCCTAGAAGGTACTGGGTAGCACTGGGCCAGATAAACCCGGTATCTTCACATTTTTGGTGGCAGCAGTGGGATCACTCAGTCCCAGGTCCTATCTGGGTAGAGCTGCAGGGGAACTGTATCGTGATACATTCCAGGGCTCTGCAAAGCAGTTAGCACTAGAAACCAGTTACCACATTATCCTGAACTTACTCCTAAAGGCTTTAAGGTAGAAAGTGTCACGAAAAGCGTTGTGGGCTTTAGGCGAGGGAAGATGCCGTCTAAGTGCCGATTTGATAAGGGGAAGCGCACCCCGCCAGAGGAGAGCGGAAGATGGAACCGTGTCTCAAAGAGAGGAAATCACAGTGAGGTGATCCCTGGAAGTAAAATGGGTGTGAGCTCTAGGAACAAGAGAGCAGGTCACAGCCCAGTGTTGCAAAAGTTCCCAAAGGAAGGGATGAAGCAGTCCAGTACACCCAGGAGAAAGGCGTACTGGGATGAAGGACTGTGGCAGTGTCTGCAGGATGGGGATATGGATGTGTTGCACCACCCCACCACAATGCAGCACATTTTGGATTATTGGGATGAGGAGTGCCCAAAGATTATTATGTGGGAAGGAGCCAGTCTACAGGAGAAATTGGAGAACCTGTTGGATGTGTTCCTAATGTTGAAAGAGGAGGCAAGTGCCTGTAATTTTCGGGATGAACCAGCATGGGATGATTTTACACATGAAGTTATTTGTATTATGCAGAATCTGGCCAAGGGAGAATCCAGATACAACAATAATCAGCAATACAAACAAGACGTAAATGGACTATTACAGCACAGGGACATGCCTGATGAATCCCCTGCAAATGTATTAATAGAATCTGTCCCATTAGCAGATTCTACAGATCCACTAGAGACAATGAGTATGGAGGAGCTGATAGTGGAATGCCAGATCCGGGGTGTACCTTACCTGTACTGCACGCACATGGATATCCTGAAACGTTTGTTAAAAGATCAGGAGAATCCCATCAATGCCTTTAGTGTTTATAGAAAATGGATGCTCACTTTAGGTCCCTACATACCTCTCTGGGAACAAATGCAATGTCTGCAACAGAGTTTTGAAGAAGCAGAGGATGAGGTATGGCGGCAAGGATTTACAGACACTGAAATGTGGCAGGATCAGTGTTATCGAGTGAATACTGAAAAATGCCAATTGGAATATCTTTTGTCACACTCTAAAAAGATGGCTGCTCCGTCTGTTAATCAGGGGGAGGTCCATCCCAGTGGATTAAATACAGTTGCCCAAGCTACTATCTTGGGGGAGACTGGAGAAGAACTGCTTGGTGAGGATGTTGTACCTCCGACTACTCAGAAAGGATTAGGAGAAATTCTCCCATTTGGTGACTTGGATCGAAAAGAGCTACCAAGTAAGTACCATGTAGTAGCATCTTCTGATAATTTGCCAGTGTTATTGGAACCTGAGACTGTGTCTGAGCTAGAACAGAATTACAGAAAAGACCAGTTATCCATCCCTGTTGTGCCTGAAAAGAATTTGTTTAATGAAGTAACGCAGGATACCGCATGTGTGCTCTCCGGGGCAAGTGATGTACAGCTTTACCCAATTGTGACAGAAGAGAATCATAAACTTGCGCAACATATGATCTCAGCAGAAATCATGTTTACAGACTGTAGGACAGAATTAATGGGAGAGGATAAAGGAATTGTCATGTCAGAGGCCACTACCATGGGGCCCTGGGAAAATTACACTTATGCCTTCCCCTATGCAGAATTGGCAGATGAGGAGATGTTGACTGAGTGGGTGTCTGAGAGGGCACCAGTACAGCAAGATTCACCAGCCCCACCAGCTTTGATGCATCGCACTCCAGCTCCAAATCTGGGAATCCAGGACCCAATACCAGAGGCCTGCACTGGACCATCCACTTTGTTTTGCTGCCAGGAGGACAAGTCTGTGTCCAATGAGGATTCACACTACCCCGATGCGCCAGAGGCGAGGGAAGTAGTGCAACAGTTGGATGTGGTAGCAGGGGAGGGGAGATGCACACCAACATACTTACAGGGGCACCCACATGTGGTTTGGGAGGGGGACAGAGGATTCCCCATAAGCAAAGAATTAATGGAGCCCCCACGCTTGCCTGCCACTGGGCAGTTGTCTCTTGAGTGTTTGGGGGAAGGGGGATTGGATCTTTGCCAGAAACAAACGGACAAGGTGCCAGAAAGTTTTCCTGCCACTTGGCAGTTTTCCCTCGGATATGTGGGGGAGGGGAGCATGGCCTCCAGAAACAAAGGACAGGCCAAGGGACTATTTTCAGTTGGGCAATTAAGGGTGGACAAGGCACCCAAGGGATGGTGGACTACAACTCTCCTACCATGGATGTGTGCACCGGAGTGGCCCAGTTTTATTGTTGACTCATCTTATGACACAGGACAGCATAAACCCCCACTCCAGCTGGGTGGGAAGATATGCCTGCAGCCATGGGACCCTGGTGGGAGAAAGAGGAACTGTGTACTGCTATCTACCTTACCATCAGACCCAGGAGAAACCACAGCAGGCCAGAAACTTTGGACTTGTAAGAAATGATTACTTGGGGCTAGGGAGCCACTGGGAAACAAGGGCTAAAAAAAGTAGGGGAGGAATGTGACAAAACGAGTGTGATATGTGAATTATAGCAAATACTTTTTATAGCCTTCTTTTGTTTCCCCAGCTCATCAGACTACAACTGCATTGTCCAATTACATGTGGTTAAGGGGACATTGTAATTCAATTTAAATATGTATATTTTGTATTATATATTGATGACTTGAAGTAATGTTATTCATTGTCCTTAAACTGAAGCCAGGAGGGTTATGGGTAAAGATCAGGTGGTGTCTAGGATACAGGTGAGAGGGCTTGAGCTGCATTCATTCTCCCCCCTCCTTCCTCTACAGGAAGCATGGAACAGCTGGGGACCCTGTGACATCACAAAGTAGTGTAAGGGGTTAATTTTAGGAGGGGCTCACTGCTACCTTATCCTTGGAAGTAGGGGAAGCCAATTAAGCATCAATTGTTCTCCTTAGGACTAGTCCAGACGTTCTGTCTGCATCCCAGCAGGGGGCTTCTGTGAAAGGACATCTCATCTCCACTGCCCTGTCCAAACCCCCTAGTCCTGCACTGGCCAATGGGGAAGTAGAATAGATGCAGGGGTTTGTCCAGGGAGGGGAAAGACTGTGGAAATTAGACCTGTGATATATAAGGAACAACTCCAGGGGGGAGGGGTGTTCATGCGTGGATTTCATTCAGGAAGGTGCAAGATGGAGTTTTGAATTGTCGTTTTCTAACTCAAGTCTATATATGCAGCTGAGAGGGATCCATGGGTCATGAAGTCTGGACAGCAGGTGACTATATCTCCTTAAGTTATTGGGGTAAGGGACAGATGATGTGGTAAATCTGACTGGCATTTATTTACTGTGTGTATATAATATTCTAGTGTTGTTTGTATAACAATAAATATACTGTTGTATTTTTATAACTGCATTTTGCCTGAGTGACCATACGAATCCTAGAAGGTACTGGGTAGCACTGGGCCAGATAAACCCGGTATCTTCACAGGAAGTATTGTATTTTGTTGAGCAGATTTTTTTGTTCTCTTGTTCAGCTGCTAGAGGTCAGTTGGTGGTGGGCTTAAGTTCCTGGGGTGTGGGAACCTAGCTGTGGTGGAAAGCAGTCCAATCAGCGGCCATTAGGACACATTTGAGTGGCATGTTAGGCACTCTCCCCTAAAAGAGATTGTGCAATTAGTGAGAATACCCCTTTGGGGCTATGGGGCTCCGCTTGGGTGGGCGGGCTTCAGCTAATGAGCCAAATGGGCTAGATATGGCCTCTAAAGCCGAGTATTGTCTCAATATTTGGTTCAACGTTTATAGCTTATGGGTGTGGTCTAAGGCTGATTGGTCTGCTTATATTTGCCCCCATTTAAATAAATGTAAACTTTCAATACATTTCTTACCTTTCGTTTTGCCAAACAAGTGTCTTGTGTGGTTATTTATAGTGGTAAGATAACTTGTGTTAGGTGTAAGAATATTAAGAAAGAAACACATCAACTGGTAAGCAGATTAGGTGTCAGGTTTGAACACGAAGGATGAGTGAGATCCTGCTGTCTCAGCTGGTATTTGCTAGACTCCCCCAGAGTCTACCAGAGTGGAAGGTATTCACCAGGGATCCCCGCAAGGAGATTCGGGTTTCAGCGGCTTCCACCCTGCAGGTTGCGGCCCTCTAGGGAAGTTCCCAGTGAGACAGAACAGAGAGGTGGCTTTAATAGGCAATTTGACACTGAGGAGTAAACCCAGTGAAGGGCAGCTACATGAGTCCTAGTAGAATATCAGAGAGGAGGAGATGATGTGCCCGAACAGGGTTACAGACGAGGAGGTGGCTAGGCAGAAATCAGAGCTATACAGTATATACAGCAGATAATGAACTACAACTGTATGACTTGGAGGGTGGATGGATCAGCGAGGTCAACGGTACATGAAGAGTAGATAGTAGACGATGATCACAGTGATTACCACTAAGGAGTGGAACATGTAGGCAGAGCTCAATGGAGTACAGGGTATGCAGCAGACAATGAACCACGGCTATTACCACTTGGAAGTGGATCGGATCAGCGGAGGTCAGCGGTGCATGCAGAATAGATAGCAGTCGTTGATCACAGCTATTACCACTAACGAGTGGAACAGATAAGCAGAGATCAGCGGTATCCAGGTTATGCAGCAGACGGTGAACCACAGCTATTTGTTAGGAACCCCTCCAACCGGTGCAGCAAAACCCGTAGTCTACTCCGAAAGTCTGGTGTTCGCTGTTGCCCCTGATGGTGGGGACAGACTTGGCCGCAGACAACGGAGGGTCGTGAAATGTGCACCGGCTGGGGGGAACCCAGGAAAGCGGAGTGAAGTCCAGGCAAGGGTCGAACAGGTCACAAGCAAGACGGCAGCGTCAGAGTCCAGGCAATAGATCAACGGTCACTAGCAAACAATCGTGGTCAGTATCCAGGCAAGGGGTCAAGGGTCACAGGCAATAAATCGAAGTCAGAAATCCAGGCAATAGGTCGGCAACAATAATCAGGATCAAAGAGATATACAGAGAACAGGACTAAGCAGGGTAGTGTGCTGTGAAGCTGGGACTATAACCGGCAGGGAGGCTTTGCCCCTTCCTGCCTTAAATATAAGCATGGCCCAATGATAGTGTAGCAGACACAGGGGAAAAATAATCAGCTGGCCCCTTTCTTAATTTGCGCAAGCGCCCGGCTGTCCTGGATGCCGGAGCGCGGCGCTACATACAAAGAGCATCTTGACCGTTGCCTTGGCAATGGCCGTGGCAGTGCGGAAGTGACATCCCGGTCGTCAAGAATATAATAGAATAGAATTTAGAACCTATTAAAAAATTTAGATTGAAGAATTTAAAGAGATTATGAATGGTAAAATTAAAAGGTTTGTGTCAGGATATTCACCCTGCTTAAACTGTGTTTATTGGTTGCCTTGACATTCTCTAACTCAGGTATTAGACATTGCTTATCAGCGCTGTGTGGGATGAACCAATCCTCTGTGGGGATTGGTTAAAGGATTATTTATAAGGCTGTTCTGTTTTTGACCACTCTTTCTTGTCACCTACCTCAACCGCTGCTTGTTACCGATTATCCTGTCTGCTGCCCGTACAGATATCAGCTTTTACTTCTCTGGTAAGACCCACCTCTTTGCGGCCAATGAATTGGGATGTCCACCCAAAATTGGGACAGTTGGGAGGTATGGGCTTGTTTCTAGTCTATTTTCTGTTTGCATCCGTCCATATATAAATGTGATGCCCAAGAAGGTGCTATGTGTGTGGGCTCACAGATAATTATATTGAGAATAAAATTACAATATTCCATTCCAAACTTTCAGTTTTCCTCACATGATGTCCCTGAGGAAAGTTGTGCAAAACTGAAACGTTGGAATGGAATAAACACCTTTTGTTACTATATTTAGCTGGTTAAAATCGGTGCCGCCTCAACTGGAAGATATATAACATCCTTGTTACATTTGCTGGAATTCAACCCCAGAGGTAGTTACTAAGGTGTCGATAAATGTCAGTTTTCTTTTCAAAGAAATGTTTGCAGCTATCATGAACTGTGTTTAATTGTGTACCCAAGGGCCAACTCATTTTATAATATCTGAATTCTTTCCAATTTACTCTAATCTTTCACTTAAAGATGTTCAAGTATTAAATATTAAATATTTCAAGTCTGAAATTGATGAACAAAATATATGGTGATATTCCAAAGTTCCTCTATTTGGTTTATTGAATAATAATGGTATTTCAAATTGGTTATTCTCTTAGTTAGAAAGAAACTGATACAATAGTTTGTGTATATAAATGTCTCAACAATATTTTCCTCAGGGAATAGTTATATACTACTATTTTGTAACAAATATGCCTTTTTTGTGAGGCAAATTTCTATTACACCATCTAATGGAAGCATTCTTTACAAAATCTGGAGGAAAATTATTTCTCAAATGTTCATGTAAGTATGTCACTCATTCCTATATAGATGACCTGTCTTTGCCACTGGATTTACTGATCTGTTACCAATGCGGTGCCTTGTCATCATCAATTATTTCCCTCAGCAATTACTCATCAGTTATTCCCTCCTAAGCTGCTGTTTTCTTCATAAGACCCTGGTCTCTTTCCTTGTCAGCAATTATGAGTTTCTCACCGATCTCCATGCTTACTTATCCACATCGAACCAGCTTTCTCCTGACTTCTGTCAACTCTTCTGACCACCATCACTGTCCTCCTGCCTCCTCTCAACTGCCTCTCCAAAAAACGCACTCAAGCTTGTTAGCTGTTACTCTGAACTCCCGGCACCTCCTTGAGCCTCACACCTGCTACGAAAACCTAACCTTGCAAGACTAGCAACCTCTTAGGGTGTGTCACGATCTACCTTAGGCTGCAGTTCAGTATCTCCCCTCTAGATGCTGTACTGCCTTTGTCTGATCATGTCTGCAAGGGTTAATCCTACACCATCACTCCTGGATCCTAATCACCTGTGTCTGGCCTTTAAGAGACTGCCTCTCCCAGCAATCTGGGTCAGTTCATTAATTGTCACTGCTGTTTGTCTCTCTGTGAAAATGCCTGTGATCTGATCCTAACTTCCTCCTTGGTATTTGACTCCTGCTTGTTCCTGCGTTTTTCACCTCCTCTTATGACCCAGATCCTGGCTTCCTTTGACCTTCCCCCTGCTTACTTGATGGTATTATTATGAATTTTCCAGCTTCTGACTCCTGGCTTTCCTGATCCTCCTTTTTGCTTGATTCTCTAGTGCAGAGGTGTCCAAGTTCAGTTCTCAAGAGCCACCAACAGTTCATGTTTTCAGGATTTCTGTCTGTAGAAACAGGTGGGATAATAACTGCCTCAGCCAAATAGATTAACTCACCTGTGCATCACTGATGAAATCCTGAAAACATGAACTGTTAGTAGGCATTGAGGACTGAATTTGACATCTCTGCTCTAATAGATCATCCAGTGTCTCCAGACATACTATACCTGCAGTCACCTGTCAAACTTGGAAAACCATAATCATCAACTTCACAGCTTAACCTGCCAAACCAGACACCCTGCACCTGCAGTCAGCTGTCATACTTGGAAAACCTGGGTATCATGACAACCTGCAACTGCAGTCATCCTGTTGTGCCTGGCTTCCAACTCCCCAGCTAAACCTAATTGCTCTTACCTGTGCCTGCAGTTAACCTTTTGTGCCAGGTATCCAGTACTTCTCTTCCTCAGATAATCTGGGTATCCTGTAAGCCTGTTTCAACTGTTTTTATGGACTTGTGTTAGATACCTTATTATTTACTGCATCTAATTTTTACCTGTGTGACCCGTGTTTAAAATAAACCACTTTGTTTCATTAACATTCTCTTTGTGGTCTTCATATTGGGAATCCTGACAGAGTCATTGGGAAATGTAGTTTTTAAAAAATAAACAAATAACTATTGGTTTATGTGTGATATACATGGTGCATAATTCAGGGCACCAGACTAACAATGATACCTTGTGCAGCAGGGTATCATATAAACCTATACTTTTGCACACAGAATCTGGGGGCAACTGAGTACTGGTGAGCACATAGAATGCTATGGGAAATAGGTGCTGCTATAGGTGAAGACTTTTGTGGCTCGATAGATTTATTGGGATTCTGATGGCAAACACCACAAGTTGAAAATAACGTAACTGACACAAAAGTCCGTAAATAAACATCTATTAGACGATCAGAATAACAGAGGTAAAAGCAAAAAAAATCAAATAAGAGTAAAGGAAAGTTGGTTCAGAGAAAGAAAGAAACTTGATAATGCATATACCTACAATATCAATAGCTCTTGGAAAACTATTCTGTCAATGAGACACACTTATAAAAGGGACAGGTTGTTAGGGCCGCAGCTATGGATAATTGGAAGTGAGTTCCTGCTTACCATGGAGACGGCTGGGATGCGAACAGATGGGCACAGCGAGTTGCGGCGCCTCATAACAGTACCCCCCTTTAGGAGGGGTCAAGGCTCTCTGACATCCAAGTTTACCAGGAGACTTCCTAAAAAATCCTTGAGGAGTTTGTGAGCGTGGAGGCATCTCTGTGGAACCCAAAATTGTTCTTCGGGGCCATAGCCTTTTCAATGTATTAAAAAATGAATTATTATCTTTGTACTTTCTTAGAGTAAAGGATCTTCTCCACTGACTGGCCGCGGTCTTCATAGTCCATGAGGCTTGAACTTGCTAGAAGAGACAACAGGTTTCAGTAACGAACAATGGAATGTGTTGGGAATTTTCAAGGACAGAGGAAGTTTAAGCCTGAAAGCAACAGGATTGACCTTTTTGATAACACGAAAGGGTCCGATGAACCTTGGTCCCAACTTCTTACAGGGTTGTTTGATCCTAATATTACGAGTGGAAAGCCAGACTTCATCACCCACTTTGAGAAGGGAAATCGTGTGATGACGGTCCGAAAAGGATTTGGACCGAAAGGAGCCCTGGAGTGGAGTGGAACTTTTTTCAAATTGTTCTAAGGTGGGAGGCCGTATGGCGTATAGCAGAAAGGCCAGAAGGAGAAATGGAAGAAAGAGAATTAGTCCTGGGATGGAATCCATAATTACAAAAGAATGGAGAGATGCGGGTGGAGGAATGAAAAGAACTATTACAAGCAAATCCGGCAAAAGGTAGCATAGAAGCCCACTTGGAAGATGTATAACCGAAGAAATTATTCTAAAGATTGGCTGACTCTGTCTGCCCATTAGACTGCGGATGGTATGCAGGTGATAAGCTGATCTTGATGCCAAGGAGTGTACAGAAATATCTCCAAAACTAAGCAGCAAATTGCGAGCCACGGTTGGAACCAATGTCTTCAGGCAGGCCATGGAGACGGAAGATATGCCGGACAAATAACAGAGCCCAGGTTTGAGCGTTGGGCAGTTTAGCCAAGGGAATAAAATATGCCATTTTGCTAAACCTATCCACCACCACCCAGATGGTGGTGTGTCCAGGTTACCAAGGTAAGTGTACAATAAAGTCCATCTAGAGATGTGACCAAGGTTTAGTTGCGCTAGGCAGAGGTATAAGTTGATGCGGAGAAAAACTTCTGATGGCTTTATTTTTGGCACAACCTTCACAGGAGAGAACAAAATCTTTGACATCAGAGGACAAGGAATGCCGACAGACAGTACGAGAAAGAATTTGAGTAGTTTTGGAAATTCTTGGATGTCTAGCAGTTATACTTTCATGGGCTTCGGACAATACCATTTTCCTGAGATGGACTAGCACAAACAATCGAAGAGCGGTTCTATGTCAGGGAAAGAATAGGGTAAGACCCATATCTGCTATACATCTCTAAGTATCCATATCTACATCTGCAAAGAGCATAAACACTATGTTTCCATAATACTCATGTTTAGTCTTTTCTCTTTATTATCAGAGATCAACATACACAGATTCTTTTTTTGCAGCCCATAAAGTTTTTAGGCGCCGAGTACAGAGAGAAACTATCTGTTTTATCTTTCTCTCGATGTCTTTGTAATTTGATTTATATTACTTGGCAGCTTGGAAACTTTACAAAAGGGAAGCGCCGATTTATATCCTTTTTTTGTGGTCAAATCAACTGTTTGGAACATTCTTAAAAAGAAAGAACACACTGGAGAGCTCAGCAACACCAAAAGACCCGAAAGACCACGGAAAACAACTGTGGTGGATGACAGAAGAATTGTTTCCATGGTGAAGAAAAACCCCTTCACAACAGTTGGCCAAATCAAGATCACTCTCCAGGAGGTAGGTGTATATGTGTCAAAGTCAACAATCAAGAGAAGACTTCACAAGAGTGAATATAGAGGGTTCACCACAAGATGTAAGCCATTTGTAAGCCACAAAAAAAGGAAGATCAGATTAGAGTTTGGCAAATAACATCTAAAAAAGCTATTACAGTTCTGGAACAACATCCTATGGACAGATGAGACAAAGATCAACTTGTACCAGAGTGATGGGAAGAGAAGAGTATGGAGAAGGAAAGGAACTGCTCATGATCCAAAACATACCACCTCATCAGTGAAGCATGGTGGTGGTAGTGTCATGGCGTGGGCATGTATGGCTGCCAATGGAACTGTTCCCCTTGTATTTACTGATGATGTGACTGCTGAAAAAAAGCAGCAGGATGAATTCTGAAGTGTTTCGGGCAATATTATCTGCTCAATAACACTAATTTCAAGTCATTTGCAGTTAATTTTGAACACCTCACAGGTCACAATATTATTTCCATACACTTTCAAAAAAAGACTGCAGCAGTTCTTGCCAGTGATAAGAAGAAGGCCATTGCCATGTCTGGACATAAGACCAAAAAATCCACCTCTTATGTGTGGAATTATTTTTACCCAAATCCTGACAACAGTTGTCTAGCCATTTGTAGCATTGTAAAGCCGCAGCAGTCAAAGAGATAGGGACCTTAACCATCTAGTTACCTCATCTATGTTACGCCATTTGAAGCAAGTTCATGGAAAGCTTTTGTGAAAATCAGAAACTTATGCTAAAAAATAACAACAAGCTGTCAAGCATCAGCTACCTCCCTTCTCTCAGCTAGATCCCAGCACATGCAATCTACACCCCCAACACCTTCATCATCAACATCCTCACAAGTAATCGGAGTTAGTCCTGCATCCAAGGCAAGATGACCCCTCCCAAATCCAGGACTCCTCAGAAGCATCCTTGAGCCTTAGACCCACTGATCCTGCTGTTGGGGGTGGATCTTCTTCCCAGAAGCAGACCAAGAAGACTACTAGTAGTTTACAACAATTGAAAGCGGATCACAGACGCCATGACGACTATACTAGTATTAGTTCTGCATCCAATAGCCACTATTAATGCAGCTGGTTTTAGAGTTACTTGAGGTCTTCTGTCGCCGTTCCATCACGACACCATTTTACTAGAAAAGCTATTCCTCACCTCTACCAGAAGGTTCATAAAAAATTAATTATTGGGCTACAAAATGCCATTCTACCCACTGTACACTTAACCACAGACATGTAGACAAGCGGAACTGGGCAAACTAAAAATTATATTATTGTGACAGCCCACTGGGTTGGTGACTCGCCTTCACCAGCAGGATCAGCAGCAGCATGTACCCCAGAACGTTGCATTTTTCAGAGGCAGGCCACTCTGTGTATTATCTGCATGTTATTATTATCGTAGATTTGTAAACCACCACAATGCTCCACAGCCTCGTACAGTAGGGAAGACAAGGACATAGATAAAACAAGACATACGTAAAACAAGAACAGACAAGGCAAAAAATTGAAGGCATGAAAACAAAGGGTATGGAGGACCATGCTCATTAGAGAGCTTACATTCTAAAGGGAAGAGGGCACAACTGAAACAAGAGGAGTGAGTGTGGCTCAAAGTGGAGATTGGGATAGTTGTGAGGTTGCATTAGTGTGACTAGTGTTATCGAGGGTAAGGTCACCTCTAAAAAAGAGATTGGTTTTCAAAGAGCATATAAAGATTTAAAGGCTGTGGGAATGTCTCATTGAGTGTGGTAGGGAATTCCATAAATGGGGAGCAGCACGGGAGAAGTCTTGAAGGTGGGAGTGAGAGGTGGTTATCAGAGACGAGGCAAGGCGCAGGTCAGAAGTAATACCGCTGATAACCTGTTTGAAAAACTAAGGGATGCCATTGCAACATGGCTTATCGTGCTTGGATTCTCCTGAGGATACGTGATTTCTGATAACGCCACCAATATTGTTAGAGCATTACAGCGGGGGGAATTGCATCACATTCCCTGTTTTGCTCACACAATCAACTTGGTGGTACAGAACTTTTTAAAAATGGCAATAACATGCAGGAGATGCTGTCTGTGTCCCGAAATATTTAGGGTCGTTTTTGGTATTCTGCAACAGTATGTAGAATTTAGGGGGAATGTACTTTAGTCCAGCGCAGAGGAGAATACTTTCCGTGTTGTGCAAGGTGCTGAAACCACTCGAAGTAGTCACCTGTGAAGAGAGTTCAGACACTGTTAGCTTGAATCAAGTGATTCCCCTAATTAGACTTTTTGAAAAAGCAGCAAGATAAATTGAAGGAGGAAATGAAACAAAGCAATTCCCTTAACTATGTTGGACTTGTAGATCAAGTACTTTATTCGCTTCACCAGGATCCAAGAGTTATCAACATCTTGAAATCAGATCATTACATTTTGGTAACTATGCTTGATCCTAGGTTTAAGAGCTATGTCTTTTCTTTCTTTCCAACTGACCCAGCTCTCAAGAGATGCAATAAGCTCCTGGTCAGCAAGCTCAAGTGGTACATGACACAATGACGTCTCCTCCTTCAGTATCTCTAGAAATTGCTGCTAGGAAAAAACTTAGCTTTCCCAAGACACCCAGTAGTGATGCAGATGAGTCTGCACAACATTTTGACATTTGGTCTGGTGTAAAAGAATTGCCCAAAAATCGTGACAGCTCTTCCGTAAAATGAACTACAAATTCCATGAGGAATTAATTGCCATTACCGGCAATTACATCAAAGTACACAGACTTCTGTGATGGTAGATTCCAGCAGGGATGAATTAGTATTGTTTGAGGATGATGTACACACTGATGAGGTTGAATATGATGACAGTGTAGATCTGAGATCTAGCTAAGAGAAGGGAGCTAGCTGATGCTGGTATGCTTGGTAATATTATGGGTAGAATGGCATGTTGGCAATTTTATGTTTTTCTACAGTAAACGTTCACCTTTATTAGAGAGGTCTTTTTTTTCTTTAAAAAGGTACAAGCTTTTTATTTACATTTTTGTTTCCCTAACTTAAAAGCACTATGCACTTGAACATAGACTTTAGCACATGAGGTAGAGTGATTAGTATCATCATGACTGAGACTGGAGAGCGACAAGAACAATGCCACCATTCCTGTTTGTGTATGAGCTATGGCACAGTAGAACGTCTCTGGAGACTTTTAAGAACACTGACAGCCCTATTGTTACAATTTCTGTTTCAGCACTGAACCTTGCCACCTCTCCTGTTGCTGAGTGAGCTATGGTACAGAAAAATATAACTGCAGATTTAGACCAAAGACTGACAGCCCTATTATTTGTATTTCAGCAGTGACATTTAGCAATGGAGCTCTCCTCTTTGTGTGTTACCTATATAACACAGTACAATGTGACTGCAGATTTAGAAGACCAAGCCTGCCAGCCCTATTATTTCTATTTCAGCCATGACAATTAGCAATGGAGCTCTCCTGAATGTCACTGGAGACTTTGAAGAACACTGCAGAACACTACTACCCCTCCTCTTTCTTTTCTACATATGACATTGCCCTACTGCACTAGAGACTGCCAAGAACTGTGCTACCCCTTCTGTGTCCCTCTGTGAAATGGCTCTGGATCGCCGTGGAGGACGGTATTTATAGAATCCAAAACTCGCAAGATCCGAGGACGCAACAATGACGTTTTGCCTCGTTTTCAATTCCGAGGGTGCGCGAAAGTAGTGAGCCGGCTCACACTCAGATCTGCTAAGTTTGGGTGTGTTCGGTTCTCGGGGAACCGAGCCCGAGGAACTCTAATATATATATATATATATATATATATATATATATATATATATTGTGGATTGTGACATGGGCACCTTCTGATGATGTACACATAAACAACTTCTTACTTTGTACTTTGCTCTTTATTGTAAGGATAGCAAAGTATTTGACAATATAAAGTTCACAAACTTTCTCGTTAAAAAGTCCAGCTCCCTAGACACTGGTCACTATTTAGCATCAGTCACCCTGTACAAATGAAAAAAGATAGGTTTAAATACTTTACACACCTCCAACAGCCCTAATTTGATGCACAGATGACACTCCCACCTTTCCTTTAAAAGGAGTTCTCTGTAGGTATTGGTTGATTACTCTCACTGCAGACTCACCCTGGCAGCTGTGGAAAAATAGCCTTCTAAACTTCTCCAAAATATGTACGTTAAATCACACTCTATACTATTATTTTGTCACATATTTCCTCCACCAAGTTATCTTCAAACTAGGTGCACTGTTATGCGACTATATATTTCTGTCTGCAGCTTTGCCTTGCAGACTGTCAGCTGAACACCTGTGGAAAACCACAAAAGTATATATATATATATATATATATATATATATATATATATATAAACCATATACATACAGTGGCCGAAGTGGACTAGCATATGGTGGTACGCCATACCACCACGCCCCTCCGACTACCTTCATTGTAAAACATTCAAACTCTATTCACTTACATTTTCCATACTGCCACTTATATGTATATTTCTACTTCAAATACTGTGTGTATAATTTTTATATATATATATATATATATATATATATATATATAGCAGCAGCTGGAGCACAATGAAATGCCCTTTTAGGAACATAAATATTTAAATATTGTATTTTGTGCTTTGAAAAAATATTCTATCATTCGGATATTTTTTATTCGGATATTTTTTAAACAGGTTTGGATGCTTTTGACAAGTTTTAAATCGGTGTTATCCTACTTACAAAAAAATCCGCCTGGCCAAGCAATATGGTTATTTCATACATGTAAGGACTAAGTATATTCAACCCTGTCTTATTTGAGTCCATCTTGCTATGATGAAAACAGCATCTTAAAGCTAATATTGTCGTCCACCTCTGCCAATTAGTGTTTTCGCTGACATTTTTAGGCAAAAAAATGGTTTATGGTTTCCCGCAGTGTCTTTCAGTAGAATTACCGACAGTCTGAAGGACACTGCGGGAAACCGCAAACCAGAATTTGTCTGACCACAAATAGGTCCTTAAACCGGCCGAATGTTTCTCTTGTTACCTGGCCATCTGAAAGACAGGCCTACACTTCAGCCTCCAAACCCAAGATGGCGCTGCTCCAGCCCTCGCTTAATGTGAGGCGAGATCATGTCGCTCTTATTCTGCGGTGCTCTTGTCATTGTCTACGGAGGCCGGATCTACCGTGCTGCCTTTGTGTACCCGGCCGGTGAGGCACCGAGGAGTCTCCGGTAAGATCTGCTAGTTACCTATAGGTCCATCGTACTCTGGTGGCATCGTGGTAGTTGTAACAAACTGAAACTGTGGTGTGAGCAGCTCCACTGGCACCCGGACTGCTAGTATGAGAGGAGGCACCCTGCCCAGGGTCTATGTTTACATTCACAGACATAGTTCTACGGTTAGGCCGGAACCGTTAGAAAAAACCGACATCCTGTACAGAGCTAGATAGTTTATGCTGCTGGCCACAGGTAGGCAACATCTTGCTTTCCAGCTACTGTAGAACTACAAGTCTCAGCATATCTATCTGGCAGGTTATGCTAGGACTTGAAGTTTCACAACAGTTGCGTGGAGAGCCACTGGTTGCCTATTAGCTATATAAGCATATGGTCATATAACTCAGTTCTTTTTTTTTTTTTTTATTATTACTCTCTCGGTATAATTTAATTGTTTAGCCTTCCTGATTTGTATCCTCTGACCCGGTCTACAAGTTACTCTCCAAACACAGAAGAGTAATTTTTTGAGGTAGTGTATGTGTTTGTGTGTGCATTGAGTAATAGATGTATGCAAGGTCATAACAACAAGCAGGACATCAATGTTAATCCTTGGATACCTCTATAAACTCCGTTATCTGTCTTGTGTTGTTTTTTTTTCCTTTGGATTATCTGTAGAGTAATGCATAGCATTTGATAAACAACATATTTTGTGGTGACAGCAGAAATTTTGCAGTAGAACGTTCCTCACCTCTCCAGACCATTGGATTTTGTTCAGTTTTTTTTGTTTGCATTTGCGCATACGTCTGAAATGCAAGCGGCACAGAAGATTCCCCATTCATTTTGATGGGGCTTGCAGCATGTGCGCTACATGTAGAAACCACTTCTAAATGAATGGGAGGTGCTCAAGTCAATACATTAAATTAAACTAGGCAGCATAGACCTCCTTCCGCTCTATCAATACCTCAACAACCAGCCAGGTCCAGCTCCCACTAAAACAGGGACAGTGAGCGTAGGTCCACCTGTTAGCGTGGAAACTAGCCCCAGGCTAGGGCTACATAGCCTGGGCTTATTGCCACTGTTAACAGGGAAACCCACAGCATGGGATCACTGTCATAATTGGAATAGGCCTGCAGTCTATTTGGGGGGAAAGGGGGTGCTTATCAAATAGTGTTACCCCCAACCCACAGACTACCAGAACCACACTGAAAATCAATGGGACTCTTTCAAGCACCTATGAGCTGTGGGTACTGGGATAGTAGCCTCAGTGTAATAACAACGGGCTCATAAGACCCCATGGTATTACACTAAAATAATGATTCAATGTAAACAAAGCAGACATAATTGTTCAGTAAACCTTTTTTGAAATAAAAACTCTCCACTCCCTTGTTCACCAATTTATTAATAAATACAAAAATCTTTATTTGTATTCCAAGCAGGACAATTTCTTATAATCTACAAAAAAATCTTATAACCCATGGGAAATGTTCTTTGTCTGTAATCCAAAGGCAGTGATTCTCGTATTCTGCTTATTTCCATGCAGCATGTTAGTAACTGCAATTTTCCCAAATTATGTTGTAGAGGTCTCTATAGTAAGCACGGAAGGCCTCTTGCAATTTCTTCTACTTTTTCCCATCTCATGCCATGTTTATCAGTAATATATGTAGGTTGTGGCTTATCTTTCTTTTAGTGCCAACAACTTGCCTCTTTTTTTTTCTTTGTTCTAAGTATTTTTTTCATTTGTGTGCATAATTTAGCTGTATTGTCTCAAAGTAGCATTGGTTGACTATGCATAGAGAGCCTGATAATAGCATGGACTTGTACTTGGATTCCAAATATGTATTGTCCCAGGCTACAGGTTACGTTTAAGTCTAGCTTTCTTAAACCGGATTCCTTGTTGTATACTTCTTAATACACATTTTAATGCTTTATCAGAAGAGGGGTATCTTTAGGAGCATTGTTTAAGATAAAATCTTCAATTGTTTGTGCTTTTGGTTGGATAAATGTTTATTAAAGTGCCATGTCCACGTGTTCCTGAGGGATATGGGGACACGGACAGAGGCATTATCTTTCAGCATATAGGCACTTATTTATGTCTTATTTTATAATGCTAATATCATAATAGTATTAGGACCAACAGATAAACGTTATGCCATACAGTAGTGCCCCAGTTTGAATTGTTACACAGTAGTGCCCCCATTACAAGGTAAGCCACATAGTTGTGCCCCTAAGTGCATAGAATTGCGCAGCAGCTCCGTTTCTGTTATCCTCAGCTGCTTTAGTGAACCAGCTGTGGAGCTCCGACGTGCCAGACAAAAGTGGTCCGCGTGCCCATGGGCTGCCGACCCCTGGGGTAAAGTTTGCTCTAAGTGTCGAAAAGCTTTCAGGAGGGATTCTGAATTCAGCATTAAAACACACTACAGAGTTGTTATAGTGAGGAATGGTACCTGTTCTTGGTTTAGTGCATATATAAGCGTTACGGAATTTGCCCAGCGCAAAATCATGTAAGCAGCAAATGATTTTAGATTTCTTATTTGTGGGACCACATGCTTTAATGGCCGTTTGGGTGCTTTTATAGGGGTGGCTTCGGGTCTTTTTAATGTGTTCATGTGACTAGATATCTGGGGGACTTACACCCTGGATAATGCATTCACATCGCCAAGGAATAGTGGAGTTCTCTGCCTGGATACCTGCAATCATCTTTGACATATGGTATCAAGGTAGTCTTGATCTTTTTATGTTGGGACCATGGCAATCCCTCCATCCATGAACATGTCTAGTGCCAATTCTCTCCTGTCTGACAGGCTGAGGCTGCTCTTCTAAGGCCGGAGAGTCCACTTTCAAAAACTAACCGTAGAGCAGCACGGTAACTGGGGTCTCTTGTGACCATTTGGCTTTATGCACATATTTTTTTATTGCTGATGCTTACTGGTAAATTTATGAAACCTTCTAAAAAGGAAAGTGTAGCTCTTGCCCATTGGAACCAGATTCTAGCTGTTACTTTATAGAATGTACATGTACATAAATTTACCCCTTTAGAGTCCTTTCTCATGAGTGTGAGGGCTGTTTGGCTGCTTCTGGGAGACCCAGTGTCAGTACCATGTTTAATAAGCTGCCATGTGATTCAATGAAAACTGGATATGAATAGAGTTACCCTGCAAGGGATAACTTATTTAGCTATCCTAAGCAGCAAGGCCCCGGGCCTACCAACCTGGAGTATATACCTAGTGATGTCATCGGTGGCAATTTTAGTGATGCATTTGACAAAATTAATATAGTATAATATTACCTTGCTGGTCTTGCTCTTTTCTGTACTTTTTATCTTAGTTTAGGGGAGCTTTCTTCACAACATCTAGCCGTGCCTGCTTGTAGTGTCTAGCCAAGTGTACAATTGTGGAATCCCCCACTTGGATTACAGTTTTCTTGATGCTCCTCACTGATGTCCAATTTTAGTTCTCAAAGCTCTACCCTCAACACACTAATTAATGACACAGGAAGCACTTGACCTTTGTGACATATTTGCTGAATGCTTTGGAAGGCTCCAAACAAGTAGTCACATAGAACGACACTGTATTTTTAGTATGTGCTTACTTCTTCTGAACACTGCATATAAGATTGAAATTGAATCGAATTGGGGGGGGGGGGGGGAGTAGCAGTGTCAAAGCTTGTTAAATAAGTTTTGAAAATATGCGTTCAGCACTTAAAAGTGAGCCATTGCTCTCTGTATTAAAAGCTTTCCTGTGTGAATCCTGGCAACACTGCCTGTGATCGCTTATACTGTGGAGGACTTCGGTAACAACCACCACTCCCCCAGAAAATTACAGAGCGTTGAATGTGACGTGATCATGCGTAGAGTTGTCTTGGATTTAACCAATTCAAAAGGAGCATATTTAAAAGCAGCCTAGATAAGTCATCTTGGGTTGTTCTGTAGGGAGTGATGTAAATGTAATCTCTGGAGAGTTCATAAGATCTGAAGAGCGAGCCAAATGGCGACTCTGTCATGGAGAGCACATCATTGGCAGAATTCAGAATTAACCACATGGGGTGCTATCCTCATAATTTATGCAAAATGATGGGATCAGACGCTCCTATCATGGGCAATAGAAGTGAGAGCAGATAAGCCTACATAACTAAAATGATGACTCTTGCAGAAAAGTTTATATTATGACCACACTTATTTTTACATTCACTTAAAATAAATGTTATAGGTATTTCCGTTATACCTCTTAAAAGGGTCATAGATCCCCATAATATTGAGGCTAAAATGTTTATTATTGATATATGAAAATTCTCACTAGTATTTTGTTTTTTAGGTACTCCCTCACTGGGGATGAGGTGCCTCTTCAGAAGTGGAAGAAGTAACCAGGTTAAAGTGCCGTGTGTGAACGCATTGCACAGGGCATATTTCTTGCCACTAGGATATAAAGATGGGTATGCGAATCAAACTAAACAGCAGTGACCATCCCAGCAACCTGCTACGTGAGCTGAATAAATCCCGTTTGTCAGGGATACTTTGTGATGTTAATATTGTGGTGGGAAATCGGACCTTTGCAGCTCATAAAGCTGTACTTGGCTCTGCAGCTGCTTATTTTCAAAAATTGTTCTCAAGCACTGACTTGGATATAGCTCGAACATATGTTGTAGACTTTATCACCCCAGCTAATTTTGAGAAAGTCCTGAGCTTCATCTACACTTCTGAGCTCTTCACCGATTTAATCAATGTAGGAGTGATTTATGAAGTGGCTGAGAAACTTGGCATGGATGACTTGATAAAGGCTTGCCATGCAACATTTCCTGATCTAGAGGGCTCCTCAGGACAGAAATACCAGTGCTCTGTGTCCTCCAGTGAAGGACGTTCGAGCAGTTCAACAGAACGTAATCAAGGAGAAACAAGGGGCAGTGGGTTGGACAGCAACCTCCCTTCAGCAGATAAACAATTTAGTGGGCAAGTAGATGGACCTAGTTCTTTTAAAGGAGAAGACCAAGAGGCTAGTGTGAATCAAGCAACACATTTTCCATTACCAGCAAAAACAGAAGAACAGAGCACCTCAGCAAGGTACCAGTCCTCTAATTGTTCAGTGACTACTGGATTTGGTCCAACTAGTACTTGCCCTCCTTTTAAAACTCAACCCAATGGTGATTACAACAAAACTGGCTATTTCCCAAGTGATTCATCTGTTACTGGAAACTCCAAAGAATCTGCTGGAGGTTTTGAAGTCATGGGGGATCTCCACCTGGATGAACTAGAAGAGGAAGAGTTGCAGTTTGATGAAGGAGGAGACGAAGACTCTGGGCCATCTGGGGAAATAATTGAGTTGAGCGATGGTAGTGAAGATGAGCTGCTATTGTTTGGACATGGAGAAAGTCGAAGTGGTAAAGCTATGCCTTGCCAAGTGTGCAAAAAAGTGCTGGAGCCTAATCTGCAGCATATTCGCCAACATGCTCGGGAACATGTAGATCTACGTAATGGCAGCTGCAAAGTCTGCCAGGCTCGATTCCATGATCGTGGTGCTATGATTACTCATGTTTTATCACACATTGGCATCTTCCTCTTTTCCTGTGATATGTGTGAGGACAAATTTTTCAGCCAGTGGCAGCTCACCCTCCACCGAGGACAAGAAGGCGTTACATCAGATCATAACATAATCATTCATCCGGGTCAGCCTCTCCCAGGGGAAGTGAATACATTTGTGGGAGCTATGGGTACTGAACTTCCATGTGGAGCTTGTCATAGGACCATGTTACGTGATTTCCATTCTGTGAGATCTCATGCTTTAGAGCACCTTAACACCAAGAACCTGTCCTGCGGACTCTGTGAGCAGCGGCACTTAACACTTTGTGGTCTTATGTGGCACGTCTTATCACACATGTCCATATCTGTTTTTTCCTGTTCCCTCTGTGCTAATAGCTTCCTTGACCGTCACTTGCTGGAAAAGCATATGGCTGTCCACCAGAATTTGGATGAAGCATTGTTTCGCTGCCACCTTTGTACCCAAGGCTTCAAGTCTGAAATAGGTTACCGACAGCACCTGAATCAACATCGGTGTGGTAGTATGCCTACAGATCGACCTGGATTTTCAGAATTTTCTCAATTGCAGATTCCAGTGTCTAAGAGAAAGGTTCCTGAGGATTTTACAATAGATGATAATTCAATTGCTGGACAAACAGCCCATAGCAAATACACATGTAAGGTTTGTGGAAAATGCTTCTCTCATACTAGTGAATTTAACTACCATCGACGCATTCATACAGGGGAAAAGCCGTATCAGTGCAAAGTGTGTCACAAGTTCTTCCGAGGGCGTTCTACCATCAAGTGCCACTTGAAAACACATGCAGGAGCCCTCATGTACAGATGCACCGTATGTGGACACTACAGCTCGACCTTAAACCTCATGGGTGAGCACATTGCAGTGCATCGAGGCAACCTACCTTCAGACTTCACCATTGACCAAACATTTATGTATACTATTCACTCCAAAGAAACAGACAAGAATCCTGATAGCTGATGTGTTTTAAAGGGGATCAGGGCAGATGGCTGTCGGTTTGTTTTAAATCAATCTCCTCATTGTTGCAGTTAACACTTGGATAAGGTGTTGCATTGTTCGAATGGTTGCTACTAAAACATTGTTTTTTATGTGTGTGTGTGTTTGTGCTTACTTCAGTTTTTTTTATATGTTTTGGTTAATTTCTTGTTGGGAAATTATCATATTCGACAAGGACTTTTTTGTCCTATTGATTTATTTGTGTCACTACAAATTAATTCAGTGTTTCGGTCAGGGCACTCTTCCTCCTATGCCTGAATAGACAAGCAGATGGAATCTTTGGACAGGCCACAATGTAACATGGTATACAGTCTGATTAAATGTTTTCATGACTTTTCATTGGATAAGAAGAACATTACCCACTATTATCTAGTTTGTCTCTCTTCTCACACACAAGATTCATTTTATTTTCATTTACAACATAAATAGGCCTATTTATGTTAGTTTTCTCCTAAAATTAAGTGGGTGTATTTTGCAAGAAATGATTAGGCAGCACTGTTGTTGAATGAAAAAGTATTCTGTATTTCTTCTTTGCATTCATACGGTATATTTCTTACAAAAGAAATACCTCATTTAGACTTAAATGGGCAGAATCCAATTATTTCTAAAATACAAGTTGTGATATATAATAGAGCTAGTAGTAATATTTACATATATTTATGTATAATTATTTTCTAGCTTATAGGAATTGAAGATATTTTAGGTAAAGCTGTGAACTTGAGGTGTAACCATTTTGCGCATACTTTCTGTTTTAAAAAGGACTTGTAGACTCCCCTTTTATTAAAGAAAAAATTATAAAGAGATGGACTGGCTCAGTGATGGTGAGGGCAGCCTATGATCAGATTTTCCCTCTGACACTGCCCTCAAAACTTCTCTCAACCATTCACTGTTGAAAGCAGTGATTGGCATTTAATGTAAGGTGAGTGTACAACTCCTTTAAGCCACCTCTCTGATTCTGAAATGGCTGATTACAGAAAAATCAATTGCAGTCATATGTATAGCAGTTGTAAACCGCAAATATATCCTATTGTGTCAAGTTATTGGAACTTTTACACACATTTGTAAATGTTGAATCGTCTTTAGGTTTAAGCGTACCATTTTGGCCTTTTTGAAATATTTGGCGGATATGTGTAGCACAACTATTTCTGGTTAGCAGTTAAATAAAATGTACTTGGTACTGATCTTTAGCTAAATTGGTCTGGACTTTGATTGGCAGAGAGGTGTAAAGCTGGGTACACACTACAGGGTTTTCGTCCAATAATCGGCTCAACCAGCCGACATACGACTGCTCGTTCAAAAGTCGGGTTAGTGTGTGTAGTGACACGATGGTCGAAAGTCTGCCCAAATGGACGATTGTCGCCTCATTTGGTTGGTCGTACCGTTAAATATTTTCATTTCAATCTCGTTTCTATTGTGTAGTGTGTATAAGTTTACGACCGATCCAGGACAGTGAGTGCAAAATTACAATCATTGCTCACGGCCACATGGCTATAAAAAGTCGCTAACGGGACTGCCGTTCTTCCCTTTATCGTCTAAAACATTGCTAGTGTGTATGCAGTCCATGGACCGAGCAATCGGGTGTAAAATCGATTGGCATAAAAAGTTGGTGGAAAATTCTGTAGTGTGTACCCAGCTTAAGGCCCCATGCTATGATTACTATCTAGGATCTAGAGTAATATTAGTCTACCACTAATCATTTGATTGGCTTCCAAAGTAAAGAATAACTACTGCCTATCCCACAGAAGAGTAGTATTTGAACCAATGTGAAGTATAAGTATGCTTTGCATGCCACTACCTTTTCCCTATAAATGGCCAAGGAACTGATCCCTTACACAGATTTTACAGGAGGAGGCTTAGCTGCCCAACATGACGGCCACCAATCGTATCTTCGTAATCTCTCCAAGGTGATCTCCTATTGCCATGAATAAGTTAATGCAGATGGTCTTAATAAGTCAGAATGTTACTTAAATTATTCTCCTTTTTACCCCTCCATTGCTCTTAAAGTAGATGCAAACCTATGGACAAGCGAATTGTAATACTTGGTGGGCCAGAATGCTTACCAGACTGTGAGTGTACCTTTTTTTTTAAAAAAAAAAACATTTATTTAAAAAAAATTATATGTTGACTTGCAAATCCACTACTGGTTTTTACTATTTTATTCACAATACCTGTTTGCGCTCTTTTAGCAATTTACATTCAAGGGCTCACTACATGAAGCAGAGCTGTCCATGTGCTACGTCCTACTGAAGGTGCATTGACAAATATGTAGTTCATTATTGTCATGTTAGTTTGCCAAAAGTTTCTTAACTCAAAATGCCTTTCTTTAGTCATATGTCTGGTTTGTCATGGGTTTTTTGTCCCTGACTCATAATTGCCCTCATAGCCTTACTGTAGATGATTTATAAAGTTCCAGTGTATAGGCCAAAATTAGAGGACTATCCTATTAGACATCTTAAGGTGTCTGTTATCCAGGTCCCTGCGCCTTTACGTAGATTCTACAGGCGGACACATGATGGCCGACAATAGTACCATTCACAATCTCTGTCTCTTCGGTATTTCAAAGAAAATATAAATATTTTCTGTGGGAGCAAATATATCAAGGTTCCTTATTTGTGAGACAAAAAATTGATTTGAAGATTGCTCAAACATTTATTATCTGTACTTTTAAACTACAGAAAAGATGAGCAAGAGAAGAAAATTGTAGCTGAAGGGGTAATTATTCAAACTGCGACTTTGCAGCCATTTATAGTCGGCATGATTGTGGCATTTTTGACGTTTGTGTATTTCTATGTTCACTTTGCATAAGCCTGATTTAGTATTAAGTATCTAATATAATCAGACACCATATTCCTTTGTGAAACTATCTGTTTAGTATGGTCAGATTAAGTCAGTAACTCCTTGGCCTGCATTCCCCTATCCTGAATAGTATCGTACAGATGGACCCCCTCTTAGCGGTCCTGTTTGCAACTGCCAGCACTAAGCAGGCAGTACAGGGGTTAATATAATTTGAAGGGGTGTAGAAGCGCATTACAAAGCAGCCCTGCACCCGAATTCAACAGGGCACATATCTAGAGATATGTGCCTTGAAGAATTTGGGTGAATGGAAAGCCTAAATACGGGTGTATAATACTGAGGGCAGGTTGTGCTCGGAATGCTTGATGATTTAGGCCCACCGTTTTCTAACTTAATATATGGGCTGGCAAGGGTGTCTGGATAAGCACTCTGTTTGATGTATAGCACCAGCCGATTCACCATTGGAGGTCCTGACAAGCTGATTAATAAAATGCCAATAGTATCCAATAATCGGTTCTGATAGCCATCTAATCAATATTACAGTTGCCTGGCACAAACGCTTGAGTTTGACAGTTACTCTGACTCAACGTGGACTCTTAACGGACATCATTGTATTTTTTCACATGGCACTAGAGGTCCCAGTGGGCTCTGGATGCCAAGGCATACTGGAACTTGTAGTACAGCCTCTAATCGCATCAAATTGAAATCATTCATGACTGACTAAAATGGAGAAAATGTTGCATGAGATCTTTAAGATCTTCAGCATTTTTTTTAAAAACAAACATATTTCAGCAGATCCTGTCGCACAGCATTCTAAACTCTCATTATAAGCTCAGTGTGATTGTTTCCTATACCATAGCATAACTTCTACGAAGATTACATCCACCTAAGGGTGTTGTCAAACTGGTGCTTTTTCACTATTCAAAGCACTGAAATCCTTCATGCTGACATACTGAATTGACTGGGAAGCACGGTTTCCTTGTCACATGAGAGTGATTTAAGCTTTGAAGGTGCTGCATGCATAGTTTTCTGAGCATAATTGCTGCGTTGCTGTAAGATAAGCTTTGAGCACTTTTTTAGCTGGAAAAGCACCAGTATGATATTACTGTAAGTGCTGGAATCTGTTCATTTTAAATTTTTGTAACCAAGTATGTAATATACAAAAAAAGCAGATCTATATGATTAATATTGAAATGTACGATTTCATAAATTTATTTGAAAGAAACTCCAAAATTGAAGCACCTACACTATATGAACAAAAGTATTTGGACACTTGATCATAACCACACCAACAGGGACTGTAATTACATTGTATTCAAATACATATACTTTAATATGGAGTTGGTCCCCCTTTTTGCAGTGATAACAGCTTCCAATCTTCTTAGAAGGCTTTCCACAACATGTGTGAGTGTTTCTGTAGGAATTTGTGCCCTTTCATTCTGTAGAGCATTGATGAGGTCAGGCACTGACGTTGGACAAGAAGGCCTGGCTCGCAAACTCTGTTTCGGTTCATCCACACCGATCTCATCAAACCATGTCTTTGTAGTCCTTGCTTTGTGTACTGGGGCACAGTCATGTTGGAGTAGAAAATGGACTTCCACAAAGTTGGAAGCATAACATTATCCAAAATGGCTTTGAATGCCTAGCCCAAACCCTGAAAAACAGCCCCATACCATTATCGTTCGTCGACCAAACTTCACAATCGGCATAATACAGTCAAGCCGGTAATATTCTCACTGCATTCACAAAACCCAGACTCGTCCATCTGACTGCTAAACAGAGAAGCGTGATTCGTCACTTCACAGAACATGTTTCCTCTGCTCCTCAGTCCTGTGTCGGTGTGCTTTACCCCACTCCATCCTATGCTTGGCATTGGTCTTGGTAATGGGAGGCTTGCATGCAGCTGATCGGCCGTGGAAACCCATTTCATTAAGCTTCCGACGCACAGTTTTTGTGTTTACTTTAATGCCAGCGGAAGTTCAGAAATCTTCAGCTATGGAATCAGTAGAGCGTTAGCGACTTAGCAGTTGTTGACCCTGCTCTGTGATTTTACGTGGTCTTCCGCTTCGTGGCTGAGTTGTTGTTCCTAAATGTTTCAACTTTTCTAATGATATCACAGTTGACCGTGGAATATCCAGCAGGGATGAATTTTCACGAACTGTCTTATTGCAAAGATGGCATCCTATTACACTACCACGCTTGACGTTCCTGGGCTCTTCAGAACGACCCATTTTGTATCACAAATGTTTGCAGATGGAGACTGCATGACTGGCTGCTTGATTTTATACATCTGGCAATGGGTCTGATTGAAACACCTTTGTTAAATACTTAACAGGTGTGGCAAAATAATTTTGTCCATATAGTGTATCTACTATAGAATGTAAAATGTGCAATTCTGTGCACATCATTGTTTTTGGTGGTTGTACTATTTAAAATATAATGTATATGAATGCTGGTATTTGCAGTTACATTATAATACCTCCTGGCGTATATCTGCCTTCTGAAAGAAAAACAGTCTTTTATAGTATTCTTTATTATGCTTCGTAATCTAAGTTCTAGGATGTATAACGTTCTCCCTTTGTTGCTTTATTGCTATGTTGCTGATGCTACCCTGCTAGTATATTATTTATTTCATTTTATTTTTTTACTAGGATGATTAAAAATACACCTGAAAATAAATGTCCACCTAGAACTAAAAATATCCAACTAATGTAATTGTGACTTTGTTGTTAAAAAATATACACTCTGCATACTGCAAAGACTCCTACTCTCTGCCTTTCCTCTCCCTTTATTTCTACATTGCTGTAATGTGACGGAGAACATAATATTGTAGGTTATCAGTCACTGGGCATTGTGGTAAGGTGTCAACCAGTCAGTTCTTTGTTAAGACATACAATAGCCGTAAGGTCCGCATTCTGTAGAGTGCTTTCGACGCTGAGCCTACTGATCTTAAGAGGTGGACAACTCCTTCTAGAGGCCATTTAATAGTGAATCTATGCAAACAATGTTTTCAAAGCATAGTCACGTAACTTTTAACCACTAATGTGACAGATTTATATTTCAATATTTTGGTGATATTTTTGAGCAGATAACACATGAAACGGTTATCTCCAAGTGGAAGCTGACTGTTCTTTCATACAGTGGCTGAGTATGGGATCTCTGACATTGGCAACTAATGGTGCTGTGATGTCACAGCAGCATATCCCCACAAATACCATAATGCATTGGACAGCTTTTGACAAGCCTCAGACACCTTGGCTCTTGAGGTTCTTGTACATTCTATTTAGAAATTAAAACACATTTTTACATACATACATTAATTTTTTTCTAGTGCTACAATTCATGTAATAGATGTTATAAAAATAAAAACAATTACAGACAGCTAGCAGATGTTCTTAGTTCAACCTCACAATTTTACCAGGTACAAATTTGTGATGAAATTATGAATGTTTTTTATAATCCATGTAGTAAAAAAAATGCTTTGCTAAATAGTATGGCACAACAAGCAGTTTTATGCTAATCTTTATTGTTAAAGGTTTTCATCATATATATTTATTTTTTTTAACCATGGAACGTTGCCTATAAAAAAAGATTGCTGCCCTGAATTGATTCTGAGTACAGGTTTCCAGATAATATTTCAATCTTGTTAAATAACCAGATAATTATTACTCCAATGCATCCAGCTTCTGCAAAAGAATTCTATGAATACCAACCATGGGCCTAATTCATTAACTAACGCAAAACAAACACAATGTGCGTTTAAAAAAACAAAACAAATAAAAACGGGTATACACACGTCTGTATTAAACGAGTGGATCTGTAGATACGTCTGTTGCTGAATACAGGTCTAGGTCTGTTCTGCTTTCACAGACAATACACTGCAGGATGCATCCAATGCGCATGTGGAATATCAAGTCACAAAAGTATAGACAGAAAAAAATTATGCCACTTCTTTATACAGTCATTAATTACAAAATATAACCCCCTCCCCCCCCCCCCCCACATAAAAAAAAAATGATTAGGATATTCTACTGTATATAAAATACATTTTTACAGTTGCTCCTGATTGCAAACACATTTTTCAGAATGCATATGATACCGTCATCACTAGTACTCGGTGCTCACACCTGCCCTGTAGCTGGTGCATTGTTACGACTGAAAATCATGTACCTTTTGAGATGCCAAAAGCTTGAATCGGACGCTGATGCGTGCGCTTGAGCGTAGCACGTTCTTACTGTACGTTGACTAATACCACTATCATACTGCCGCCCCGGCAATATCCCGGGTTGTTAACCCGGGATATTGCCGGGGCACAGGGCAGTATAGATAAGAAGATTCCCGGGTCGGGCGGGTTCATACTGCACCTGCCCGACCCGGGTTTTAGAAAAAAAAAAGTGTAAAAAAATGTTTTAATTAAAAAAAAATACATAACAGATGTTTACTTAACTTATTTTCAGCCAGCGGTGTCTCTGGTGTGTTGCCGGCTGTCAGGGGGACCTCTGGGTACTAAAATGACGTCATTTCTAGTCCATTAGAAATGACGTCATTTTAGTACCCAGAGGTCCTCCTGACAGCCGGCAACGCACCAGAGACACCGCTGGCTGAAAATAAGTTAAGTAAACATCTGTTATGTATTTTTTTTTAATTAAAATCATTTTTTTTTACTTTGCCATTTTTTTTTTTTCACAGTATGAATGGTGAGACCCGGGAATTACACGGGTTGCACCATTCATACTGCAGGCGAGCCGGGTCCAACCCGGGAATTACTCCTCGCAAAATCCCGGGTCTAAGTCCCGGGATTTTAGACCTGGGATTTTGTGGTTGGACTATTCATACTGCACCAAGACCCGGGTTTTTCAGCGTGCCTCTGCAAAAACCCGGGTTTTTGGTGCAGTATGAATGGGGTATAAGTGCATCCCCACCCATTCTCCATCCAGTTCTGCCCTTGAAATAGTAAGCTGTCGTATGGGTCCTTTGCACTTGAAGATGAATTGGCAGCTGCTGTGTTCTGTGGCATATGGTCCAGTACTGGGCACGCGCAGAGAAATTGTGTGCGTAGTGCGCAAACATATCGCCACTTACACTCCTTCATGAATCAGGCCCCGGGTATTTAGGCTGAAGAAATTTTTTTATAAATCACTTTAATCTTACTGTTGTCTTTTGCTGTATTCATTTATAGGGTTTAGAGGCGGTTGGGTCAGTTCTAGGTTTCAAATAATTAGTGATCCTGACACAGTCACTTCTTCACATTTATAAATGCAGCAGTTATAAACCTCAGCAAATCTGTTTTTATCATCTGAATGGTTGTATACATCTGTTGTGGCTTCTTGAGATACAAAAGGCACATCCACCTCTAACATATGAAACAAATTGTCCTATTTGATTCTATTCCGGACAATGTCATAACCGTCATATAATAAAAAAGGACCATATTATGAAGTGCTAGTTTTTCTTTAAGCTAAATAGCCAGGTATAGTCATAGCCAGTCTGTGACTTGTGTACATGCTTAAATCCACCTACTGTTAGGGTTTGCTACATTATCCTATGTAAAATGTGGTGACATTGCTTTTAAAATTACATTTAGTAATCTGCGTTCATAAATTAAGAGGTTACTTTAATTTTTTTTATTTTTTTTTTAACAGACAGTAAGGATTCCTTTTAGAATATGCTTTATGCACTATGACTACATGTAACCAAACTGTAGAGTGAGAGGTGGGACAAAAACCTATACTAGTTGTATAGAAAAACATGCCTAATTGAAAATTCGGAGAAGAGTGGACACGCAGGCCAGAGAGTCCAAAGTCTTATTCTATAGGCCAATAGGCCATGATCTCAAAAGTGGAGCAAATAAGAAGTTGTATATAAGAAAATGGTTGTACTATGTTTAACCTTAAATTCTCAAAGCTCTAATTCTGTACATTGCAAATGGAATAGAAATAGAAGCATGTTTGTATATGTAGATTATGAATGACTGCCTTTTAGATTTTCACTACTTTCTTCAGAAACGATACATTTCAGAGATGGTTTTTGAAAAATGTGTTACTTGTGACTTCACGGTCACTGCATTACCCACTAGTTTATTTATGACAGACATGTCCAAAAAAGACAGCCTCCATTGTTTGACAATGTACCACTTTAAGAATTTGTTGATCAATGTCTATATTCTGGATATACTTCATTAAAAGTTTTGCAACACCAGATATTTTTTTTTAACATTTTTTTTTTTATTGGGATTTTTTTAATTGTCGCATCACCTCTAATGAATATTAAAAGGAACTACTATTGTACTTTCACATTCCACACTGCATTGCACAGAAAATGTTTGTTCTATTTAGGACTGACTTCTAGATAAACACTTCACCTGCAATTCATTTTTTTTACCAGATAGTCACTTAACTCATTTTCCTACAAGTGTGATATGGAATCCTACAGTTTGTGCCTGTAGTTTTATTAACTATTTCATGTTTTACCTTGTCCCTAGCTTTTTGTGCTGTGATAAGTTTAGCAGTACATGATATAAAGCATGTTTGCTCTTATGCCATGTGGATACAGTACCAGTTTGACTGGAACTCATTTACCAGCGAAATGTTTTACCAATAGCCTATTTATAATGAAGAGAAGTAAAATGTAAGCAACAATTGGTAAATATTTTGGGTGCTTTGTGACACATTTCTACATCGGAGTACACTGTATTAATGTTTCTGTGTTCTACCTCCTGCTTTCTCCATTCTTAGCACATTTTCCTCACTTCTGTCTTCCTTGGTTTAACACTTTACAGTTGATTTATCACTTGCTAAGTGAATGCCTTTTTAGTGTTAGTATATTGTATTGACAAGTGAGCAATGATGGTTGGTTTTGTGGTGGGAATCCATTGAGACTTGGTATTTCCTACAATGTAATTGAGATTGTTGCACAACAGTGCTAATCCATGGGCAACTCTCTTGACAGGGTCCGTGCCTTATACTGTACTAGAGCCCATGAAGAGTGTATAATAATCTGCCATTTTCCGATGCTAATTATCCCAAAAATGCTGTTCACATTTTTTAATGTGTTATGGAAAAATTGGGGATCCTTATAATAGTGTGTACTCAGAGCTGCAACTGCATTTTCATCTATAAATCAGACCAATATAAAGAGAAAAAAATAATCAGAATGGCTGGCTAGACAAATGCCGACATTTTTAGCTTGGTTATTTATACCTACAAGAAGAGTGCCAGAACTGAATGTTTTGTATGTGGCACAAAAGTTATATCTGTTATGGCCACTAGAGGTCACAATTGTCTATAGAAAATATTTTTAAACAGAAGGATAGCACCTCATGCAGATGTTAATTTGCACAATTCCTGATAATTTGTTTGATTATTTTTGTGCCCCTCCCCCCTTTTAAAAGCAAAGTATTTGTTAACATTAGAACTGTGTGTCCAACTGATTGTATGCAGTGAACTGACCTTTTTAGGGAAATTAGATTACCTCTTTTTTAATGGTTACTGTAGACATTGATTTGTTAATAATAAACATTTATTGATCACTGTAAAGTTTTGTATATTTTGTAAACATTTTTAGATTGTGATTTTTCTTTTTGTATAACACCATGTGAGTTTTAATTTAGAATAAAAAAAATTAAAACGTGGATTTTTTTTTTTTTTTTTTTTTTTTGCAATGTCTCCAGTTATTAACCTGTAATCATTATAAGTGTACTGATTGTGATTAGAAATGGTGTATTGATGCTACCCATATAACTATTTCAGAGTGTTTCATACCTGTGACTCCTTAATATCTGGGTTGTTTGGCCCTTCATCAAAACGGCAGGGACACTGTTCCAACCAGTCTTGTTATCCTGCCATGTGATTAATATGCTGTGCTGGGACTTTAAAATCAGATAGCTTGATGCTGCTGTGGTGGGCAGCCTGCACCTTGTCAAGGGAAGGGGTAATCTCAAACTTCACATCTAAATTTTTAAAAACATACTATTAATGTCCCATCAAACAGCAACAGTTCTACTGTCCTTGTGGATTCTTTTCCTTCTAAAAGTACACTTTTAGTAGACTGGTAGGCAGATCAAATCAAACACAAAAACAATACATACACTGCATTGAGTTAGGTAAATTGTGTGTAGTGGTAGATAACTGAAGATTGAAGACCCCGAAATAGGTGATCCATTCGTTTTTAAAGGGCTATTAAAATTACTGAGGTTTTTTTTTTTTATATTTTTCAGATGTGTTAACCTAGCATTCCACTGCAAATCTGTTAATCTCCATTACAAACATCTGAAGCCACTTCAATTTCAATCTTTAGGACTGTCCTGATTTTGATCTGATACAGGTCAAAAAGCTAAAACCACAGTCATTTAAGTTGCTGTGACCTCACTACCCTTCTTTGTGAATACATCAACAAGTCCAACAGTATATTTGTTAAAGGCCAGTTTAGTGAGCTGTCACTCACTGTTTGCTTGGTTATATAAACAACTGCCCTATGGTAACATGCAGCAGAGGGGACAAAAGTGTTAACACTCACATTATTTCATGTATAATAATCAGCTGTGTGTGTGTGTGTGTGTGTGTGTGTGTGTGTAGATAGATATGTATCTTGTATACACATGATTATCATACAAAAATATAATTCTGTTTTTGACCATAATATTTGTCACTAAAATATTAATGGGTAGGTGTCTTTTTGTCAATAAAATGCACACATCACTGCTACATTTTTCTGCTACATTTTTCCGGTCATTAGATAAATATAAATATAAAGATAAAATATTTGATGCAATATTCCATTTGTACTATTGTTTATGTAGTAGTATTTCTTTTTGAAAGGGTATCTTAGTTCCTAGCAGAATGTGTATACTTTTTCATCATTCACCATTATTTAAATTGTTTAGGCAGACCCTTGAGTTGCAATACATATACATAAATGTTGCTTTGTCTTATCTGAGATATACCTATGCATTCCTATGACAAAAAAAAATTGATTGACACTAAACAAGAAATTAGTCGATGTGTCCCATCTCCACTTATAATCTTTCATCATCCGCTATTTATATATAGCGCCCCTCATTCCACCATGCTGTACAGAGAACTCATATTAGTCCCTGCTCCATTGGAGCTTACAGTCTATATTCCCTAACGCACACACACACACACACACCCCCATCTAGTGTCAATTCGATAGCAGCCCATTAACCTAGCAGTATGTTTGTTTTTTTGGACTGTGTAGAGAAACTGAAGGAAACCCATGCCATGGATGAGAATTGAACTCGTGACCCCAGCGCTGCGAGGCAGAAGTGCTAATCACTAAGCCATCTTTAGCAAGGAATTATGCATTCCACCCATACTGTATATTGCAGAAGAATTCTCACCAAGCAGAGTCTTGTGACATCCAATTCAGGCAGTGTATAGTTAGTGTAACAACCAAAAGATACTCCATGCATTGGACATTTTTTTATGCGAAAAATGACATTTAGTGACATTATCCCAGCATAGTCCTGACAACACTAGCCAGCAACACTTCTTACCAGGTACTAGAAAGGTGTATCAAATACAGTGGCTACTAAGTATAAGTGCGTGTGTGCAGGGCCTCTGTCAAAATTGTGGGGCCCAGTACAAATGAAACAGTTAGGTGCTAAACAGGTTTTGCAGTGTGAATTCAGTGAACGTCATTCCATGTACATTGTATATGTTATGTCTGCTTCTGTCTGTGCTCACACTTTCTAAAACTAGATCCATGGGGCAAAATGTAACTTCAGGACATGTTGTAAATCAATTAGAATAGGATCTGTGCAGTCTCCCTTTACAACCCCTTTCCATCTCCTGGTAAGGAAAAGAAAACTTACACAATTTACGAACACAAACAACTCTTTATAAATAAAACACAAGAACACTCAAGTTCTGTTTTTATCTGTAGTTTCCTGAGGCAAATTTCACTTTGGGGCATGCTGTAAATCTGTTACAATAAGATCTCTCCTTTCTCCTCCTCTGTATACAGACGTGATGAGGAAAGTAATAAAAGCTCACACAGTTTACCAACTCAATCACTTTTTCATAGAAATGTGCTATTTTGCTTTTTAAAAGAAATGCATTGTGTAATTATAAACAAACATACACAAGTCCAAAGTTCATACAGTTGCACCAAACTATAGAGCAAGGCTAAGGGGCATGGTTGCAATTTAGGATTTGTTGAAAGTGCCATAATATTTACTTTGAAATAACAATCCCAATCAAAGCCTATATCTGCTACATATATTTTTTTTCTCTCTTATCCATGCTGGGGGTTAATAGCTTGGGGTATAGGAGGTCTAGGCACTTAGTTTGAAATATTAAAATCTGTCAACATCACATTCCTCTGTCTATACCCCCAGTACCAACGGACAGTCCTATAGGCACATGCTGCATTTGCAATGACAATTAAAATAGTTGTTTTTTTTCTTTAGCTTTATTTTGCAAGGTGTTATTTATTTACCGGGCACCTCTTCTGCCTCTTCACTTTCCACATTTCCTGAGGGGTCAGCTGATACTAACAATCAACAGAGAACCAGTGATATCGATCAATGACAATTGCTATCTTATTCACCTAAGCTGTGCTTCAGGACTCACGGCTACCTGCACAAGTGTCCCAGTCTAACCTTACAAAAGCCTGAGACGGTACGCTACATTTATCACTGGTCACTGCGTCTTCTGTAGGAAACCATATGGGGCTGCTAGTGTAGATGGTCAGGGGGGGAATACTTTGAACAGTAAAGCTCTGCTTTGGGATACAAGGGGCAGAGGGAACTATCTTTATGACAGAACCATGATTGAACTGGACCAATTAGCGGGCAGCAGTTTATGCCTCAGCAACTGCACCTCCTCCTGGCTTATCTTTTAACAGGAAATCCTGGTGTCAAGAAGGTCCTAAAAGAAGCCACTTCTCTATAGGAAAAACATCATGGATAGACTGATATTCTGCAAAAGGTACAAGAATTGGACTGCTGACGACTGAGGTAAAGTCATTTTCTCTGATGAATCCCCTTTCAGATTGTTTGGGGCATTTGGAAAAACACTTGTCAGGAGAAGGAAAGGCTACCATCAGTCCTGTGTCATGCCAACAGTAAAGCATCCTGAGACCATTCATGTGTGGGGTTGCTTCTCAGCCAAGGAAGGGGGCTCACTCACAATTTTGCCTAGGAACACCACCATGAATAAAGACTGTTGCCAAAACATCCTCTTAAGAGCAACTTCTCCCAACCATCCAAGAACAGTTTGGTGATGAACAATGCCTTTTCCAGCATGATAGAGCACCCTGCCATAAGGTAAAAGTGATAACTAAAGGGCTTGGGGGATCAAAACATCGAAATTTTGGGTCCATGGCCAGGAAACTCCCCAGAAGTTAATTCCATTGAGAACTTGTGGTCAATCCTCAAGAGGCGGATGGACAAACAAAAACCCTCAATTCTGACAAATTGCAAGCATTGATTAGGCAAGAATGGGCGGCCATCAGTCAGTATGTGGCCCAGAAGTTCATTGACAGCATGCTAGGGCAAATTGCAGAGGTCTTCAAAAAGAAGGGTCAACACTGCAAATATTGGCTTTTTGCATAAACTTGCTGTAATTGTCAATAAAAGCCTTTGGCACTTATTAAATGCTTGTAATTTTACTTCAGTATACCATAGCCACATCTGACAATAAGGTCTAAAAACACTGAAATAGCAAACTTTGAAAACCAATACTTGTCATTCTCAAAACTTTTGGCCATGACTGTACAATATAACATATCATTTGGTCTTTCTTCACTTTAGCATTGCACTATTGTAATTATATATATATTTATATATATATATATATATATATATATATATATATATATATATATATATATATATATATATATATATATATTGATGTAATGTACAAAAATAATTATTTTTTATTTGTGTGTAAGTTCACTTTTATATGTTGTGTTCTATTGATACCCTGTTGTCTGACTGTTATTATGTCTGAGAAGGAACCAGGTCTAAACCTGTTGAGGAAAGAACGTTATTTACTTTGCCTGCTGCAAATACTAGGTTTAATTACCAAATGAAGATTTGGAGCCAATGTGTGGCATCCAAGGCTGTGGATCTCGGTCCGTTGACATCTGCAGGTGACACAGCTGATGTTTCAGAACTGGCCTAGTTGAAGTCGTTAGCTGGAGACTCTGAATAACAATTTCCCTCTCAGAAAGAAGGTGAAATTCCAGGAGATTAAGATTTTGTGGATCTTTAGAGTTTGGGAAAACTACACTTCTAGTAGACAGGACATTGACCACTTAGTACTTTGTTGTTCATCAATTTCTCAATATTCATGGCTCTGAAGAATCAGAGTTTCAAGATATGCTTAAAATAAAGCAGACATATACAGGGTTTTTTTTTCTGGCTTCTTCACAATTAAGAAAAAATTATTAAGAAGTTTGCATATACCCGACAGGAAATTTCAAGTCCCTCACAGTTTTTGTATAAATTGCCCTGAGGTGAACACTAATAAATGAAAAAATTCACCAAGAGTGGATACTGTCTTTTTAAATCCACGACTGTTCATAGAAGCATAGAATTTGATGGCCCAGATAAAAACCACTTGGCCCCCCATCTAGTCTGCCCATTTTTTAACCTATGGTATCCTCAAACCCTATTTGATTTTTCATTATTTCTAAGGCTGTCCTTATGTCTATCCCAAGCATGTTTAAATTGCTCTACTGTATTAGCCTCTACCGCAACTGATGGGAGGCTATTGCACTTATCCACTACCCTTTTTATGAAGTAATTTTTTGTCAGATTTCTTTTGAACCTACGTCCCTCCATTTTCAGTGCCTGTCCCATTGTTCTAATATTTCTCTTCCTTGAATAATGTTTTTCTCCTTTACCCTGTTAAAACTCTTGATATATTTGAACGTTTCTATCATGTTCCCCCTTTCCCTTCTCTGCTCTAAACTATACATATTAAGCTCTTTTAGTCTTTCCGGGTAAGTTTTGTGCTGTAGGCCACGCACCATTTTAGTTGCCCTTCTTTGTACAGTTTCTAATGTATTTATCTGCATCTGGAGATATGGCCTCCAAAACAGAACATACAGTTTTCTAGATGAGGCCGTACCAATGACCTAAACAGTGACATTATTACTTCCTTCTTTCTGCTATTGATTCCTCTCCCTATGCAACAAAGCATCTGACTTGCCTTTCTCATGGCTTTGTTACATTGCTTACCTGCCTTTGTCACCTGAAATGGTAACTCCTAGATCCTTTCCCTCTTCAGTAGTTTCCATTATAGTGCCATTAATACTATATTTAGCCTTTGGGTTTTTGAGACCCAAGTGCATGGTTTTGCATTTTTTGGCATTAAATTGTAGTTGTCAATTTCTTGACCATTCCTCTACCTAGATCATCAATCATTTGTTTTACCCCTCCTGGTGTGTCTACCCTATTGTATATCTTTATGTCACCTGCAAAAATGCAAGCTTTTCCTTCAATACCATTTGCAGTGTCACCAATAAAGCTATTAAAAAGATCTGGTTCAAGTACGGATCCCTGGAGTACTCCACTGGTAAACTTTCCCTCCTGTGAATGCACTCTATTTACTACCACTCTCAGTTTTCTCTACTGTAACCAAGATCTTATCCATTCACAATCTTAGAATCCACTCCCAAGCTTTTGAGTTTATTCAACAGTCTGCGATGTGGGACAGTGTGAAATGCCTTACTAACATCTAGATGAGCTACATCTACTATCCCAACATGATCTATTACTTTAGTCACCCAGTCAAAAAAGTCAAGATTTGTTTGACATTATCTCTCCCCAGTAAGTCCATACTGTTTGGGATCCTGTAAGTTACTGGTTATGAGATACTCTACTTTATTTAAGAGTGTTTTCATCAATTTCCCTACTACTGATGTAAGGCTCTCTGATCGGTAGTTGCTTGCCTCTTCCTTGATTCCACATTTGTGCAGGGGGACTACATTCACTCTTTTCCAGTCCTCTGAAAATACACCTGTAGCTAGTGACTGGTTGAATGGTAATTGTCACGGTTTCACAATTTGAGTCCTAGGGTTTGCCCATATTAGCGTTTACTCAAGTAGGACGCGGAGTCTCACGAGGAGTTGGGATTTACCAGGTACCACCGCAAGGCGGTTTGACCTTAGCTGCGTCTGTCTTGCAGGTCGCGGCCCCTACTAGGAGTACCGAGACCAGCTGGAATGGTAGCAAGGAAGTGTAGAGTAGATAGTCAGCTCTGCAGACGAATAGGTTTCCACTGGGATAGTGGCGGATGCACTGGGAAGTGTCAGTCTTGTAGTCAGCTCTGCGGACAAATAGGTAATTACACTGGAATAGAAGGTAGAGCGTCAGCTCTGCAGCCATCCCTGTTACCACATTGGAATGGAGTGGAGAGGAGAGTCAGCTCTGCAGACAACGGTAGAGAGTCGGCTCTGCGGACAAATAGGTAGTCACACTGTAACAGAAGGTAGAGCATCAGCTCTACATCCATCCCTGTTACCACACTGGAATGGAGTGGAGAGTTGGCTCTGTGGACAAATAGGTAGTCACACTGGAACAGAGGGTAGAGTGTCAGCTCTGCAGACAAGCGGGTACACAGGGAAGGAGCCATGTCTAGCACCAGAAGGTAACTAAAAGAACAGGCACCGGATATCCAGGGGAGGTGCCTTTAGAATTTTGGAGCCAGTTTGTTTGGCCAATAGGGGAGCAGCAGAGGATTCGCATGTGCAGACCCGAGTCCAAGATGGTGGTGCCCTGGATGGTGAGGACAGCCGGCAGGAGAAGGTAAGTCTGCCGGGGATTGGGTTCGCTGCCCGATCACCCAGCATGTGACAGTACCCCCCCTTTTAAAGATGGGCACTGCACGTCTACTGCTGAGCTTCATGGGAAACTTCTTATGAAATCTTTCCAACAGACAAGGTGCGTGAATATTGGAGGCATGAACCCAGGAGTGCTCCTCAGAACCGAAGCCCTTCCAATCCACCAGGTATTTCAGACCACCTTTATAATACTTGTAATCCAGGATCTGCTTGAGTTAAAACTCCTCCTCCTGATGAAGTCTAGGAACGGTGGGGGAATATGCTGATGAGAATCGATTAATCTTCAGAGGTTTCAACAGAGAAACATGGATAGAATTAACAATACAAAGGGAAGCAGGTAACTGCAACTTAAAACAAAGAAGAATTAATGACTTGAGAAATACTGTATGGGCCAGTAAACAACGGAGACAGTTTCATACAAGGAACATTGAGGCGTATGTTTTTGATTGAGAGCCATACCCTATCTCCGAGTAGGGAGTACTCGTCGTTTTTTATCCGCGGATAGTATGTAGTGCCTAGAGGACTTTTTTAAAGCAAGATCTTACTTGAGTCCAGATGGAGAGAAAGTTGCTGTGTAAAGTATTGGCAGCAGGAACCTGGGTGGGTGGGAGCTCTGTGAGTTTAGGGAGGAGAGGATGGTGTCCATAGACCATCAAATAGGGAAAATTAGAGGTAGATTCAAGGAAGGCGTTATTATGGGCGAATTCGGTCCATATCAGAAGATCCACCCAATTGTCTTGATTGGCAGAAGACAACATCCTGAGGTAAGTCTCTAAGTCCTAGTTCACCAGATCGGTCTGCCCTTTGGATTGAGGGTGGTAAGCGGAGGACAAATTCAATTTGATTCCTATCAATTTGCAGAGAGACCTCCAGAAACAAATTGGACGCCCCGGTCCGAGACTATTTTAGTTGGACAGCCATGCAGATGAAATATCTCCTTAATAAAGTAAGATGCTAAGACTGGAGACAATGGTTGGCCAGGTAGAGGGATGAAATGGGCCATTTTAGAAAACCAATCCACCACGACCCATATGACGGTACAGTTCTTGTGGGAGATCTGTAATAAAATCTATGCTTATATGGGTCCAGGGTTCCTGTGATATGGATAATAGAAGTAATTGACCTGCGGGAGACTGATTCATGAACTTGTGTTGGGTGCAGTTGCTACAGGAGGAAACAAAGTCCTTGACATCAGATTGAAGACTTGGCCACCAATAATTTCTGGATATCAATTTGGTGGTTTTGCGTATGCCAGAGTGACCGGAGAAGAGAGTAGAATGAAAGTGTTTTGAGAGCTTGTGGCGGAGTCCAGAGGAAACAATAGTCTTTCAGGTGGAGGAACAGGAGACTTGAGCCCAGTGGTAGACATGAGACATTTGGGGTCTAAGATAGGGCGAGAAGGGTTATCTTCCGAAAGCATGTGTGAAGGAAATGCACGGGATGTGCGTCGGATCTTTTATTTTTGTTCCCAGGTTTTAAAGTACTGTGCTGTTTGGAGATACAGAAGGTTCTTGTGGTCGGTGAAAATTGTAACCGGGTGTCGTGACCCTTCAAGAAGATAGCGCCATTCAGTTAGGAACGCCTTGATAGCCAGCAACTCCTTATCCCAGATGGCATAGTTTTTTCCGCAGGGAGAAACTTCCTAGAATAGAAGGCACAAGGATGGAACTGACCTCGAAGAGACTTCTGAGAGAGAACTGCTCCAATGCCCACGTTGGAGGCGTCTATCTCCAGAAAAAACGGAGAGGAGGTGTCTGGTTGTCTGAGTATAGGTGCAGAGGCGAAGGCGTTCTTAAGAAATTCAAAGGCCTCTAATGTGGCTATGGGCCATGATTTGGGGTTAGAGCCTTTTCGTGTGAGTGCCACAATAGGAGCCACAATGGTGGAGTAGCCTTGGATGAAGCGTCTGTAATAATTGGCGAATCTGAAGAATCGCTGAATGGACTTGAGGCCTAGCGGAAGAGGCCAGTCCAGGATTGTTTTAACCTTCTCTGGATCCATTTGTAGTTCGGATCCCGATACGATGTAATCTAGAAAAGGCATTTGATGGAGTTCAAATTTCTCTAGTTTACAGAACAGTTGGTTGCGGTGTAACCTAGAGAGGACTTCTGCCACGTGAAGACGGTGGGAGAAAATTAGGATGTTCTCTAAATACGCGACAACACATACATAAAGAAGTTCTCAAAATATTTCATTGATGAAACTCTGAAATACAGCGGGTGCATTGCACAGACCAAATGGCATTTCAAGATATTCGTAATGACCGTCACGTGTTTTAAACGCCGTCTTCCACTCGTCTCCAGACTTGATCTTGATGAGATTATAGGCACCTCATAGGTCTAATTTGGTAAAGACCTGAGCCCCCTTAATACAATCAAAAAGCTCAGTGATGATCAGAATGGGCTATCGATTTTTGATAGTTATTGCATTGAGTCCTCGGTAATCGATACTCAGCCTCAAGGATCCATCTTCTTTTTTACAAAGAAAAATCCTGCTCCAGGCGGCGAAGAGGAAGTTTTGCTAAAACCCTGTAGAAGGTTTTCCTTGATGCACTCGGACATGGATGAGGTCTTGGGTAATGATAGAAGGTATACTCGGCCTCGAGGAGGAGTCTTCCCTGGCTGGAGTTCAATAGAGCAGTCCCACGGGCGATGGGGAGGCAGATGCTCTGAACGGACTTTATTGAACACGTCCAAAAACGAATGATATTGCTTGGGCAAGATCGTGGATTTGGACTCAGAGGAGGTAGAGATGGTTCTGAGAGGCTGAACTTAAGTAAGGCATCTCTGAAAACAAGCAGGGCTCCAGGAGAGAATCTGAGGTGAGTGCTCTAGGAGCCACGGTAATCCCAAGATGATAGGAGTAGTGGTAGACGGAAGTACATGGTAGGTAATTAGTTCACAATGTAGCGCTCCGACCTGGAGTATTATAGGCTTGGTACAAGATTTTACAGTTCCGTTGGCTATTCGGGAACCATCGATAGCTGTGATAGAAACTGGAACTTCCAAGGGCACAACTGGTATGGAACCCTGCGAAATCAAAGAAAAAAAAATGAAATTCCCAACTGCTCCAGAATCCAGGAGGGCAGAGGTAAAAATGGGACCAAAGGGCCCATGGAGGGTGACAGGAAAAGAGCAGGTTTTGGGAACTTCAAGAGAGGGAGAGGTTTTAGAGAGCCATAATCTGACCTCTCCGGAGCAGGTTAGGGTCTGGCATTTCCCGACCTTTTGGAACAAGTGTTCAGAAGATGACCAGGATCAGCACAGTACAGGCATACTTTGTTCTTGAGCCTCCTGTCATGTTCTTCTGGGGTTAGGCGGGAGCGCCCAGTTTGCATGGGCTCGTCCTCCAGTACCGGATGGGAGAAACGGGGGACTAATTTAGCTGGTGTGCGCCGGGCAGTATTTTTCTCAGGAGATCTTTCATGGAAGTGAAGATCCACACAGTTGCAAAGAGAAATCATGGCGTCTAGGGTGGCAGAAAGTTCTTGTGACGCTAATGCATCCTTAATTTTATCAGACAGACCATGCCAAAGCTTCGTCATTCCAGCAAAGTTCAGAACATAGGGTCTGGAATTGGATGACCTATTGAGCCACCGAGCGGTAGCCTTGGCGGAGGCAAAGAATGCTGTAGGCTGCTGAGGTGACTCTTCTGGGCAGGGCCGAGTCCAAGTTTGCGCCCGGGACGGACCGAACAGCCAGTGGGAGAAGGTAAGTCTGCCGAGGATCGGGTTCGCCGCCCGATCACCCGGCGTGTTAAAGTAATGCTGTTAATGGTGTTACTAGCACGCCTTTAAACTGTTTTAGTATCCTTGGCTGTATCCCTTCTGGCCCCATTCATTTATTCACTTTCAGTTTTGAGAGTTCTGTTAGGATCTTCTCCTCTGTAAATGTACTTGTATCTACCTCATTTTTATGAATATATTTGCAACTTAACCGTGGCCCATTCCCTTCTCTTTCTGTAGTGAGTGCTGAGCAATAGTAATTATTAAGATGATCTGCTATGACCTATGTCTTGTCTGTTTTTCTTTTTTCAATTATGAAAACTGTTTTCTGTTCTATTAGTATGCAGAAACAATATCTCTTGGATGGGGGAGAGGATTGCTTTATTCCTATTTAGTTCACTGCCCCCCTCTGATATTTAATTAGATCCTGATGAAGCTTCCACTCTGCTCAGTTAGTATTCTGGTTCTCCTTGAACATAAGTGCAGTCAGTCGTTTTTGTATAAGCTATCTTGCCATGGTCTATTAATCCAAATCTCTCCTCATTACACCACTTCCTTAACCAAACATTGAAGTTTCTGATGCAATTATTACTGTCTTCACCTCTGTGTTCTGGCAATACTGCTTAAAAATGTTACAGTAGTTGCCACCTGTTTTATAGCAGTCCCTAACTTTCTAAATTCATCTTTTACGACCATGATGACATCAGCATTCCCCAATGCTGCTTCTTTAATAGATAATACGGATAGAAAGTATGAGCTGATGTTAAAATCCATTTTTGTTGCAGCTTTGACATCTCTCAGACGCTTTTGACGGGTTTGTACATTTTGGCTCAGAATTGGAAAAAAATAAATTCTCTAAACATTGTAAGAGTCATTCCTCTTTCTTCAGAGGGGGATCTGCAAATGAATAAGCAAGTTTTAGTCTGGAAAGCGTCTAGCGACAAAGCCTGCTGGGAAACAGGCCATGTGACAGGTTTCTTTCCCATCCAGAAAGTTCTGTGGTAGGAGCGCACGCCTTTTTTGGGACAAATGGATCAGGTCTTCTTTGGACATGTGCATCAGACGCATTATGGAAGAAGCCGTCTTAGATCTTTTGGGAGCACTGCTCAAAATGTTTTTCTCCACAACTCACCCTAGAGAAGTTATCAGGAGCTTGGTCCTGCAAGAAGCTGTCAGATCCATAATTTCATCAGGAATATTGTTACAAACGAGCATGTGATATTGGGTTTTACACCCTCTGGTGAGAATGAATATTTTCCAGACCCTGCGGGCCTAAATTGCGACCACCAGGGCGGTAGTGATGGCTGGGGATTTTAACTGTCCTATAGAGGAAAGAGCACGTAATACTAAAAGCACTACTAAACTTGATGTTTCTTCTAGGTTGCTGCAGGAGATGGTAGCCAAAGCATCCTTGTGGGATCCATGGGGGCTTGCTCTGTAAGTTATACTTGGAGCTGCCCCAATGGCTCAGTGCGTTCCCAGATTGACTTTGTGTTTACCTCGAGAGCAGTAAGTCAGAACAGGCATGTCATGGTTCCCTGCTTCTTCTCTGACCACAGGGCCATTCTTTTCCAGGGGGTTCTGGGCCACGGTTTTCCTCCCGGCCCAAGCTCCTGGAAATTGAATTGTGCTCTGCTGGAGAGGTAGGATGTGTTGGAGGAGCTGAGGGATGTCTATATCACGTGGAAAAACGATAAATTGTATTTTGGATTGCATGTCTAACTGGTGGGAATATGTCACGGTCAAGATTCACAGTTTCTTTCAGGCTAAGGGATGACAACAGGCGTGTGAGAGGAAGAGAAAATTCAGGAGGCTGCAGTCCCTGTTGGATCTCCAACTTTGTGGCTGGGACGTGAAGAATGATCTGGCGCTGGCCAAGGGGGGCCTGAAAAGGTACTTCGAGGAGGAGTCCAGGGTCATCGTCTTCCGTTCCAAGGTGGAGAACCTGGAAAGGGGTGAGAGCTGTGGAGCTCTATATGCTGTGGGACCTCATTGGCCCCCACCTGCTAGAGCTGTACGAGGAGATGGTGGTGGAGGGTAGAATTCCTCCCACTCAGAGAGGGACTGATCACGATCGTGTATAAGCGCAAGGGGGAGATGTGATCTTAAAAATTGGCGGCCCATCTCTCTCCTGAACGTGGACTACAAGATTCTCATCAAAGTACTAGCCAACAGGCTAAAGGTTGTCATTGACCAGACTGTTCATCCGGATCAGACTTGTGGCATTCCTGGTCACAGGATTGCAGACAGCTTTGCGCTGCTGAGGGACACGGTCCATTACATCAAAGATCGCCATGCACACATGGCCCTGATCAGTCTTGATCAGGAGAAGGCCTTTGATCGTGTTTCTCATGATTTTATGCGTAGGGTTTTGTGCAGGTTTGGATTGGGTGATATGTTTTGTTCTTATGTTAACCTGATGTACCTTGACATTTACAGCTTGGTGTTGGTGAACGGCTGGAAGAGTGACTCCTTTTCAGTCATGTCTGGGGTCAGACAAGGCTGCCCTCTTTCACCTCTTCTTTTTGTTTGTTGTATAGAGCTCTTTCGGGATATGTATCAGGCGGAATCCAGAGACGAGGCATCACCGCACCGGGTCCAGACTGACTATTGGCCAAGTGTTCATTCTACATGGACGATGTCACTGTCCTCGGAGCTGACCAACGTTCGTGACAGCAATCGTCCAGACCTGCAAAAACTTCGTCCAAGCTTCAGGGGCAAAGGTCAAATGCGGGAAGTTAGAGGCGATGCTCTTCAGGCAATGGCACCTGTCATCCCTTGGTGCATTCCCCTTCACAATCAAGTCGGACTTCATCAAAATTCTTGGAGTTTGGTTTGGTGGAGAGGAGGTGGCCCTGAAGTGTTGGGAAGAAAGACTGGCGACAGTCAGACAAAAGATTGTCTTGTGGAGCCTCAGAGACCTTACCATCGAAGGGGAAGCACTGGTACTGCACAACGAGATCCTTACTGTTCTGCAGTATGCGGACCAAGCTAATTTACCTGCTAAGATAATTTACCTGTGTTCATTTCTAAATTTAACAGTAAATCATGTCAGATTAGGAATATTGTTTCTAGGAACTATAAAGTTTTACAACAGGATTCTATCCTAAGAAATATTTTGGGATCGAAGCCAAAAGTATTTTTTAAGAGAAATAATAAATTGAAAAATCTTCTAGCTCCTAGCGTCTTGAGAAAAGAGCCAATATGTAATGTTACTGATAAAAAAGATTCATGATAGCCATCAACTAGACCGAGTGGATGTTACAGATGTAACAAAAGGGTCTGTCTAACATGTAAATTTGTGGAAAATGGAAAAAAGGTTATACACTCTAGAATTAATGGATTTGAGTTACAAATTAGACAGTTTATTAATTGTGACTCTACTTTTATTATCTATGTATTGAAGTGCCCATGTGGGCTTCACTATGTGGGTCGGACCACCCGGTCCTTGAAAATTAGGTTCCGTGAACACAGACTTAATATTCTACGGGGGCTTTTAACACATAGGGCCTGATTCATTAAGGAACTTAAATTAAGAAGTTTCTTAATTAAGTCTCCTGGACAAAACCCTGTTACAATGCAAGGGGTGAAAATTAGTTTTCTGTTTTACACATAACTTAAATACTGACTGTTTTTTCATGTAGCACACAAATATCAACTTTAAATTTCAGTGTACAAATAAGCTATCAAGTATTTGATCCTGTTCACTGATGGTAGTTGGAGGATTTGGGGCAGGAAGATTCAGAAGAGATTTAAATGTGTTAAAGAGGAGTTTGGGGTTAGAAGCCTGAGCATAGATGAGAGATTGGAAGTAGGTTTGTTTAGCAGTGTCCAGAGCATTTCTATAGGAGTGGTATATATCAGTATATGTGATGAAATCATTAGAGGTACAAGATTTACGCCAGTGACGTTCGATACATTGAATGCAATGTATCGTGTGTTTTTTGTATCTTTATACAAATAAAGTTAATTTTTCAATAAAAAAAATGAGATATTGGGTTTTTACTCAAATCGGTACAAAAAACTGACTTGTCTTGTTGACCGATCTTGAATCTGAAAGCCCAAAATTTCCATCAAAAGGTTTGCAGGTTCAAGATGAAATCCATCATAATTGGCATTAAGCAAGACAAATTTCTCACATCCATGGATTTAAAAAATCTATATTTATAATCCAGTCTGGGAGGAAAATCACAGTCTCCTCGGATATGCACTTGGAGACAGACATTTTCAATTCAGCACGCTACCCTTTGTTCTAGCTACAACACTAAGAAATTTTACCAATATGACATTAGTCATGGCATCCCTGTTAAGGTCAAAAGGGGTTTATGCAGTCCCATAACTAGACGACCTTCTGATAAAAGGGAGTTTATCACTTCTCCTCTTGAAGCATCTTGTCACGGGCACTAGGAGTCTTTACCCAGGGATCACCAGGTGGTAAGCTTACCAGAGCAATATAGATGGTAATAGTGTACTCTGGTAGCAGGGTGATCACGGAACAGGCAATAGTAGATGATGAGATGCTCAGGAAAGTCTATGACTAGCAGCACTGGTAATATGGAGGTGATAATACACGAGGAACTGTATGGACAAGGGCAAGTGGAGGTAGTCAGTGGTCTGCGTTAGCAAGTTGTACCACTGCTATAGTGAAAGGGAATGTCCAACAGAAACGAGGAGGTGATGAGTCAGCGGTCTGCGGATAGCAAGTGGTACCGCTGCTATGTGAGAGGACTGGAACAGGTGATACTGGAACAGGAATCAGTGGTCTGCCTTCAGCAAGTTGTACCACTGAAAATATATGTGAGGAGGTGTACGGGGAGAGACTGCAACACAGGATGTACACGGGCACATTAAACACGATCCACAGTAATATGCACAATATATATAAATGACTGAACAGGTCTGCAAATGTAGGAAGTCTCTGAAGTAATCCAGCACAAGGTAACACAGTCAATGATGGCAAAAGACTCAGCGGTTTGCAAACTCCAGAGGAGAACCAACACAGTCCAGCAAGATATGCAATACACCAGCACAGTCAATGAGAAGTATGCATACCGTGGTTCAGAAGGCAGTCAGACAGGAGTGCAGTGATACCTAGGCGGCAGGAGGCCGACAGGATGAGAAGTCCCTGGATGTAAGAAGCAGGAGTCTAGTAGGTGCAGCGCACAGGTAAGTAGACCAACAGGGACACGAATCCAATGCTGACAGGAGGGTAGCGACCAGGGGAACCAGGAAGGCGTGGAGAGCGGATCAGCAGTAGATGGACGATAGGACTGGCAGCGGCAGCGGGACTCTGCGAACCCACGGGAGAGATGAGATGACGCTGAGGTGCACAGGAGCAGCGGGTAGAACTCAGTTAGCAGTCACGATGATGAACACAGGCGAGTTGCCAGCTGGAGGCTGTAGTGCACGGAGGCAGCGGATAGGAATCAGCTCACGGTCACGATGATGAACACAGGCGAGTTGCCGGCTGGAGGCTGTAGTGCACGGAGGCAGCGGATAGGAATCTGCTCACAGTCACGATGATGAACACAGGCGAGTTGCCAGCTGGAGGCTGTAGTGCACGGAGGCAGCGGATAGGAATCTGCTCACAGTCACGATGATGAACACAGGCGAGTTGCCAGCTGGAGGCTGTAGTGCACGGAGGCAGCAGCTAGGAATCTGCTCACAGTCACGATGATGAACACAGGCGAGTTGCCAGCTGGAGGCTGTAGTGCACGGAGGCAGCGGATAGGAATCAGCTCACAGACTTGATGATGAGCAGGTGAGTGAATAAGGAGAGAAGGCTGTAGTGCACGGAGGCAGCGGATAGGAATCAGCACACAGTCACTATGGAATATAATAGCGTTGAAGTGGTATAGGAAACTGTAGTGCACGGAGGCAGCGGATAGGAATCAGCAAACAGTCACTATGGAATATAATAGCGTTGAAGTGGTATAGGAGACTGTAGTGCACGGAGGCAGCGGATAGGAATCAGCTCACAGTCACGATGATACAGTTGATGGTAGAAGTGGTATGGGAACCACAGTAGTAGAAGTGGTTAGGAAACCACAGAGGTAGAAGTGGTTTGGAAACCACAGGAATCAGCAGCGCTGAATACACGAGGAAACACCTTCAGAGGCTCATGGGGAATGAGACTCCAAGATCAGGCCACGTGGTGTTGACCACAGGTGCTTAATATAGGGAGTGTTGCCTGATCTGCCAATTGAGTTAAAGGGACATACACTAAAGTATAGGAAAGGGCTGCGCATGCGCAGACCCTCAGGATGGAGGACGACCACGGTTCCTAAATGTCCGGGAAGAGGCACTCACGGTCCGGTGAGTGACAGTACCCCCCCTTTTAAAGGTGGGCACAGAACGCCTGGAACCGGGCTTGTCCGGATTTTTGAAATAAAACTTCTTCAAAAGGGCAGGAGCATTAAGATCTTCAGCTTTGATCCAAGAGCGCTCCTCAGGACCAAAGCCCTTCCAATGAACGAGGAAACGGAGTACTCCTCGCGAAATTTTTGCGTCTAGTACCTCAGTAATTTCGAAATCCTCCTCCTGATGAACTTGAACTGGCTGCGGAGCTGAGGGAGGTTTTGAAGAACGGTTGATAATAAGAGGCTTGAGTAAGGACACATGGAAGGCATTAGAAATCCGAAGATTCTTAGGAAGAAGAAGTTTCACACATACTGGATTGATTACTTGAATGATCCTATATGGACCAATAAAACGAGGGGCGAATTTCATAGATGGGACCTTCAAACGAATGTTTTTAGTAGATAACCAGACACGATCTCCAATTTTTTGTGGTGGAATAGCCCGCCTCTTCTTATCTGCGAAAGATTTATATTTGATAGATGTTTTCCTCAAACAGGTTTTGACCTGAGACCAGATATTTTTAAAGGTCTGACAGGCAGTCTCCACCGCTGGAACTTGGGTGGGCGGGAGGGCAGGAAATTCCGGAAAAGACGGATGGTGACCGTAGACCACAAAAAATGGAGTTTTGGATGATGACTCATGGTACATGTTGTTATGGGCGAATTCGGCCCAAGGAAGCAACTCTACCCAGTTGTCTTGATTGGCTGAAGAGAACATCCTTATAAAAGTCTCAAGATCTTGATTGACACGCTCAGTCTGTCCGTTAGATTGCGGATGGTAAGAAGATGAGAGTGCTAATCGTATGCCCAAGGTTTTACAAAGGGCTCGCCAGAATCTGGAAACGAATTGTACTCCTCTATCTGACACAATCTCAGACGGACATCCATGGATGCGGAAGATCTCTTTAATGAAATGTTCAGCCAGGATAGACGAGGGAGGCAAACCAGACAGAGGGACGAAATGAGCCATCTTCGAAAATCTGTCCACCACCACCCAAATAGTGTTATGATTCTTACTAGGTGGTAAGTCGGTAACGAAATCCATACTAATATGGGTCCACGGTTTGGACGGAATGGGTAGTGGTCGCAGCAACCCTGCTGGAGTTCTGCGGGAAGATTTGAATTGGGAACATAATTCACAGGAAGCAATGAACTCTTTGACGTCTCTCCTCATTGAAGGCCACCAGTAACTTTGAGAGAGCATCTCAAAGGTCTTGTGTTCACCGGCGTGTCCAGAAAAACGAGAGGCATGGAACCACGAAAGAATTTTCCTCCTTAGAGTAGGAGGCACGAGAGTCTTCCCAAATGGTAGCGTTTTGGTGGATGAAGCAGCCAGTGAGATACATTTGGGGTCTAGAATGGTATGGTTGGAGACTTCTTCTATATCAGAGGATGTCACAAAAGCTCTAGATAAAGCGTCAGCTTTCTTGTTCTTGGCAGCTGGTTTGAAGGTTATTATTAATTCGAAACGGGAAAAGAAAAGAGACCATCTTGCTTGGCGAGGGTTCAAGCATTGGGCAGACTGAAGGTATGACAAGTTCTTATGATCCGTGAAGATCGTCACTGGATGGCGAGCTCCTTCCAATAGGTATCTCCACTCCTCTAATGCAGCTTTGATAGCCAGTAACTCCTTGTCCCCGATAGTATAATTCTTCTCTGCGGGCAGAAGACCCCGAGAATAGAAGGCACAAGGATGGAATTTTTGCTGTTCAGAGCGTTGGGAGAGAATAGCTCCCAAGCCCACATTAGAGGCATCTACTTCTAGAAAGAAGGGGAGTGTCACATCAGGCTGTCGAAGGATTGGAGCCGAAGAGAAGGACTCTTTGAGTGTTTGAAAGGCTTGAGAAGCCTCAGGCGACCATTGCTTAGGATTAGCCCCTTTTCGAGTCAGGGCCACAATAGGTGATGCAATGGAAGAAAAGTCTTGAATGAAGCGTCTATAGTAATTGGCAAAACCTAAAAAACGCTGAATAGCACGAAGAGTAGTTGGCTGGGGCCAATGTAGTACAGCATTCACCTTGTCTGGATCCATCTTCAGGCCAACTCCGGAAACTATATACCCCAAGAATGGAATCTGGGGTAATTCGAATGAACATTTTTCTAATTTACAGAACAATGAATTTTTTCGTAGCCTGGAGAGGACTTCTGCCACATGTTGGTGGTGAGAAGGCAGGTCCTGGAAAAAGATCAATATGTCGTCCAGGTAGACGACGACACATACATATAATAAGTCCCGAAAGATCTCATTAATGAAGCCTTGAAAAACAGCGGGGGCATTACACAGCCCGAAAGGCATTACCAGATATTCGTAATGCCCGTCTCTGGTGTTAAACGCTGTCTTCCATTCGTCACCGGAACGGATTCTGATTAAATTGTAGGCACCACGAAGATCCAACTTAGTGAAAATACGGGCTCCCTTGATGCGATCGAATAGCTCAGTGATCAGCGGAATGGGGTACCGATTCTTGATCGTAATGGCGTTGAGTCCACGAAAATCTATACAAGGGCGTAATGATCTATCCTTCTTTTTGACGAAGAAGAACCCAGCTCCAGCGGGAGAGGTGGAAGGTCGAATAAACCCACGCTGGAGGTTCTCCTGTATATACTCAGATGTAGCTTGAGTCTCAGGTAACGAGAGTGGATAGACCCGGTCCCTGGGGGGAGTCTTGCCAGGTAGAAGGTCGATCGGACAATCCCAAGAACGATGAGGAGGAAGACGTTCAGACTGAGCTTTATCAAACACATCAGTAAAAGAAGCATATTGAGGAGGGAGTCCCGGTGAGGTAGATGAGATGGAAGATTGCTGTACTTTGAGAGGAATAACTTGGGAAAGGCAACGATGGTGACATTCAGGCCCCCAAGACGTGACTTGAGGGGTGCGCCAGTCAATCTGGGGAGAGTGACACTGAAGCCATGGAAGGCCTAAGACAATCGGACTTGTCGTAACAGGAAGGATTAAAAATGATATTACTTCATGATGCAGAGCACCAATCTGAAGTGTCACTGGAGACGTACTCTGAGTGATGAGACCGTTGATGAGACGTGAGCCATCTATAGCCGTCACAGTAATGGGTGTTTTTAAGGTAGTCACTGGTAGAGACCATTGATTTACTAAAGATTCGGAAATAAAATTTCCTGCTGCTCCGGAATCAATTAATGCCTGTGACTCAAAGGTTTTGGTAGCAGAGGAAATCGTAACATCAAAAGCGCAGACTTTAGATTTCATGGAAGACGGAGAGGACTCCAGGGACCCTAACTTCACCTCTCCAGAACTAGTTAGGGCCTGGCATTTCCCGATCTCTTAGGGCAGGAGCTGAGAATATGAGTGGAATCAGCACAATAGATACAGAGTCTATTCTTTACTCTTCGTTTTCTCTCCTCGGAAGATAATTTGGAACGTCCTATCTCCATGGGAATCACAGAGGGTGAAACTGGACGAAATTGAGGGTTAGAACGAAGAGGTGCTTTAGCAGAAGTTGTTTTCTCAGCCTCTCTTTCACGAAATCTCATATCAACACGATGGCATAGAGAGATCAAATCTTCAAGTGATGAAGGAAGCTCTTGAGTAGTCAGTGCATCTTTAATTTTATCGGAGAGCCCCTGCCAGAAGGCGGCAACTAGGGCTTCAGTGTTCCACTGAAGTTCAGAGGCTAAGATCCTAAATTGAATGACGTACTGGCCTACTGTATGAGATCCTTGTCGTAGGCGGAGGATGCTGGAAGCAGCGGAGGTCACACGACCTGGTTCATCGAACACACTTCAGAATGTAGAAATGAATTTGGCACTATCTTGTAATATCGGATCATTTCTTTCCCACAGAGGGGAGGCCCAAGCCAGGGCTTGTCCTGAAAACAAAGAGATAAGATAGGCCACGCTGGAACGATGGGTAGAAAAATTTTGAGGTTGGAGCTCAAAATGGACTGAACATTGGTTCAGGAAACCCCTACAAGTTTTGGGGTCTCCATCGTACTTTGACGGAGTAGGCAGGTGAAGCGTGGAAGCTGTAGACACCTGGGATGGCACTGGGGAAACGGAGGAAAGCACAGAAGCCTCAGGAGTAGCTGTCACAGTCTGTCCAGATGTTCCTTGGGAGTGTCACGGGCACTAGGAGTCTTTACCCAGGGATCACCAGATGGTAGGCTTACCAGAGCAATGTAGATGGTAATAGGGTACTCTGGCAGCTGGGTGATCACGGAACATGAAATGATGGCCGATGAGATGCTCAGGAAAGTCTATGACTAGCAACACTGGTAATAATGAGGTAATGATACACAAGGAACTGTATGGACAAGGACACGTGAAGGTAGTCAGTGGTCTGCGATAGCAAGTTGTACCACTGCTATAGTGAGGAGGAATGTCCAACAGAAACAAGGAGGTAATGAGAGTCAGCGGTCTGCGGGTAGCAAGTTGTACCGCTGTCTGAGTGAAGGAATGGAATCCAAGTGGAGGTATCCAGGTAGTCAGTGGTCTGCGGTAGCAAGTTGTACCACTGCTATATATATGTGAGGAGGTGCACGGGGGAAGACTGCAACACAGGATATACACAGGCACCTTATACACGATCCACAGTAATATGCACAATATAGGTATATATATATGTAAATGACTGATCAGGTCTGCAATCTAGAAAGTCTCTTGAAGTAGTCCAGCACAATGATAACACAGTCAATGATGGCAATAGACTCAGCGGATAGCAGACTCCAGAGAGAACCAAACACAGTCCAGCAAGATATGCAATACACAGCACAGTCAATGAGAAGTATGCATACCGTGGTTCAGCAGTAGCAGTCAGATGGGATTGCAGCGGTACCTGAGCGGCTGGAGGCCGACTGGATAGGAAGTCCCTGGATAGGAGAAGCAGCGGTCTAGCAGGTGCAGCGCACAGGTGAGTAGACCGACAGGGACACGAATCCACAGGAGTCAGCAACACGTGGAACTGGACTCATAGGAAACCCAGGAGAATGGAGATGATCCAGCAGAGGGTAGTAGAAGAGATACAAATCCAATGCTGACAGGAGGGTAGAGGCCAGTGGAACACGTGAAGGCGTGGAGAGTGGATCAGCAGGAGATGGACGATAGCGCTGACCACAGCGGCAGGACTCAGCGGCACACGGAGGTAACCAGTAGCAACCACAGGAACCAACAGCGATGGGAAAACAGGAGTGCAGCGCAGGGCAGGAGCTGTAGATCACGAAGTGTAGCAGATGGTAATGAAAAGCGGCAGTCTCGAGGAAGTCACAGCAAAGATGAGATGAGAGTGTAGTGCACGGAGGCAGCGGATAGTAATCAGCTGGCAGTCACGATGTTGAACACAGGCGAGTTGCAAGCAGGAGACTGTAGTGCACAGAGGCAGCGGATAGTAGTCAGCTGGCAGTCACGATGTTAAACACAGGCGAGTTGCAAGCAGGAGACTGTAGTGCACAGAGGCAGCGGATAGAAATCAGCAAACAGACTTGATGAGAAGCAGGTGAGTGAGGTAAAAGCTGGAGTGCACGGAGGCAGCGGATAGCAATGAGCAAACAGTCACATTGATATAAAATAACGTTGAAGTGGTGTAGAAGACTGTAGTGCACGGAGGCAGCGGATAGGAATCAGCAAACAGTCATGATGATAAAGTTGATGGTAGAAGTGGTATGGAACCACAGAGTAGGAGTGGTTTGGAAACCACAGGAATCAGCAGCACTGAATACACAAGTAATACAGGAACACCTTCAGAGACTCATGAGGAATGAGACTCCAAGATCAGGCCACGTGGTAGTGACCACAGGTGCTTAATATAGGGAGGTTGCCTGATCTGCCAATTAAGTTAAAGGGGTATACACTGAAGTATAGAAAAGGGCTGCGCATGCGCAGACCCTCAGGATGGTGGACGGCCACGGTTCCTAAATGTCCGGGAAGAGGCACTCACGGTCCGGTGAGTGACAGTACCCCCCCTTTTAAAGGTGGGCACAGAACGCCTGGAACCGGGCTTGTCCGGATTTTTGGAGTAAAACTTCTTCAAAAGGGCAGGAGCATTAAGATCTTCAGCTTTGATCCAAGAGCGCTCCTCAGGACCAAAGCCCTTCCAATGAACGAGGAAGTGGAGGACTCCTCGCGAAATTTTTGCATCTAGTACCTCGGTAATCTCAAAATCCTCCTCCTGATGGACTTGAACTGGCTGCGGAGCTGAGGGAGGAATTGAAAAACGGTTGATAATAAGAGGTTTGAGCAAAGATACATGGAAGGCATTAGAAATCCGAAGACTCTTAGGAAGAAGGAGTTTCACACATACTGGATTGATAACTTGAATGATCCTATATGGACCAATAAAACGAGGGGCGAATTTCATGGATGGAACCTTCAAACGAATATTTTTTGTGGATAACCAGACACGATCTCCAATTTTTAGTGGTGGAATAGCCCGCCTCTTCTTATCCGCGAAAGATTTATATTTGACAGATGTCTTCTTCAAACAGGTTCTAACCTGAGACCAGATATTTTTAAAGGTCTGACAAACAGTCTCCACCGCAGGAACTTGGGTGGGCGGGAGGGCAGGAAATTCCGGAAAAGACGGATGGTGACCGTAGACCACAAAGAATGGAGTTTTGGATGATGACTCATGGTACATGTTGTTATGGGCGAACTCAGCCCAAGGGAGTAACTCTACCCAGTTGTCTTGATTGGCTGATGAAAATATCCTTATAAAAGTCTCAAGATCTTGATTGACACGTTCGGTTTGTCCATTGGATTGTGGATGGTAAGAAGATGAGAGTGCTAATCGTATGCCCAAGGTTTTACAAAGGGCTCGCCAGAATCTGGACACGAATTGTACTCCTCTATCAGACACAATCTCAGATGGACATCCATGGATACGGAAGATCTCTTTAATGAAATGTTCAGCCAGGATAGACGAGGAAGGCAAACCAGACAGAGGGATGAAATGAGCCATCTTCGAAAATCTGTCCACTACGACCCAAATAGTGTTATGGTTCTTACTAGGTGGTAAGTCAGTAACGAAATCCATACTAATATGGGTCCATGGTTTGGACGGAATGGGTAGTGGTCGCAGCAACCCTGCTGGGGTTCTGCGGGAGGATTTGAATTGCGAACATAATTCACAGGAAGCAATGAACTCTTTGACGTCTCTCCTCATTGAAGGCCACCAGTAACTTCGAGAGAGGATCTCAAAAGTCTTGTGTTCACCGGCGTGTCCAGAAAAACGAGAGGCATGGAACCACGAAAGGATTTTCCTCCTTAGAGTAGGAGGCACGAGGGTCTTCCCAAATGGTAGCGTTTTGGTGGATGAAGCAGCCAGTGAGATACATTTGGGGTCTAGAATGGTATGGTTGGAAACCTCTTCTATATCAGAGGACGTAGCAAAGGCTCTAGATAAGGCATCAGCTTTTTTGTTCTTGGCAGCTGGTTTGAAGGTAATTATTAATTCAAAACGGGAAAAGAAAAGAGACCATCTTGCTTGACGAGGGTTCAAGCACTGGGCAGACTGGAGATATGACAAGTTCTTATGATCCGTGAAGATCGTCACCGGATGGCGAGCTCCCTCCAACAAGTATCTCCATTCCTCTAATGCGGCTTTGATAGCCAGTAATTCCTTGTCTCCGATGGTATAATTCTTCTCTGCGGGTAGGAGACCCCGAGAATAGAAGGCACAAGGGTGGAATTTTTGCTGTTCCGAGCGTTGGGAGAGAATAGCTCCTAAGCCCACATTAGAGGCATCTACTTCTAGGAAAAAAGGGAGTGTCACATCAGGCTGACGAAGGATTGGAGCCGAAGAGAAGGACTCTTTTAATGTTTGAAAGGCTTGAATAGCCTCAGTAGACCATTGCCTAGGATTAGCCCCTTTACGAGTCAGGGCCACAATAGGAGATGCAATGGAAGAAAAGTCTTGAATGAAGCGTCTATAGTAATTGGCAAAACCTAAAAAACGCTGGATGGCACGAAGAGTAGTTGGCTGGGGCCAATGTAGTACAGCATTTACTTTGTCAGGATCCATCTTCAGACCAACTCCGGAAACAATATACCCCAAGAATGGAATCTGGGGTAATTCGAATGAACATTTTTCTAATTTACAGAACAATGAATTTTTCCGTAGCCTGGAGAGGACTTCTGCCACATGTTGGTGGTGAGAAGGCAGGTCCTGTGAAAAAATCAATATGTCGTCCAGGTAGACGACGACACATACATATAATAAGTCCCGAAAAATCTCATTGATGAAGCCCTGAAAAACAGCGGGGGCATTACATAGCCCGAAAGGCATTACCAGATATTCGTAATGCCCGTCTCTGGTGTTAAACGCCGTCTTCCATTCGTCACCGGAACGGATTCTGATTAAATTGTAAGCACCACGAAGATCCAACTTAGTAAAAATACGGGCTCCCTTAATGCGGTCAAATAGCTCAGTGATCAACGGAATGGGATACCGGTTCTTGATAGTAATGGCATTGAGTCCACGGAAATCTATACAAGGGCGTAATGATCCATCCTTCTTTTTGACAAAGAAGAACCCAGCTCCAGCGGGCGAGGTGGAAGGTCGAATGAACCCACGCTGGAGGTTCTCCCGTATATATTCAGATGTAGCTTGAGTTTCGGGTAACGAGAGTGGATAGACCCGGCCTCTGGGAGGAGTCTTGCCAGGAAGAAGATCAATCGGACAATCCCAAGAACGATGAGGAGGAAGACGTTCAGACTGAGCTTTATCAAAAACATCGGTAAATGAAGCATATTGAGGAGGGAGTCCCGGTGAAATAGCTGAAATGGAAGCTTGCTGTACCTTGAGAGGAATGACTTGGGAAAGGCAATGATGGTGACATTCAGGCCCCCAAGACGTGACTTGAGGGGTGCGCCAGTCAATCTGGGGAGAGTGACACTGAAGCCATGGAAGGCCTAGGACAATCGGACTTGTCGTAACAGGAAGAATTAAAAACGATATCTCTTCATGATGCAGAGCACCAATCTGAAGGGTTACTGGAGACGTACTCTGGGTGATGAGACCGTTGATGAGACGTGATCCATCGATAGCCGTCACAGTAATAGGAGTTTTTAAGGTAATCATTGGTAGAGACCATTGATTAACTAACGATTTGGAAATAAAATTTCCTGCTACTCCGGAATCAATCAATGCCTGTGACTCAAAGGTCTTGGTAGCAAAGGAAATAGTCACATCAAAAGCGCAGACTTTAGATTTCATAGACGATGGAGAGGACTCCAGGGACCCTAACTTCACCTCTCCAGAACTAGTTAGGGCCTGGCATTTCCCGATCTCTTAGGGCAGGAGCTGAGGACATGAGTGGAATCAGCACAATAGATACAGAGTCTATTCTTGACTCTTCGTTTCCTCTCCTCAGAAGATAACTTGGAACGTCCAATCTCCATGGGAATCACAGCGGGTGACACTGGACGAAATTGAGGGTTAGAGCGAAAAGGTGCTTTAGCAGAAGTCGTTTTCTCAGCCTCTCTTTCCCGAAATCTCATAACAACACGATGGCATAGAGAGATCAAATCTTCAAGTGACGAAGGAAGCTCTTGGGTAGTCAGTGCATCTTTAATTTTATCGGAAAGCCCCTGCCAGAAGGCGGCAACTAGGGCTTCAGTGTTCCACTGAAGTTCAGAGGCTAAGATCCTAAATTGAATGACGTACTGGCCTACAGTATGAGATCCTTGTCGCAGACGGAGGATGCTGGAAGCAGCGGAGGTCACACGACCTGGTTCATCGAACACACTTCGGAATGTAGAAATGAATTTGGCACTATCTTGTAATATTGGATCGTTCCTCTCCCACAGAGGGGAGGCCCAAGCCAGGGCTTGTCCTGAAAACAAAGAGATAAGATAGGCCACTCTGGAACGATGGGTAGAAAAATTTTGAGGTTGGAGCTCAAAATGGACTGAACATTGGTTAAGGAAACCCCTACAAGTTTTGGGGTCTCCATCGTACTTTGACGGAGTAGGCAGGTGAAGCGTGGAAGCTATAGACACCTGGGATGGCAATGGGGAAACGGAGGAAAGCACAGGAGCTTCAGTAGTAGCTGTCACAGTCTGTCCAGATGTTCCTTGGGAGGTTAATGACTGATAACACTGAAGTAACAGCTGTTGGCGGGCATCCTGTTGCTCCACACGGCTAACCAGATGTTGCAGCATCTCTTTGGCGGTAGGTTCCACATCTGGGTCTGTCATGGCCTGATCTTACTGTCACGGGCACTAGGAGTCTTTACCCAGGGATCACCAGATGGTAGGCTTACCAGAGCAATGTAGATGGTAATAGGGTACTCTGGCAGCTGGGTGATCACGGAACATGAAATGATGGCCGATGAGATGCTCAGGAAAGTCTATGACTAGCAACACTGGTAATAATGAGGTAATGATACACAAGGAACTGTATGGACAAGGACACGTGAAGGTAGTCAGTGGTCTGCGATAGCAAGTTGTACCACTGCTATAGTGAGGAGGAATGTCCAACAGAAACAAGGAGGTAATGAGAGTCAGCGGTCTGCGGGTAGCAAGTTGTACCGCTGTCTGAGTGAAGGAATGGAATCCAAGTGGAGGTATCCAGGTAGTCAGTGGTCTGCGGTAGCAAGTTGTACCACTGCTATATATATGTGAGGAGGTGCACGGGGGAAGACTGCAACACAGGATATACACAGGCACCTTATACACGATCCACAGTAATATGCACAATATAGGTATATATATATGTAAATGACTGATCAGGTCTGCAATCTAGAAAGTCTCTTGAAGTAGTCCAGCACAATGATAACACAGTCAATGATGGCAATAGACTCAGCGGATAGCAGACTCCAGAGAGAACCAAACACAGTCCAGCAAGATATGCAATACACAGCACAGTCAATGAGAAGTATGCATACCGTGGTTCAGCAGTAGCAGTCAGATGGGATTGCAGCGGTACCTGAGCGGCTGGAGGCCGACTGGATAGGAAGTCCCTGGATAGGAGAAGCAGCGGTCTAGCAGGTGCAGCGCACAGGTGAGTAGACCGACAGGGACACGAATCCACAGGAGTCAGCAACACGTGGAACTGGACTCATAGGAAACCCAGGAGAATGGAGATGATCCAGCAGAGGGTAGTAGAAGAGATACAAATCCAATGCTGACAGGAGGGTAGAGGCCAGTGGAACACGTGAAGGCGTGGAGAGTGGATCAGCAGGAGATGGACGATAGCGCTGACCACAGCGGCAGGACTCAGCGGCACACGGAGGTAACCAGTAGCAACCACAGGAACCAACAGCGATGGGAAAACAGGAGTGCAGCGCAGGGCAGGAGCTGTAGATCACGAAGTGTAGCAGATGGTAATGAAAAGCGGCAGTCTCGAGGAAGTCACAGCAAAGATGAGATGAGAGTGTAGTGCACGGAGGCAGCGGATAGTAATCAGCTGGCAGTCACGATGTTGAACACAGGCGAGTTGCAAGCAGGAGACTGTAGTGCACAGAGGCAGCGGATAGTAGTCAGCTGGCAGTCACGATGTTAAACACAGGCGAGTTGCAAGCAGGAGACTGTAGTGCACAGAGGCAGCGGATAGTAGTCAGCTGGCAGTCACGATGTTGAACACAGGCGAGTTGCAAGCAGGAGACTGTAGTGCACAGAGGCAGCGGATAGAAATCAGCAAACAGACTTGATGAGAAGCAGGTGAGTGAGGTAAAAGCTGGAGTGCACGGAGGCAGTGGATAGCAATGAGCAAACAGTCACATTGATATAAAATAACGTTGAAGTGGTGTAGAAGACTGTAGTGCACGGAGGCAGCGGATAGGAATCAGCAAACAGTCATGATGATAAAGTTGATGGTAGAAGTGGTATGGAACCACAGAGTAGGAGTGGTTTGGAAACCACAGGAATCAGCAGCACTGAATACACAAGTAATACAGGAACACCTTCAGAGACTCATGAGGAATGAGACTCCAAGATCAGGCCACGTGGTAGTGACCACAGGTGCTTAATATAGGGAGGTTGCCTGATCTGCCAATTAAGTTAAAGGGGTATACACTGAAGTATAGAAAAGGGCTGCGCATGCGCAGACCCTCAGGATGGTGGACGGCCACGGTTCCTAAATGTCCGGGAAGAGGCACTCACGGTCCGGTGAGTGACAGGGAGGTTAATGACTGATAACACTGAAGTAACAGCTGTTGGCGGGCATCCTGTTGCTCCACACGGCTGACCAGATGCTGCAGCATCTCTTTGGCGGTAGATTCCGTATCTGGGTCTGTCATGGCCTGATCTTACTGTCACGGGCACTAGGAGTCTTTACCCAGGGATCACCAGGTGGTAAGCTTACCAGAGCAATATAGATGGTAATAGTGTACTCTGGTAGCAGGGTGATCACGGAACAGGCAATAGTAGATGATGAGATGCTCAGGAAAGTCTATGACTAGCAGCACTGGTAATATGGAGGTGATAATACACGAGGAACTGTATGGACAAGGGCAAGTGGAGGTAGTCAGTGGTCTGCGTTAGCAAGTTGTACCACTGCTATAGTGAGAAGGAATGTCCAACAGAAACGAGGAGGTGATGAGAGTCAGCGGTCTGCGGATAGCAAGTGGTACCGCTGTCTGAGTGAAGGAATGGAATCCAAGTGGAGGTATCCGGGAAGTCAGTGGTCTGCGGTAGCAAGTTGTACCACTGCTATGTGAGAGGAATGGAACAGGTGATACTGGAACAGGAATCAGTGGTCTGCCTTCAGCAAGTTGTACCACTGAAAATATATGTGAGGAGGTGTACGGGGAGAGACTGCAACACAGGATGTACACGGGCACATTAAACACGATCCACAGTAATATGCACAATATATATAAATGACTGAACAGGTCTGCAAATGTAGGAAGTCTCTGAAGTAATCCAGCACAAGGTAACACAGTCAATGATGGCAAAAGACTCAGCGGTTTGCAAACTCCAGAGGAGAACCAACACAGTCCAGCAAGATATGCAATACACCAGCACAGTCAATGAGAAGTATGCATACCGTGGTTCAGAAGGCAGTCAGACAGGAGTGCAGTGATACCTAGGCGGCAGGAGGCCGACAGGATGAGAAGTCCCTGGATGTAAGAAGCAGGAGTCTAGTAGGTGCAGCGCACAGGTAAGTAGACCAACAGGGACACGAATCCAATGCTGACAGGAGGGTAGCGACCAGGGGAACCAGGAAGGCGTGGAGAGCGGATCAGCAGTAGATGGACGATAGGACTGGCAGCGGCAGCGGGACTCTGCGAACCCACGGGAGAGATGAGATGACGCTGAGGTGCACAGGAGCAGCGGGTAGAACTCAGTTAGCAGTCACGATGATGAACACAGGCGAGTTGCCAGCTGGAGGCTGTAGTGCACGGAGGCAGCGGATAGGAATCAGCTCACGGTCACGATGATGAACACAGGCGAGTTGCCGGCTGGAGGCTGTAGTGCACGGAGGCAGCGGATAGGAATCTGCTCACAGTCACGATGATGAACACAGGCGAGTTGCCAGCTGGAGGCTGTAGTGCACGGAGGCAGCGGATAGGAATCTGCTCACAGTCACGATGATGAACACAGGCGAGTTGCCAGCTGGAGGCTGTAGTGCACGGAGGCAGCGGATAGGAATCAGCTCACAGACTTGATGATGAGCAGGTGAGTGAATAAGGAGAGAAGGCTGTAGTGCACGGAGGCAGCGGATAGGAATCAGCACACAGTCACTATGGAATATAATAGCGTTGAAGTGGTATAGGAAACTGTAGTGCACGGAGGCAGCGGATAGGAATCAGCAAACAGTCACTATGGAATATAATAGCGTTGAAGTGGTATAGGAGACTGTAGTGCACGGAGGCAGCGGATAGGAATCAGCTCACAGTCACGATGATACAGTTGATGGTAGAAGTGGTATGGGAACCACAGTAGTAGAAGTGGTTAGGAAACCACAGAGGTAGAAGTGGTTTGGAAACCACAGGAATCAGCAGCGCTGAATACACGAGGAAACACCTTCAGAGGCTCATGGGGAATGAGACTCCAAGATCAGGCCACGTGGTGTTGACCACAGGTGCTTAATATAGGGAGTGTTGCCTGATCTGCCAATTGAGTTAAAGGGACATACACTAAAGTATAGGAAAGGGCTGCGCATGCGCAGACCCTCAGGATGGAGGACGACCACGGTTCCTAAATGTCCGGGAAGAGGCACTCACGGTCCGGTGAGTGACACATCTACGGATAACAAGGCAGATGCAGGAATCATAAGGTTTGTTGATAGATGATCAAAAATCCAGCCTCTTTCTGAGCCAAAGCATGATATTTCTTGGTCTTCTATGATACCAGGTGTGAGAGGGTATTTTTACATAAAGAAAAAGAACTTGCAATCCAGAATCAGGTGATATCAAAGTAGAGGTGCAAGAAGGTATTCGTTCTCCAGTGCATGAGTATAATGGGAGAAATTGTAGCTTTATTTGAGGCTTTCCAATTCATTCCAGAATTTTTCAAGCAGAGATACTAGTCAGATAGTCCAAATCAAATCCTCATTCATGGACTTAGTTCATAAAACTTATCTCCATAAACCCGTCAGTCCCTACTTTGGTGGCCGAAGAAAGAGAATATCAACAGTGGTCACCCATTCTCCAGAAGGAATTAGACTGTGACGACCACAGATGCAAGTCTGTTGGGGTGGGGAGCAGTAACTCAGAACATTTGCTTGCAAATCTCTCCATAAATATCCTCAAACTAAGAGTTTTTCAACTCCCTGGTTCAAGTACAATCTATACTAGAGGGGAAACCTATTTGCATGCAATCAGACAATGCTTCACCTGTAATGTACACAACCACCAAGGATGTTTATGTTTATTCATGGAATGGAAAATTGGGAGGCAGACTTCCTGAGTCGACATGCAATCCATCCAGGGGAGTGGTCCCTCTACAAAGAAGTGTTTAACAAGAGAGTGGAGAAATGGTGCCAGCCAGAGATATGATGGCCTCACAGCTGAATCAAAATGTGCACAGAATTGTGTGAGGAGCAGGTATTCAGAAACGTTCTTGGTGGACAACACATTGGTATCATTGATCTTGATAACAGATTTATGACTTTCCTCCAATAGCCATTATATCGCAGGTCCTAATAAAGTATAAAAAGAAAGAAGGTTCCAGTAGACCCAAATTGACAGAGAAGATCTTGGTACTTTTTCAGCATGGCAGAAGATCCACTGGGGAATCTTCCTCTAAGAAAAGATCTGTTACACTAAAGTCCATTTTACCAAGATTTAGTTTTTTCTTGCTTGGTGGTGTGACAGCTGAGGACATAAAACTTAGGGCAAGGGTTTGTCTGACCATGATTAAAGCCAGAAAGCCAATTTCTTCAAAGAATTACCAAAGGGTGTGGAGTGCTTGCATTTCATGGTGTGAAGAGAAAGAGCAATACGCTTCCTCTTTTAACTTGGCATGGATTTTGTTATTCTTGCAAGATGGTTTGGAAGGTAGTCTGAGACTCTGATTGTTCCTGTAAGGTCCAGGTTTCGTCTCTGTCTCTCTTCTTTCATAAAAAAAATTAGCTATAATTCCTGAAATTCAGACTTTTATTCAAAGTGTTCTACACATCCAGCCACCTTATGTTTCTCTTATCGCTCCATGAGATCTTAATTTGGTCCTTTCAACATTTCAACATTACAGAAATCTCCCTCTGAACCTCTAGAAACAGTTGAAATCTAGTTCCTTTCTTGGAAGATGGTTTTCCTTTTGACCATTTCGTTAGAAAGAAGGGTATCTGAGTTGGTGGCTTTATCTTGCAGGTCACCATTCCTTATTTTTTCATAATGTAAGTGTATTACAAACAAAACCATCTTTCCAAGTGGTTTCTAATTTTCATCTGAACCAGTAGATTCTTATTCATACTTTTGAATGTCCTCAGGAAGTGAAGAATCCCTGAATTTATTAGATGTGGTCAAAGATGTGAGGATATATGGCAACAGGACTTAATCGTTGCATGAGACAGAAAGTAATTTGGTCCGTAATGATGTAGAGAAGGCTGCTGATCTGCAACTAAACTGTCTGTGTCCATGTGGATTAAGGCTATGATTCACCAGGCTTATGTTTCTGCAGGAAAAAACAGTACCTTAAACATCACCGCTAATTCTACTATCTGACTCTTCTGAGTCTAGCGTTTCAAGTCTAAATTTACAAAGTTTTTTTTATTTGTTCATTGTTAGAGCATAGCAAACAGTGGTAGAGGGATACATTTAAACTCACACTGTGCCCTCCTTCATCTCCACACACTCTGTGCCCTCCTTCATCTCCACACACCCTGTTTTCTTTTGTTGCGCAGTGCCTCCACCATAGTCCGAGTACCGTAGGATCTTTGTGGGTAGTGTTCTGGAAATGAGCAAGACCAGAAGGAGACTTCAGAAGGCCTGAACTTTCTCTCCAATGGTGATATATACAGGGCCGCCATCAGAAATCGTGGGGCCCAGTACAATGAAGCAGACAGGCCCCTCCTCCCCTCAATGAACTAGGGCCGTCTTTTTTGACCGGGCATGATGGGCAGGTGCCCGGAGAATGGGGGCCCGAGGCATTGGAAAAAAAAATCCTGTAGAAAAAAAAGCTAAAAAATAAATAAATTGCCTTTTGTGGTCACAATCCCGCTCCCTCCCTGATCCCCTCTTCCGTGAAGGGGATCGGACTTAGGTAATTGAAAGGGGTAAGTTAAGGGGGCCCCTAATATATAAATATAAATATAAATATAAATAAATAAATAAATATATATATATATATATATATAAATATTAGTAGTTGAAATAAACAGAAAAATCAGAAAAACAAGGGTGATAATAACGTTTCTTTACAAAATATACTTACCGGTGATGGGAACATCAGTGTGACGTCAGGTCACACCATCACTCACCGACAGGAAAAAGGGAGGATCATATGATCGCAGGGAAGGATTGTTCTGCCTCTGCAATCGCATTCTGCATTCTTCCTTACCAGGGGGCCCTCCAGTCTCGGCGTCTCCACTGCTGTCTTTCAGCCTGGCTGTCACCGCAGCGGAGACGCAGGGACTGGAGGACAGCGGGCCCCCTAGTGAGCCCGGGCCTGGTACAAGAGTACCCCCTGTACCCCCGAGGATGGCGGCCCTGGATATATAGCTTCAGGCGGTAACCTGAGGATCGCTCCAGCAAGTAGCTGGTACAATTTCCATCGCTGGGTCCTGCATACTTTCCATTATCCTTTGCTTCTTAGCAGTCTCCGGGCAGTGCCATTCTTCTGGATATAGGACGGCAGCGTCTTTCCATACTTCATTAGCGTGTTCTCCCATTGAAACAGGCCAATTTCCGGAAAAAAGTCTCAATCTCCTATACTTGCCATCATGCTGGGATTTTCGTAGCTACACTTTTTCTCCAAGGCCGTTATGAACAACTGGCTCTGTGTTTCCAAAACTTCACTGGCGCATAAAGACGAATTATCCTGTCTCCGAGTATCTGGGCGTTGTATATTGGATTGATTCTCCTCCCCACCAGTAGAGTGCAATTCTGGGGCAACTCTCACATCTCCACTTGGCCTAATGGGTAACTTTATGCTCCAATGACCCCCTCCATCCGAAATGGCAGCTGGGAGCGAGTCTTTATCTAACCTGGTTTGGCCTCCCAGTAGCACAGTATACGCCAAGGTCTGGTCATCACCATGTCTGTCTAGAACTTAAGGCCTCTGCATCCATGTCTGTTCTTCATCCGTAACATCAGATAATTCACCACTTAATGCAAAACAGCTGTCAGCATCTCTCAATAGTTGTTCGCACCAATGTAAATCTCATCCTGCGATAATTTCATCATGGCACTCGGTTTCCGTGAGCAACTCTGAGTTTGTGGCATGGATCTCAGCAGTGCCTCCAATGCAACACCACTTTTTTCTGCACTGGTGTGTGTACAGATTTGTGTGCCCTGTCCTTAAGTAAACTTTGTTTCTTGTTTCCTTTGTGCAGTGCCTCCAACTTAGTCTGAGTACCATAGGATCTTTGTGGGGTAATATTCTGGAAATCGGCAAGACACTAAGGAACCCTCTGCTCCCCTACTTAGGATCACAGGCACACACAAATTAAATAGTAAGACACCAGGCTAGTCTTTAGAAGCCACACCGGCAAGTTTATAAAGGTGCGGGTTCTCAAAGGTTTTTTGTAAGTTTTATATATCAAAAATACATCTCTTTGATTCAAACAACGGTTAAGGGTAACGTTGACTGGTATCAGTAGCTGATGTGGAGTGCTGGCTCTATATTGCCATTTGAAGGCTTTTAGTGTATCTCTTGTTAAGATAACTCTCAATTTAAAAACACATATATGTATGACCCAAAATAGGGACTCTTATATTTTAGAGTTAGGACCACCCTATTAGTAGAAGTGACGACACGTGTTGGGTGGCTTATTGTGCATTTGCAAATGTGTGTAACTGAGAATTCTGCATTTTTATGTACAAGTAGAAATAGCAGCTTTGTTACTGGTTAACAGCGGTGTGCTGGGGGAATTTTCTCCGTATTTGCTCCTTTCAGGATAACCCCACCCTTTCAAGCACCTGCTGTTGACCTATAAATTGATTGAGCAACTTTCCTCTCTGTATAACTTTGAATGCAGTAAACACTGTAAGTACATGGCAATCGAAGTGTAAACATTTCCAAGGTATCTAGAGAACAAGACTAACTGATATCTAATGCACAATTTATACAAGCCTAAATAGTTCTATATCCCTAGTCCTTCTAATGGCTGTCTTGCAATATCTCTCAAACAACAATAACTATCACTAGCAATATACCATAGTTGCCTTAACTTTGCTAACACACATGTAATCATCGTTTACATAGCGCCTCTAATTCCAGGAAAAAAACCTGAGTGCTACTGGGGGTATAGAAGGAGACAGAGTTTCAAGTTGACAGTTTTCAATATTCCAAACTAAGTGGCCTCCTCTTGCATCAGCCCTTCTGTACCCCAGGGTATCGGCATCCCCTACATGGAATCAGAGAAACGTTAAGCACAAAAATACTCTTCATTCATACCAATGTTATTTTTCTGGGGGACACTGAAGATTTAGCATTTAATAGACATGTCATTCATTTATTTTATACCATATAGGTCTAGGATTCTGGGCCTATTAACATTGTTTTTAAGGAACCCACAAACACCTTCTCACCATACATTACGAAAGCAAGGGATATAATTCTTAGTGCTTCTCAGGGAAAGAAAAGGACGTTTGAAGTGGCAAGTAAGCTATCACTAGTGTTAATATGTGATAGGCAACAACATCATAAGAACCCTGCCCGTTACACAGTTCAAATAAGGAAAAAAACTTTTAAAACTCTACAACCCAGCATTGTACAAACATTTATTTCTTCTTTTTCATGTTTACTTTCATCTGCAAGCTCTCTTCTTTCACCATCATCTTTCTTCTGCTCTTTTCTTTTCATCTTATTTCTTCACAACACTTAGTATCAGTTATATGATGAAAACCACATTTGCATCTTGATTGGTTAGCCTTTCCAAACAATCATATGCAGGATAATAATGGAAGCCATTACTTTGCATCTGATGGATATGAATGGTTGTCAATGCCTCAAATAACTTGTATCTTAGTTTACACACAAATTCTAGCTAAATATCTAGTCCATGCTTTTGTACCTTGATCCTCATATCCTAATGGACGTTTGGACATTGGATCACTATTGAGTATTGCACAAAACTGTAAGTGCAGTAATGTGTCATGTAAGAAGAAGATGATGTGGAGTGGAATAATGTGTTTTTTGTGCATCTTGTTATAAAACTTGTCAATATAAGTTACAATGTTGGAAATGTTAATATAGGTCCAGCATATTATATAGTGCTTTATAGTAATGATTCATACAGCTACCATGCAAATGGTAGAGAAGAACATGTATCTCCATGATCTCTGTTAACTAGGTAAACTGACTTTGGAATTGGAAAGTGTAGTAGTAATAATACTAGTAATAATATTATTTCTAAAAATGTGAAAATCGGTTAAAACAAACTCAAAGAAGTTTTGACTACCTTTGGTCCAGTTGTCCAAATGAAGGCTGCAATGATCAAGAGCTGAGGTTCTCTCTCCTGTAAGCATGTACCTGCTTCACATGTCAGCAATGTTGTTGATGTCACTCCTCTGTGAACTCCCAATGATTCCTTAGTAGTAGAAGGAATCACTGGCCAACATCATTGGGTTATGGGAATGCCATATCGGGGTAATGGTGCAAGAAAGGTAGGTATAAGTTTGCATTTTATCTTATGTATATCTTATTGCTATTTTATAGATCTTAAGGTGACTTATATATGTTGCTCTTAGTGTTCTTGATCTCTGAGTTTAATAGAACTGTGTGAAGACAGTGAGAGACAATTTCGTGTTTCTAGGGTTTTTGGTAAAATGTGCATAGGTTGTAAAACTTAACTATAGCTGTTCTTACTACTTTAGAGTATTGTGTGCATCTTAATTTGCCCTGTGTAGAGTATGTTGTACAGTATATCTTTCCTGGCCCTGAGCTGACTCTTAGTTGGTTCTCATTCCTTTTTGTTCACATTCTGCAAGAAATATGCTCGTCTCACTTGTTATATTTCATAATTTGTAATGTATATGTTAAAATGTATTTTCATACAGAAAGTACAGGCATACATGTAAATTGTAAGTAATTTTTCCTCTATGCAGTGTATTTGTGAATTGATTCTAAATTACTATAATGTTATTATGTTTAGTATAGGTCAACTTTCACCATGGCTGAAATGATGCAAACTGCACTAGCCCCCAACCTACTAATGTTGTACTGAGGCTTCAGCATACTCTACATAACTGCACTGCCAGATTCTGGCAGGGTTGCAGAGCTGAACAGGAAATGTTGTGGATGTCAGTGAGAGCCAAACAATACATGGGAAGCTTGTTCGAATGTTTTCACAGCATGTCCCTGAAACACAACAGGGTCAAAGAGAGGCATAGAGACAGGGGTCACAGCACATGGTGAAATGAATGAACTATGAGTGAAATGTAACTGATTGCTAAAATGATCAGAAGTTTTCATCTAATCAGTTGACATGATTAAAAAGAACAATGTTTTCCGATTGAAGATATTAAAACTAGGGAAGTGTCATAGAGTACAAATATTAATGGGTCAAAAGCTCAAGGTGACAAAGGCTGACTTATCTTTCTTATCTCTTGTTTTTAGTGTAACACCCCTTTTTCCCACTCAAGTGTGTGTAGAGATTTGTGTGTCCTGTCTGTATATAAACTTTTACCTTGGTTCCTTTGTTGTGCAGTGCCTCCACCTTAGTCAGGTTCAAAAGGATCTTCGTGGGGTAATGTTCTTGGAATGAGCAACACTAGAGGGAGACTAAGGAACCCTCCGTCCCCCTACTTAAGACCACAGACACACACAAATAAAATAGCAATACACCAGACTGATCTTTAGAAGCCACATCGGCACATTTATTGGTGGGGCGTGGACTCCTATAGTTCTGTGGGTTTTGATATAAAAAATATAGCTCTCAATGTTAAATGGTAATTTTGAGGTAGCTTTGAACACTGCAAAAACAGTAAATATAAAGCAATTATGTACAGAGATATGTATGTGACAGGATGCACCGACTATGCCACGCTGTTGTGTTGCTGGGGACTGACTGGACCTGCCATTGTCCCTTTTTATTTATTTTTATCCCAAATATTCCTCCACTAATCACTATAGGGGTTACTCTGCTGCTATCACCAGGTTTGGTCATCTACATGAACGGTCTGTCATCTGTAATATATTTTGTGACTCAAATAAAACCTTATCCCTGGTAGTTGATGCAAAATCAGCTCCCCTGCATAGCAAGCTCTTTGCAAATACTATATAATATTTAATATATATATTAATATACATTGAAATAAATAAATAGTTGAGTTGTGTGTTTTTTTTTTAATAATAAATAGCCTTGAGTTTACTTTGCAAGAGTAGGTACATTCAACATTCGGTATATATTCTGTAAAACCAAAACCTTAAATAAAGTAAATAATGTTGTATTTACCTAAGAACGCTACTGCAAAGCAATCTCAAAGCTACTTATTGAAAAATAAACTCAACTCAATGCAACTCAACCCTGCTAAAATATTTATTAATGATACCAATGCATAGTGTGCTCGCACATCTGTGTGCTGCACACCCGGAAATGGTTCACTTTCGTTTTCGGACACAGGAGTGTGCCATGTCACTTTTACGTGTCGTAAACTGCTTACAAACTAATTCTTCTTGCTACGTATCTTGAGATTAATTCAGGAGTGTACAACTCATAAATACATGCGTCAAATACGGGATGCAAGCTGCACTCAGAATGCGTGCCCCAATGAATCAGGCCCAATATTTCTATAGCATTAGTAAAACTCATGTATATTATGTAGACTCTCTGGTTGGTCCACTGGTGAAGCCTGTTGCGTCATTCACTAACGATATTTGTCCTAAAATAAGACAACAGCTCAATCCCCACATTCTGTCCAATGGAAACTTTCTACTTCTGTATGAGAAAATGTGCAGCCTGTGTCACAAAAACTATTTAAACCATGTTATGACTGCCTATGTTTTGTATCTGGCAGCAGTACCTATAATCCACCAGAGGTGCTGCTGTTCTGCTCCTGAACTCTGCAATATGCCTGAAGGAGTTAATCTCCTTGTCTGATGCCTAATTAATACTGCACCTGTCGCACTGCTTCAAATACCTGCCTCAAGCTGTGCTCTGTGCAGTTCATCCATTTGTTGCTGGCTGCTGCTGCCCTGTTCCTGTGTTTGCTCCATTGCTTGATCTTCTGTTGTGACCCTCGGATTGATTCCTGGACCCTGCTCGTTCGCCTGTTGCCCTGGCCTTTGGCTCGTCTTCTGGACCTCGCTTATTCGCTTGTGACCTTGATCTTTGCCTGGCTATTTGGATTTTGTTTATCTGATCTATGGTAGATTCCTGGACTTTATCTGCTTCCCTGGACAGCCTTGTGCCTTCTGAACTGGGGTAAACTTATAATACCTGTTCCTGCCATTTTTACCATACAGTCTCTTTTGGAACCTGTTCTTATCTGTGGATTTGAGTTATCTTTGTTTATGTATTTACCAGAATAAAGACACTTTGCTTAATACTTCAGTTTCTCTTCATGAATGCACTAGGAATCATAGCAAACCCATGGGTATTGACTGACACTATTCATCCTCCAGATCTCCTATAACCTACAGGAACCCTGTAGGATCCATACTGTGCTGGTGAATTACCCTGTATTAAAGTGAATCAGTTGGTCACATTGATGCATTCCTCTATTTATCTTTGTCCTTTACATTTTGGATTTTTTTTATATGTTTTTATCTGCTTGTTCCTCTTTTCTCTTGCACTATTCCCTCTTTGGCTCTTTGTTTTGATTCCTTATTACCAGATCGCTGTAAAGGGTGATGTAGGGAAATTACAGAACTCACCGGATAATACCTGCCCCACATCCAAGGTACTCGCCAGATAAGGAGGGACTTCTATGGGGAAACCGTATGTATCTCACTTTGAGCTCTACTGGTTCAAACCAATCCTGGATATGGAGACCACAGGAATGTACCAGCTATCAACCGGAAGGGAAACACAACAGTCATCTGCTGGATTTATGCTGGCCACTGGTCAGGGACTACCGTGTTTGCCACAGAAATGTTTCTGCATGAACAAATTACTTACTAGGCGAGGGCCAACAGAACCCAGACAGGTCCCCACCTGATCACACTGTAGCCCTCTGACTCGCTGCTATCCTACTTGGTACCTATGGAATGAAGCCCTCCCAGACAACTCAGGCTAAATCTAGCCCCAGTAAAGTAGGCCACCCACTGTGTGTCAAACTCTAACAGCATGAGCAAAGATCTTCTGAACTAACTGACCTCCCCAGTGCAAACTAGCCTGGACCAGGCTGTAGTGTGTTACTCTACCAGAAACTGTCTGCAATGCACACAACCCCAAATACACAAATCAAAGATGCCAAAGCTAACTGCTTACCCTTCAATGACTATAAGATGCTCACTCTTTTCTAAGGACCAATAGACACCTCAGTCGAACAAGGGCCAACAAGGAACTGCACAAGACAGAATGACAGAGTCCTCACCTGGAACCGTCAATGGCTGTTGCCGGAACTCAGAATGAATATCTCCAACACCCCATGGAGAACACTGCCTAAATTGGAACCACAGGGTGTTCTGTCAGAACTCAATAATAGGCAACCCAATTGAAACCACCAGCAGCTTCTGCCAGAACTCCAGAGGGGCTGTGCTACATTGCCAACTGGAAGCCTGTCAGACAAGGTCAGCCCACTAGCCCTCCAGATACTGTAACCACTTCGGGGCAAAAACAAGTCACAGGGGCTTAACACTGGCATCAAAGGATAAAAGGACAGGGGGACTTAACGCTACTTTACACTGGGAAGTAATACAGATACCAATTCTATACTATTTGTTAATATTGCACCCAATGAAATGAATGCTACAGGAAATGCACAAGATGGCCGACTTCATAGAGATCCACAGACCTACTACCTAAGCTAATTAAGCTACAGACTCAAAGCTTGAAGTATCTTGGGCCACAGGTCTAAAGTCTGACTTTAACTGTGCCACATACTAAGCCTGAATTTAAACTAACCCAATGAAGGAATTGCCAATTTCCCTTTATTTACTGGGAGATGGGGCTAGTGCCTGATATCATCATCAGTTATTTATATAGCGCCACTAATGATATGCGCAAAGACCTTATGCCCAAGGTGAGAAGAGTCGAAGTGACAGAATGCAGGTGCAAAACTGTAAGAGGTATGCCCAAAAGGCCTTACCGTGCTTCAGCTGTCTATTTGGGGATCCTTGCCGAACCATTGCCGGTCCTCTGAACGCCACAGTCCTCATGGCTCCGCCTAGCCCTGACAAGGGCTCCCTGACTCCACTGCGTTACTCTCAGTCTTGGCACTTTCTGTCTCTTGATGATTCACTACATCCTCTCTCATTGACAAACTTCCTTGGTGCCAGAAGTTCAAACGACCAGAGGTAAGCCCTGATTGGCTCACCTCCCAGCTGACGATTGGCTGATGTCAATTCAATTCTGATTGGCTACCGCCAGCACCGAATCCTGCAAAGGAAAAGAAGATGGACTTACCATAGCTGGATACTGGTTCTTCCTGATTTCTTTGCTTCGCCCTCTTCATGGGCTCCAGCGAACATCTTCTTACATAGCTACAAGTGGAATGTCAATCCACAGGTTAAACAAAAAGTGATTGCAAGTATCAGATTGGTTAATAGTTTGTGTATGGTGCAGAATTCTCCTGAAAGCAATATGTGTACCTCCGTGCACACTTGTTCTGAAAGTAATACAACTTCTTAATGGCTCATTTCAGTAAAACAAGGATTGTCCCAGGAGTACTATGACTCAGATGATCAGTTCAAAAGTAATGTCAATTAAGTTAAACATTTATTGAAAATAAACCCTACAGCATGCATATGTGTTAGTTTGGTTTTGTTCCTCTGTACCCAGGGCCCTCTTAAGAACCTCTTGTGCCCCCAGGCACAGCAGTGCATCGGGGCCCCTATATATACAAAAATAAAAAAATAATGATTATATAAATGGGCCCTGCAGCCCAGGGGGACCCGTCGGAGGCAGGAAAAAGAAAACCCTGAAAAAAAGAAGAAAATACTTACCTTGCTGTCAGCTGGCGATCCGGCTCCCTCCCTGGTCTCCTCCTTCGTCACGCTCCGCAATGGATGTCGGGCGGGCGTGATAACGTCACGCCCGACATGCACTGCCAGAGCGACGGTGGAGGAGACCAGGAAGGGAGCCAGATCGCCAGCTGACAGCACGGTAAGTATTTTCTTCTTTTTTTCAGGGTTTTCTTTTTTTTTCCTGCCTCCGGAGGGCCCCCCTGGGCTGCAGTGCCCCCGGGCACCTGCCCAGCATGCCCAATGGGAAAGACGGCCATGTCTGTACCATAGGTATAACGAGATAAATATATAAATAATTTTTAATATATTAAAATAAATAAATCTTGATGAAATGTTTACTCTACCACAAAATGTTCACAGTTCTTAACCATTAACAGACTTGTTTTGTACCTTAGAAGCAAAATGCTTTTGGCATGAAACCCACACCTGTCTCACTGCCTGAGAACATGCTATATTTTATCACCTATGATGAATGTTTTTGACTAGAATATGGCCTATCAGGTGGACCAGTGGTGAATCATGATGTGGCAATGGGCCACCTATGCGGGGTTGTGTCATTCACGGATACTATTGGCCTTACAGTGTTCCTGTAGCCTATAGTGTTCCACTGTCATATCAAGCACCAGCAATGGATCACTAGAAAGTCCAGATCCCAGCCCAAAACATTCAGTGGGAGAAGGGGCACATGCACCTTGACCCCAGTACAGCTCACCACTAGATGACCTTTGTAAATGACCTCCACTGTGGCATGGATAAATTACATTATTGTAATAACACTCTTAAGAGCAAACAGTGCATGTTACCACTGTATGAACTTAATCACAAAATGCATGCATTGCTTGACATTGTTTATTCAGAGCATATTTGTGATTTCACTGAATGTATGTAGTACTTCCCAGACTTTTGACCTATTGTTATTGCATAGGAAGTCTGTGTAATACAAAAGGCCATATATACAATAAATTTGTTGAAAGCAGTAAGTAGAATAGTGTTTAAGGGAAGGGTGTTGTCTGATGCCTGGCTGATTGGTAGCAAACAACTACTATGTAATCTGCTAGGCCAAGCTTTATAAACAAAATTGACATGTTTATAATTAACAGCAGATAAATCCTAGAATTTTTTCAGTGACAACCTTAGGCATAGAGTTTATCATATAGAATATATTTCTTGATAACTTAGTGAAGACATGTACAAATTAAAATGATTTATTCTTGATTCACAAAGTTCAGACTAATTTTTTAAAAATTTTTGATGTGAATGTAACACCTGGTGTTGGCGTTCATCTGCATTGGGGGACTAAGACCTGGGCTTTGAGAGAGATGGAGGAGGGTGTTTTGGTCCGAATAAGGGAGGACAAGCTCAAGCCGAGGAATGTGATGTGGCCATAAAGGATAGTGCCGACCGAGTAGTAGAAGCAAACATAGAGAAGAGCATTGGTATGAGAAAGAGAGCTGTTGTAGAGGAGGGAGCTTCTTTAGAATAGAATACTGCCCATGGAGTGAGAGAGATTACAAAGAGAGAACTTCTATAGGGAGAAGATTGCCAGAGAAGGGAGTGTAATTATAATGCAGAGAGCTGTAGAGGAGAGAACTGACCGAAAAGGGAGTGCTGATATAGAAGAGATAGTGGCTATATAGAATAGAAGACCTTGTGGGCTTCTGAGTGAAAGGTCTTCTTGCCAGTCTGTGTCCAGAGATAGGCTAGAATCTGACCAAGTGTGCAGAGGATGTCCAGATCCAGTTCACGTGTTCAGCTGTGTCCATGTACTCACCCAACAAACTCCTTGATAGAGCAGGGAGGGCATTCATTTAGCCTATTCAACAGAGAGCTGTTAGACCTGTGGAGATAGTCAGAGCCCTTAGGGGCATATATTGAATGCACACCAGGACTTCAGAACTGGCATCTATCCATGGTGTGTGTGAGGAACCCTTTCAACTTCGCACTGCGCCATACAATGAGTTGCCCCCGTGTGCTAGAGGACTGGCATTGAACTATCATGCTATTGCCCAGACTACTCATCGTTTCCTATTTCTGAGTATATGGTGCTATGACTAGTTTTGTAATGATAAAGCATAATGGTGTATGGTTACTATGCTAGAGAGACCTACTAAGTTTACTCATTTTGGTCCAGGGATTGTATCTAACCAAAGTGGTTGCTACCTCATTGTAATGACCCTGGTCAATATTGTATAGTAATAAGAGTATCTTAGCTTGTTGATATTCATTTCTTTATATTGTATTTTCAGTTCTATGAATCAGTACAGGGCAGAGCCTTAACTAGACATTTTAGTGCCCTGGGCAAGACAGTGCTCTGGCTTGCCTCTTTCCGCACACATACAAGTGCGCACCGCCAGTGAAGACACACCTACCTGGTGTTGCTGCTTGTGTCTTAAGCTCAGTTACTACTTGGCTGGATCCTGGAATGTTGGGTCCTGTTTGGAGAAGAGATAGCTACTTTTTGTCTCTTGGAAAGTCGAGCAATGACTAAACACTAGGCCTCTCTAACCCCAACCAACCCGACAATAAATCATCAGTTGTTTTTGTCCAATAAACAGTTCTCCTTCCACCCAATCAGTTCGTGAACTTAATTAATAGCATTCACATTTAAAAAATATGCTTATTTTCACCTCATACAGCCCCAACATTAAATTAATAGCACCCATATTTACTAATTAGGCCTCCTTTCCCCTAACCAACCTGACATTAGGTGATATATTTACTAAAAGTGGAGATGTTGCCTATAGCAACCAATCAGATTCTAGCTGTCATTTTGTGGAATACACTAAATAAATGAAAGCTAGAATCTAGAATGCCTCTTAAAGTTTTTGCATAACTGTCATTGTTAATCTATAACAATTATTATATTTGTAACAGGGTGTGTGTGTGTGTGTGTGTGTTAATATTATTATATCAACTTTAATCTTGGTTAAGCTCAACTACTCAGGGATCAATGTACATTGTTTACAAATTTATCGCGGCAAAGAAGAGGTGAAGAGGCCTGATTCCAGTCCCAACACGAATTGGTTGTAATTTATGTGTTTAAAAACCGTGAGCAATTTTTGCATAGTTTCACCTGTATTCAAAAGGTTTTGTTAACATATGTTAAAATTTGAATAGGGGTAGAAATATACTCTGTATAAAAAGTACTTTCCGTAAGCGTAGACACACATAAAAGACTGAAGTGTACGTACTTGCGTAGGGTGGAATACCTTATTCCGATGATTCAAATGGTGACATGGAACAGCCAGACATAATAAAACCGAAGGTGTGTTGAACGACAGCCTCATAATACTGACAGCTTCAAAGGCAGACTTGAAACTGTTCAGAGGAATGAACATCCCGGCAGTGTAGAATGACTAGCTTTCGTGTTGTTATGCTTCTAATTCAAGTAGGTGCCGGCTGTACAACGTTCTTAAGAAAGATTGCAACATTCTACAACCAGCGCCTTCTTAGGTTGGAAGCATAACCACACGAAAGCTAGTGGGGCACTTGAAACTGACGTCATTATACACTGCCAGGATGTTCATACACCGCTTATGTATGTGCAATAATTTCATATCAGAACATACAAAACTTTTATTTGATCATAAATTAAAATAGCAACAGCTAACAATATATTAATTTAAAAAATAACATTTTTCAAATATAATCCATATACTTTTGTTTTGTTTCATAAAGCATTTTAAAACAACTAATTAATTAGCTATTCAATGCATACCATTTATCTGTGAAAGCATACGTGTAATTTTTTAATCATGTACGTGTACACCTGAAGAGATACATCTGAACACAATCGTAGTTGCGATAAATACAGAATTTGAATTAGACTCATCTAGCTGAACAAGCCCTAACTATTCATGGCCTGCATTGCTCCGCCCTTTCTCTCCCCTTCCCTGTTCCACCTCTCAAGTTGTAAGGGGTCATAAATGGATATAAATTATGTGCAATTATATTCAGATATTTAAGTTTGGTTTCTGGGGATGCGCTGTGTGAAATCACGCAAGATTTGCAAAGCAAACTGTTGTATGTCTGGACTTAAATCAGGCCCTTTGTGACTAGTAAATGCTAGTACAGATTTCTGGTGAATAAAACATTCTCAAAGAACAAACCTGATATTTACATTGGGCAATAAGATCCAACTAAATTATCCCATAACACAATATTTCCAAAAAGTATTTTACTATACACCCATCGCAAAGAACACTTCCTTGGAATTGAAGGAAAGCAACTTATGTCTCCAGAAGTTTAATGCTCAATGTGAATACTCTGTCCTTAATGCAGAAGTGGAATTTTGCACATAAACTTCATACTGCAGATTCACTTTTTGTATAGTCTTAATTTTAAACCTAAGGTGCCAGACTCAAGAGTAATGTCTTCCACTAAATGGGTGTACTGGTATCAGTATGGAGGCATAGGTTCAAATTCCACTTAACTCTAAACCTTTAGTGAAATAAAGACACGGACAAATTCTGAGTTTGGCTAAATAGGTCATAGTTTTATTAACCGATTATATAAAATTTGTGGCGTTGAGAGCAAATTGCAAATCGGCTAACAACCAATAACAAAACCAAACAATGTACAGCCACAGGCACTACCACTGGTACCAGGACTTGGGTCCTTAGGATTGGCCGTCACTGTGACAACTGGTGTCATTGTGACTGCTCCCCCTCTGGGCTCACAAGAATGTGCCCACACAAAGCAGATCAAGGGGACCAAGAGCCAGGGTGCTACGAGGGGGCAGTGACATGCAGCCAATCAGCGATAACACTGTATGAATTAGTCACTGACTACAAAAGCTCTCCCGCCATGCTGAAGTCCTTTAACGGATGAACAGTCCGCCAACCCCCAAACCAAAAGGGAATTCATACACTCTCTCGGCTACCACTGCAAGTGCGCCTAGCAACGGTCGTAACACAACGCGGTCAATGGGTCTCCTAGCGTCCTCTCTAGTTGGGTGGGATTTTGCCCACCCTTTTAGGGCCTTAGATATTAGATATTAAAAAACCCCTTTATCCAATCAGAAGAACCATGCAAGCGGGCCATGAATGATATGCCTGCTAACAGGTTAGCCATGGATGTTTTAGTAATGCCTTCCTGGTATTGAATAAACATAGAAGCTCAAATGTCGTCACTCTGACCTGCGTCTCGCAAAATCAAGAATCCAAGCCATTGCTCCCAGGCCACATGATATGCTCGCCTGGTAGACAGGGCCAAGGATTCCGCAAGACCTTCTATGCTTGCTAGACAAACCACCAAACAAAAGAAGGACAAGAGATGCCGAAGAGCTTGGCCTTTTGTGCCAAGTACCTAAATTGGGGCCATTGAAATTGCTATTGGCCATCTTCAATATCATTGTCTACACCTGGGACATGCTTTATCCGGAACGTTGTATTGTGTTCTAAGCAGCGCAAGACTAGGTGCTGCAACAAATCTATTGCTGGCCGCAATGAAGCACTCTGCTTGTTGATGTACTGCACCACTCCTAGGTTGTCACACCAGAAAACCACCTGTTGGCAGTGGAAGTGAACTGACCAAAGTGCGACCGTAACTACTATGGGAAATTGCTCCAGCGACAGCAAGTTCTGTACTAGGCCGTTCCGCTGCCAGGATTCCAGACTAGGAGCAGCTCAGCAGTGAAATAGGCCCCGAATCCCACGGATCCTGATTCATCAGTGTGCATGTTCAATTGTCCATCGGAAGTCTGGAGCTTGGGCTATATACGTATTCCTTTGAAAGTCGCCAGGAATGGCAACCAAATACATAAGTCCCCTTTAATCTCACATGGCAGTGACACTCAAGCATGTGGTCCAGTGACCCCTGCCCTAGGGGGTCAAATTTAACAATCCCAAAAGTGACTGTATTTGTCACAAGTGAAGGGATCGCAACTTCAGAACTAGTTGAGTCAAGCGAACAATTTTGGCTACTTTATCAGCAGGCAACCTACAGCATCCCGCTGCCATATTTATTTATGTGCCCAGAAAATTACAGACAGGTCACAGTAGTACCCTCAGTTTTATCGTGTGCAACCCCTAAAACCAAAAAAGAGACTGGGCGCAGTGTAGTGCATCTGTGCATTCTGAGAAGGCAGAGAGTCAACGAGTGCGTGGCCCGTTCCTGCTTTTACACACCAATGCAGGAAGGAACTAAATTCCTCAAAGAAGGCACAGGATATCGAACACCACAACGGTAGACACTGGTCCACGTATATATGTCGTCACGCAACCTGAAGCCCATGAATTTGAAAGAATCCCGACACAAAGGCAGCACCTTAGCAGCCAGTGCATCAGAGAAAGTATAAGCGTATTGCAAATTCTTGTCCGCATAGGTATATACACACCGTCATTTATAGATAGCCGGAAACTGTAACAAAAACCATTTAATAAAAAAACTCTCCTTTTCCTTGGTCTGGAAAAATAAATGCCTGCACATTCATGGGTGAATGAGCTTTACTTCGTAAAACTGCCTCAGCCACGTCTCTCCCTGTTCCATGTTTTGGATCTGGGGCAGTCGTACATCAGGTATGGACCATGGCAATGCGAGTAGGCATGCCTATATTTTCAGGCAACCCTCACGAACATATGCCGTTGTTAAAGGCAAAACACTTATTCTTGGGTGGGAGGGGAGTGCCTGGTCTCCCCTTGACTGGAAACCTGGGTACTGTGCAACTCTGTCGGGCTGAACTGATTGGACGAACCATGCCCATCCATATTTTGGCATCTTTGAAGCCGGAAGGGATGAAGCTGTGTCCACTTTGCATCTAAAATGTTCGTCATATCAGGTGAAAATAATACTATATACCAATATTTGCCTCTAGCCTGCTTTCCAGATAAACAGCTGTGATTGCACAGAAGCCTTTGAGCCAATTGGTAAAAGACTGATATGCGTCTACACCGACTTTGCTTGCCGCTTTCTGCAAACCTTTTTTACCCTTATCTGTGATAGCAAGCATATCTACATAGAACCCTTTGCTTATCCTATATTTGACACAATGCCATATAGAGCATGTCAGTGCCGTATTTAAACATCTCACTATGTCGCTGCCTTCCGCTATGGACCCTGACTCCGCCAGCACTAAGATTTTAGTACTCTTGCTACCACCAAAGTGTTGGTGCACAACCTCTAGCAGCTTGCGCGGCCCTGACTCAGTGTCAGAGAAGTTGTTACTTGATTATGAAAGTGATAAACTACGTGTAGGAGGTGCATACACATTACGTCTCGCATACTCGCCGCTAGATGGGGCAAGCAGTCTACCTGATGGAGTAGTCCTGCGTGACCCCTGAAAGGCTGCTGTGCTTGGCTGACCTTCCATCCGGTTGTGACTCCTCACTGTCACCTGTCCACTCTGTGTCCCATCGTCTCCCGGTCACCTCTCTGTCTGCAAGACTGGAGACAAAGTACCAGTGTCATCAGGACAGTAAATAGACTGTGCTGGTGAAGTGTAGGAGGCCATTGAAGAGGGAGATAGACCTGGGGAAAGAGGCACCACATTGAAACTTGGGGAAGCCATGAGTGAGTGGTTTGCGATCTTCTGGAGGGTGGGGGAAAGTGACCATGTGGTGGACCTGGGAAAGCAGGGAGTGGACATCGGGAAAGGGAAATGGCTTGGTACAGGATGAACCGGCCTGCCAGGAGATCACTATCAGGCTGATGGATGACATCAAACTAGGGGGCTTGGCCTTGCCAATGTGGGGGTGAGGAATGTCGGGCTACCTTGGAACGGGATGGGGCAAAATGCTGTGGCATAGAGCGATTTGATCAAAACGGGAGGGAGGTGTCCCCGTGGGCTGCCAGTCAGCGACCCCTTGTGTAATATTAAATAAAATTAAAATGACCCCTTAAAAAGCGCTTCTAATACAATGTATCCATAGTAATATCATAGAGTTTGATTTCATTCCTATATATCCAACAAAAGAGAAAAAAAAGTGATATCTATACCACTAGCGCAAAATGCATCACACAAGAAAAAAGGGTAAATGTAAATATATATATACCGTATATACTCGAGTATAAGTCGACCCGAATATAAGCCGAGGCACTTAATTTTACCACAAAAAACTGGAAAAACTTATTGACTCGAGTATAAGCCTAGGGTGGGAAATGCAGCAGCTACTGGTAAGTTTCAAAAATAAAAACAGTGCTGGATATCGTTAACACTGGGCTCCCAATAATACAAACGTGAGGTTGTAAATGAATATATCAAAATTTATTGTTCTTAAACATCAATAAAATTTTATAAGTACATAATATATACCCATATCCTAATAAATTGTACACAAATGGTTAAACTAAATCCTCTGCACTTGGTATCAAGCCTAATAGGTGAACACAGATATAAATAACATTCACTAAAGACAACTCAGATCATTAATATATAAATCAATGAGACAGTCTGTGGATACTAAATACATGTGCCAGTTAAGTTTATTCGCCTTTAGAAGGTGATGAGCAGTTACTCCTAAGTGTTCAGAACAGTACAGTAATTTAGGCTTTAGTAATGCAAAAGATGCTGCACATACACTAAATAGAATTTGATATAATAGCTCAGATAAAGATAAGTTTGATTTTGTTTGCTGGAAGAAACATTTTAACAGAACAATACAATTTGCTTTGTGTGATTTAACCCTTATTATACTTAAAGTTTGGGATGTTTTTAGACTTTTCAATGATTTCACAGTTATGCAAAAGAATCTTCAGACACTTATTAATAGGTGACAAAAAAATGAAAATATTGGACTTTATAAAACTGCTGCAAATAATTGCAGTGGACAAGTCAGGGTACTCACATGTGTCTCTGACCAGCGGGGCTAGATGGAAATGTCCCGGTCTTTAGCTTTGACTGACAGGCTCCTTTTCATTTAACTTTATTGTTCCATGTGCAATGAACACACAAAAACGGGCTACAATAAAACATACTTGCCAACTCTCCCGGAATGTCCGGGAGACTCCCGCATTTTGTGAGAGTCTCCCGGACTCCCGGGCGAGTGTGGCAATCTCCCGAATTCTGCCCACTTCACTAGGAAGTGCCCCACTTCCTAGTGAAGTGGGCAGAATTAGATCCCAAACGCCGCGATTCCCGGTGAATCGCGGCGTTTGGCCCCGCCCCCGCTGTCAAATGACGCAATTTGCGTCATGACGTCACAGGGGGCGGGGCCGAAATGACGCGATTTCGGCCACCCCGCCCCTTCACGCCCCCCTCCACTGGCTGGCTCCCGGAAGGGAGCTGAAGAAAGTAGGTAAGTATGCAATAAAATGGTGGCTGACAGTGATCCACAGAGGCTGCAGATGCCTGCAGATGAGCGGGGGAGACTGGAAAACGGAGACCAGGTAAGTGGGACTCGAGTATAAGCCGAGGGGGGCTTTTTTCAGCACAAAAAATGTGCTGAAAAACTCGGCTTATACACGAGTATATACGGTATATATATATATATATATATATATATATATATATATATATATATATATATATATTCATAGTCCTATTTGCATAAGTCTTTATTTTCAAATGGTCCCCTTTGTGGATTCCTCAATAGGGCTGATCCTCCCAAATGTCTCAGGATGCAAGAATAATATAGTGTAGTATTCAATACTAATTTATGGTTCCACACAATCTATTGATCCCATATATTCCATATAAGTGTTAAATAATTAACATTATCTTTATCACCACATGGAGACGTTACTGAGATTTATCCCGGGATTGCTTAACACACTGAGAGGATATCACCCGAGATCCTGTTCTGTTTTTTCTTTATGCCGTGGAGTAAGATTGGATCAAAAAAAAAATTCTGTTGATGAGGATTATAATTAGAAGGCTATTTACTTTAACATATAAAAAGTAAGCGCAATTCCTAAGGGGTAGTTTAACGCTGAAAGTTTCTTCTCTATGTGGTTATAAAGATATTGTTAATTAATAACACCTGTATGGAATATATGGGATCAATAGATTGTGTGGCAGCATAAATTAGTATTAAATACTAAACCATATTATTATTCTGGTTGTGTGCTTCCTATTTATGAAATCCTTGTATCCTGAGATATGTGGAAGGATCGGCGCTATTGAGAAATCCACAAACAAAAGGGACCATATGAAAATAAGGACTTGTGCAAATAGGACTGTGAATATATGTAGTTACCCTTTTTTCTTGTGTGATGCATTTTGTGCTATTGGTATAGATATCACTTTTTTCTCCTTTGTGTATTATGGTGATCTCCTGTCCAGGAGTGAGTTTCTGCAGAATGATAGATTTAGAGGTTGGGGGATGAGTACCCCCAATAGGATGACAGCCAACAGCTGTGGTACCGCTGAGTGAAAGTGGGGGGTTGCAGGAGGCCCCCAGTCTGGTTTGCTGAAATTCAGGTCTGGAGGGGGAAAGCGGGTGTAAATGATGGGGGGTTAAGTTTTGTGTGGTGGGATGAGGTTGGGAAAGGAGGTGGCTTAATTTAATTTGAATATTTGGGGGCGGGCGCTGTTGACCCTGAGAGAGGCTGTCACAGTCTCAACAAACCTCCGTTCTGAGGTTGTGAACCGGGGGGGGGGGGGGAGGGGACTCTGTCCGGGCCCCTTATAACTCTAGTACACGCAATATGGTCAACCTGGGAGGAGCATTTTGTGCTTCCTCCTCCTCCTCATCATTTATTTATATAGTGCCAGCAGATACTGTAGCGCTTTACAATTGGGAACAAATAGTAATTAAACAATACTGGATAATACATACAGAGTTAAGGTATTTACATCTGCAGGTTTGGGGCGCGGGGGAGAAGAATCCTCTCCCCGACGCCCATGCTCTGCCAACATTGATGGTATTAACTTCTGAGTCTGGCAGTGGTGCTGCCTGCTCTAGTTCATGCGCGCACCTCCAATGTGCTCTACCCACCGTGACTAGAGTGTGACAGCTGCGACCAGAGCTCTGTATGAGCTCTGGTCCCGGGCGGCTCTGGAGGATACAGTGGGGGCATCCTTAATTGTTCTCTGGCGCCCGACATTTTCACCGGTGCTGGATAAATAAACTTCAATATAAAATGGGGGAGGGGGGGGCATTGACGGCTCAGTATATCTGGTGGGGAAGGGGCCCTGTTGATTCGGGTGGAATATCCTGGAAGTGTGAGGGAAAACTGAGCAATGGGAGAGAAATTGAGAGAAGTAGAGTGAGGATTGAGGAACTCAATCTATTGTGAGAGGGGTCGCGGGGAGAAAAAAAGCAGGGAAGAAACGGAAATGGGAAAACAAAATAAAATAAACATGGAATGGTATGAAATGAAGGGAAAGAAAGTCCTAGTCAGGTAGAAAAAAACAAAAGGGTATACAGTCAAAGGTATGTATCACAATTGCTGAGGAAAACAGCCAAAGGATATAAATACTCAGCTTGGGACGTCTGCTTCACATGATTTGTGTAGCAGAAGAGATTCAACAGCCTTTGGAGGAGGAATATATGGGTCACCAACAGTCGACTCCTCCAGGTACTCTATTGCCTGACTCATGAACATGTATATGAGTTTAAGGTTGTTTGGCTTTATATACCTCACTCATCGCTGGTGCTTTGAACCTATGTGCAGGCACAACATTTTTACATTAAATAAACCCTTTCAAAATGCAACAATGTACATTTGTCACTGAATATCTAACTTTGTCATGTGTTTCATCAGACATGAAGTTAGGTGTGGGGGGTGCCAGTTTTCCGGAACTCCCCCCTCCACACAACCCAGAACTGACCCCCCCCCCCCCCACTCCTCTGCATTGCCCGAAAGTTTGAGCTCTGTTTAGGTCATTTAAGAGTCAGTGACATGGGCACAGCATTTGGCATTGAGTCCACTAATTAATCTAGAATGTAATTTAAGCACTTGTAAAGACAACACATTTGCAAATTAGGTCATTATGCCTAAATGTACCAACTTACAAAACACTCAGTGAACAGGGAACACTGATGCAGAGAGCCTAATAGATGTATTGGTTACACCCTAGGTACATGTTTATCTGCATTTAAATGTAGCCTACAGATAGGTATAACTTGTACTGTAATTTTAATTGCAGTTAACTCACATGCGTGCGTTATAACAGTAGCAGCTCTTATTATTAATACTCAGCTGCTATCTGCTGTAGAAGGAATGGTAATTAGCAGATTCATTAGATTGGATACCTGGTATATTACTTGCCATATTCCTGATCCATGCTGATATTTGTACTGGGCCCTTGTGTTTAATGTATTTGTAACAGATCCACAGGTTGTATTAATGTGTCAGTCAGTAATGAATACACCTGTGCTCCAGCAAGGAGATATGGAAAACATGCACTGTTAGGGGTACCTGAGGACTGAGTTTGGAAAAAACTGATCTAGGGCCTAATTCATTAAGGATCTTAAATTAAGAAGTTTCTTATTTCAGTCTCCTGGACAAAACCATGTTACAATGCAAGGGGTGCAAATTAGTTTTCTGTTTTGCACATAAGTTAAATATTGACTGTTTTTTTCATGTAGCACACAAATACTTGATGGCTTATTTGTACACTGAAATTGAAAGTTTATATTTGTGTGCTACATGAAAAAACAGTCAGTATTTAACTTATGTGCAAAACAGAAAACTCATTTGCACCCCTTGCAGTGTAACATGGTTTTGTCCAGGAGACTGAAATAGGAAACTTCTTAATTTAAGATCCTTAATGAATCAGGTCCATAGGCTTTACCATAGGATCTAGAAACTGTTTATACTGTGGTTTGGCCTGGAATGGGTTTTCTATGCAGCAGCAGTGTCATATGTCTTGGCTTTCCTTCCAAAATGGATTGGCAATGGCGTTAGCTATGTATACTCTGAAGGTACAGGTTATAGCCCTAAGTTTCCTGATGGTTAGGAAGCTGACTTTAGAAGATCTAGTTAGCCAATTCTTCCAGGCAGTTAGAAAGATTAAGTTGCAGGTCATACCACTTGTCACCTCTTGGAACCTTAATTTGGTGCTAAATGCCCTATGGTATCCTCATTTGAGCCCCTTAGGGAAGCATTCCTTAGGGACTCTCAAAGTTGTATTCCTGGTGACTATTATATTAGCAAAATGAGCTGTGGAACTCCAGGCTTTATGGGCAAAACAGCTGGTCCTGAATATTTTCGAGGACAGGGTGGTCTAATCCTACTTTTTTTTTCCAAAGATCATCTATGATTTCCAATCAGGAAATTGTGTTGCTTACCTTCTACAGGAATCCTCAGAATGTGGAGGAAGAAAAACTTCTCACTCTTGACCTAGCAAGGGGAATAACAGACTTTCGGGAGGCAGACTTTTAGAGTCACGGAACATCTATTTGGGCTTTCCGAAGGGGCAAGAAGATCTAAGGTCTCTTCTACCCAGACTATTGCAAGCTGATTCAGAGAGCAGATTGTCCAAGTATACAGGGGAGCAAATTTGGAGATTTCTGTGGTTCTTAAGGAACACTCGACTAGAGTCGACACCATGGGCATGTAACACTCAAGTTTCCGTAGACGACCTGTGCATGACAGCAGCATGGTCCTTAAAAAACAACTTTTTTTTTCTCACTATCATTTATCTGGTTCCAGTTTTGGGGAACATGTGCTGCAGAGTGAATTAAAATAAATTATTTTTTTTGTCTGAATACCCAAGTTATGTGTATCTTTCCCTTCATGTTATTGCTGTTGTCCAGCCCATTGCTGACTGCCATGGAGTGAAAAAGAAGAAAAGAAAGGATTTTGCTTACCATTAATCCTATTTCTTCAACAAAACTCCAGGACAGGCTATGACTCCCATGATGTTTTTGTCAAGAGGAACAAAAACATTTAGCCCAGCTGCACCTCCTTAGGCAAAGCTAAGGAGGTTCAGCTGGGCTAAATAGAAGAGGAGATTGTTCTTCTTTTTGCTGTCTCTACCAAAATGAAGAGGGACCTAACCCATTGTTGGCTGCCATGGAGTTTAGTCAAAGAAACAGTTTTAACAGTAAGCATAATAGTCTCTTTTCTTGAGGTCGATACATCTTCTTTTGGTGTTGGGGCTATTCTCTCCCAAAGATCCCCTACTGGGAAATAACACCTTTGCATCTTCTTTTCCCAAAAGTTACTCCCAGCTAAAATGAACTATGCCATTGGTCGCTCTTGAGGAATGAAAGTATGTTCTGGAAGGGTCTCTCTTCCCATTAACATTTTTTACTGATCATAAAAACTTGTTATCTTTTCAAACTGCTCAATGCTTGAACTCCGTCAATCCCAATGGTCTTTGTTTTTTACATTTTTCAATCTTCATGTAACATGTAGACCTGGCAATAAGAACCAGAAAGAAAATGCTTTATATTGTTCTTTTGAAGATATTCAGGATTCTGAAGATCGTGAGAGCTGTTTACCTAATTCATTCCTCTATGTGTTGTGTGACAGTTTTCCTTTCCCTGATTAAAAATTAAAAACATAAATACTATAGAAAGTTAAGTTTATCATAATAACATTTAATTAAATTGCCGCGCCTTTATACTTTTAGATTATCATGGAACTAATCCCTATTATGTATAAGAAAAAAAGTTGCTTTTCTCGAATATAGATTAAAAAGTATACATCCTGATTTCTATATTGTGTTGTTCTTATTATATTGTCCAGTGTCCTAGATCCAGTATATTGTTCATTTTCTATCCAACTGTCCAGGGTAATTCCCAAATTATCCTAGGTTGTCTGAGGGCAGGTCAATGCAGCTACTCTTTATTTGCTATTGACAACTAATACGATGGTACAAGTAACAATTGGCAGTAACCAAGACATGTAAAAGCCAATCCTAACTAATAGGCAAAAGGCAGCGGTGTACAGAAAAAAGTAGACATGTTTATACTAGATGTAAGAAGATACCTGTATCCAGTTCTCTGTTTATTCATGTGGATGTTGTTTGCAAGTTTCCCAACCATTTAAATATTTTTTAACATTACATTACCTTTTTATGATATATCAAAATTAATACAGAATGGAAGAAAATATAGCAAAAAGTCCTGCGCTGAGCTATTCAAGAGCAGTAGAGTAGTAACAGCAGCTGTAATAGATAAAGGGTTGATGCCAAACCCTCAAACAGAAAAGTATTCAAAAGAGCATAACGGCCCTAAAGTGTCTTACATAAAACATATCTACTAACTCACTATGGGGCACATTTATCAAAACTCGCAAAATATGAAAAGTAGTTTTCAATCCTTATCGCATTGATAAGGATTGAACTATTTCTCATATTTATTATAAAAGCAACACAGGAACAGCAGTTCCGAAAAACTGCTGTTCCTGTGAAGTGGAAATCATACTTACCACAGCTGCTTCGTTCCCTCCACACATGCGCTGTTCAGCTCTGCTCTTCGGAGCAGAGCTGGCAGCACTGAAACTTTTCATTTATGATAATGTACGCCAGCTTCAGCTGACGTACATGTTTGAAAAGTTAATTACATTTATTGTTAAATAGCGTTACTGAGCACTCCCCATACATTGTTATGGGGAGTGCTCAGTAAAACGATATGAGATGCAAAGCAGCAGATATCTATGGTATCTGCTGCGATGCTACAATCATAAATAGCAAATTAGTGTTTAATCCCCAAAAACTGTTGTTTTTGGGGGTTTTACAGGGGGGAAACCTTTGATAAATCGGCCCCCATGGCAGAATTAAACAGTTCAGACTGGGAATGGTAACTCTGATTATTTACTGTAGAATAAAATAAGATAAGATCACATGAATACATAAATAACTTGATTGACAAATACAAAGAAGAGACCAGTCTTAATATAGATTAAATAAAAATTTGTCCAATAGACTATATCATCGATAATTATTTCTAGTGAATAAAAGCACTCTGTATATCACTGTGGAGATCCTTTCATAACTGGTAGTGGTAAAATTGAATTAGGATAATTATCCACAATCATATGAAGAAGGAATGAGCAATGACAATTAGATGAAAAAAGGTCCTTCCAATGAGGGTCAAATCAGCAGATCACGGTCCTGTCATAACACGGCCCAACGGACCGAGCTAGGTATAGTGACAACAGCTGGCATAGACAAATTAATTGGCAGCCTTAGCAGATGGTTATAGTGTTCACTTGCTGTATGGTCAACATAGTAGGTGTATAGATAATTGCTACCGCTGTTTGGTAACCACTTTCGATAATTTAAATAGTTGAATTCACGCTCTTGCTGTGTTAGAGTTGGTCAAGCCTGGCTCTGAACCCGTAGTATTAAGCAGCAGCATAGGCTCTGTGGCATTGGCCCCACAGGTATACACATGCAGAGTGTGACATCAAAGCTGTTCGAACTACTTAGAAGTGAATGGTATTCCATTCAGTGGCCTTCATAAAAAGTATCTAATATCAGGTAGAATATCTACAATCGATATGTTGATGCTACAAGGATAATAATTTTCTCTTACTCCTCACCGTCGACGCCTTTCATTACGCTCAGCCAAACTTTATCAAAGACAAGGATGAAAGAAAATATAATATTTTTTTATGTATTATAGTGCATTAATAGGGGTTATAATTTTTACTGACCTCTGCTTTTTTTATTATGGACAAGCAGTGCCGGATTAAGGGAATGGAGGCCCATGGGCTAAGGGGGCCTCCATGCCCCCGTGAGGGCCCCCCCGTGATCTGAGCTGCACCCCCCCTCCCCCCCCGGGACTTACCCCCTTCTCCGGCGCGCTGTACGCTCTTTACTGAGGAGATCTTGTGAGAGTGAGACTCACGAGATCTCCTCAGTAAGGAGACTACAGCGCGCCGGGGAAGTACTGCAGGGAAAGTGCCTGCTTTTGTTTATTTACAGTAATAACTCACCTACTAGTTTATGTTACAGCTTTATTTTCATCTGTACAACCTTTTAGAAAGTAAACTATATGTAAGTTTCCTATCTTCCTTGTAGGGTTCTTCCCAGCATGTTCAATGGGATGTGTGCTGCAATGATGGAGAGGGGGAGATGTGTGCTGCTATGATGGAGGAGGGGGATGTGTGTGCTGCAATGATGGTGTCGAAGTCAGCATATTGGATAAAGTCATTTCAATTAAAGTCTAGCGAACTTGGTTGTCTTTGTCTGAATAGATGCGTACGGTACGCTACGACGTACCAGGGCACGCTGCGGCGTGAAAGGGCGTATGCATCCACTACACGTGGCAGCAACAGTAATTGGTCTTTTACCATACATTCGCACAAACACGCATACTTATAAAATAGTACACATTAATGGTAGTTGCAACACATAGTCAGTTATGTCGAAATATAGTAGTATATATATGTTATATCAGAGTTACATGCATATTAGTGAAATATACGGAACAGGTTGAAGGAATTACATCATGAGTGGTATCATAATGAACCTCGTTACATATCCTACTGTTTGGTTCACTCTGCGAGGGAATCGCAGAGTGCATACACAAGTTATGAATGATAGGGAATTATGAACTACTTAAGACTAAGGAATCTTGGCGGGAAGAGCCGAGCATACCCCCTGGAGAGGTGACCCCCTCCTTTGGATTCCTTAGGATGAACTAGCCAATGATTGACAACCCCTTGGACCTTCCTGAGACCTGGACCAATAGATGCAAGCTATACCATCTTCATTGTATTACTGTATTTGATTGTGTATATAAGCAGCAGCTTGTGATCCAGTGTGCAGACATCTTGTCCCCAGACTTCAGGATTGAATGACTGCCTGCGATAAGTAACGGCTGTATTTATTATTACTTCGCTTGAGCATATTTATTCTACTATTTGCGAATAAATCTTTGTGCTTTGGAAACACAACTCGAGGTTCGACAATCGTTATTGGTTAGCGACAATACGCACATAACAATTTGGGGGCTCGTGAGCTTTGGAGGTTTCGTTGCCGATGATACGGAAGACCAACGGATTTCGGTTCCGCAACAAAGGGTGGAGACGTGTCATATACGGGTAAGAACATATTGTGTTCAAAACCTGAATTTTACTCTGTGTTGTGAAACCGAATGTCCGTTTTGCATTATCTAGGGCACGCTAACTAGAACCTAGGGACAAAAGAGAAAACTGTTTCTTTTTTCTGTCATTGTGCGTTTTAACTGTATTGCATTGCTTAGCGTATGTGTATTTCCTGCTGTGCGTACACGAACTTCCGGTAGATTTGCCACGTGGTTAAACAATTGTCTTGATAGTTATTATATGTGCATAATATAATTACTTGTGAAAACCTCTGGGACATTATTACTATTGTTGGGAATTCTTTTATTTTCTGCGCAGAAAAGGTGTATGTCGTGTGATTTGTTGACTTTAAATACACTAAGGTTTTATCTATTGCAAAATAGAGTGTCAGTTGCTGTTTGACGAGGCAGGTGCCCAACTGGTGTACGGTATACAAGGCAGGTATACCGGGGGGCGGAAACTGAATAAGTTTTTGCGACGTGCATCCAAGGGTAATCGCATCGCTTACGGATTAGCCTTAAGCGTTGCGATTGCACCGCACGGCAAGGAAAGCCGTGATTGTGACTTGGGAGTAACGGGGAGGAATTACGTTGGTAAGGCTGGTAATTGACTTTACCGGATGCTACCAGTTGTAATAAACTCAACAGATTTTGTTGGAGAGTCAGGGGTGATCAGGAAGCTGATAACCCTTTAGTCCGCATTGATATTTCTGTATTAGGGGTCCTTGTTTAATACAAGAGAAAGCGAGTGGACGCGGCTTGTAGCAAATACGTCCACAGGCCGGTAAAATATCTCTAGCGGTAGTGTTGAAAATTAGTGGCTGAATATTGTGTTATTTCTGGAACCCTATTTTGTGGCAGGATATTGTGATATTTCTGGGACCCTATTGTTCAATATAGGTGCTAAACAAACGCTAGAGAAGGCCAAGGTACTGCCTAAGGAAGGTCCTATTGGTTCAGCGAGATTTCTCATGTGTAAGAAATATGGTGCATACGCAACTGCGTATTGCAACACGTGGGTCAAGATGACCAAAGGTTGTGATAGGCCTTTCCCAACAATAGGGAGTTTTAATGCAGAGGTACTAAATACTGTAAAAGATAAAGTATGGTTGATTACCTCAACGAAAGTGAGGAATAAACATAATGATTGTTTAAAATTGTGGCAAATGGAAGGTAACACGTGGCAGAGCAGCGAATGCAAAGCGGAAGTAGGCGTGGCTAAAAGCACGTGCACAACGGAAGTAACCGTCAAGAAGCGTGGCGAACTCAGCGCAAGCGCGCCCCCGCCACCTTATGTGGCGGGAGCGGTAAGTACAGCCGGTATTAAAACTGAAAAAAAGAAAAATTGCTAAGTTGTATCCTGTTTTAAGCCAGTTTAAATCAAGTGTATCTGAAGATAAAGATGAACCCACTGTGATCTCGGCCATTGCCCATGCTGTTAGTGTACTAGAGGCTCAGTGCAAGTATGAGAAAATGGCTGAGATAGGTGAGAGTAGCGTGATCACTAGGAGTGAAAGCGTTCTACATCTAGAACCAGCAAATCCTGTAGTGTCCCCTGAAGTCAGTGTACCAGAGGGTGCGTACCCAGTCCGCACAATATCAGTTCCCAATGGAAAACCGGATAAGGATGGTGTAGTTCCTTTAAGAAATGTTACAATGCATTGTCCCTGTACTAGATCAGAATTACAGTCCATTATGACTGAATTCCCAGATCCTAGAAAGGAGTTAGCTAAATGTCAGAAATTTGTTAAAGACTTAGGAAATGCCCACGAACCAATCAATAAGGATTGGCGTGTAGTGTTGAGGGCGTGTCTTCCTCCCAATACTAACATACAAAAATTTATTGAAGATTGTTTGTTGGAGGAAGATGACACCTTGACTGATGAGATTAGTAGTGGTAAATTGGAGTAAGATTTTCACCATAAAACAAAAAGACAGTGAAACTGCAGCGGATTATTTTGGTAGAGCTCTTGCATCAATGACACAGTTTACGGGGGTATCAGATATAAGGGAGAACCCACATCATAGGGAAGTAGCGGTAACAGTACTGATGGATGGTTTAAAGGAAAATCTAAAAACAAGGGTACAAACCTCAACCCCTGGTTGGAGAGGCAGCACGGTAGATTCTCTTACAGAAGTTGCTGTGGAACATGACAAAAATATCTTTAGGAAAAGGGAAGAAAAGAGTGACAAGTTGATGACGGTGAGTATACAGGCATTAGGGGAAATGCATACACGACCACCAGCATATAACCCACATAACGGGAAACGCAGAATGTTCAGTTGTTACAATTGCAAAGAAGAAGGACATATAAAAAAAGATTGTACAAAGGGAAGGTATAATCCTAATGAAGGGTCACATAGATATCCTCCAAGGAGGGATTCACATAGACTAGAAGACTCACATTTACCCGCGCTTATTACAGCAGCAAATGCTGCGCGGGAAATCAATAGTCAGCGCTAAGGGTCAGGTCATACCTGTAGTCTACAGCCAGTGAGGTTAACTGAGAGTCAGAGTGAAGAACCAAAAATAATAGTTGACTTAGCTGGTAGGAAACAAACTTTTCTTGTAGATACAGGGGCGGCCCGATCTGTGATAACCTCTCCTTTCAATCTACAGGTGACCAGTAAAACTATTCCAGCTATGGGGGTAACGGGAAAAGTGTTACATTATCCTCTAACTAAACCCGCTGAAGTTACTATCGGGCCTCTGCATACTAAGCATTCGTTTCTCTTAGCTGCAGCAGCTCCTACTAACTTGCTAGGGTGAGACTTGTTATGTAAAATGGGATGTGTCATATACTGTACTTCTGATTGTGTGTTCTCAGATATACCGGAGAAGGTCGCACATGTGGTACAGGATATATTGGACACCCCTCAAAGGTTAATGTTAAACTCTACTGTTATAGAACACAGTCCATCTCAAGTAAAGGGGATGTTGCTGGAAATACCAGGTTCCCTATGGACCAGAGATGGACAGGACACTGGACTGATGGCAAACGTAGCCCCTGTCATGGTCAATCTAAAAAGTGGTAGGATAGCTCCAAAAATCCCACAGTATCCAATAAAACCGGAGGTGGAACTAGGGGTATATCCTGTTATTGAGAGGCTGTTACAACAAGGGATTTTAATTCGTACAGCCAGTACAGCAAATAGTCCCATTTTCCCTGTGAAGAAGAATGGGGAGAGGGGCTATAGATTAGTCCAGGACTTAAGGGGAATTAATAAAGTTGTTGAGAGCCAATTTCCCGTAGTGCCGAATCCAGCTGTCATCCTCATGCAGATTCCACCGTCTGCCAGTCATTTTACTGTCATTGATCTATGTTCTGCTTTATTCTCAGTCCCTCTTCACCCTGACTGCCAATATCTTTTTGCATTCTCCTACAGGGGAGTGCAATACACATGGACCAGACTACCCCAGGGGTTCATTGACAGCCCCAGTATTTTCTCCGAAGCCTTACATGACTGTTTGCAATCCTTTCAACCCCACAATGGGTCTGTTCTAATTCAATATGTGGACGATTTGTTGTTGTGCTCTGATTCTTTTACGTCATGTTTACATGATACTAAATTGTTGTTGCTTCATCTTTCACAAACAGGGCACAAGGGGGCAAAGGATAAATTACAGCCATGTCAGACTAAGGTCAAATACTTAGGACACTGCCTCACAAAGGGGCTAAAACACCTGACAACCGACAGGATTGAGGCCATACAACACATGACTCTGCCGCAGAGCCAGAAGCAGATTCGTACTTTCTTGGGGATGTGTGGATACTGTAGATCCTGGATCCCAGGTTTTTCTATTCTGGCATTACCATTGCAGGAGCTAGTCTCTTCCTCAAAACCAGAACGTGTTGTACACACAGAAGAGTCAGAGCAAGCGTTCTTTAATCTTAAAGATAGTCTGACGAGAGCACCTGCATTGGGAATACCTGATTATGAAAAGCCTTTTGAGCTATTTTGTACAGAAGCTGATGGTTGTGCAGCAGGTGTCCTCGCACAGAAACATGGTGACGCTAGCAGACCGGTAGCATACTACAGTGCACAATTAGACAATGTGGCAAGATCACTCCCAACATGTCTCAGAAGTGTAGCAGCAACGGCTCTTCTGGTGAGTAAGAGCAAGGACGTAGTATTAGGACATAATTCAACTATCTATACACCCCATGCTGTATCAGCTCTGTTAAATTCAGCCCAAACCAGACATGTTTCTTCAGCTAGATTCACAAAGTGGGAACTAGCCCTGATGGCACCCTCAAACATCACCATCAAACGATGTAGCACCTTAAATCCAGCTACATACCTTCCGTATGTGTCTCTAGAGACACAAAGGGTGGGAGATGAGGAGACCCTGGTTGATGATGAGTTAGGCAAGAATACTGACACGCATGACTGTATGGAACACCTGAATCAGACCTTTACTGCAAGGCCCGACATACGTGACACCCCCTTAGAAAATGTAGATTTTACGTTTTATACAGACGGAAGTTGCCATAGACAGACAGAGACAGGAGAGCTATGTACTGGTTACGCTGTTGTAGACGATCAGGATGTGGTAGAAGCTGAACCCCTTGGACCACCTCACTCAGCCCAGATGGCGGAACTAGTAGCACTAAGGAGAGCATGTGAATTGGCAGAGGGTAAATCAGCCAATATATATACTGACTCTAGGTACGCCTTCGGGGTAGTGCATGATTTTGGGGCCCCTTTGGCGTCTTAGAAACTTTACGACAGCAGCAGGTACACCAGTGGCACACTCACAACACATAAAAGGACTTCTGACAGCGATACAGTTACCCAGAACAGTAGCCGTCATAAAGTGCAAAGTCCATACCTTTGAAGAAGACCCAGTGTCATTGGGCAACAACAGGGCAGACAAAGCTGCTAAATGGGCAGCAGGGCAACCTATGACTGTATCGACCGAGACTATGATGGTTTTTCAGACATTAGACATGCAGAAATTAATTGAAATGCAAGATTTGTGTTCCCTGCAGGAAAAGGCGGTCTGGAAGGCGAAGGGATGTGGTCAAGAGTCCTCAGGACTCTGGAGGGATGGACAAGGTAAGCCTGTAGCTCCCCGAACATACTATCCAAGCCTGGCTGAAGCAGCACACGGCCTGACTCACCTGGGTAAAGAAGGTATGTGCAAACTGGTGAGAGCATACTGGTGTGCTCCCGGATTTTCCTCTCAAGCTGGTAAGAAAGCAATGTCATGTCTTACTTGTTTGAGGAAAAATGTTGGGAAAACTATTCCAACTGAGCCATCCTACATCCCTCCTACAGACGGACCTTTCCAGGTAATACAAATTGACTATATCCAATTACCACAGTGCAGGAATCTAAAGTATGTGCTAGTGTGTATTGATGTGTTTTCCGGTTGGGTAGAAGCATATCCAGCAGCCACTAATACTGCTGTGTTTACTGCAAAGAAAATTGTACAAGACTTTGTGTGTAGGTTCGGTATCCCTAGTATCATTGAAAGTGATAGGGGTACCCATTTTACTGGTGATATCTTCAAAAATATGTGTAAACTCATGGGAATCAGTAGCAGACTTCACACCCCTTACCGACCACAAGCCAGTGGTAAGGTGGAGAGAGTAAACGGTACTATAAAGAACAAGCTGGGTAAGATAATGGCTGAAACTGGGTTGGCATGGCCTGAGGCTTTGCCATTGGTCCTCCATAGCATTCGAACCACTCCTAGACCTCCTCTTAATCTGTCCCCCTTTGAGATACTGTTCGGACGACAACCTCATTTGATCGTGAGTCCACAAGGCGACTTGAAGTGTAATAATGAAGTGACTGTACAATATCTTATAAGAATGAGTAGACAGCTAAAACAACAACAACAAAAACTAAAAATGCTGTCACCTGGTATGCCAGAAACGAACTGTCATGATGTTGAACCTGGAGACTATGTTATGACCTGCAATTTCTTACGTTCAGGTTGTTTAACAGACCGTTGAGAAGGCCTGTACCAAGTGCTGCTGACCAGTACTACATCACTGAAGGTTGCAGAGAGAGACACTTGGGTCCATTCCACCCACTGCAGGAGAGTCCATAATCCGGAGAAAGTGCAAGATAAAACTAAGACCGACGACATAGAGCTGTCACTTGTGAGCCTGTTCCGGGAGACCTAAAGCCTGCAGTCGAGACACCTGAACCAGAGACGTTGCCTCAGAACTATCTTTCCAGCGATGGAGTGGCGGTTTATGTTTTTCTTTTGTTCCAGGATTTTCCTTGTTTTTATTCTTTCTAGGATATTTTATTTTTGTGACTGAGGACGGAGGAGAGTTCTGGGAGTGATACGGAAGAAATGGAGGCAGAAGAAAAGTTAGTAGGATACTCAGAGCAGCCCATTATCAAACTTGGTCCAGGGGTTATGAAAAGGTCTGCTAGCTCAGGAACTCGGAGGCAGTGTGAGGGGCTATTGTCTGATGAGTATTGTATCTGCAAGTTCTGCGACTCCCTAGTTGAAGAGAGATGCATCCAACGATGCCAGTCCCCCAGTACTCTGAATATAGGCGGGCATCCTTTGGAGGATTATCACTCCCTGGTGGGTAAGGTGCTAAACCAAACCGAGTGTTAGGTGTGCTCTCATGTGCCTCAAGGGCAGCATAATATAGGACTAGTGCCATTCCCTCTAAACATATCTGAAGTACTCGAATTGAGGGGTGGGAGGCCCATAGACGGGAGGTACAATAACACTAGGTCCCCTAGTCTGACGCTTCGACAATACTCCATAGGCAGATCTTTGCTGTGCCTAAACATATCTCATGTAAAGCGCCTGGAGAATTGGGAGGCTGACCTATCAGATCAGACAATGGCTCGCCAAACTCATTTTAGAGGGAGACTCACAAGGTCACTACTAGGCAGGAATGTTGAAGTCACAGATTAGGGCGTATAACCAAACATAAGAAGGTATCCATTGGAAAAGTCTCTACAGATAAATGTAAAAATGTCATTAATGCCGACACGTGTCTAGAACAAATGGAGACACTGGGCATGGGTAGTTTTATCAAAACTCTGTGTGATATAATTCATGGGCATACTGCTCCTTATGTTCTCCCTGATGATGTGTATTTTGTTTGTGGGAGGAAAGCTTATTCCTGGGTGACTCCGAGTTCCAAGGGCTTGTGTTTCTTAGCTAAACTGGTTCCTGAAATCATGACTATTACTCATGAAGAAATGGTTGGTATTCACAAGACTACATCACCACCATACATACACACACAGTATGAACACCGTGGCAAGAGAAATATGATTCCTGGTGAGGAACCCATAGCTACAAAATTGATTAGTGAAACTGCTGGTTTCCAAGTTATGGTTGCTCTAGAACTCACCAGGACCGCTCGGGGAACATTAAACTTTAAATATATCCAAGACCTAGCTAAATTAATAGATAATATCACCGAAATGTATGATGACACTTTCAGGTATACTGGAAGGGAGCTACAAGCATACAAGAAGGAGTTGGTGCAACATAGACTGGTACTAAATTATCTCACCTCTATTACTGGTGGGTACTGTGTGACACTGGCCACCCAGTTCGGTGTCAAATGTTGCACGTACATTACTAATAATACGGATGACCCTAAAGAGGTTATAGACCGGAAGATGGATTAAATTTTGCAGCTGAAATGGGAATTCCGAAAGAGCCATAATTCTTCGTTATATGAGGTCGGGGAAAAGGTGGCGGGTTGGTTCTCGTGGTTGAACCCTGTGAAATGGTTCTCCGGTCTGGGGGAGTGGGTACAGGAAATGGTTGCTAGTGTAGGTAAGCTCCTTCTCCTTATACTGGGTGTCATCTTAGCAATTGGTTTAGTTGTCAAATGTGTTCCTACTGTGTTGAAGTGTGGAAAACGGTCTCATAGGAGTAACACTGAGAAAGAGACTGAAAGGGTGGTACCAGATACCGAGATCATGGTCTGTGAAGAAGCATTGTATAAACCTGAACTTGAAACGGTGATTGGGTGATAGTTTAGTACACTATCAAAGGGTGGAGCTGTCGAAGTCAGCATATTGGATAAAGTCATTTCAATTAAAGTCTAGCGAACTTGGTTGTCTTTGTCTGAATAGATGCGTACGGTACGCTACAACGTACCAGGGCACGCTGCGGCGTGAAAGGGCGTACGCATCCACTACACGTGGCAGCAACAGTAATTGGTCTTTTACCATACATTCGCACAAACACGCATACTTATAAAATAGTACACATTAATGGTAGTTGCAACACATGGTCAGTTATGTCGAAATATAGTAGTATTTATATGTTATATCAGAGTTACATGCATATTAGTGAAATACACGGAACAGGTTGAAGGAATTACATCATGAGTGGCATCATAATGAACCTCGTTACATATCCTACTGTTTGGTTCACTCTGCGAGGGAATCGCAGAGTGCATACACAAGTTATGAATGATAGGGAATTATGAACTACTTAAGACTAAGGAATCTTGGCGGGAAGAGCCGAGCATACCCCCTGGAGAGGTGACCCCCTCCTTTGGATTCCTTAGGATGAACTAGCCAATGATTGACAACCCCTTGGACCTTCCTGAGACCAATAGATGCAAGCTATACCATCTTCATTGTATTACTGTATTTGATTGTGTATATAAGCAGCAGCTTGTGATCCAGTGTGCAGACATCTTGTCCCCAGACTTCAGGATTGAATGACTGCCCTGGATCCAGAGTGCCTGCGATAAGTAACGGCTGTATTTATTATTACTTCGCTTGAGCATATTTATTCTACTATTTGCGAATAAATCTTTGTGCTTTGGAAACACAACTCGAGGTTCGACAATCGTTATTGGTTAGCGACAATACACACATAACAATAGAGAGGGGGAGATGTGTGCTTCTATGATGGAGGAGGGGGGATGTGTGTGCTGCAATGATGGAGAGGGGGAGATGTGTGCTGCTATGATGGAGGAGGGGGATGTGTGCTGCTATGATGGAGGAGGGGGATGTGTGCTGTTATGATGGAGGAGGGGGAGGTGTGTGCTGCAATGATGGAGAGGGGGAGATGTGTGCTGCTATGATGGAGGAGGGGGATGTGTGCTGCTATGATGGAGGAGGGGGATGTGTGCTGTTATGATGGAGGAGGGGGAGGTGTGTGCTGCAATGATGGAGAGGGGGAGATGTGTGCCGCTATGATGGAGGAGGGGGATGTGTGTGCTGCAATGATGGAGAGGGGGAGATGTGTGCTGCTATAATGGAGGGGGGATGTGTGTGCTGCAATGATGGAGAGGGGGAGATGTGTGCTGCTATGATGGAGGAGGAGGAGATATGTACTGCTATGATGGAGAAGGGGGGATGTGTGCTGCTATGAAGGAGGAGCAGAGTGTGTGCTGCTATCATGGAGGAGGGGGGATTTGTGCTGCTATGATGAGGAGGGGGATGTGTGTTCTGCTATCATGGAGGAGGGGGATGTGTGCTGCTATGATGGAGGAGGGGAATGTGTGCTGCTATGATGGAGGAGGGGGATGTGTGTGCTACTATGATGGAGGAGGGGGTGGATGTGTGCTGCTATGATGGAGGAGGGGGATGTGTTCTGCTATGATGGAGGAGGGGGGTGTGTGCTGCTATGATGAAGGAGGGTGATGTGTGCTGCTATGATGGGGGTGTATGCTGCTATGATGGAGGAGCGGTGTGTGTGCTGCTATGATGGAGGAGGGCGATGTGTGCTATTATGATGGAGGAGGGGGATGTGTGCTATTATGATGGAGGAGGGGGTGGATGTGTGCTGCTATGATGGAGGAGGGGGATGTGTTCTGCTATGATGGAGGAGGGAGGTGTGTGCTGCTATGATGAAGGAGGGGGATGTGTGCTGCTATGATGGGGGTGTATGCTGCTATGATGGAGGAGCGGTGTGTGTGTGCTGCAATGATGGAGGAGGGGGCGTGTGCTGCTATGATGGAGGAGGGGGATGTGTGCTATTATGATGGAGGAGGGGGATGTGTTCTGCTATGATGGAGGAGGGGGGGTGCTGCTATGATGGAGTAGGGGGATGTGTGCTGCTATGATGGAGGAGGGGGATGTGTGCTATTATGATGGAGGATAGGGATGTGTGCTGCTATGATGGAGGAGGGGGGTGCTGCTATGATGGAGGAGGGGGGATGTGTGCTGCTATGATGGAGGAGGGGGATGTGTTCTGCTATGATGGAGGAGGGGGGGTGTGTGCTGCTATGATGAAGGAGGGGGGATGTGTGCTGCTATGATGGGGGTGTATGCTGCTATGATGGAGGAGTGGTGTGTGTGTGCTGCAATGATGGAGGAGGGGGGCGTGTGCTGCTATGATGGAGGAGGGGGATGTGTGCTATTATGATGGAGGAGGTGGATGTGTTCTGCTATGATGGAGGAGGGGGGTGCTGCTATGATAGAGGAGGGGGATGTGTGCTGCAATGATGGAGAGGGGGAGATGTGTGCTGCTATGATGGAGGAGGGGGGATATGTGCTGCTATGATGGAGGAGGGGGGATATGTGCTGCTATGATGGAGAAGGGGGGATGTGTGCTGCTATGATGGAGGAGCAGTGTGTGTGCTGCTATCATGGAGGAGGGGGGATGTGTGCTGCTATGATGATGAGGGGGATGTGTGTGCTGCTATCATGGAGGAGGGGGGTGTGTTCTGCTATGATGGAGGAGGGGGGGTGTGTGCTAATATGATGAAGGAGGGGGATGTGTGCTGCTATGATGGGGGTGTATGCTGCTATGATGGAGGAGCGGTGTGTGTGCTGCTATGATGGAGGAGGGGGGATGTGTGCTGCTATGATGGAGGAGGGGGATGTGTGCTATTATGATGGAGGAGGGGGATGTGTTCTGCTATGATGGAGGAGGGGGGATGTGTGCTGCTATCATGGAGGAGGGGGATGTGTGCTATTATGATGGAGGAGGGGGTGGATGTGTACTGCTATGATAGAGGAGGGGGATGTGTTCTGCTATGATGGAGGAGGGGGGGTGTGTGCTGCTATGATGAAGGAGGGGGGATGTGTGCTGCTATGATGGGGGTGTATACTGCTATGATGGAGGAGCGGTGTGTGTGCTGCTATGATGGAGGAGGGGGGGTGCTGCTATGATGGAGGAGGGGGGATGTGTGCTGCTATGATGGAGGAGGGGGATGTGTGCTATTATGATGGAGGAGGGGGTGGATGTGTGCTGCTATGATGGAGGAGGGGGATGTGTGCTGCTATGATGGAGGAGGGGGATGTGTGCTATTATGATGGAGGATAGGGATGTGTGCTGCTATGATGGAGGAGGGGGGTGCTGCTATGATGGAGGAGGGGGGATGTGTGCTGCTATGATGGAGGAGGGGGATGTGTTCTGCTATGATGGAGGAGGGGGGGTGTGTGCTGCTATGATGAAGGAGGGGGGATGTGTGCTGCTATGATGGGGGTGTATGCTGCTATGATGGAGGAGTGGTGTGTGTGTGCTGCAATGATGGAGGAGGGGGGCGTGTGCTGCTATGATGGAGGAGGGGGATGTGTGCTATTATGATGGAGGAGGTGGATGTGTTCTGCTATGATGGAGGAGGGGGGTGCTGCTATGATAGAGGAGGGGGATGTGTGCTGCAATGATGGAGAGGGGGAGATGTGTGCTGCTATGATGGAGGAGGGGGGATATGTGCTGCTATGATGGAGGAGGGGGGATATGTGCTGCTATGATGGAGAAGGGGGGATGTGTGCTGCTATGATGGAGGAGCAGTGTGTGTGCTGCTATCATGGAGGAGGGGGGATGTGTGCTGCTATGATGATGAGGGGGATGTGTGTGCTGCTATCATGGAGGAGGGGGGTGTGTTCTGCTATGATGGAGGAGGGGGGGTGTGTGCTAATATGATGAAGGAGGGGGATGTGTGCTGCTATGATGGGGGTGTATGCTGCTATGATGGATGAGCGGTGTGTGTGCTGCTATGATGGAGGAGGGGGGATGTGTGCTGCTATGATGGAGGAGGGGGATGTGTGCTATTATGATGGAGGAGGGGGATGTGTTCTGCTATGATGGAGGAGGGGGGATGTGTGCTGCTATCATGGAGGAGGGGGATGTGTGCTATTATGATGGAGGAGGGGGTGGATGTGTACTGCTATGATAGAGGAGGGGGATGTGTTCTGCTATGATGGAGGAGGGGGGGTGTGTGCTGCTATGATGAAGGAGGGGGGATGTGTGCTGCTATGATGGGGGTGTATGCTGCTATGATGGAGGAGCGGTGTGTGTGCTGCTATGATGGAGGAGGGGGGGTGCTGCTATGATGGAGGAGGGGGGATGTGTGCTGCTATGATGGAGGAGGGGGATGTGTGCTATTATGATGGAGGAGGGGGTGGATGTGTGCTGCTATGATGGAGGAGGGGGATGTGTGCTGCAATGATGGAGGAGGGGGGGCGTGTGCTGCTATGATGGAGGAGGGGGATGTGTGCTATTATGATGGAGGAGGGGGATGTGTTCTGCTATGATGGTGGAGGGGGGGTGCTGCTATGATGGAGGAGGGGGATGTGTGCTGCTATGATGGAGGAGGGGGATGTGTGCTGCTATGATGGAGGAAGGGGGTTGCTGCTATGATGGAGGAGGGGGGATGTGTGCTGCCATGGTGGAGGAGGGGGGATGTGTGCTGCTATGATGGGGGTGTATGTTGCTATGATGGAGGAGCGGTGTGTGTGCTGCTATGATGGAGGAGGGGGTGCGTGTGCTGCTATGATGGAGGAGGGGGATGTGTGCTATTATGATGAAGGAGGGGGTGGATGTGTGCTGCTATGATGGAGGAGGGGGATGTGTTCTGCTATGATGGAGGAGGGGGGGTGTGTGCTGCTATGATGAAGGAGGGGGATGTGTGCTATTATGATGGAGGAGGGGGATGTGTTCTGCTATGATGGAGGAGGGGGGGTGCTGCTATGATGGAGCAGGGGGGATGTGTGCTGCTATGATGGAGGAGGGGATGTGTGCTATTATGATGGAGGAGGGGGATGTGTTCTGCTATGATGGAGGAGGAGGATGTGTGCTGCTATGATGGAGGAGGGGGATGTGTGCTATTATGATGGAGGAGGGGGATGTGTTCTGCTATGATGGAGGAGGGGGGTTGCTGCTATGATGGAGGAGGGGGATGTGTGCTATTATGATGGAGGAGGGGGATGTGTTCTGCTATGATGGAGGAGGGGGGTTGCTGCTATGATGGAGGAGGGGGATGTGTGCTATTATGATGGAGGAGGGGGTGGATGTGTGCTGCTATGATGGAGGAGGGGGTTGTGTGCTGCTATGATGAAGGAGGGGGGATGTGTGCTGCTATGATGGGGGTGTATGCTGCTATGATGGAGGAGCGGTGTGTGTGCTGCTATGATGGAGGAGTGGGGGTGCTGCTATGATGGAGGAGGGGGGATGTGTGCTGCTATGAGGAGGAGGGGGATGTGTGCTATTATGATGGAGGAGGGGGTGGATGTGTGCTGCTATGATGGAGGAGGGGGATGTGTGCTGCAATGATGGAGGAGGGGGGGCGTGTGCTGCTATGATGGAGGAGTGGGGGTGCTGCTATGATGGAGGAGGAGGATGTGTGCTGCTATGATGGAGGAGGGGGATGTGTGCTATTATGATGGAGGAGGGGGATGTGTGCTGCTATGATGGAGGAAGGGGGGTGCTGCTATGATGGAGGAGGGGGGATGTGTGCTGCCATGGTGGAGAAGGGGGGATGTGTGCTGCTATGATGGGGGTGTATGTTGCTATGATGGAGGAGCAGTGTGTGTGCTGCTATGATGGAGGAGCGGTGTGTGTGCTGCTATGATGGAGGAGGGGGGATGTGTGCTGCTATGATGGAGGAGGGGGGGATGTGTGCTGCTATGATGGAGGAGGGGGATGTGTACTGCTATGATGGAGGAAGGGGGAAATGTGTGCTGCTATGATGGAGGAGGGGGATGTGTTCTGCTATGATGGAGGATGTGTGAGGAGAGAAGGGGGGTTATATGCTACCTGCTAGTATGATGTATGAGGGAAGGGGGGGTGGTATGTTGCCATAATGTGTGAGAGAAGGTAGGGTGTATTAATATAATGTATGATATGAGGGTAGTGAGGATGGCTGTCTTAGTACGTCAGTGGGGGGTAGGCTATTAATTTAATGGTGGCGTTTAGGAGGGGGCTAATTATTTAATGGGTCCTATTTTATTTGTGGGGTGATGGTGCAGAAATTTAATTTATTGATGGGGCTTTTTAATTTAATAGTGAGGTCTATTAATTTAAAGTGAGGTGACAGGACCTTTAAGTTAATGCTGCGGTGGTTTGGGGCGATTAATTAACTATGAGGCTGAGTTTGGGGAGGAGGGTATTTATTAAATGTGAGAATGAATTATTTAATGCCTAAGGGATGCTTGTAGGAGATTATTAAATTTATTCAACATAGATGCTATTTAATTTATTGCTGGGGCTGTTGGAGGGTGGGAAATAGGTTTATTTGTTAAACAGGAATACTTTTATTTTAAAGTTGGGGCTGGAGGGAGGCCTAATTATTAAATGTGGGTGCTATTGATTTAACACTGGAACTGGTTGGAGTCTTCTAAATGTCATGTACCCATTTTTTTTTTCAAAATAGACGATCAGAGGGCACAGTGTGATAAAGATGGCACCATGGCACAGTGTGATGAAGGCAGTGGCGCACGCAGGGGGGGTTTCTGGGTAAAAAGTGCCCTACAAGTGCCCTACTGTAGTATACAGCAGCCACGGTGCTGTCTAAGAAGCGTCCGCGGTGGTGCTGTATTGTATACAGCACCGCCGCGGACTCTTCTTTGACAGCGCCGCGGCTGCTGTATACTACAGTGCAGCCGAAACGGGGGCGGAGGAAAATCCCCCCTGACAAATCCTCCATGCGCCCCTGGAAGGGGAAACTGTATTGTGTGGTGGTCATAGGAATGCTCTCTGTATTGTATAGCTGTCATAGGAATGCTCTTTGTGTTGTATGGCGGTCACTAGAATGCTCTCTGTATGGTATAGCTGTCATAGGAATGCTCTTTGTATAGTATGACAGTCACTAGGATGCTTTCTGTATTGTATGGCGGTCACAAGGATGCTCTCTGTGTTTTATGGTGGTCACTAGGATGCTCTCTGTATTGTATGGTGGTCATAGGAATGCTCTCTGTATTGTATGGCGGTCATAATTTGTGTGTGTGTGTGTGTGTGTGTGTGTATGTGTATATATATATATATATATATATATATATATATATGTGTATATATATATATTACTCTGATGGTGATAAGAGGGCACAGTGTGATAAAGATGGCACCATTACACTTATGTTTCAATTTGTTTCAGTGAGTTTAATTTCAATAGCCAATTAGCTGTATGAAAAAAAAATTAGCATGTGATAGCTGCATTGAAAGTACTGTGATTCTATAGAGGCTCATTACATAAAGATCCTTGCAAAGCCAGAACATGAAGAATGGGGAGGGGGGAGGTTTCAGTGCGGTCTAGCACTTGTAAAGCTTTAGCCACACCCCGACAGTAGGTTGGCCATGTTCACTCGACAATTGTCACTCCCACATAGATGGGGGCGCCAGTGCCCTGTCTCGCCCAGGGCACTCAATTGTCTAGTTACGGGGCTGCTCTGCCATGGGTTGTTTCCTTGACATTCTGGAGATGCCTCATGTCTAATTGAATCTCCCTCTATGTATCTCACTTTATTATTCTTTTGGAACCGCAGGGGAAACAGCAGGGTCTTTTTACTAAATGTAGGAAACTTTCTAAATGCAGAGTTCTGAGCAGTAATGCAAGATTTCAAATAACAGAAACTTTATTAGATTAGTACCCTATTCTAACAAATTGTCCATGCCGATGCTTCTACTGTGTCAGTAACAGAATGAGAGTCAATTCTCTGGACTGGATCTAGACGTCACCATATCTTTGGCTAACTTTGAGGCAAAGAAAGTACTTTGTAGTATATTCCCAATTTAACAATGGCTAATATGAGGTGGAATTAATATGAAGTAATTTTAATGCCTTTAATGTTAATCTAGAATACCCAGACAAGCAGTTATTTTCTTACTACAAAATGAAAGATTTTAATTTTTTGCAACCAATAGATGCATTTAGCCATTTGACCTGCATGAAATTAAGTTTGTAAATTGTTTTATCTGGCACAAACATTGTAAAGAATCTAAGATTCTAAGATATGACACCTGAGTCAATTCAGGTCATCAACAGCGTAGCACACAATGTAAAAAATGCAAACTGTCTTTATGAAGTAATAATTCAGATTCAAGCTGGGATGGGCAACCTTTGACTTTCCAGCTGTTCCCAAACATCAAGGGAGATATAGTTCAACAACAGCGGTAGTGCCAAAGGCTGTCCTTCCCTGTGTTAATATGTAATTTGTGATTATGCAAAACTATGTTTAATAGTGAGTTTTCTTTGAATTAAAGCCATAATTCAAATACAAAATGTACCTCTTTTCATATTTTTAATGAAAATACATTCTTACATATATGATACAAACATTTAGCTATTTGTTACAAAATATTCAGTATTTACAAATTGATTTTACATATTTGTAATCCACTCATACTTTCTGGAATGTCCATAATCCAAGTTGACACTACTAAGCTAAAAAGAGTAAGGTTAATATTTATGCGTAATGGCGATTTTAGAATGTGGTAAGATCTATAGATAGTTAATCGTACACATGTTGATTCCAAGCTTAGTTTGTGATTCTTCATATTCCTCTTACCTGAGTTGAAACCAAATACTTAAGCTAAGTGAGGTCAACTTGCAATATTGGCAAACTGGCCTTACTGGCACATATGTGGCTCCAAAATGATCAGCATGCACAAGAGTGATCCAAAAATCCGTCTGCCAGTTGGCGACTATTGGCTTGTGTGTGCGGTCATCTGTCAGCCCCGTAACAGTTCCACAGTGTGATAAGACAACTTGGCCCAAGTGCAAAGGTCCAGACCTGCCCAGTTGTCCAGTTTTCCAAATTGTATGTGCCAGGACGCAGGATGGTCTCTGTGTGGCCAGTTTTTCAGTGTTTCCTTGGTTTCCTTCAGTGTTTCCAGTTTAAACATAGATTATTCACCTGATGTAGATTGCTTAACATTATTGTAAAAGTTAGCACATGTTCTAAGACAACTTAAAACAATTCACATGAGGTACAGTGTGATAGGAGCAGTAAATATATATTCTGATGACATATTCGAAGGACCGCTTAATGAGTATGAATACAATATGCAAGAGAAAAACACAGAGACTATATTGTTATGATTTTTTTCACTTAAGATATTTTATATTACACCACCTTCTCTTCTGGAATAGTATGAGCAGGAATATTTGCTGATAGGTTTGGCTCTTTAGTTATTACAACAGAATGATCAGTGATGGATGTAGATCGTTCTTCAGGGCTGACACCAACCTTTTTCTCTTTCGGAATATATTTAACCACTGCATTGATGACTTTGCCTCTGAAATCCTTGCTCAGGAAGTTGTAAAGGACTGGATTAGCCATGCAATGAAACAATGAGGTACAGTCTATAATCTCATAGAAAAAATATAGAACATGGACCATATGACAGTTGACAAAGATGTAGGTCCCATGCAGAGTTAGAGTAATCACAGTAGCATGGTAGGGAAGCCAACTGAGCAGGAACGTCAATATGTAAGCATAGATAAGCCGACAGTGTCTCCGGCTCTCTGGTCTTCCAGATTTCTTAATGTGGTAGGCAGTCATCAGATTGTAAACAAGAATTATAGAGAAAGGAATTATGAACCCAAGAATAGTTGTCATTAGAGTGACAGCTAGAGCCCATTCATCATAGGTCTCAAATGGTGCCATGAACATGCACACAGGGTCTCCGCCATCCACCAATTGCATATGGACAACATCTGGTATAGGAAATATGGCAGACACCACCCAAATCCCAATACAAATACCCTTACGGATCCTTTGCTGGTTTTGTCGCCAGAAAACTGAAGAAGAGGTTAAAGTCAGGTAGCGTTCCACACTTAGAGCAGTAAGGAAGTATATACTGCTGAACATGTTGGCAAAGTAGAAGTAATGGGTAAATCTGCAAAGGAATCCACCCCATAGCCAAGTATATTCCAACATTGCCTCTAGCATCCAGAAAGGCAAGGAAAGAACCACTCCAAGATCAGCCACAGCCATGTTTAGAATGTACAGATTAATAGAACTTTTGCTTCTTCGTGTTTGCCAGTTGACCCATATTACTATCAGATTTCCAGCCAGACCGAAAACAAATATAGCAAGATAGAAAATAAAGAGGAAAATATGCTTTACACCTTCATCCAAGTCAACATCACAGAGAGAAAAGGAATTATTGAAGTAATACATAAGCTCTGTCCAATTGTGAATCTCCTCATAATGGTCCTCTGATTCCAAAGCAATTTCTTCAGCCATTGTGAGTTAGGACTAGAGTGTCTGAAATAGGATGAAAATAGATTAGACACATGTTAATACTAAATAGTTTAATGGGATATTGCATTATTCATAAACAATGTTCAATCTTGTATCATCATAATCATCACCATTTATTTATATAGCGCCACTAATTCCACAGCGCTCTACAGAGAACTCACTCACATCAGTCCCTGCCCCATTGGGGCTTAAAGTCTAAATTCCCTAACACACACACACACACACATGCAGACAGACACACAGACAATTTGTCAATTTGTTAGCAGCCAATTAACCTATCAGTATGTTTTTTGAGTGTGGGAGGAAAACCGGAGCACCTGGTAAAAACCTAATGGGGAGAACATACAAACTCCTCACAGATAAGGCCATGGTCAGGAATTGAACTCATGACCCCATGGCTGTAGGGCAGAGGTGCTAACCACTTAGCCACCGTATTGCCCCACTGTTTCATATAACAGCAAAGCAAATGATATATAGTAAAGATAATAAGTATAAACAGAATTAATAACACCAGGAATTTGGCATGAAAAAATTGCAGACATTTTTTAAAGTATTTAAAGCAAGTTGAAAGAAAGCAGATCTCATAAGCAATCAAAATACATTAACAAATGAATTTCTTATTTTAAGCTATACCATGACATAAAGTCACTTGCAGGTAAAATCACATCCATGGGCTTGATTCATTAAGGATCTTAACTTGAGAAACTTCTTATTTCAGTCTCCTGGACAAAACCATGTTACAATGCAAGGGGTGCGAATTAGCATTCGGTTTTGCACATAAGTTAAATACTGACTGTTTTTTCATGTAGCACACAAATATCAACTTTAAATTTCAGTGTACAAATAAGCTATCAAGTATTTGTGTGCTACATGAAAAAACAGTCAGTATTTAACATATGTGCAAAACAGAATACTAATTTGCACCCCTTGCATTGTAACATGGTTTTGTCCAGGAGACTGAAATAAGAAGTTTCTCAAGTTAAGATCCTTAATGAATCAGGCCCTATTTTCGGAAACTTGTTACCAACATGTATCAGGAAAACTATCCAAAAGGATCTGTTCCTGAATTGCTTTAAGCAGATACAGCTCATTAAATTAATTAAGGAGGGTATTTGACTCAAAAGTACATTACTCTACATGACTGTAGAAAACTGGGTTCTTTAGAGGGGAATACTTGTAGTGCTTTATTTAGAGTTAGGAGCAAAGCAAAAAAAAGAAAGCGCAAATTTGCAAAACCATGTATTTGTACCCAACTTTGCAATCTTGTTTTTCCAGGAGCACATTTCCCCCTTTTTTTTTTGTTTGTTTCTAACTCTAAATGAAATCCATAGTAGCCATGTTTAACTGCCAATAGGAACTTTGGAAGCAGGATGGATGGATGGATAGTGTCTTCCACAGTCTATTATTATTTGAAATGTATCAATAAGTAACATTTTCCCTTACTCATGTTTCTTATGATTGCTTTTTACACAAGGGAGAGGTAAGGGAGTTGGTCAATGATTACAACACAGTACAACATGAAGACTCACATTCTAACTCCCTTCTTCACCTTGGCCAAGGGGGCTTACAAAAATCCTTTTTTCATAGTGAGCACTGATCCCACTAGATATGTTAGTTGAAAATTGAATACAGGTATGCAAAGCAATGGTGAACTCGGAACTGAAACTGTCAAGTTGGGGGTATTATCCTTCTGTTAAGAGCTTAAAATTTACCTGAAAACTTTTAGTTTATAATTGAAACATTGACGCAGATTTTTATGTTGCTACTATGATTTGCAAGTACGTTTATTTGGATCATAATTATCTTATACTGATGCCTGACATAATACTGATTGCAACATCCCAGAGTGAAATGTAAAAAATATTTTGAAACAGGAATAGAAAATATTGAAGGTTTCCAGGGTTTACCAAGAGCAAACAGTCATCTAGAGAATGAGAAGATTACTTTGTAAAGTAGTTGGCTTAGTGGAAGGTATCTCTGTTATCAAAGTAATGTATGTAAACATTGTCATATGGATAACAAGATATTTTTGAAGTTTGATAAGACTATGAAAAGAAAGATCTTAGGGTACAAGAATTGCCAATCCTAGTTTATTATATACTTGATGGAATGTGACTGTGGTAAGAGGTATGTTGGCAAGACTGAGGGCTAGATTTACTAAGCTGCGGGTTTGAAAAAGTGGGGATGTTGCCTATAGCAACTAATCAGATTCTAGCTATCATTTTGTAGAAGGTACTAAATAAATGAAAGCTAGAATCTGATTGGTTGCTATAGGCAACATCCCCACTTTTTCAAACCCGCAGCTTAGTAAATCTAGCCCTGAGAGGCTACTTAAACTCAGGATTCAGGAACATATAACTAATATAAAGGATAAACTACATACTCATAGTGCTCGTAAACACCACCAGAAGCATGATGGCTCAAATCCTCAGTTACCTAGGTTTAAAGCTATAGAATATGTAGAAGATAAGCTATAAAGATAGAAGTTGGGGAGATAGACTGCATAGATTATCACAGCGGAAAACCCATTGGATAATTTTATTACATTCATTTTCTATAAAAACAATGAAAGTTGCAACATTACCTGGCTTAATATTTTTAGAGCTTCTAGGATGCCTTCTCCATACAGAAGGCCTCCTACTGGTTTATTACTATTGGTGGATTCTATGTCAGTGTGCCCCTTCTGTGCATTAATACATTATAATATTAAAATCTACAACATACAGGTCATTGTGTTTAATTTTACTTACATTGTAATTATTTTTTTACTGTTGTTTTTTTCTGTACTACAATTGTTTTGTTCTCAGGATTTACCAGGCTCTAAAGTCTTTCTGGAGCCTTCTATTTGATCCACTAGAGCTGATGGGTTGTTCTCTATTTATCGTGCCCTTTTTTGGGTTATTAATATAAAACTTTTATCATATTATTATTATCGTTGATTATTATTGTTGATTATATAGCACCGATCATATTATGCAGTTTTGTATAGAGAATATGTAGTCATTCACATCAGTCCCTGCCCCATTGGAGCTTACAGTCTAAATTCCCTATCACACACACTCTAGGGTTCTTCATTTCAGAAGCCATTAACCTATCAGTATGTATTTTGGACTGTGGGAGGAAAAAGGAGCACCCAGAGGAATAACATACTGACATGGGGAGAACATGCAAACAAATATGGCTCTCAGTGAGTCCATGACCACCGTGCTGTGAGGCAGCAATGCTAACAACTGTGCCACTCTGCTGACCATATTAATCATATAATGTCATTGAAGGTTACTGATATGTGTGATATACATTTCATTCGCCAAAAAGGAGTCCTTTGAAATGAAAAAAATGTTACATTATATAGAGCTCCAACCATTTCTCAAATATACATACAATTAAAAATTGGGGGGTGCATATAGTGTAGTTGCACATATAGTAGGTGATAATAAATAATCAAAAATGCATTTAATATATACAAGAAGTACATTACTGAACAGGAAGCTCCTTTCCACCTGTCATTTTGTGCTTCGGAATCCAAACAAGGGAATAACCTGTAGTTGGTTAAGACCCAGAAGGACTCTGATATGCCTGTATAAAAGGTTAAACATGTACAATATTGTAAACAGCGGTTATCTTGAGAGGCTGAGGGTGGACCCAACACAAACTGTTGTTTAATTTCAGAGGCTACACTTGTGTTTAGTCGTGACACGTTCGCTAGTCATGGGAAGCGTGTGTTTACTTTTTTATTTTATTTGTTGTATCCATTGCCAGCTGCCTTAAGCTTCTGCCTGTTTTGACTGGTCTGACTGTTTTGTAATGCATTAGCCTATAGGATTAACTTTCCTTTACTGATTTAATTTCCCAGTTTTGTCATATAGATACTTAAATAAGCCAACAGCTATAGTTTCTTGCGTAAGACCTGGGGCAGCCAAGTGAATGTGCACACACTGGGCCTGAGTCACTGAGCAAAGAAAAAAAGTAGTAAACAAAGAAAAGAAAATACAGGTGCCCAAAAAGATTCAGCCCGTTCTCACCCTTAAGCAATACAGCTTAAGATGGCTAGAAAATCAGAATAAAATATGTAAATAAAGGGTGACTACAGGCGTTTCTTTTTCCCAAAAATATAATATAGATAGTACAATATTATCAGAAATGATTTGCTATATGCTTTGAATTATCATTGTACTATATCTATATTTTCATATTGTTAGAAAAAAAGAAGCACCTGTAGTTACCCTTTATTTACATATTTTATTCTGGAAAAAAAGGAGTAAGTTTGCTCCTGGACAAACCATGTTACAATGCAATGGATGCAAATGAGTTTATTATTTTGCACATAAGTTAAATACTGGCTGTTTTTTCATGTAGCACACAAATACTTGCTAGCCTTACTTTTACACTGAAATTAAAATTTGATCTACGACATGCTCTACACCAACTATAAATCCGTCCTCATATTTTAAGTTTACCTCCCCCTCCAATGCAACATGCTTTTGCCAAGGTGCAAATTTACTCTTTTTATGCTTTGCTCTCCTTAATGGCTCAGACCCATTCCGTTTTATGGGAAGAGGGGCTATTAAAGGTGGGAACTAAGACTATCCTGACAATTGGTGTGGACCTACTGGGAAGACTATTAGACATTACATTATAACAGACCATACCATCAGGGGAGGGCTGGCAGGCTTTAGCCCGAGGGGCAAGCACACCGCACTGGCCCATAAGTAGCTGCCCATCCTTAAAGGGTGGTTTTTGGTACAATATATATTTATCTATATAAAAATAGGCTATTTTAGTGTTGTTTAATCCATATATATATTTTTATGCCCAGAGCTGGATTAAGGCTCTGGGTGGCCTGGGCACTTTAGACAGGGTAACCCAGTGGTTCCCAAACTTTTTCAGTTCGCGGTACCCTTAGAGTCTCCATAATTTTTTCAAGGCACCCCTCCAAAATAATTACAGAGCAGTCCTGTTTTATAAGTAGTTGGGTCAAAAAAACGTAATAAGTATTTAGGTCAGGACAGAAATACTTATTTAGTTGTATGCAAAAATAATACACATAATTCCAAGGGAAAAGAATATTTTTATTTATTTTTTTTCAATTATATTTCTGTCAAAGAATAATTTACAGCTAACTCACACTGTGCCCTCCTTCATCACCACACACACTGTGCCCCCTCTGCATCACCACACACTCTGTGCCTCCTCTGCATCACCACACACACTGTGCCCCCTATGCATCCCCACACACTCTGTGCCCCCTCTGCATCACCACACACTCTGTGCCCCCTCTGCATCACCACACACTCTGTGCCCCCTCTGCAACACCACACACTCTGTGCCCCCTCTGCAACACCACACACTCTGTGCCCCCTCGGCAGCCTACTTTCACACTCTGTGCCCCCTCGGCAGCCTCCTTTCACACTCTGTGCCCCCTCGGCAGCCTCCTTTCACACTCAGTGCCTCCTCTGCAGCCTCCTTTCACACTCTGTAGACCCCTCTGCAGCCTCCTCTCACACTCTGTAGCTCCCTCTGTAGCCTCCTTTCACACTCTGTAGCCCCCTCTGCAGCCTCTTTTCACACTCTGTAGCCCCCTCTGCAACCTCCTTTCACACTCTGTAGCCCCTTCTGCAACCTCCTTTCACACTCTGTAGCCCCCTCTGCAGCCTCCTCTCACACTCTGTAGCCCCCTCTGCAGCCTCCTCTCATACTCTGTATCCTCCTCTGCATCGCGGGAGACAGGAAGAGGAAAACACAAACAAAAAAAAACAACTTACCAATCCGGCGGCGCCAGGGACTCAGCATCCTCCTCTCTCTTGCCGCTTGTCACTGAATGTCGAGCGGGATGACGTCACGCCCCACATTAGTGAGAAGCGAGGAGGGAGGACGCTGGGTCCTGGGTGCCGCTGGATTGGTAAGTTGTTGGGTTTTTTTTGTGTCTCTACCTGGCTGCGGCACCCCTGTGACAGCGCCACGGCGCACACTTTGGGAACCGCTGGGGTAACTCCCTATGATTTAGCATGGTTATCATTTTAGATAAACACACAGGCAATACTGTGTGCACTACTGTTAGGTGCAGGGCCATCTTTCTCCATTGGGCATGATGCGCAGCTGCCCGGGGGCCCCACGGGCAAAGGGGCCCCATAGGCACGGCTCTTAATGAGAATAAATAATCCTGCAAAAGAAAAAAACCTGCAAAATAAACCTACAATGGTCACTGAGCAAGTACATCTATCTATCTATCTATCTATCTCTATCTCTATATATCTATATCTGTATCTGTATACATCTATATATCTATATCTAGGGGCCCCGTTGCACTGCTTTGCCCGGGGGCCCATAATGTTGTTAAGAGGGCCCTGGTTAGGTGTACACAGTTCTGCCTTCACGAGCAGTACACGGTGTAGAGGGACATACCTCCCAACTGGCCTAAGTGAAACAGTCACCCAAATTCAGGACTGTCCCTCCAGATTCAAGACAGTTGGCAGACTGTTCTGCTCTCTCCTGCCTGTCTTGTCACTGTCACCACTTGTGGCTGCTGGCTACTTTAGCTCATTTGCTGGTTGTCTGGATCCTGCAATGTTGGAGGCCCTATTTGGAAAAAACAATGGGTACATGAGATTAAGAAAACTCCAACCAGCCCCAGTGTTAAATCAGTAGCGCACAAGTTTTAGAATTAGGCCTCCCTCCACCCCAACATTAAAATACTAATATTCACATTTGCTAAATAGATCTATTTCCCTCTTACCAGCCCCAACATTAAATTATTAGTATTCCCATTTAATACATAATAATTTTTCCCTCCCTCCGAACAGCCCCAGCAATAAATTAAATATTTACAATTACAATTAATAAATAGCCCTCAGCCTCAAACTCAGTCCCATATTCAATTAATAGCCCCAAACCACCTCACCTTAAATTAATAGGACCCAATATTAAATTAAATAGCCCCACCAATAAATTAAATTGCCCCACCATCAACCCACAAATAAAATAACACTCATTAAATAATTAGCCCCCACCTGCACTCCACCATTAGATAGCCTACCCCTCACACTATATTAAGGCCCCCCTTCCCTCACATATATTAACATACTACCTTCACACACACTATATTTATATACTGCCACCCCACACTCACAAACTATATTTATATACTGCCCCCCCACATGCACATACCATAGTTTATATACTGCCCACACTCACACACACACACAATATATATACTGCCCACACACACACACACACACACACACACACAATATATATACTGTCCCCACACACACACACACACAATATATATACTGCCCCCACACACACACAATATATATATACTGCGCATACACACACACACACACACACACACACACACACAGTGTGTGTATGTATGTGTGCGTGCGGGGGGGAAGTATATATATATATATATTTATATATATATATATATATATATATATATAGTGTGTGTGTGACACACTATATATATATATATATATATATATACATACACTCACCCCCCCGCATACACACATACACACACAATATATATACTGCCCACACACACACAATATATATACTGCCCACACACACACATGTGGTGCCCCAAAACCCTGTTGAACAGCTCAGAGGAAGTGCATAAATGCTTTTAAAATGCAGGGCTACAAGGGGTTACTAGAGTCTGAGGAAGACACAGTGGGAATGACAGTTGACAGTTGACAGTTGAGAGTTGAACTGAAAGTACGTACCCAGGAGGATGTGCAGGAAGGAGGAGTGTGTGATATAGCAACAAGAAAGGGGAAGCTGACATGAGAGACTGATCTGCTGCTGGAATTTGTGACATTGCCAGCACACACGACTGGAGAACAGCTGGGGACACACAGTGGGGCGTCCAACACAGTCTCCACGAACTGCAGAACCTTTTCAAGGTAAAATCCTAGCCTGCAGTGTGCTGCACACACCTCAGTGTCAGAGAGAAGAGTGATGAGAGAACAGCGCCATCTTGTGACTGAATTGAGCAACAATCCTGTGTTTTGTTATAATCTTTAACACTGCCTACAGTTTAACATCTACCTTTTAGAGAGAAAGTACAGAGACTTAATCAGGATTATTAACCCTTCTGGAAACCTCTGCAGGATATTTAAACACTACAAAATTCCTGTGCACAGTTCAACTCAGGACTGAGTGTAAAATATGGTAACATTGCCAGGGATAATATTGGTGCACCAAATGTTTTAGATGAATGTTAATGTTAAGTGATTTACCTAAAAATTGATTTATTGATATTGAAGATGTTATCGCTATTGTGCCTTATACTGACCAGGTGTATATTATATGTTAAATGCTATATGTTAAATGCTAACTTCCCCCAACTTGAACAGCTTCAAACGGGCCTTAAAAACCCACCTCTTCCTTAAAGCCCTTCAGTCCCCCACCCATTGACCTCTCTCAATCTCCCCCTACCCCCCTCCCTCTCCTGTCCCCCTCCTACTTCCCTTCTTTTCATTCTCCTCTCCCCCCCTCTCCATCTCTGCCTCCGTTCTCCCCATGCCCTCCTCCTACCATTGTGTCTCTGTCCGTCCTACCCTCCCCTTAGATCAGGGGTGTCCAACCTTTTAGCTTCCCTGGGCCACATTGGAAGACGACGAGTTGGTTTGGGCCGCACATAAGATACATTAACACTAACGATAGCTGATCATCCAAAAAAAACATAGAAACATAGTTAACATATATATATGAGAAAAAAAGTGATACATATATATATATAACACTTTTTTTTCAAATCCCCCTATACTTACCTTTCAATCTCCCTGTTCAAAAAATCCTCTCTAGTTATTATACTATAATCACTTTTTGTATTGTTTAGATGCAATATCAATAAAGTGCATTTAAGCCAGGCATTGTATATCAGGGTGCCCTGACCAGGCCTGCGGTACCTGACATATACATCACTGTGACCCCAAATTGTGACCTGTTTTGCTAATGACACCACTATGTTAGTTAAGGGATAACAACTTATAATGGGCCAAAGAGAATAATATATAATGCCCCATTAGTATTACAAGTAGAAGTATGTAGCAAGGAGATAAGGTCCATGATGCTCCAGGACCAGGTGACTTTTATTCACTTGTCAGCGTCCCTTGAAAGAATAAAAAATATCCCCCTTAACTTACCTTTTAATCGGCTTGTTCTCCGGTCCTCTTCTCTTATTTTCTCCAATTCTGTGCTGTTGATTGTTCTTCTCGCGTGGGTGACTCCTCTGTGCTGCGCTCCGCAATGGACATTCACTGCGAGCACCGCAACGGAGGAGGAGACAAGGGAGGGAGCCGGAGTACCAGCTGACATGACCGCGTGACCGCAAGGTAAGTATTTTCTTTTCTTTTTTTTGCAGGATTTTTTTTTTCCATTAACAGTGCTGCCCCTTTGCCACAACCAAAACTCCTTCTGGGCCACATTTACAGGAGTGCTGGGCCACATGCGGCCCGTGGGCCGCGGGTTGGACAACCCTGCCTTAGCAGGGCCTCCTCTCCTTTTGTTCTCCACCACTTTAACTCTGCTCTCCAGCTCCTTGTCTCCTCCGTGAGGTCCTCCGGCCCCTGTCTCTACCCCGCTGGGGGCTCTCACCTCTAATCTAGCTTTTCATTGAGCTTCTGAGTTACTGTGCTTTCTGTTAACTGTACTGTGCTGTCTCACCCTGTATCGTGTTTCTGCCTGTCCCTGTACGGCGCTACGGATACCTAGTGGCGCCCTATAAATAAAAATTAATAATAATAATAATAATAATTGTGCTCTATGCTGATCAAACGGTTATTTTGTCATTACATTAAGCTGAAGGGGTCAGTGGCGCGGTGGCTTACCAAAATTATCCTTACCGCATTCTTAATAAATTTAAGTTGTTTAACCAATCCTTGTCCCTTTCATTGAAGTATTTATCTCCTGACCACCGGATATCCAAACAGAAAAGAACCTGACTCGTGTCTGGAGGACAAGGTCAGGTAAGGAAATCCCATCCGTCTCGACCACCACACACACACACACACACACACACACACACATTATATATACTCCCCACAGACACACACACACAATATATACTGCCTACACACATACCATACATACTTCACACACGCACACACACACACACACACACACACACACTTACCTTATTCCACCCATGCATTTGCGGCACTGCACTGTTCACACATGGGACTGCACCTGTCACCAGATGCATGTCCCATGTGACAAGCTGAGGAGGGACCGCGGAACCGGCCAATGGTGAAAGGTGGCTGGTCCCGGAGGACGAGCCAGCCACCAAATAATATACATTTTCTGTCCGGCCTGGGGGGCATGTGCCGCCCGGCCCAGCAACCCCCCTGCATACCATATACTATAAAACAAGCTCAGATGCTTGCTGTGCAGATTCAAGCCCATTTTGCTCAAAAAGTACAGGATCTCTTGACCAAAATCTCTACCCAACAGTGTGCCACATTTCAGGCTGACATCCCTTCAATTCATGTTGCTAACTCAGAACCCGAACTGAATTTGCCTGATACAATTTCTGGAGAAAATAAGACTTTAAAACTTTAAGAGACAATTTCAAACTATGCTTCGAGATATGGACATAACCTTCTAGCACATATGGGCCATCGGTCGGGGTTCCCAGAATACAGCCTTAAAACTCAATGATAATTTTTATGCTTTGGGACTACTTTATGAAGACACAGACATGTCCACCACTACTGAGACAAGTAAAGATCTGTGAGACAGATTCTCAATGGAATGACCCTGCACTTTGGAGCAAGTTCACTATTGTGTTGTCTGTGGCCATCAACAATTTCCTTCCAGAGACCTATAATAACTGTCACTCCTCTCCCCCCCCCCCCTCCCCACGTCTTTCCTTACCATGCCTGCATAAAGCTGCTCCGTCTCCTCCCCTCCACTCATTGACACTGTCGGGCCGTGATGATGATGTCACGCCCGACAGTCAGTGAGTGGAGGGGAGGAGACGGAGCAGAGAGGCGGCAGTGTTAATCAATAGCCTCTTCCCCCCCCCCCTCCCCGTGTATTTATCTGAACGCTGTGCGGCGGCCGTGAAAGGTATGGTCAGTGGTCGCCGCACAGTTTTAAAGTAATTTTCATTCTGTGGCGCACTCCAGGCACCCTCCAGAGCCTGGCGCCCTAGGCAACTGCCTAACCTTGCCTAATAGGAGCGCTGGGCCTGTATATAAACCCCTTAATAGGTTTCCTTCCTATATACTGATTTCAGCCTCTTTTTGATTTTGTATCTCTACTGCCTGCCACTTACCTTCAGAATGTTCCTGGATTCCTGTTTCCTCTGAACATGGTTGCATGTTTGTCTGATATGAGCAGCTTCCTCATGAAGTTTCTATGGTCTCCTGGCTGCAGAGGCCAAATCTCCTAGACAGAACATCTTGTGCAGATTCAGGAGACCATTACATTCCATGTCACAAATGAGCCACTGCCAATCATCAAAGGTACAGAGCGTTCACGTCATAGCCCTGTCCGTACATATGGCACAGGCCTAGAACTACATTAATGTAAAAACTACCTCTGCTTTCCTCAGCTTTTCAAGAGCTGTACATGCAGCCTTAGAAACAAGGACAGCAAGACTGGACACTTTTCAATTTTTTTCATGGTAGACATCCAAAATCATCCTTTTCATTCACTACCTCTGACATCCCAGAGGCTAATTCCAAAATTGATAATCACACAAATTTGAAATTTTGGTCCATGTTACACAATTCACAGATTCTTACCTAAGTTTAAAATAAGTGATAGTGTTTGGTTCCATAATGCCTGCCTCACTTTCACCATTATTTGGCTCTTGACACCTTTATAGTTCCAGATCTGACACCACGTAAGCCCCAGTTATGGGTTTTGTATTCCTGACCTGGGATAAATGTGGTTGACCCTTGCTTTCTTTTGAATATTAAACCATTGCCTATGACCTTTGTCTGGATCTGGCCCTGCCTTTGTCTGACAGCTTTATGCTCATTGACCAATAGGATTAACCGTGCTTAATTGACTTTGTTCTCCAGTAATTTCTGATAGATACTTATATTGGTCAGCAGCTATAGTTTTCTGCTCAAGACCTGGGACAATCGAGTACCAGAGAATACATTAAGTTATTTGGGAAAGGAGTGGAAATCACTACTAGCCTGACAATGTATGCTGTCTTACTGGGAAAACTTTCCAACATTGCAGGTGCTCACAATCCGTGTTCCCCATGAATTCATGAAAAGCTGGTTCCTTCTCATGCTGTTAATGACTGTCTAACAGTACATGACTGGGTTTAGGCTAGCTTCTGCTTCTGTTGAAACTGGATTTGTATTGTCACCTTCTCAGAAAGTGGCTCAGACAATACACACCATGCAATGTTCAGAAAGGGCGGGCTGTCCAATCCAAATTCAGCAACAGAGCATCAGCAGCCATACAGTGTTGCATACCTACAAAGAGCATGAGAAGTCATTTGTTGTTTTAGCCGGTTGTTGGAAATGGGGTATTATTATTTGTTATTATCCAGGCAAATTTGTTTATGATTTTTGTCCTTGGATACCACAGAAACTTGGGTCTGTGTATTGAATAATAGCGCATTTACACAGCAGATCTAATGTTATGTTTAAAAGCAAAACAAACTTATTTGCACAAACAATAGAATTATATGATGGTGGTGTTCCCCTTTAATTGCCTAATTACGTTCACACTTATTGGTAGTATGTAAAGAAAGTTTGAGTAACAAGAGGATCCTAGAAAGCTGAGCAGATCTTATTTTGTAGGAAGGCATCAAAACTTCCTGATAAAGGGAAAGCTTAAGAAGAATTTTCATGTTCACTATGCTCAACAGATAACATCATGCTAAGGAACCAAGATCATGTCTAGGTCATGTCTGTAATTTTTCCCCTACACTGTAACGCAACTCCTGAACACTGCAAAAACCTTCCACGCAGAAAGCTGTTCTCTCTGCCCCTTCAGACCCCGGTGAGCAATGAGGAGAATTTCGTTCTGGAATAATCTCTTATTGCTTATTCTGTCTCTTTTTGTGTAAGTGTGAAACTTCAGGATACTGAATTCAGCTATAATTCAGGCTTTAACCTAAACTACAGCCCAAACACAACACAAAAAAGCTTCTGGATCTCTACTAAGGTACAACAGATTATCACTTCACTGCAAAGCACAAATAATGATAATAATATTAATAATAATTCCTGCTGCAATATTCTTATTGAAAGCGTTAAGGGCACTGTAGCTCTTTGTGTAAGTTCAACTACAGAATTGCACACATTCACATACACAAACAATATGAGTGTGAAATGAACTATTGTAATGTTCCATAATGTCCAGATATATCATATTGAAACCATGCCCTCCGCTGTATAAACATCATCACTAATCTTTGAGATGCCGGATGTAAAACATTCCATAGAAATGTTACCAAAATTTCAAAAGGAAGATAAAAACGTTTCATGATGATTGATATCTGCTACATACATAGAGGGCTATTTTTTCAAAACATTCCCCAAAGAGAGGTCAGACCCTTTATCTGAGCTGTATAGAGTGCAGTGGAAACAGCTGAGGGAATAATAGTGGACCCAGAGAACAATAAAGCAGTTATACTGAAATGTATAAGCTGCACGTGCTCCAAAAACGTGTTAGAGTATGTAAAACATGCACTAATACTATAACTGTATTGTTTCAAGTAGCTGTATAATATATATTTATTTACATGTCTGGAATTGTGAAAACTGTACCACCTTGTAGCATGCATATCATATGGTGTGACTAACTGCAACTTTATGTAGCTGTATGAATATCATTTGTTGTTGAACCAATTTTCTCTGAGTGGCCATAATTAATTTCTGCACTAATTCCCTCACTGTGCAATCCTTTATGGAACACATGGGCATCCTGTGGTTTTCCAGCTGTTGCTGAACTCCAGCCATTGATAGGGTTGGTGGAGTATGCTAGGTCATAGGTGATGCTCAGCTGCCCATAACAGATGTCTTGAACTCCGCCCCCTCCACCTTTTCCTCATAGTTGTGAAATATTCCTTTGGACGTTAGAGATTTAAAATAATCATTTAAAAAAATGTTCCACAGGATATTTATTACACCCCTGTAGTGAGTAAAGTATTTTTGGACACGATGAAAGTAAACAGTTAATATATTCCCTTTTTTGTATTTGTAGGTTTGTAGTAAAAAAAAAATAATATAACAGCTTAAGAATCTCTTATGGCATCCGAATATGAAGATGCTGCTGATACACCTATATGTACTGTGATTAAAACAAATCTATCAATTTAAAATTAAATAAAAGTAGGTTATCTCAAACATGCACAATATGCAGCAAATTGCAGTTGCATTGTGCAGAAGCAGAAAAAAAAGTCTTACAAAGAGAATATAAACTGGAATGATCAAAATAATAAGAGCCTAATGTGGATCATGCATATACAACACTGTTACTTTGCAGTGCTGTAGCCAACAAGTATCTATCTATCTATCTATCTATCTATCTATCTATCTATCTATCTATCTATCTATTTCACATTTTTTCTTCTTCAAGAAGGAGGGCACCAAGGCAAGTTGCTTTTTTAATAGATAGATAGATATACAATTATATATACATATATCTATAAATCTATATATATCTCACACATACAGTGCATATATAAGATTTCATAATTAATTAATTAATTAATTAATAAAGCTCGGAAGTACAGCCAGTAAAGTGGTTCCTCTGCAAAATTACTTGCAGTAAAACAGTTCATTTAAACTTATAGAAAGTATGAAACTAAGGGATTGAAAGAAACCTGTTTTGGGGTCCATGTGCTTTGTAAATATATTATTGTATTATACCAGTGGGTATTAGTTACTGTACAATGTTCTTCAGATTTACAGAGTTTAGACTAATCACCCGCATACACATCATTACTAGAAGAATGAAGGCGCCATGTGTAATAATAACCATGAGTTTGTGAATGACACAGGTGCATAGTTTAATGTTATTTAGTACCTTTAAGAATAAAATGTGTACTAGCTTCTCTACCACTAATAAATTATTTAATAAAACTATAGTAATAAGCTAATCTGAGAACTGCAGCATATATTTCCACCTGTTTTATACCAATCTTACAAAGGATTGTTCTTTATCTAGGGGTTCCAGTTATCTGTACTGTGTAATCTTTAGAATGTGACAGAAATAATTTCTTACCTGAAATGAAGGCTCCTTTTCCCAGCTCTTTGCGGAGACTCTCTGCAGCAAGTGACATGGGCTATTTTACACTTTCTAGCAACACTCACATTCAGGAAATGATCCAGTATATCCTGAAACTGCAATTATCACTGAGGTTCTTGCTACCCAGGATATCCTCTTTTGCAAACGCAAACACCTTCTAAGATTCTCCGAGCCACTAAGTGGATCGTTCTCTTTGTCCAGTTACCATTAATGTAACTATAAAGAATCCCTAAACAAAATAAGTCTTTCCTTTCTCCCATGGAGCACATAAAGGGACTAGGGTTATTTATTTTCATTCTTTCTATAGCTTACGCGTGTGATTAACACATTGGCTTGAGTTTTCAAGCTGTGATAATTGCCCTATTTTGCAGTACAAATATTTTACTAGATATTTCAAAGCGTACAGAACTTTCTCCACGAAACAGATTAGGTGGTATTTTCAGACCACATTGATTTTCATATAGTGATATATTTAGTGGGAAAGATATTTCTCTTTTGTATACTTGCTATTTCCAGAATTTAACTTAATGTGCAACATTCTTAAAATGACAATTGGAACTTCCAGATTCTGCAGCAACATTTTTTCTGCAATTGTGCAGTGTCCATCAGTTTACACTTAAAGAATTCCACTAACATTTCAGTTTTGAAAGAAATATACATATGCTATAACACTGTTGTGTGTTCAAAATAAGACCTTGTGAAAACATTTACAATTACAGCCTTGGTTGACACGCCGGGTAAGGTCAGTTATCACTATATGTGTGTGGCACATTAAACTAAAATGATGCAACCTAATGAAAAGTAATCATTTGGTTTCATCATTTTGATTGTCGTTGCTTGAGAAGAATTGTATTGCTAATTAAGAGATCGTTTTACTGCTGTTGCTCAATATATCAGGTATATGAAATTTTGATTTTCCTTTGTGTGTATAAATTGTCCAATAAAACAAAAACGATCTTTTAAAATTAGACTGATTGATTGTTGTGTGTGTAGCTTTAATATATTAACAACAATAGATGTAATGGGAAAAAAACAAAACAAAAGCCCATTGCAGAAAACAATGAGAACCTTTAATATCCTTTTTGGTTATAGTGCTGGTTAAAACCTAAACCCTCTCGTTCTAGTATTAAAATATTGAGCACAGTTACATAAAATCTGTAATTTATACAGAAACATATTATAGTACCCTGTAAAGCTGGTGACCCCCAATAAAAGCTGCTACCCCTTTGAGTGGTGAAAGTCAAACAATATACTGAAAATACCAGTTACAGTGTGAAGTGCACCATATTTATACATTAGGCAATTATTTAGAATTAATACCTTTTCTGGGGAAAAAAAAACCCACAGTTTTTCCTATCACTGTTATGTTTTTGCCACTAAGTTTCATAAAATACTGGTCAGGTGGAAACCATATATGTGAGCAAACTAGCTCCAGTACAATCCACTGGTTTGTGTACATTTGTTCAGAATGTGTGAACTGGATCCTAAGTATGAGTTGTGCTGGTCAATATAAGCAGCTCCAACTAGCCATCTATGCTGTATTTTTGGAATTTCTGCTTATGTATAAATGGATATGTACGCTATTACTATAAATGACAAAACAATATGCGATTCTTACATCTTTTGTTTATAAAATGCTATATTCCGTTTCAGACATCGATCTGCTATCTATATGTTGCATTTTTAACATTTAACTTCATTTTTCTTTACATAGGACGAGTATTAATTGTAAATTTATAATTATATTCCCAGTTTTTGCATGCTGTGTATGTAAAAATCATGTTGCAGTTCACTGTTAAATATCCACTGTTAAATATTCACAAACATCCTAATGCTTGCACTGACTACTGTGTCTAAGTTCCATACAATGATTGGAGACGGGTATTTTTTTTTATGTACTGTTTGTTAACGAAGGTGTATTATTGTGTGTAGGACATATGTTATGTTCTCTTTATGTTCTCTTCACTGTCACAAAATCTCCTCAGTAAGAAGCTTACAGCACGCCGTGGCATGACTACAGTGACAGGGGACAGAAAGAGGTAAGCGCTTGAGGGGGGGGGGTGGCTTACAGGTGGGGCCTCATGGGGGGGAGTGGGGTGGCTCACAGGGGGGACCTCACAGGGTAATGGAGGCCCCCTTAGCCCAGGGGCCTCCATTCCCTTAATCCGGCCCTGGTGTCTTATGAAAACATTGCAGCTAGATGTTGTCTAGTATTGCTTGCTCAGTTAAGCAAGGAGTATAACTTCACTTATAAGTATAGAAATGTATCCTTAGGCTAAGTATTTACTGCAGGAAAATTCTAATGATTAGCGATTTGCCACCGACAGGAAGAAAAAAAAATCCTGATCAGCATGCCGATTCATGTGTACACACTGTACACAATTACCTTCAGATGTGTACTCTTCGTCTGTCATAACCATTGGCTGCAAGTGACAGCTGTCTTGGGTTAAGGTGTCAGTGCCCTCAGTGTCAGTTCCCTGTCACGGAAGAATTTCATCCAGCAGCACCTCTCCATTGCGTATAGGCTCCCGGCAGACAGGCTCCAACTGACCTGTCCACTTTCCGAAGGGTTAATTCTGAGGCTAATGCCTGGCCATAATGTTAGCTCTGTTCCAGTGGAACTGCCACATGTGACTGGGTCACCTGTGACGTCATGGCACTCTAATCTCTCACCTAGCAGACGCTCCTGCCCAGCTTCCTGCATCCAGTTCGGGTTTCATATGGATATCGGTGGAGAGGAAAGTTATGCTGCTTCCAGCTTTATACTAAATTGTCGTTCCAATTCTGCAAAGTGCATACACACTGCAGAATTGGAACAACATTGTTCCATTGTTGAACAAGATTTTCAGTTAACTTTGAAAATCTCGATCAAAGATTTCATGTGCTTTGGGATGGTAAGAGTTCATCGTTCCAGAGTACACACTACTGCGATATCGGGCCAATCAGTCATTTATCGTCTGATTGACCCGATCGGCTAAAAGCATAGATGCAGCTATTTCTTTTTGAACTTCAGGCCTGAGATCAACCTATTGCAGCATGGTGGCTAAGTGGTTAGCACTTCTGCCTCACAGTGCTGAGGTCATGAGTTCAATTCCTAACCATGGCCTTATGTGTGTGGAGTTTGTATGTTCGCCCTGTATTTGCGTGGATTTCCTCCAGGTACTCTGGTTTCCTCCCACACTCCAAAAACATACTAGTAGGTTAATTGGCTGCTATCAAAAATTGCCCCATGTCTGTCTGTGTGTGTATGTTAGGGAATTTAGACTGTAAGCTCCAATGGGGCAGGGACTGATGTGAATGAGTTCTCTGTACAGCGCTGCGGAATCAGTGGCGCTATATAAACAAATGGTGATGATGATGCAGTCACCCTAGGATATAATGAAGTTAGAGATACAAAAGATGATTGCTTTCACTTTCAGCACTTCCACTTCTCAGCTAGAAGGCAAGACATTTTACACAGTAATGAAGGGGTTAAGAGTGTGGTCCTATCATTCGCACTAAAAGTTTTCAGGTCACTTAAGAATTAGAGTTTATGCACATAGATGTGTTTGCAATTTGGTACATTTTCCAAGCAACCCATACTTAGAAAAGGTGATTACTAAGCTGCAAAAATGTAGGCCTGGCAACAGGTCAAATACCATTGCATAACATGGTGAGCCTATTGTTGAATTTTTACATTCTGTTTTATGGAAAAATACATTTCTGTGCCAAAAGGACTATAGGGCTGCAAGAATTTGCTCCTTATGAAGGGAGAATAGTTGTGAGACAAGGGGCCTGATTCATCTTTGCTCAAGTTGCTCTTTTAAAAGGAGCAGGGAACTTAAGCGCACGTGCACCCGTATTCAAATCCAAGCGGATCTCAAGATACGTTTCCATTTGAATCTGGGTATAAGTATGCTCTGTCTAAACAGTACTTGTAGGAAGCTAATAGAACAGACTGCAGGATACGCACATGCATATGTTCAATATTAAGTCCCATCAGTATGCATCCAAATAAAATTTCATAAAATAAATTACCAACTCATAATACTATAATCATTAATAAAAATGTGTTTTTTGAAAAAAACGTTTTTATATTTTTTACATTAAATACATAAATCAGGATGTTCTTAATGCTTACTGTATATACAATACTTTTTTTTATAATTTCTCATCCTTGCATACACATTTTCTGTGCTGACAAGTAGCATGCATACCTGTAGTTTTTAATTCAATGACTATGCCATGACAGCCATTACTATCAGTTGGCACTTACACCTGCTCTGTAGCTTGTGCAAATGCTACAGCTAAAAAAAACTGGACATACAAGATGCCCAGAGCTTTAATCGGCCGCATTCACGTTGGCACGCTCTCGGGATACACTTACTTTACTTTGCCTGCATCCACCCACCCCTTTTCTCCCGTGTTCTGGCCTTCAAGTCGTAGGCAGTAGTAAGTGCCAGTTGCGTTCAGGCATGAATTGCATACAATTGTGTTAATTGGTGTAAGGTCCATTTCTGAGCATGTACAGAGCAATTTCACACAAGATACTGTACGCAAAGGAAATTATGTCAGAAGATGAATCATACGCATGCTGTTTAAATGTGTTTCAAGGGGTGGAGAGTGTGCACCATAATGGTGCAACATATAGAAGAAAGTGCATTTATAGGTGCAAAAAACCCACACAGAGAAATCATTATCCTGTACAGAGCTGATGCATGAAATAATGACGACCTTCATCTTCTCTTATTTTTATGACTCCTTTAAGACATAAATGAGGTTTCAACATGCAAAAGTTTAAGAAATGTTGATTTTTTTAAATAACTGTTTATTCAAGGCATCAGATACAGACTAATTGTGAATAATGTCATGCACAGAGTATTGACATTTGAAATATTCAGCAAAAAAAGTTGATTGATGTTGAACAATAAAGGATCACACCGATGCCTGTTTTTTATTATTGTGGAAGGGATTGAGAAGGAAAAGGGGGATTTCCTATTGGAGAAGTCTGCCAATTGTTAAGGGTAAGTTGGTATTGGGCCTTACCTATGGAATGGGAGCAGTAGCATTTTACAATTGCAATGGGGGGAAAATTATTGAACTGTGTCCGTTTGCCCAGGTCTTATAAAAGGCCACTGTAGAAATTCCTGGTGCCTGGGAAAGTCTGGGATGGGGAGATGTAAAAGGATGCATTTAGAATCCGGAGGGATGTTGGCTGATGTGATAATAAGTAATTGGGCTCTGAACTTCAGCCCACAATTTTTGGATGACAGTGCGAGATCACAATATCTGGATGAAGGAGGCCGGAATACAGTAATCTCGCCATAATAGAGGAGAAACACTTCGGTATGTTTTATTGAGTCTAGTTTCCAACGTTGAAGAAGTTTGTAGGTGGTTTCCTTAACATGCACATTAATAAAGACTCCTGACCAAGTATCTGACTCTGAGTCTATTGTTTCAAGTCTACATGTCACACGGTGCTCATTCGGCTTCCACAACCGAAGACTAAGACACTCGCCTGTCCCTCATTAAGCATACCTTTCTGTCCCGTTGCAGTTTGTTATTTGTTCTTAGTTCTGGCTCTAAACTTGAAAAGGCACTTCCTCCCTTTCCTCTGGGCTTGTTGATCGAGTTACCTGCCTGATTAGGACCTTGTCTGTTTCCTGTATGTCTACTTGGATCGTCAGTGCCTCTGCTGTGTGTTGCTGTTCCACGGGCTATATCGCTCAAGCTGCACTTGTCTCCACTGTGTTGCTGTTCCACGGGCTCCTCTGCTCAAGTCGCACCAATCTCCATTATCGTGCTGTCTGGATCATCTACTCTGCATCTGTTGCTGTGGTCCGGCTGCACTACAGTTTGTATCTCTCAAGCGGCTTGATTTCATCTACCTCTGTTGGCTGGACAGTTCCTGCTGCATTTGTCTCTATTTGTATTGCTGTATTACGGGTTATTCCACTCAGGCTGCACTTATCGTTATTACCCTGCTGGCTGGACTGTTATCTTCTCCTCTCTTATCGTGCTACACATACTGTGGTCCCAAATACCTAAGCTGCATTTGTCGCTACCATTCTGCTGCTGGACTTTTCATGCTACTACTCTTATTTATGTCATTATACTGCTAAGCTGTATTTACTCCTGTTACTCTGCTAGTGGAACTGTACACGTTGAAATTCTTCTTCTTGTGTCAATATGCTACAGCATGTGCAAACCTCTAGTCATCATTAAACCGCTACTTGAATTGTTCATCCTGCATCTGTCTTCACTCCGCTACTTGGTTGTAGAGCTTACATCCCAATTATCTCCAGTGTGTCTGCATACCTCTTACACCTACTCCCCTGGTATCTCGCCTGACACTCCTGGTAGGGACCGCGACCTGCGGACGAACGCCGCTAAGCCCAAATCACCTTGCGGTGATCACTAGTGAACACCATCCGTCCGTTAGACTCCGCGCCCTGCTGGGAGTTGCACCAAGTTGGGTAGGTACAAGAGTCCAGAGTACCAAACCGTGACACAACAGTTAGATACACAGAGGCCTTGTATTTGTCCATTCTTAGAGTATAGCATACAGTGGTAGAGGAATGAAATTAAGCCTTTAGAAGAATAGTTACTTTTGCAATGTTGTTCAATTTGGGTTAACAGCCTAGCGGATTTGTGATGTCCGATTTGTGATTACTAATGAAAGGCCATAGAGAGAAGGTAATTCTTTTCTAGATTTACAAAGGTAAGAAATATTCCCATGTTGGTGAAATCATTCAAAAACAGAAGTTTGTCTTACGCCAGCATGAGATTACAGATTTATTGAATTATTGAGGCAAGGAGGAAACCTGGGCGATGCCAGAGTGGTATCAGGGGAGGTGTGGAAGGGGACAAGGAGTGAAGTTTATTTCAATGAATCTAAATTGAAAGGGATAAGTTAATCACTTTATATGTAGAAGTTATTGATGGTCTCTGGTTGTGATGGAGCCACACAATATTGAATGTAGTGCATCTGATTCAACATCCACCCAGACCTGTGACCCATTACCCAGAGGGAGAAGGACAGTGAATAGACTGTGCACAGCAAAGATATAATTTTGAGTTTGGGAGTTTCCAGTCCACGTACCAGAGTTTTAAAAATAGAATCTTGTTAATTCAAACTAGATATTTAAATTCACTTGTCTGACATTTAAATTTGAAATTCATTTTAAGTAACTTTTAAAGATTTTAGTAGGGAAAAAAATCTATGGTTTCAGTTTTGTCATCATTCATTTCAAAGTTTGATAGAAGGCCAAACTGGTGAATTTCCATAAATACATTTTGGAAGGTAATCAGTGGCTAGGAAATGGACAAGATATCATTTGCATATAAAGGGTGAGACAACAAGATCAAATGCCTTTTCAGCATCTAATGCCCATAGCAAAGTATGGGATTTTGAGAAATTCATGTGGTGGTCGAACGCACACCTGGGGAAGGTTTATTAAAACCTCTAAAAAGTGGAGGTGTTCCCCATAGCAAACAATCAATCAATAATTCTAATTATCATTTATTTAGAAAATTCTACAAAACGATAGCTAAAATCTGACTGGTTGCTATGGGAAACACTTCCACTTTTTTCCTTTTTAGAAGTTTCAGGAAATCTACCTCTTGATGTTGTCTAGTGCCTGTTGGCCAGATACCATGTTTTGCCATTTGATCTGAATGTACAATCCTTGGAAGCTATATGTTAAGCCTGTTGACTAGGATTTTAGCAAAAATGTTTGGATCAACATTCAGGAGAGAAATCAGATGATAGCCACTACATGATGGAGTCTTTTCCCTCTTTATGAATGGATGAATTGGAGAGGTTTGCATCAAGATGGTCCCTCAGAGAGGACAGGAGGGTGAGTGTTTCTTTATATAGTAATAATTGATGCTGAGCCTGTATTGTCCTTATATGGGCTTCAGGGTTCTGACTTAGCTCACACTCTTCTTTTCTTTTAGCTGCAGCAATGCTAATACATTCTTGTGATCGCAGGCTCATATTCATTCCAGAATGTAGCAACAGAAATGTTGTCTGTACAGTTAAAGAGAAAGTACTCATTTAAAGAATATACTATTTAAGAGCATGGTACCGAGCCCAGCAACATTATTTTGCCAGGAGGTTTTTTTAATAGGCAGTTGGGGAATTTAAGAAAAAACAGATTCTCAACATGATCTGTCCAAGAGAACAGTACAATATCTGCTCTTTGAAACCTTTGGGCGAACACGATCACAGAAAGAAAATCTATTTGAGAGTAAATTATGTGGGGTCCAAGTTAAATGGTTTACTAGCAACTAGCGAGTGTTATCAAAATCCACATTAATGTCGTCCAAGAACAACATTGTCACGCACTGGACCCGCTAACCTGGTGTCCAGGGTCTGGCGCTCCTCCTGCCGCCTCTTTCCTCTCTGTTGCAGCGCTGCACACCCACTGGCAGGTGCCATCTTGCTGGCGGTTCTGCAAATGCTCAGACCCAGCTTTTATTTCTTTTCTCCATTCTGCTTTTTGGCTAATTACCTGCTTGCTCTCTCTATATATAGCACCTCCTTCAGCTTCCAAATTGCCAGATCTCAGGTCTCTATACCTGTTAGGATGCTCCTTTTTCTTTCTCCTGTTGGTTTCCCATTGCTTGCTGCTGGTTTTCCTATAGACTGTTGCGCCTCCTACAAATCCTTCTCCAGAGCTTCCCAGCTCTTCAGGACAAAGACGCTATACCACCTTGTCGAAGTCAGCAAATTGGATAAAGTCATTTCAATCAATATCGAGCAAATTTGGTTGTCTTTGTCTGAAAATATGCGTAGAGCACACTACGGCGTGGAAGGGCGTATCCAGCCACAACGCGTGGCGATAACAGTTTTTACACTTTTACACATGTTTGCACAAACACACACTCTTGTAAATAGTACACATTAATTGTAGTTGCAACACATAGTTATTTATGTCAAAATATAGTAGTATTTATGTTTAATATTATAACTTATATGCATGTTAGTAAAACATTAGGTTCAGGCTATAGGAAATGTCATGTCTGGTATCATTTTAATCCCCTATTCATCAGCAGCTGTCCGGTTCATTCGTTGAAGAGATCGCACATTGCATACTCTAGTTATTGATGTTAGGGAATAAATCTTTAAAGTGATACTGTCTATAAAATGCTAATTGACTAGTTGAGACTGGATTCTTGGCGGGAAAGTCGGAGCACATCCCCTGGAGAGATGACCCCCACCTTTTGGATATTTTGGTTTAAACTAGCCTATGATCTGCAACATCCTGGACCTTCCTTAAACCTGGACCAATAGAAGCAAGCCACATCATCTGCATTGTTTTACTGTATTTCTGTCTGCATATAAGCAGGAGCTCTTCATCTAGTGAGCAGTCATCTTTGACCACAGACTTCAGACCTGAATGACTGTTCACTGGATCTAGAGCGCCTGCGATAAGTAAAGGCTGTACTTATTATATTTCGCTTGAATTATTCTGCTACTTTTGGATAATAAATCTTTGTGCGTTGGAAACACAAATCGAGATTCGACAATCGTTATTGGAGAGCGACAAAACATGCATAACAACCTCTACAGACAATAGCACTCCTCTGGATTCCAGGATCACCACTCCAGTTATCTGAACTACAGTGTACTCATGCAGACCGTCGCACCTCTTACTGATCCTGCTTCAGGGCTTCCTAGCTTCCTAGGACATTAGCGCTACACCTTTCTGCAGATCCTTGCACTCCTGTGCCTTTCTGATTTATTTTACCACTTACCCTTATCCCAGCATACTCCTGCAGCCTGTCACACCTCTAACAGACCCTGCTCCAGGGCTTCCAGCTCTACAGGATCTCAGTGCTACACTTCTCTTGCATTGTAGTGCAACCTGGACCTCCTATCCTACTTACCTGGTTATCTATGCCTCACTCACCTGCCGTGTACTGCAGCTGCCGACTTCTTCCTTTCTTCAGACCTTAGCTTCTGCGCTCTCCACCCGGTCTCACTTGTCACCCACTAGAGGGCTACGAACTGTGGTCTGGGATCTGCAAAGTCCATATTCCCGTGTGGGGATCCCTGACAAAAAACCGCCCTCTCCGTTAGACTCTGTGCTTTTGTGTGGGTAATGTCTAGCCAAGCAGACCTGAGTTTGTAGTAATTGTATCCATTTGCATTTTCATCTATATGCTTGAATATGGTGTAAAAAAGTAAATTATCCCCTATTGTAGGCATAGCTGGAGATTAAAGTAGCTATAAGATTGCTAGGGAGCCAACTACAATAACAATTCTTCCTGGAGAATGAGTGCAACATCAAAAAGGGCACTCTATTGTGAATGGGAGCTATGTATCCTCTGCATTTAGAGGTTATGGAGGAGAAATAAGTTTAGCAGAAGTGTTTGCTCATGAGTGTGGAGCAGTCAGATACGTTTCTTGGAGAAACATAATGTTATTATGATCCATGTTTTAAAGCAGTCAACCTGATTGAATGTTTTTTGGATAAATTAAGTAAATTAACATTCACTAAAAGGAGTTTCAAAGACATGGGCTGATGTACTGAAGCAATAAGCTTACCTTAACCTGAGCTTCCTTACCTGGATATTGAGGTCTTGTGATAGTTTGAGTTTGCATTATTGAAAGGAGTAAGCGGACCCTGTTCACAAGAAGGTGAAGGACCAGAGGGATGGGAATAAGGGTAAAAACAAACAAAGAATAAAAACACAATATCGTGGCATTACAGAGCATAAACTAATAGCTGACATAGTCATAAATATTATAGGAGTGTGTATGGTGGGTAAGGTCTCTTGGTGGTATGGCATTGGTTAAGAGGAATGGGATGGAAGGGCAGGGTAGAATAGATTCCGGCCTGTAAAATGGAGTTTAGTGTGATGGCATAGACGGTTCAGAACAACACATGGAGGTAAAACCAAGTGGTTCGTATAAGAAGCTTGCAATAAAAGGTGGAGTGAGGGGGGGAGTACAAGGTATATTGAATGGCAGCCTAATGAAAATTTAAGACCGACACCCAACTCTTTGCAAAATGATCTCCAGAACTTGGAAACAAATTGAACTCCTCTATCAGAGATTATATTCCAGGGTCAACCATGAAGGCGGAAAATCTCTTTGATAAAAAGATTGGTAAGAACAGAGGCCGAAGGGAGTCCCTTGAGAGCAATGAAATGAGTCAGTTTGGAAATCTATCCACTACTACCTAGATGGTATTGAATCCATGAGTAGTTGGTAGGTCGATTATTATTATTATTTTTTATTTATAGGGCGCCACTAGGTGTCCGTGACGCCGTACAGGGACAAACAAAATTACAATACAAGGTGAGACAGCACAGTACAGTAAACAATAATCACAGTAACTCAATGAGCTCAATGCTAGGGTAGGAGGAGGGGAGAGTCCGCATACGACGGAGCCCAGAAGGGAGGGTACGGGTGACAGGGAAACTCCCAGAGGGAGAGGAGGGAGCGAGAGGGGATGGGGGGGAAGAGGGTCCTCGAGGAGGAGGGCTGATAACTGGAGAGCAGAGTTAAAAGTGGTGGAGACAGGAGGAGAGATGACCCTGCTCAAAGGAGCGTACAATCTAAGATCGATGACAAAATCCATAGAAATAGAAATCCATGGTCTGTCTGGAATAGGAAGTGCAACCAGAGGTCATTATGGTGATTGCTTAGGGGTCTTATGTCTGGCACAGACTCCACAAGCTTAGACATACGCTTGCATATCTGCCTGGATAGAGGCCCACCAACAATGCCTAGAGATGAGTAAGAGGCTCTTCTTGACACCAGCATGACGGGCAAACAGGGAGTCATGGGCCCATTTGAGAGCCTTAAAATGAAGCCTCGGAGCAAGAAATGAATGACCAAAGGGAGGGACTTTGGATGAGGTTCTGGTGAGGGCCAAATACTGGCAGGGTCCAGGATAGTTCTGGGGGTGGGAAGAGCTTGTAGATCGTTATCATTAAAAGAACGGGAGAGAGTATCCACCCTAATATTCTTCTTAACCCCAGGTCGAAAGGTTAAATTGAGGTTAAAGTGGGCAAAAAACAAGGACCAGTGGGCCTGGCATGGGTTCAAACATTGGGCTGTTTGATGTAAGTGAGATTCTTATGGTAAACAGTAACAGCATGCTCAGCCCTCTCTAACAAGTGTCTCCACTCCTCTAAAGCAGTCTTAAAAGCCAATAACTCCTAATTCCCGATGCTGTAGTTTTGTAGTGGAGAATCTTCTGGAACAAAAATCACAAGGATGAAACTTCTCAGTAGAATCTTTCTGTGAAAGAATGGCTCCTATAACAATGGAGGAGGCATCAACCGCAACGTAGAAAGGCCGAGACAAATCAGGTTGCTGCAAAATTGGGGAGGAGCAGAATGCCCTCTTTAAGGACTAAAAGGCGCTGAGAGTCTCTGGAGACCACAGTTTGGGTACTCCCTTGCGGTTGAAAGCAGTAATATGTGAAATAAGAGAAGAGAAATCTTGGATAAAATACCGATAATAACTGCAAACCCAATAAAGCTTTCAATTGAGGATGGCAGCGACTTTTCCCGGATCCATGAATATAACGGAACCAGACACAATATAACCCAGGAAGGGGGACCTCAAAAACACACTTTTCCAGTTTGCAATATAGATGGTTGAGGCGTTGTCGAGATAGGACCTCCTTGACGTGACTTCAGTGAGACTCTAGATCTTTGGAGAATATTAAAATGTCATCTAGGTAGACAACAACCAAAATATATAATAGATCTCGGAAAATCACATTAACAAACTCCTGGAAGACCGCTGGGGTATTACACAGGCCAAATGGCATCACTACATATTTGTAGTGGCCATCCCGAGTGTTAGAAGCGGTCTTCCATTCATCGCCTTTATGGATCCTGATCAAGTTGTAGGCCCCCTCGGAGGTCTAATTTGGTGAACACTGTGGCACCTTTGATCTGGTCGAATAACTCAGAAATGAGAGGGTTAGGGTTCCTATTCCTCACAGTAATGGCATTGAGTTGCCTGTCATCAATACATGGTCTCAAAGAACCATCTTTTTCAGGACAAAGTAGAATCCTGCACCAGCGGGTGAGGAAGACTTCCAAATGAATTCCGAATGAATTGAGGTTCTCAGAGACTTAGTTGGTCATAGCTCGAGTCTCGGGAAGGGAAAGAGAATAAGTTTTGACAGAGGAATCTTCTTTCCCATAATAAGCTCAATGGGACAATCCCAGGAGCAGTGGGGTGGGAGAATTTCAGCTGTAGACTTGCTGAAAACATCTTCGAAAGAGGTGTACTCTGACGAAAGACTATGACTTGGTTTCAAAACGTGGCATCTGGGGAGTGCACGTAAACATCGATCTCTGCAGAGCGGACCCCTGGGTGTATCAAGAGCTCGTGCCAGTCAAATTGTGGTGAGTGGTCCATTAACCAGGGTAACCCTAAAATTAACGGGTTGATAAACTGTGGAAGAACCAGAAAGGAGATCCATTGGAAATGGAGGAGAAGAACCTGTAATTGAATAGGATGAGTGGTCTGGGAAATAGATCCATTGGCTAACCGGTTGCCATCCACTGTCGTCAGAACAAGACGTTGCGACAATGGTTCCAGGGGTAAGTGGAGGTTGGCTGCCAGGGATGTGGAAATAAAGTTCCCCGCAGCATCCGGGTACACGAAGGCCTGGAGGAAGGCCGAAGCCTTGGAAGAAAAAATGATGATAGGCATCAAGAAATCAGTTTTATCTCGAGGACAGGGGGGGAGACATTATCAGCCCTAGGCCGGCCTTCAAGGCACCGACTAGGACCTTGCATTTCCCGGTCTCTTATTGTATTGAGACAGAATGTGGCCAGGGTCAGCGCAGTAGAGGCATAGGTGATTCTTAAACCTTTGTTTCCGCTCCTCAAGAGTCAGATGAGAACGCCCTCAGGAGCAGGGCCGGTTCTAGGGTCCATGGTGCCCTAGGCATTTTGAAAAAATCGGTGCCCCCCCCGCAAAAATCGGCGCCCTCCTCCCCCCTCACCCCTTCTTTCCTTACCTTGTCACACCACCGCCGCCTCTCTGCTCCGTCTCCTCCCCTCCACTCACTGACACTAGTGAGTGGAGGGGAGGAGACGGAGCAGAGAGGCGGCGGTGGTGAGCAATAGCCTCTCCCCCTCCCCCGTGCATCTGAATGCTGTGCGGCGGCCGTGACAGGTATGGTCAGCGGTCGCCGCACAGTTTTAAAGTAATTTACATTCTTGTGGCGCCCTCCAGGCGCCCTAGGCAAGTGCCTAACCATGCCTAATGGGAGCGCCGGGCCTGCTCAGGAGGAATAGTTGGGTTTTGAAAGGTGGGAGCTAAGTGTGGAGTAGCCCAGCGAGACTGTTCCCTTTTATGAGTCCGTTCCAGAAATCAGATATCGACCTTGACACATATAGAAATGAGGTCATCTAGGTTGGCAGGTAAATCCCTAGAGGTCAATTCATCCTTAATTCGAATCTGCCAGCCACTGCCAGAAATCTGCTACAAGTGCCTCATTATTCCATTTTAGTTCTGAGATGAGAGTCCTGTACTGAACAGCGTACTGGCCCACGGTGAGACTTCCCTGACGTAGCTTTAGAATACTGGATGCCGCAGACGCAACCCGACACTTTTCTGAAAGTCTCGATAAAGGAAGAGAATTCTGCAAAAAGGGGTCATCACACTCCCAGAGAGGGGAGGGCCATGCTAGAGCTTGATCCGTGAGCAGCAAAATAATGTATGCCACCTTGGCTCGTTCAGGAGAAAAAATTCCAGGTGATAATTTGAACTGGATGGCACACTGGTTGAGGAACCCTCTGCATCTCTTCGGATCACCACCAAATTTGTCAGGGGAGGAATGCAAATTTCACTAGCAGAATTGGGAGTAACTGAAGAAGACGTGCTGGCAACATAGGATGTGGGCGCAGCAGATACTGGTGGAGGATTCAGAGTTCTCTGAAGGGAATCCAGACGTGTAGTCAGTCCCTGTAAACACTGCAGGAGTTGCGTCTGATTAACCTGCTGTTGATCGACACAGAATGCCAGCTGCTGCAGAAGTTCAGCGGCGGAGAGATCACGGGTGCCTTTAGTATTTGATATCTTCAGAGTATACTGTCACAACCATGAGGATCGTGATGGTGATACCTACCAGCAGTTGGCGCTACTGAGTACTAAGACGCCTCTGGTTTTTACCAAGGACCCCCGCAAGGAAGTATGGACTTTGCTGCAAGAAACGTGCAGGTAGCGGCCCTCAGTATCAGCTGGAGGGGTGACCAGCGAGGCAGCGATTTGGTGCAGCAGAAGATATGGTGGAGGCCTCAATACAGCAAAGCACACACGAAGGATAGTCAGCAGAACCGGGTAAAAACCAGAGAGACAGTCACAGCCAAAATCAGAAGCAGGAGAATGGTCTGGAAGCCGAGTCAGAACCAGGAAATCACTCTAAACCAGAATCAGGAGCCAAAGGAGAAGTCGGGAACAAGTCGGTGGCAGAATCGAAATGAGCTTACAGGAAACAGGAACAAATGCTGGAGCAAGGCAAATACTCTGGCACCCTAATGGTGTAAGAGTGATCTTTAAATAGAGGGAAGTACTCCTTGATTGGTGCTGCAGGTCTCGGCGGTAAGAACGTAACCAATTGCTGAGCAGGGAAAGAGTGTTTCTAGATGCTATGCGATGGAATGAGATGCTCTGTGCATGCATGCAGATCAAGACTGGAGAAGTCTTGTTGCTATGCGATGGAATGCGATGCTCTATGCATGCGTGCAAATCAGGAGTGGAGAATGTCCCGTCGCTATGCAACGGGACACGGGCATCGCAAGGGGGAGGCAACCGTCTAGAAGTAGAAACAGGACGGCGCTTGACAATCTGAAATTGTCTATGTAAGGAATATACTGGCAGGATGATTTTGTTTAAAATCATCATCAGACAGGGAATAACAACAGTGTCACAGTACTAAACTGGAAAAATGATATGTAGAATAGTATAGCGATACACAGTGTAGCAGAAAATCTCTTGTAGTAGACAATCACTGGTAATGCAGAGCCAGGAATCAGGAGCGAGGAACCAATTGGAACAGAAGGTACAGGATCAGAAAGCTAGCACGTAAACACTATCACAAGCAATATGAAGCTGGACAGGTGAGGACCTACCTCAGACAGATCTCCATTAGGATTAGGGAGTGGGCACACCTCCAACAGTAACTGTTCCACTGATTGCCTTCAGATAAGACGAAAGAAAGTGAGCAAGATGAACAAGAACACTGTGGCAACATGCAAATGCACTTAGTGAGCTGGGAAAAGGACAAAAGTGATCACATACAGGACAAAAGGGATCACATACAAATCATATACAAAACTTAACAGTCTACTTAAGACAAATCCCAAATCTAATGGGATTTGTGTCTGTTTTCCTATTATCTAAGGGTCTTAGTTATATTTTAAAGTGACAGAAACCAGGTTCCCCTTCAATGGATCCTGCACATTTTTCCTTGTTCTCTGCTTATAAATTGTTAATTACAGTAAGATTTTCTTACTGTTTCCATTGTGCGAAAGAGTTGAAGAGTGAATCATGTAGCTGGTAAAATAATAATTGTTTGTGTGTGTTTGTGCTGTGCTTGTATTCTTGCCAACATATATTATTGAAATCTCATTTTTGACTATAGAACCATTTTAATAAATGGGGTATACACAGGGCTGAAGAACCTTGTTTCAGGTGGCTCAATTCTTGGGGCAGCAAAGTCAAGACTTTGTCTCCTGACCCACAAAATGCCAAACCCTACCTATGCCAGTGGCCATTCTGCAATAATTGATCGCAGAAATCGTGCAGGATAATATGAATCTCCTGTATTTATTCCTGAAATCACTGTAGTGTGGTGAAAGCATGAAAGGGGTAGTGACAGGAGACGTACATTAAGTTCTACTTATGTAACTGTGTCAATCACCATGCTTGGTTCTTCAGTGAGAGGCCAGTGACTGTAATGAAGTGTCACTTCAATTGGCAATGGGTACACTTGGGTAGGGTTCTCACCAGGGCAAATGCTAGTGTACTAGACACCGAAGATGAAGTATCAGCTCTCCTCCTCTTACCCTAATTAATTCACCTCCTTATATAGCCCCCTGTAATTCATTACTTTCCTCAACTACAGCTTCTTACCTTGCGTAGAGCAGTCAGGGGACTTTAACACGCACAGGAGGAGGGTGACAGTCTCAGTGTTTTGATGATCACTGCTCCTCCACTTCAGTCATGACTGGTTGGAATGTGGCACTGGCTGTGTAACAATGACACAGAGGAGTAGTGCCCAGGTGTAACAGAGCATGAGCACATGTCTTTCCTCTACACCAGGTAGGCAGAAGTAGAGCAGTGGAGGGGATGGAAAGGGAGGACTGCGCCAATCAAAGCGCATACTGTAAAAATGGAAGTAATTTAATACACCTACCTCTTCCTCCCTGTTAGCCAATTACGGGGTGTTTAATTTAATTTTTAAATCCCCAGGGTAACTAAAAACTTTAAATGTGACATAATGTCAGTGATTCTCTTAGAAGCCACTCTAGACGGCCACCTTGTTCGCATATTGGTAGTGTGGTTGTAATACCGGACCTGGCATTTCGTAAACATGTAATGATAGAGATTGGAGTGCCCCAATGTCTACAGAGATAATGTTGCATTTAGACTATGAGGACACTGGTTCAGCAGAAATGTGTTTGGAATGGAGTTTAAAATATTGTTTCTAAAATAAGACAACATATTAATCATATTTGTATTACTTATTTTATCTTATTTAAATTAAGAAGTCATTGTAAAGTTTGAAGGTGTTATAACACCTTGTAGTATTACTTGAACACTTAGGGGCCAACCCCGATGGCCAACACTTCTGAAGGTGGTGTTAGCCATTCTGCCCTATGGGTAGAGGAATCTTCGGATCCCTCTCAGGCAGGCTTAGAGCTCTCCCCTCCATTAACTAGCAAAAACGACTCTGCACATGCGCAACCTAAGATTAGGCATGCGCTCTAAAGACTCCGGGTCAGATACCATAGTTAATGTTAAACTAAAGTCCAGACACTTGCCTTCATTGTCTAACTTGTATTAGACAGATAACAGCTAATAGCTGATTGCTTGTTGTGGCTCTTACTGTCTCACAGCACTGGGGTCATCAGTTTGATTTTGATCAGGGTCCTATCTATATGGGAATTGTATTGTCTGTACGTGTTTGTCTGGGTTTCTTCTGGGTCCTCCGATTTTCTCTCACAGTCTAAAAACATACTGCTAGGATAATTGGCTTCTGACAAAATGTAACCTAGTCTGTGCATGTTTGTGTGGTAGAGAATTTAGATCATAACCTCCTAGGGAACAGGGACTGATGTGAATGACTGCATATTCTCAGTACAGCACTGTGTAATATGGTTGGCGATATATAAATAAATAATCATAATACTAATAATATTGTATAAATTTATCCCTTGGCGTAATGATGCTAAATACCCCTCAATGTGTTTAAATGTTTACAATATTTACATGGTAAGTTGTCTTGAAATAAGTTTTGTTTGTGTTTTTCACACCAAGTTAGGTTCTACACATGGGTTGAAAAAATGAACGCAGTGAAATTGAGTAACAACAGGACACAGTAACAAGAACAGTAGAGAGGAAGAGTCAGAATGACAACACGGTATTATGCTACATAAAATATAACATGGTATTATACTACATAGTAAAACATAACATAGCATGGCTTGTTTGGGGAACACATGGGTTACTCTGCAACAAATTGGAATTTGAAGAGGTCAGGGAGCAAGAGTAAAAATATGGGAGCAGCAAACAATTCCTGGAAGCTTTACATTTAAGAAATTGCTCGGAAGGAGGGAGACAGGAAGAAGAAATATCATTGAGACAAGGAAGCAGCCAGCAGAGATACAACTCTTCCGGAAAGGATACTATTCAGCACTGACCCCAAAAGCACAAATCTGCTGAGAAAGACAGATGAAAGATTTTTTAAGTTCATATCACTAAATAGCAAGGACACACAGGGGCCAACTACTCCTCAATCTTTAAGGCATGTTTAAAAAGATTAAAAGAGTCCAGACCCATCAAATATTCGCTTTCATTAGACTTGCAGTAGGCTGTTCACAATTAATATCTGGCTAGCATGGCTTATTAGATCTGTGCTATTTGTATCATGTTATTAAATAACCCTTATAGTTGTCCTAAGACTAAAACAATGCAATGTATGTAAACAACTACAATTGTAGTACAAGGTCTGAAGCAGTTATATGTTTATGTAAATTTAGACTGTAAGCTCCAAAGGGGCAGGGACTGATGTGAGTGTGTTCTCTGTACAGCGCTGCTGAATTAGTGTTGCTATATAAATAGCTGATGATGATGATGATATGTCCCAGAGACAAAGGTTTATATTTTTGTTTTAGAAGTTGCTTGTTTTTTTCACATGTAGTGCATGTGAAATGGAAATGTTGATTTTAATAAATTATGGAGATGGTTCTAAAGTAACAGCATGCAGAACTTGGAAATGTTGGTTTAACTGCAGTCCCGCAAATGGCATAAATAGGAAAATGAGCGTGCACCTATGCATGCATAAGGTAATCGGATAGTGAAAAACCAATGGAGCGTAATCTATATATGAATGCAGGTACCATCTAATCATTATAAATTGTATGGGACATTTGTAACATGTGTTGCATACTGCATTTCTGCTCATCCATATACCTTCAATGGACCCTGCAGATTTTTCCTTGTGCTCTGCTCATAAACTGTTAATTACACTAAGATTTTCTACTGTTTCCATTGTACATAAGAGTTGAACAGTACACAGTAGTGCCCTCAATTCATATTATACCACACAGTAGTGCCCTCAGTTCATATTATGCCACACAGTAGTGTCCCCAGTTCATATTATGCCACACAGTAGGGCCTCAGTTCATATTATGCCACACAGTAGTCTCTCCAGTTCATATTATGCCACACAGTTCATATTGTGCCACACAGTAGTGTCTCCAGCTCATCTTATGCCACACAATAGTGTCTCCCGTTCATATTATGGCAGCACGGTGGCTAAGTGGTTAGCACTTATGTCTTACAGCACTGGGGTCATGAGTTCAATTCCCGACCATGGCCTTATCTGTGAGGAGTTTGTATGTTCTCCCCATATTTGCGTGTGTTTCCTCCGGGTGCTCCGGTTTCCTCCCACACTCCAAAAACATACTGATAGATTAATTGGCTCCTAACAAATTGACCCTAGTCTGGGTGTCTGTCTGTCTGTCTGTCTGTGTGTGTGTTAGGGAATTTAGACTGTAAGCCCAATGGGGAACGGACTGATGTGAGTGAGTTTTCTGTGCAGTGCTGCGGAATTAGTGGCGCTATATAAAAAAATAGTAATAATATTATGCCAAACAGTAATGTCTCCAGGTCATTTTATGCCACACAGTAGTGTCTCCAGTTCATATTATGCCACACAGTAGTGCACTCAGTTCATATTATGCCACACATTAGTACCCTCAGTTCATATTATGCCACACAGTAGTGCCCTCAGTTCATATTATGCTGCACAGTAGTGTCTCCAGTTCATATTATACCACACAGTAGTGTCTCCAGTTCATATTATGCCGCACAGTAGTGTCTCCAGTTCATATTATGCACACAGCCGTGTCCCCTTTCATCTCTTGACTCACACTGAGTCCAGAGCTCTTCATTTCTTCAAAGGAATATGGGAGGAGCTGCTGCGGATGAGCATATGCAGCAGCTCTGTTTCAGCTGAGCCGTATATATTGCAGCCACTTGAGAGAAGCAGACGTGGCTGTTGTAAATGGGCCGATTGGGCCTCCTTAAGTTGGCTGTGCAGTAGAGTGTGCTAATATTCATAAGAATCATATTTATAACTTCACTAGGACGCAGTAACACTGTAGATTGCACCATACTTTCTAATTTAATTTAGTAATCAGAGTTTAAAATGAATTACAATATACAAATATGAATTGTTAGTTTTCAACTGCAAAGGTCTGGCGTGTGTATGAAACAAACCAGGGATATGGTTTATGACAGACAGACCCAGGTTTGTGGAAAGGCCGCATACTGTAGAGGGAAAAGGTTTATTTTCTTATTTTATATGTACCTATACATCCAACAAGAAAAAAATGTATTAGGGCATGGGTTGGAGAAAATGTACTGATATGTCCAATGTGGAATGAGATGGTGTAGGAGGTTAGAGAGTTATTATTATTATTATCCTTTATTTGTTAGGCGCCACATGGCTTCCGCAGCGCCGTACATGTTACAAACAGTAGACTATACAGGGTATAACAGTACAGAACAAAAAGTACCAATACTTCAGAAACTCCAGGCAGGCTGATGCAATAAACACGGAGCAGAAGAACAGGTAAGGAGACAGGAGGGAAGAGGGCCCTGCTTACATCCTTAGGGAGGGTTAAACAGACCAGGCACAAGAGGAGCCAGTTGAGGCAATGGGAGAGAGTTCCACCAGCTTTTAAGAATATTCATTTGCTGGGCCTGGGTGAGCCTATATGTTAGAGCAGACATAACATATTATTGATGTTTTTAGGTTCTGGTAGAATACATGTATTTACTTTTCCATATATGGGGCAAAGTAAAGGATGGCTCAATGGGAGCTGCAGCCATGTTAGGAGAACTAACAGCTGCCTATGGGGACAAAACTCTTGAATCTGTGTCCACTCATAACTTAAATACTAATTCACGCACTCCTTAAACAGACATATACAATTTATCTTTACTTGAGTAAACCTTTTTGGAGGATCAATCGTTCTTCTGGACTCCACTCTCCTCTTTGTAGGTTTGCATGGAAAAACTCCTTAAATACCCCCAAAAAGTATCTGGTGTATGTAATAACATTAATATAAAATGAAGGAATTTTATAGTTTGTGTAATTTTAGCTCTGTATAGTCAAATTAATTGTGAATAAAAGTCTGCTGATCTGCATTTAGATGTCTATGCAGTCAAAATTGCATCAGTTTATACAAATTTTAAGGAAACATAAATTATGTGTGGTTTTGCATTGTGCCTAAGCTGCTTTCACTATAGCTAAATGACTGTAAAATGGGCGCTGAAACTTTTCTGAGCTGTTGACAGACAAGGAATGCAGCATGAACTATTCATGGAAATTACTGTATTAAGTTATCAGGAGTATCACAGACTGAACCTTCATCTAAAAATATTTAAAATGTACATGGCTGGACATTATCACTAAAGATTTTCTGTGAGGGTCATTTTAAAAGAGCAAATGTTCCTCAAGTGTCAACTTCACAAGTTTCTTGGTATGGGCATTGCACTTGTGTTTACGGGGATTCAATACTGATATAGGGAGGTAGCGTGGTTTCTCTTGGGACTAGCAAATATTTGCTCATATAATTGCCTGGCATGACACTAGAGGATCAGTCATAAAAAGTGGGATATCTTAAGTTATGTGCCAGAACATCCACAATTACACAAAACAATCATTTTCATTTCTGGCTCAGTGTATTAAAATGAGCTCAATGTGTGTAAAAATCTTACATATTTGAAGGTATTTAAATGTTACAAAACAGGACAGAGGTTTTAGGGTGCACAAATCGACCAATGGCCTCATAGATTGTATAAATCACTCATCCACTCATACTTTCGTTGGGATGTATTTTTCTTATGATTTGATAACAAATCCTATCCATGGGGGTTGGGCTCCCCCATATTCCAGCTGCTGAGTTATAGAGATACCTACATTATCAGTTATCCACATATATCCTGCTGTGCGCATCCCACAAACCATATTTGTATTCTGCTTAGTTTAGAAGCATTATAGAAAGCCAGGACATTGCTATTATCATTTAAATAAAAGCATACATTAACATGCAACTTGAAATAAAAGCATACTCTGATATCACCTTCTTTTGCGGCGTTATATTATTAGCTTAATAAGCAGTTCTAGCTAATGGACTGGGAACCATAGGCTTCAGACAAAAAAAGCATTGCTAAGACAAACAATTAATAAAAAAATAAAATGCATTTTGTTGGTATCTTTCAAAGGTGATACGGATAATGCCAGAAATGTGTTTTAGATGTATCATCATCATCAGCAGCTATTTATATAGCGCCACTAATTCCACAACTCACTCACATCAGTCGCTGCCCCAATGATAGTTGCAGATTGTCGGGATCCTGGAATGTTGGGGGCCCTATTTGGAAAAAAAAATGGGTACATTTAGAAAATTCCAACCAGCCCCAGTGTTAAATCAATAGGACCCATGATTAATACTTAGGCCATCCTCCAGCCCCAACATTAAAATAATAGTATTCCCATTTAATAACTAAACCTATTTCCCTCCCTCCAAACAGCCCCAGCAACAAATTAATAGTATTTACATATAATAAATATACCTATTTCTAGCAACCGTCACTACCATTAAATAATTCATATTCACATTTAATACATAGACCTCATGCTCCTCAAACTTAGCCCCACGTTCAATTAATAGCCACCAAACCATCCCATCTTAAATTAATAGTCCCCACTATAAAATGAAATTGCCCCAACATCACCCCACAAACAAAATAGCACCCATTAATTAGCCACCACCTAAATCACATACAAACTACATTGCCACAAGCCCCTTGTGCCATCACACACATTACTGTGCCCCTACATCACCATGATGTTCCCCTTTATGATCACAGTGTGCCCTCCATGCTGCTTTTGCTCCCCCCCTCCCTTCATCACCCTGTGCAATGCTGCTTTTGCTCCCCCCATTCTCCCGGCCCCCCTTCATCACCCTGTGCCATGCTGCTTTTGCTCCCACCTTCATCACCCTGTGCTATGCTGCATTTGCTCCCCCCTTCATCACCCTGTGCCATCCTGCCCCCTTAATCACACTGTGCCATCCTGCTCTGCCCTTCACTCTGTGCCATGCTGCTCCCCCCCCCTTTTATCACTCTGTGCTTGCTGCTTCCCCCCCCTTTCATCACTCTGTGCTATGCTCCTACCCCCCTCCCCTTTCATCACTCTGTGCCATGCTACTTCCCCCCATTTCATCACTATGTGCCATGCTGCTTCTCCCCCTTTTATCACTCTATGCCATGCTGCTCCCCCCAATTTCATCTTTCTAGATCATGCTGCTTCCCCCCCTTCATCACTCTGCGCCATGCTGCTTCTTTTGCCCCCTTTCATCACTCTGTGTCATGCTGCTTCCTCCCCCCTTTCATCACTCTGTGTCATGCTTTTTCCCCCTCCCTCTCTTCATCACTATGCACCATCCTGCTTTCCTTCCCATGTCTCCGTTTCTTTTCTTACGTTTTTATTGGCTCCTTTCTTCTCTTTTCTTCTCTTCTTGTCTTCTGTCTTCTTTCTTGCTTGCTCCTCTCTGTGGCGCTCCTCATTGAATGTCGGGTGTGACGTAATGACATCAGGCCCGACATTCAGTGCAAACGGAGTGGAGAGGAGGGGCGCCGGTGCTGTGATCACCTGAGTATTATTATTAATATTTTTTAAGTACCTGTTCCCCCCAACAACGAAGAGGAGAGCCATCAGGCGTCGGGTCCTAGCGAGGGATAGACCGGCTCCCCGGCGGGCCAGTTCGACCCTGGCTGTGAGACAGAAGTGAAACCCACTAAGCCACTGTGATACCACCACAATACATGTAATAGGAATTAGATACAGAATAAATGTGATGAACAAAAGATAGTTCTGAGTCAAGGATCACACCTAGGCAGTGAGGGAGCAGAGTTTATCTTAATGTCAACAGAAATAAATATATCAGGTAGGAGATTCCCTAAGGAAATCACAGTCCGCCACTAAGTGACCTCACTGCCGTACCCAAATGCGCAAAAAGTTGCTCAATAAAGATTACCATTCCTTCATTATTCAAACACACGCTGTCTTGCTGAAACAGGTGCGCTTGATCCACCCTTATTAAAGGGTGAACAATAGACATACCCTCTAGGTCCCTTATGATACGCCCAGTGGACCTGTTCAATTTTCTAAGGATGTTGCCAATTTTGTTATTAAGGATCGGTGACCTCCAGGAGAGTCTGGGAATTATGTTGGACCAGAGAACGGTAATTGATGGCCACCAGGCCCGAATGGTCCCTAAGTCCTCTCTTATAGCAATCAGTAGGCCTAGTGACTTACCTTTACATAGGTCATTCCCTCCTAGGTGTATTACTGGTCCGGGGACCAGTGGTTCTTAACTTTTTTCTTAAAGAGGAGAAAAAGTGACTCCCATGAGCTCCTCCTCTCGACCCACTTGATGTTATGGGGAAAGGAACTCCAGTCCTTGGCTAATCGGTGTCTGGTCGCCCAGTACACAAAAGAATGGCCCATGATACAAATGTTGATCTTCAAGGGGGTGGAACCTAGGGCAAAACAGATACAGCTCTGTCATACAACTAAATTCACCACTGTTAGACCAGGCTGTGTTACCCATGTGTGCCCCGCTTCACTAAAATATGTCTCTACAGATGAAGAGACAAAGTCAGGGTTTGGGTGTGGGAAGGGGGCGGAGCACGGTAACCCAAATGAAGGTGAAAACCCATAAAAACCCCGGAGACACACCACTAATCAAGCCTTAATCCGGAGAAAACATGGGAGAAAATGCCTTTGTGCCTCCGCTAAAAGCAGCGAGCGGCATAACCCTGGGTTATCGGCTGAGGGGATCGGAGATGTTCATAGTTGGGGCCTGACAAGCGGGCAACATCCGGAACCGCACTGCACCACGCCGACTACAGGAGTTACAAAAAGGTCCTTAAAGCAGGTCTGTGTTTGGAATTCTTCTTGTGCTATCCATTTAGATTCCCTCCGAAGGGCTGAAGACGACATCTGGTAAGAAGCATGCTGTCTAACTTGAACTGCAGAACCATCATTATTATTATTATTATTATCTGCCACAGAGAACTAGGTGATTGAGTCAATGTATCCAGTTGCATTATGGGCACAACTACAACTATGACTAAAAAGAAACACTTTTCCGATATACACTAGATTTGTTTTAGAAGCGATATAAGTTGAAGCTTTAGTCCTTCTATACAAGCTATTTTTATGAATATTTTTCTGATTTGTGACACAAAATAATCTCTACCAATCCATTGGAAGCAGTTTGATTACTGTAATTCATTTACCACCTCAGTATTGAAGGTTTGTCTGTATATTAGGATCACCAATAATTCAATATGCTGGCCAGCCATATACCTTTTTTTATATGTTTTTTATTGTGTAGATTCTTTTAATTGTATTAATTGTGATTAAATATTGTACCTTTTGGATTATCTATGTTTCCAATATTCTCCTTTGGTTCTTGACAGAGTCTCCAGTTACATTGTTATAACATCAGTGATATAGGTTCTTCACAGCGCAACCTGTTTTGTTTGTCTGGGGCCTAATGTAGCCCTTGGAGGTTCCGGATTTCCAGCGCCCGAGTGTGTTAATGGCCTCAGTAGAAGCTCCCATATTGGCTGCAGCGGTAGCTGCGCCAATTCTAAATGAATGGGTGCTGTAAAGGTTAAGGACCAAGCCTATTTGAGCCAGAGAGAGCTTCATAAGTGCGTTGAATTGAAATTTTGTTAGGGGAGAGTCATCGGCGTGTATCAACCAGATGTCTCCCTACTGGGGCGCACCCTTGCCCATCTTGCGCACAGGACCACTGGGCATATACTTGGGTCATCTCAGGCAGGCACTGCCCCTTGTTGAATTGAACTGTCTTGGACTTAACAACTTTATAAGACAAATGGTATAAGTGCTCACTATATTCCTGGCTAAAAACGCAGCGCCATATTGGTCCCTGGACTGAGCAACTAACTCACACATGTGAAAGGCACCATGAAAAGCAAGGGAGAAGGCTACACTAAACAGGGGGTTTTTGTACGAATCGGATGCTATAGTTGGCAACACGCTAATGATTTGTTATTGTCAATAGGTCTTCTTTTATCCTGAACTGTCAGGTGAATCTTTGCCCAGCCTTTAATGGCTTTGGATATGAGGAATGATTTTGTGGGATCTATCCTATTTTGTAAATGCGATATGAATGAAATTCTGGCTAGAGCCGTGGACATAGATGTTTTAGACATCCCATGTTTATATTTGGACCACATGAACTTGAACATATCATCTTGTTGTTGCTGTAATGTGCGCACTCTGTTGCCTATGAAGTTCACCCACTGACACCAAGCTGCTCGGTACACCCTCTTGGTGGTGGCCAATGATGACTCCACGAGTCCCCTTTTACCGGCACTACCGTCTGCCAAACATAAGAAGGACAGGGGACCCAGATTAGTTGTGCATGAGGGGCTAACTCTCTAAATCGGTACCAATTCAAGCGTGAAAGGGCATCACCTATCCCCATGATGCCGGCCAATGGGCAGTGCACCAGTCCCCTTGAAAGAAAGTCCGAATCCGATGGCACTAGGTGCGTCTGTGTGTAGATTAAGGGCTAGGTTGGAATTTACCGGGTAGACCATATGCGAACTCTGTTAAAGAAATCCATCCAAATCCGCATATCGTGTTTTATTTTGTTCTTCAAACGTACACGTGAGTATGGCCTATTTAAATCCGCCGTAGCCAATTGTAGCTTCCTTCAGAATATTCTGTCCATTGGGATGACCCGACAGGCAAAGGTAAAGGAGCCTAAAAGGGACTAAACACGTTGAAGAGGGCTTGATGAGGATGACAGAACATCCACTATTAAATCTGATAGCTTCTTGACCTTATCCATGGGCAGCCTACAGCACCCGACAGTGTTGTAAATCTCAATGACCAAGTAAGACAAACGGGTTGTAGGCCTTTGACGATTATGTAGTACATCTAATGACTGATTTTTATTTTCTGTTGAATTCATGTATGACAATTTGAATATTTTATGTAACCTTGTAATGTAATCTCAACGTGTGCTTTGCTAGATGACATGAGTTTGAACTTATGCAAGTCTTTTGAAACTAGCAAGGCCCGGGATAGATAAGGATCTGAGGAGTTTGAAGCCCCAAAGTTGTAAACCATATAGTCACCCAAGCAAAGCAGAGGTGAAAACTCAAGGTCTTGTGAACATTCCCGATCTCAAGACATCCCTAGCTCACTTCGAAAACCCTGTGACATTTGGGAGATCAATCTGTCCTTATTGACAGCTGATCTCCAAAGACGGAGGGTAAGAGCTATGTGGAAAAATGTTTAAAATCTTCTGACTTAGACAATAACGTGTGCATTTTCATGAGGGGGTCTATCAAGACTGAAATGTCCTACCTTTCTCAATTGTGTTCCCTCACACACCAGGGGGTAAATATATCGAAGGTCCGATTTTTTTCAGCGTATTAAATTCGCGGCAAATCACAGATGATAACCTGCAATTTTAGTCCTCAAGTCGCCAGATTATTAAACTGTGATTTTTAATCTGATCTTAAAAATCGCTGGTCATCTCTGGCGATTTGCTGCGATGTCAAACACTCCCATGTTTAGCTAACTCTCCTGTGTTGTCCTCATCTAGCTACTTGATTACTAAACACATTACTGTTACACTGCCCGTGTCAATACAGCTGGAGGTCCGGTGGCTGTTAAAAGTGTAAAAATAGATAACACTATTAAACTTAGTGCTGCAAGCCTACTGCTGGTTGCGTGAAAAGCGGGGAAAAATTTGCATGGGTCCCCCCCGATTTTCACATAACCAGCACTAGACAGATCAGCCGGGGTGGGTGGCACTATAGCATGGTGCACGTGGCAGGGGTCCCACTGCCATAATTACAAACTAAACTTAGACTGTTCAGCGCTAAGCTGGATTCGCTAGGGTGTGGGGTCCGCTGGAAAAAAAACACCCAGTCCAGTGCTGAAAACACTAGGGGTATATTTACTAAACTGCGGGTTTGAAAAAGTGGAGATGTTGCCTATGGCAACCAATCAGATACTAGCTGTCATTTTGTAGCATGCACTAAATAAATGACAGCTAGAATCTGATTGGTTGCTATAGGCAACATCTCCACTTTTTCAAACCTGCAGTTTAGTAAATCTAGTAAAAAATCGGACCTTCGATATATTTACCCCCTGGTGTGTGAGTGAACACAATTGAGAAAGGTAGGACATTTCAGTCTGGGTGGTGGGTGTAGGGTAATAACGGTGAAAATTAAGTAAAAAAAAAAGCAAACAGATGCTATTTTGTTTTGTGGCTGAGACCTGTAGTTCCACAAAACCAAATGATAAATAAACCACAACTCCCTGTTTTTAACCACATTTTAATAAAAATAATAAAACCCCAATAAATACAATAGAACTACAGGTCTCAGCCAGCCATGAGTGTCAGGGCATGTTGGCACTTGTGGTTCTCCAAGTACCAGTATGCCCTGGCTGTTATACAAGCATCAGCATGCCCACACTGTTTATGGAAGCCCGGACTGGCTGGGAGTTTTAGTTCCACAAAACAAAATGGCATCTGTGTTTTTTTTTTTTAACTTAATTTTCACCGTTTTTACCCTACACCCACAGCCCAGGGGTGTAGGAGGAGCCCTTGTGCTTCCAGCACTGGGCTGGGTGTCCCTAGAGGGGGGGGGGCGCTCTTTTTTTTCAGCAGACCCCACTCCCTAAGGAATACAGCCCTGCACTGAACAGCCTAGAGTTGGTTATCCCCCTGCTATAGTGCCACCCACTTCAGGCTGGTTTGCCTTGTACTGGTTATGGGAAAATTTGGGGGACCCAACGCAAATTTTTCACCGATTTTCATGCAACCAGCAGTAGGGTTAATAGTGCTCAGACAGGGAGACCCCAAGCTTTTTTTTTAAAAAAACCTTTTATCTATCTTTAAACTTTTGACAGCCGCGGTTGTATAGGCAGGGCAGTGTAACAGTAATGTGTTTACTAATCACGCTGCTAGGATGCAGCATGTTGTATCTGGCGATTTTTTAAGCAAACTCAGGAGAGTTTGCTTAATTGCAGCTTCATACATTTGAGACTTGCTAGAGTGGCAAACAGTCGGGACTTTGATCTCTATCGATTTTGTAAATAGCGATTTTGACAGAAACACATCTCTGGCGATTTTACAACAAATCTCACTTTAATACACCCTCGAGAAAATCGCTGGATTTTCAAAATCGCACCTTGATACATTTTTCCCCAGGTCTTAAATAGTAAGTAGTGAATCTGAATTTATTTCCTATTTTATTTTCTGAAACTTATTTTTGCAGTTTTTGTAACTAAGCCTTGGAACCATTTTTCCGATTAAGTACATTTAATCTAGTGTGTTCTCTGTGATTCCTTGTGAACTTACGAAGCCCAGGGAGGCTCATCATCATCATCATCATCAGTTATTTATATAGCGCCACTAATTCCGCAGCGCTGTACAGAGAACTCATTAACATCAGTCCCTGCCCCATTGGAACTTACAGTCTAACTTCCATAACAAAGACACACAGAGAGAGAGAGAGACTAGGGTCAATTTGATAGCAGCCAATTAACCTACCAGTATGTTTTTGGCGTGTGGGAGGAAACCGGAGCACCCGGAGGAAACCCACGCAAACACAGGGAGAACATACAAACTCCACACAGATAAGGCCATGGTCGGGAATCGAACTCATGACCCCAGTGCTGTGAAGCAGAAGTGCTAACCACGAGGCCACTGTGCTGTGCTGCGGCTCATGCTACATGTGTATATGATTTAAGTGTGAAACATTAATAAGTCGTTCTGGTGAACGTAAGGACACCATAATAAATCCTTTGTGGTGGCAGAAAAATTGTATTCATTGCTAAGTGAGTAAGGAGATGCCAGTCATGACCAGCTGTTCAGATTGCTGTATCTGGGACAGGCTGTGCGTTCGTGACAAGGCCCCTCCGTCTTAGCCTGTGCAATGGGTAAGCCCATGGGTGCACAACGCCTTGGTGGATAATAGCGTGTCCGTGCATGCCTAGGATAGTGCAAGACCCATGAACAAAAATCATCTAGATAGTGTGCTATCCAATGATGGTACTTGCCTAGAGACACCAGTGCAGGAAGCAGCTGAACGTCTCAAAGAATGCCCATGAGATCGAGCAACCTATGGTAAGGCAGCTATCTATATAGAAACCGTCCTGGAGCCTAAAGCTCAACAAGTGAAATGATTCAGGGTGAAGAGGCATAAGTTGAAAAGCGGATTCAATATCCAGTTTCACCAACAGTGTCCCCTTTCTGAATTGTTTGACTAGTGTAAAGGCTTTGTTGAAAGATTGATAAACTACTGTGCTATTGCTGACCTTGATAGCATCATTAACCAAGCCCCCTTGTAGGTGGGAAAGATGTTGCATTAGGCAAAATTTTCATTCAGTCTTTTTAGGAACTACGCCTACAGGATTAAAGACTAGATTAGCTATTGGTAGCAATTTAAATGGACTAACCATGAGACAGCCTGTGCTTCTTTACACATGGGGATTTGGAAGCCAGATTGAGCGCCTTGTTCCAGGAACCGAGCTGGGATGCATTTGGGAAAACTAAGCCACCTATTCAGTACTGGTATATTAATGGGCAAAGGGGCCTTACCCAGTGCCCCCTGGGGTGCTTTGACATCTACCAGCATTTGCTGTGCCTCTGGGGTAATCTTTCGCCTGGTGGGCCCCACGGCAGATCAAACACGCATGTTAATATTTGCATGATTACCCCTGTAAGCATGTGGTGGAGTTAAAAGCAAAACAGCGGTTCCTGGAGCTACAGGGAGGGCATGCCTCCCCATTGTTGTACACCTGGTGTCCATGGTTATCGGGACATCAGTTACACTAGGTCACATCAGGACCATTCAGGTCTCTACATCGTTATATCCAAAAAGAATTATTCCTGGCCCTGTAACCTTCCCTCTGAAACTCTCATCGTATCTCTGCCAGATTGTTGGGCCATCGCAAATAGTCATTGATAAGACGTAAGTAGTCCCACAAGTCTATGTTGGCCTGTGGTCTAGTCTCAAGGAAACATCCCGCGAACATACAGAACCCTATCAGCTAGATACCTCCTTTGGAGCAGGCTGCTATGGATTATTTTCTAGACTTTTCCATGAGTAAGAACATATCTATGTAAAAACCCCTATGTATGTTATCCCTTATGCTAGATTGAATAGAGGTGAGAAGTACCGACTTGACCTGATTGGACTTCCGCGGTCAATTCTTGTGCTGTCATAGTTGCCACAGGTGGGGTCGCCTGAGTATTCTCCCCAGATTACTTGTGGACGAGCCTGGACCTGGTTTTGAAATTAGGAGCAGCCTGCGAAACTGAAACAGAGGAAACGTTAGGCAAGCCATGACTAAAAGTTAAAGATGTCCCTCCCACATCCTGTGCATGCGGGTGGATAGTTATCTGTGATGGGAAGTGGACTGTGCCGGGGGCATGGGCGAACGTGTAACTGTAAAACATGGGGCTGTGGGGGATCTTGAATTGGCTATGGCAGGTAGGTGTGAGTGTTGGCAAGGTTCTGGGTAAGGCTGGAACCTTCTCACTGTAGGAGGCCTGGATGTATACCCGAACGAGGGGTGAGATTGAGGGGGTGGGTATAGAACTGTACACGTCTTGGGAGAAGGCTCACATGTTGGGGGTAGAATGGGATAAAAACCCACTGGCCATGTCTGAGGACCTAGCCATGTTCTGAAAGTCGGGTGGAGGAAAAGGCCAGGAATGAGAGGGATTTGGGGGGATGATGTAGTTAGCTGTATGTGGCCAGGTGGGTCTGTGGCAGGGTGTGTGACAGGGCAGCTGACAGTATTGGACAATGTAAGGTGTTCCACAAGGTGTTCCACAAGAGAAATGGACTTAGGGGTGAAGGTGGTTGGGCACCTAACAGGTTAATCCTCGAATTGCTGTGTGGAAGGGGGGGGGGGGGGGTGAGTGGGGAGAACTGTCCCTGTGATGGAGCTCCTGAAAAGGAGAGAGAGGGTGGTGGCTCTAAACCCCCCTACTTCTTGAGGGTAACGTGTATATCTCTATATCCACAGTAACCCCTGCTGTTTCTACATATAGGCAAGGAGGGAGCGGGGGAAGATGATCTCCTCTCCCTGCTGCTTGTGCTGCTGGACATTAGTGTGGAAACTCTGGAGATCAGCGACTGCACCTCTCACTCCGGAGCCTGTGATCTCTGTCTGGCCACCGCCCCCAGCAGTATTTCGTGGATGACTACAATGCTCCCAGCTCCTGGTGAGCTTGGGCGCCGCTGACACTGTATGTGAGGCCGGGACCCGACCTATGGGGGGCGGAGTTTTAGGAGCTGTGGTGCAGGGCTCACTCTGTCGTGGACCAGGTAGGGGGATAGAATATAAAAAAATGGGTGGGGGGTTTGTTCTGGGTCTGGGCATAATAAGGGGTTGGTGACAGTGGGGAAAAACTGTTGAGGGAGAAATCTACTATGGCACTGGGACAAAGAACTGCGGGACAAAGGCGAGAAAAGAGCAAGATGCCAGTTATAAGAGGAAAGTGGCAGCAATGAAGGGTAGAAATTTAAAAGACAGAGCAAGCAGAGGTATATAAAAAAGAGGGCAAGAGAAAGAATACAATTATAAAACAATACTAATTTCTATGACTTCCGTCGTCTCCCAAGTGATGCAGGAATCTAGAGTCCAGACCGCCCACAAAGAGATGATATATAGGGGAAAAACTTGGACCCTCCCTGTAGCACCCATTGACTGGACACTGCAGAAGCATTGACCCTCAATGGTACGTCCCTGTCAGACACACACCACGAGTTTAGGCCTGTTCAGCTTATTACTTCTCTTAGCATAGTCTTTTAGCAGACTGTGGATCAGCCTGTGACAGTTCTGGATAGACATTTTCTTCCATTTCAAAATAAGGCGATTCCTGGCATACCATAAACATCCTTAACATAGTTCAAAAGACACCAGTATTGGTCCTGGATTGCCCCATATGTGCCAGCAAAAAAGTCACTAAAGTACTGTCTCATACAATTGTCATGGGCACTAGGAGTTTTACCCAGAATTCACCAGGTGTAGC